>NW_025814896.1:106698419-107303669 GCF_022079265.1 Lynx rufus
TAAAATTATTTCTCTAACAAAGGTCTTCCCCCACTTCCCAAAATGGGCCTATGTTGAGTGGCAAATACTTTAAATACAGTGGTTCCCTTTATCCACAGTTTCACTTTCTGTAATTGGACATGGTCTGGAAACAGATGATCCTCCTTCTGACGCATTAGAAGGACCATTATTCCAGTGTATGATTATAATTGTTCTGTTTTATTGGTCTCTTACTGTGCCTACTTTTAAAATTAAAGTTTATCATATGTATGTATAAGGAAAATATATATAGTGTTTGGTATATATAGTGTTTGGTATATATATAGTGTTTGGTATATATATATATATATGTATATATATATAGTGTTTGGTATATATATATATATATATATAGTGTATATATATATGTATATATATATAGTGTTTGGTACTCTCTGTGGTTTCAGTCATCTGCTAGGAGTCTTGGAACATATCCCCTGTAGCTAAGTGGGGACTACTGTAGATGATTTTGCATGGGACGTTACCTACCATTGACCAAAGGGTATCATACTTTAGAGGAATATTGAAAACAACAGAACTTCCTTTGCATGTAAGATTAGATCCTCATTTTTATTTCTGATGGTGTTTGTAATGAAAAGCAAAGATAGTCATTTAATTGGCCCCTCTGTAAAGCCCATCACCTGTGTTCTAGGTCTCGAAGTGCTCTTAATTAGGTAGACAACCTCATGAAAGAGAAACGGAAATATTCAATAATTGTGCATGTGACCTAATGAAGGTATTACTAGATGAGCCAAGGAAGATGTATTTCTGCATAAGAAAGAGCAGTCAGTTCCTTTGTATGACATTATTTTCTTAAAAGAATGGAAAAACTTAGAGTACGAAGAGTACATAGAAATTCAGATTGAAAGAATTCAAAGAGTACCTGAACTACTTGGCTTTGCTGTTCTCCAAGCATGAGCCTTTAAGTTGGATGAGTGAATGCTGGGAATGAGTGAGTGAGAGATTTCAAATCAAGACTGAGTTTGAGAACTAAGAGTCAGGACAAGAGAATTAGGAAAGAATCTGAACTCCTGCATATAACAAGACACCCAAATGGAAACTTCTAGAAGCAAAGAGGATGAAACTGGTATAGACTGGTATCCCTAATACTACAAACACAGACACATGCTAGATAACAACAGCAACAACAACAATGTAATAATAAATGCTGAACTTAAAAAAATGAAATAAGTAAGTGCAAAATAAAGAGGGAACTCAAAGCTAGAGCCATGGAAGAGCAGGAAATATGGAGTTAGGCTGCAGAAAATTTGAGGGGGGCTCTTGCATAAAACATGGAAGACTGGATGGCTGCCTCATCCATGGAGGGAAACTGGGGAAAACTAAGGAAGAAGCAAGGAAGTTTTCTGGGTGCTGGGGACTGTAAGTGAGGTAACAGTCAGTTACAAGAAATCAAATCGCAGAATTTAACTCATTTTACTATTTAGTATTGGGATTGCAGTTTTATTAAATTTTTAATAAATTATTAAATTATTAATAAAACTGGTTCTGATACTTTTGAAGTCCTCAGAGAAGCAAATGTTAAACCACTCTGTATGGATAATTCCATAAATCAGAGCCTTGAGACATCTTAGAAAATACTATCTTCACTGAAAATGAGCTCATAATGAAAATTATAAATTACGTGAGAAAATTATGCATCATGAGAGAAAATTAACTGATGCAAGATATAGGAGAATTAGTACTCCATTAAGTAGAGGAATAGAATGATCTGAAAGATTTTATACAGGAAGTGTATTTAAAGAGCTTATAAAGCTTAATGAAGGAATAGAAACCATAATAAATGAACTGATGGTATAGAAATAGAATGTGTAGATTTGAAAAGTCAAGTGGAACTTCTGAACATAAAAAGTATTTTTTAAAATTATAAACTTAATACATGCCTTAAATGGCATGTTAAGTACAACAAAGAGATAATTAATGAAGTAGAAGATGAATCTGAGGAAGTCACTTAATGTGCTGACTCAACAGTAGATAGAAAGTATGGAAGAATGGTTAAGAAATATGAGAGAATGAGATGGACCAACATAAACCTAATAGTGAAAATAAGAAGATAGGGCTTTTTTGGGGCAACTGGGTAGCTCAGTCAGTTAAGCGTCTGACTCTTGATCTCAGCTCAGGTCTTGATCTCAGAGTTGTGAATTTAAGCCCTCCGTCAGGCTCCATGCTGGGCGTGAAGCCTACAAAAATAAATTAAAAAAAAAAATAGGGCTTTTTAATAACTGAAGCTATAATACCTGACTTTTTCTCTTTTTCTTCCTTCTTTTCTTTTTCTTTCTTTTCTTTTCTTTTTTCTTTTCTTTTTTCTTTTCTCTTTTCTTTTCTCTTTTCTTTTCTTTTCTTTTCTTTTCTTTTCTTTTCTTTTCTTTTCTTTTCTTTTCTTTTCTTTTCTTTTCTTTTCTTTTCTTTTCTTTTCTTTTTTCTTTCCAGAACTGAAGAAATATATCAATCCCACATTGAAGACGTACTGGGGTTCTAAAGAATATGAAATATATTTGCATATAGACCTCCTATGGTGAACAGTGCCGAATCATTTAAGGCATAGACAAAACTGTAAAAGCAACCAGAAAGCAAAGGCTAATTGCCTGCTGATGGATATCTCATCAGCAGTACACTGCATAGGAAAATGGAACAATAGTTTGAAAGTTTTGAAAGAAAATTTGTTAGCACAGAGCCCCCTTCAGATCCTTTGTTTCCTCCTCTCTCTTCCCCTCTCCAGCTCGTGGGCTCTCTCTCTCAAAAATAAATAAACACTAAAAAAATTTTAGAAAATTTGTTTACTTAGAATTTTATATCAAGTTAAACTATAATTCAAGAGTGAAGGCAAAATACAGACATCTTCAGTTGGACAAAAACAAAACATTTAAAGATTTTTGCTCTAAGATCCACAAAAGAATGTACTTCATTAGGGAGGAAATTGAGCTATGAAAGAAGTTAGAATAAAAAACATTGGAGAGCTAAGATACTGCTGAGCATATTTGTAAATTTGAATAACCACTGACTGTAAAAATAAAATTGATTTGAGTGACAGTCAACATGGAAGCAAAACATTCCACAGCAATATTGTGGACAAGATTCCTCTCCAAGGAAGATTGGAGTCTATATTATTTAGGAGGATGACATAACTATTAATTTCAGACTATGTTAAGTCATACATGCATGTTCAAAATATAAAGGTAATAACTAAAAAAAAGTAGAAAGAAATCAAGTCAACAAAGCAGTAGCAGGAGAAAAGGGAATTAAGAAATTCTGTCAGACAATGATAGGAAAGAAAGAAGAAAAAACTCAAAACAAAGGGATCATATGGTTACCTGGATGAATTTTTCTAGACTTTCAAAGAGTTGATAATCCTAGCTTATTCAAATTACAATATAGCTAGGAAAAGAAGAAAAGCTACTTACCACATTTCTTGGATCTGGTAAAACTTTCATCTTAAGATTGGGAAATAATTATGCAATAAAGCAAGTAATGTCTGTTTTACTTATGATTGATAGGGCACAAATCCTAATAAAATACTTTTTACCTGAATCTAACAATGAATTAGAATTAATATGTGATTAGTAGAGTTTATCTGAGGAGTATAAGATGGTCCAAGCTCAGAAAATCAATTAATGCAACTTTATCCTCTTATGTACTGATAGAATAAAATCATATGATTGTCTCAATAGACAAACAATAGCATTTTTGAAAAAGTTCAGCTTCTATTTGTAATTAAAACTTTCAGGTAACCTGGAATAGAAAGAAATTTCTTTTTTTAACTTTATTTATTTTGAGAGAGAGAGAGAGAGAGAGTGAGTGAGAGTGGGGGGCGGGTGGGCAGAGAGAGAGGGAGAGAGAGAGAGAATCCCAAGCAGGCTCCACATTGGAAGCATGGAGCCAGTCGTTGGGCTTGAACTATATATAATGCCAACTTACAAATATCAGCAGTATTCTTATATTACAGCAGTGGTAAGTATAAAATAAAATATAAGAGAAAATACACTATTTGCCATAGCAACTAAGTTGATCAAGTACCTAACAGCTTATAAAAATATGCACAAGACTTTTATAGAGAAAACGTTCAGGTTATATTAAAAGACATAAAAGAAGACCTTAATAAATGAAGAGAGATAGCATGTTGAAGAAGAGTTGAACCTAATGTAGCAAAGATGTCAAATTTCCTAAAAGTATTCTATACGTGGTCCCAGTCAGGATTCCAGTGAAGTTTTCATTTGTTTTGTAGATGTGGGAAAATTATTCTAGTACACCACATGAAAAAGATAAAGCTGAATCCTTGCATACTGGATGGCTTAAAGAACTCAGTGGAAAAGGTAGAACTATAAACTAATAGATGAAAATGTAAGGGAATATTTCTGTTAGTTTAGGGTTAGAAAGACCTTTTAGGAAAGCTCCTGAAAGCAAAAACTGTAAAATAGATTGATGGATTGTTCTACCAAGGACAGTATAGACAAAGTTATACATACAGCTGAAAGACAGGAAAAAAATTATTTGTAATGTCTAAATTGACAAGATGTTAATATCTGGAGTGTATAAAAAATCCAAATCAATGAGAAAAATAGGCAACATACATGAATAGGCGACTCACAGAAGAATTCTGAATGACTATAAATATACAAAGAGAGAGTGCTCAAAGTCACTAGGAATTAGAGAATTATGAGAAGACAATAATATATTATTTTACACTGATCAAATTGTAAACGCTACACAGGTGGCTAACATACAGTGTTAACAAGCATGTGGAGAGACAGAAGCTCTCATGCAAGTTCAATGTTTCCAGCCATTCTGGAAAATAATTCACAGTCAGTTCTTAGTGAAATTACACACAAAGCTTTTGTATTACCCAGTAATGCCAGCCTCAGAGAAATTCTTCCTCTAGTTTACAAGAGGACACAGATAAAAATGAAATGCTCTTTGTGTGTTGTTTGTGGAAGTGGGAAGTGAAGGACCCGGGGTCCCCAATCTTGAACGCCTAAAATGTAATGGTTGCATATTATGAAATAATAGAGTATTTAGAATAAACAAACTAGATGTACCTACAGCCACATAGATAAATCTTAAAAACAATATTGAGTCAAACAAGCAAGAAAGAGAATGAGAGTTAGTGTATTTATGTAAGTTGAAAAAATACCTACTCAAAACATAGGTACACATTTTATAATCACATTAGGCAGATTAATGATGTATTCCCATCACATGAGACGGTGATATATGAAGGAGGGAAATGAGAAAAAAACCAAAAAACAAAAATGAAATGTGTACTACTAGTGATAATTTGCTATAAAATGAAAAATGTAATTAACTCAATTCTTTGCATTTGAGATCCAACTCAAATTGTGGTGTAGGCAAAATCAGACGAAATAAATACATTCAAGAATATCAGTAATCATAATAAATGTAAATAGATTCAATCTGCTAAAAGACAAAATCTCAGATTGAAGAGAAAACTTTTTTCCTCATTTTAAGAGACACAGCTCACACCTGACAGAAAGTAAAGAGATGGAAAAGCACATATAGGCAAACAGGAATTGAGAGAAACCTGGTATAACATTATTAACATATTAATATCAGACTAAATAGATTCTAACTCCTATTCTAACAATATTAGGAATGAAAGCAAGAATTATGGATAAAAGAGAGTGTTTACCAGGCGGCTATCCCAATATAGTGGCATAGCAAATACACTGAATTATTAGGTACAGTGCCCTTCACAACACATATATTTTATATAAATATATAAACTGAAAACTGGCAGAAATACAACTGTAAATTGATAAAGTTCACGTAGTGGGTGATTTAATAGACTTCTGAAATCTATAAGTAGAAAAACATTTATATTCTCTCTAAGCACAGATGAAATATTCATAGATATTAACCACATACCTAGTCAAAAGTGAAGTCAGTATTCCAAAGAATGCCTATTATAGAGATCATGTTCTACAACTTTAATATAATAATAATAATATTAGGTACCGATAACAAAAAAGATATCAAAATTATAATTTAAAAATCCTCAAAAGCAGCAACTCTATATGTAAACTGAAAAAATAACATACCTACATCTAAAATGGTGATCCCATGGAAGGCCTTTTCTGTTTTTGAATAATGGATAAGTTTGAGGATGGTAAGGAAGGCAAAAAAAAAAAAAATGAAATCCATGTGAGATTAAACAAATCTTTATGTTATTTGGCCCTCAGAGCAATTCTGAGGTAGAAGTTTCTATTCCCATTTTTCCAGGTGAAGAAACTGAGGGTCAGGAACTTGCACAGAGTCCTACAACTTACAAGTTATGGAAGGCGAATTCACATCTATTTCCTTTCCTACTGGAATAGACATATACATGTTGAAAAGGAAATGACCTCTAAAGAGAAAAGATAGAATGGCTGATCTATACCAGAAATCCAAGGAAAAGAGGTGTTGTTGGTTTAGTCATTCCTTGGCCACTTCTTCTGGGAGGCAACAGGTAGAGGAGGCCACACGTGACCTCTCTAAAGAGTTGATGTTAGATAATCAAGCTTTCCCAGAAGAGAGACTAGCTCTCTGTCTCGTTCCTAAACACATTTTATAAACTATAAGTCATGTAACAAATGTTAGGTATTATCATTAATTTTATATGTTGCCCAGAAGTCATTGTGCTTCCTGGAAACTTTATGGAAAAAATTAATATTATTTGATCAATAAATTTTCAGGTAACATAATGTGTGCCAAAAGAGTGACACAAGAACTTTATTAGGAGATTTGCAGTATGTCCCTGGACTAGAAAATAAAATGAGGTGGTGCATGTGAAACTTTACAGTGAGATAACAGTACTGTATTGCATATTGTAAAAATTGTTCATTTAAAATTTGCTAAGATCTTATGTCTTATGTTCAGTGTTTTTGTCACATACCCAAAAATAACAGCAATAAGTAAAGAGACTGGAGGGAAACTGTTTGGAGGGGCCGGATGTGTTTATGGAATGGATTGTGGTGATGTTTTCACAGGTATATATGTTTTCTCCCAAACTCACCAAATTATATACATTAAATAGGTACAGCTTTTTGTATGTTAATCATACCTCAATAAAGTGGCTTAAGAACTAAAATTCCAAACAGAATTATGTGGTTTCTGTCAGACCCGCTGTGTACTACCAAGCCGAGGTACTTTCATTTTTTCAGTGTAGGGTATCACCTGCAGTGAGGGTGGTGTGGGAATGAGGCCTGAAAGAAAGCAGAAACAAATATAAGATTACAAATTCTCAGGGTCTCTATAATTATCATTATTAATATTTCCACTGTTAAGAAAAATTATCCAAAACTTGGAAATAAGACAAAAGGATGATGGCATGTCCTTTCAGTGTCATACTGGAGCATTGTCTAAGAAGCCTACCCAAGGATGATTTAGTTCTCTAGGAGAGCACAACCCAGAACTTCTTGTGGTGATGAATTTGCAGTTTGCTGTATAGTAGCCAGCAGTCACCTATGGCTACTGAACACTTGAAATGTGACAAATGAAACTGAGAGGCTGAATTTTAATTTTATTTTTAAATTTTATTTAATTTCAATTAATTTCAATTTAAATTTATATAGCCACATATGTGTAATAGCTCCTGCAAAGGGGAACCTACCTTTATTTGCCATACTGTTTACTACTGATTAGGGCTCAGACTCTGTTAAGTTACCTGTTTATTTGTAGAAAACTGGCTATATAAAAAAGAGTTATTTGTTAGAGATGCTAATGATTTCTGTCTGGTAGAAAATATAACCCCAGAGTTACAGTTTTAATGCCTTGTAGGATATTAACCAGTACTAACATAGCACTCATATTTCACCTGGGCTCATCCAGCTGACCTTTTTATTAATCAATTAAGTAAATCTTTGATGCATGTGAAATCTATATTTGTAGAGAGTCATGGATTTTTACCAGTTTTGAAATTTATATTTTTACCCCATCAGGAGCTGTAGCTGAGATAAACAGGTATCCTTCTCTTTTCCTTTGGAAGCAGATGGATTTTCTTCTAGCTCACTTTTTCACTGGGTGTGGTTCTTTTAAACTTAATGCTTCCCTTTCATGTTTATTTGTAGAAAATTGGCTATATAAAAAAGAACTGCTTGATAGAGATGCAAATGATTTCTGTCTGGTAGAAAAGACACCCCCAAAATTACAATTTGGACCCAAGTTCCAATGGACTTTCAATGGACCCAAGGTTTAAGCTCCTGTTCTCCCATGCAACCATTAGTCTCCAGAGCTCTAGTTTTGTGTTATTAACATTTATTCCCAGGGCAGCTCTGGCTTCAGAGTTTGCTTACTATTGGTTTCAGCACATTGTTATTTTCCATGGGATTTGGGGATTTCTCTTTCTTTCCTGTTAGCCCAGCAATGCATTAAATGTATGTTTGCATTATTTTTTTCCAATATGTGGATGTACTGTGGCAAGTAGGCTTTTCAGAACTTCTAGTCTGGTAAGTGTATATCCTTAAAGCATTCTCTACACTGCAGTAAGAGTGAAATTTCCAAAAGTGAATCTGACCGTATCTCAGTTTACTGTTCAAAACGCATCAGTAGTTTCACAAATTGTAAAGGTAAAACTTACCTCCTTAAAATGGTCTGCCGGGTCCTATATGATTTAGAAAATGCGTCTATCCTCATCTTGTGCTTCACTCTCCTCACTTGAGCCTAAGACTCCTTTCCATCTGTGAAGGTCATATTTTTTTCAGTCTCAAGACTTTCACATATGCTGTTCTCTCTCCCTGATCATTTTCCTTGAATCCTTTTTATCTAGTTCACTTTTCACTGCAACGTTAGCTTCGTGAAGGGAAGGACCATGTTTGTATGTTCATTGCTCTCTGCCCATGATCTTATATTGTAGGCATTCCACAAATATTTGTTGAGTGACTGCAATCATTCAGTGAGTGAATGCCCAGTGAGTGATTTCCTTATGTTCTTTTTTAGACTTGCTACTCCTCCTGCATTCCTTATATTTTGAATAGGACCATGGATTTAGTCCTTCAGGCCAGAAATTGGGAATCTCCTAGTCTCTTCTTTCTCCTTCACTTCCATTGTTTATTAATCATCTTCTAAATATCTAAAGAAATTGTTCTTTATTTTCAGTCTTGTTACTGTTGCACTGCCTGAGTTCATTATTTCTTACTTGGATTATCATATTTCCTAATTGATTTCTATGCTGTAGCTTGACCTCTGCAAGAAAATCTGTTTCTTTCCTTCTTAAAGTTCTTAGATGACTCCCCATTAATGCCTTAATTTGACATATACATTTTTTTGTGATTCTTCCTCATCTCCCATCCCTCCCCTATTCTTCATGCATCTCAAGCTTGAGCTAAATTGAACAAACATTCATAGAGCACCTACTATGTGGCAGGCTTTGTACCAGGTACTGTAATGTTCATTACCTTAATTAATCCTCAGAAACCACTCTGAATTTGCATTTTCCTAGTGAAGATACAGGGATGTAGACAGGAGAAGTGGCTTGGCTTCTAGGTCACATGGCTAATCTATGGCACAGCCAGGACTAGAAGCCAGGTCTTCTGAACCCCAGAGCCTATGTTCTTTCCACTAGTGTGTTGTCAGGGAAGAAGTTGGAGAACATCTTGGGGAAGAATATAAAATCTGTCATTGGATCACCAAGGTAAATGACAAAATGATGTCATGGCGCATGTAAAAATTAGATGTCAATAAGGGATGTATTTTTAGAGATCCTGAGGAAGTTTTTTTTTTTATCATTTTCTGTTTTTTTGTTTTTTTGTTTTTGTTTTTTTGTTTCTTTTGGTTTGCTCCTCACCTGTTCCTTTCTCATTTTCTGTAAACAAAATCAAATAACAGTCCTTAGAAACAAACTCAGATTTACTCCAGTCCTGGACAGAACTAGAGAGCAGATTTCATATTAATAGTTTTGATTTGTCTTCTGGCAGGGTTTGGAATTAAATTTTTCTTGACTTGCAGTCTTGTGGTCTACTTATTACTGTTTGGCCCCTATGTTGTTTTCCTCCTATCAATCAGACCTAGAATGAGCTCTTGGGACCTACATGTTCTCCCGGTTCTCTACCTTGGGAACTGCCAGGTCTCAACCTAACTACTGGTTCTTAGACCTAAGAACCTGATATGCTGTTGGGGCGCCTGGGTGGCGCAGTCGGTTAAGCGTCCGACTTCAGCCAGGTCACGATCTCGCGGTCCGTGAGTTCGAGCCCCGCATCAGGCTCTGGGCTGATGGCTCAGAGCCTGGAGCCTGTTTCCGATTCTGTGTCTCCCTCTCTCTCTGCCCCTCCCCCGTTCATGCTCTGTCTCTCTCTGTCCCAAAAATAAAATAAACGTTGAAAAAAAAAATTAAAAAAAAAATAAGAACCTGATATGCTGAGCTAATCCATCTTACTTACACTCATCCTTGTTTTACCTCTAAATAACTTTTAAATTCTTTATTTCTTCTCCAGCCTCCAAATAAGTCCCCCCCCCCCCCACCAGTTTGACTGTCACAGATCTATCCTGCAAACCATTTCTGGAGTAATCTTTTTTCAGCACAGGTAGAATTGTGCCATTCCTCTGCTTAAAACCTTTCAGTGGCTCCTGGTCAGCACAGGGTAAAGACCAATTAGCTTAGCATAACTGATACCTGCACCTGCCTAGCTTCCTCTCACAATCCAGCAACACTGAATGATTGTGGTGTCCTGGAATACTGAGTTTTTGGGTTTTTTTTTCTCGTGTTGTGTCTTACCTGAAAGCTTTACTAATTCCTCATTTTGACCTCTACTTCAATGTTGCTTCCTGAGGGAACTCATCCCTAACCACATTATCTAAAATATCCCTTTCTTTCCTTTATCCTCTCCCTTTACCTTATATGTTCTTGATGCTTCCCAGAATCTAGCATTACAGTGTGCATTTATTTATTTATTGTTTATTTCCACCAGTAGAATATGTGTTTTGTCTGCCTTGCTCACTGCTATATCCACCCCCCACCCCCTCAAATAGAATAGGGCCTGGAATGCAGAGCGTGTTTAATAAATACTTAAACTGAATGAATAAATGAATGACTGGAGTCTGTCCCCTCTGTCTGACATTCCTTTCTCTTTCTGGGCTCACTCTTCTCTAACCAGTAATATGTAGCTAAATGCTACCTTTTCCAGAAAGCTTTCCTAGTTACAGGGTGTCCTCAACAGAATCTGTATAAGATGTTCCTCTTCAGTACCTCCATGATACTTTCAACATGTGTAGGAATGATAAGTATATAAATTATTAAGTGCTTACAATATGTCAGGCATATGCCAAGTACTTTTTATATGCTATTTCATATACTTTCCATAATAGATATCATCAACTCCAGATTGTAGACAAGAGAACTGAGGCTTAGGAGGGCTTTACCTTGCTTGTAGTGACACAGAGAGTAAGCAGTTAAACGGAGATTGGAACCCCGGAAATTATGACTCTAAAGTCCTTGTTCTTAATAGAGATTGAGTATAAGGATACAAGGAAACATGTCATAGTGTCCACAGTTAACACTGGGATATGTCATGGGCTTCAGAGAGAAGGAGACAAATTGATAGACATTACTGAGAAAAATAATCTGACTTCAAGGAACCACTTGTCTACTTCAGAGAGATTACAAGATTGCATGATCATCTGTATGCATGCCTATTGGCAGTTTTCTTTGAAAACGCCTCAAAGATAAATGGGCTTCTAATTCCCTGGTATCCAATCCAATCCAGTCCAATCCAGTCCAATCCAGTACATCTAGGGAAGCTGGCTATTTTATAATAAAGTATGGTATGGAAACCATCAAAACAATAATCAGGTGGGGAATTGAGGCTACATCCATTGGAAGGTGGATGTGTGCATGGATAATAATTAAAGTTTTATGGACTCATCCTTCAGTCACTCTTGTAAAGGCATTCTCAAGAGTTCAGTGCTAGTTACGTTAAAGACTACACTTAGCTTGAGTTCATTCTCCCACTCCTCCATCCTGCTCATCCAATAGAAAAATAAATATAATAAACTCCTAATCCTCAAATTGTAGCTTAGAAATACCAGAGGTTCGGTAGAGTTAAGCAGTTTCTAGATGTGATGGGATGGGTGTCAAAGACATTTCTATACTGAATCGTTAGAGCTCTAGGCAGAGGAAAAGAAATGGCAGGACAATGATGCCTTTACCAAATAGTCAAAAGGAAACAAACCAGAACATAACATGCAAAAGAGAGCTGAAGAGAGTCTGAAATTAAGCATGATATAAGGAAAAGAATGTGCTATATAAGTGTGCTTCATGCTCTGGAAAAATCTAAAGGATATGAATTTGATAAAATAGGAGCCCCAAGGTATTATGGTGAAACAATAGAATTAGAAAGAAGGAGGGATTGTAGTGCCGACACAATTCCATTACAGGTAACAAATAAACCCCAGATAGGAAGTGACAGAATAGACAAAGCTTAAAATCAAATCACTAGCATGAAGGAGAAGCTTGGGGTGCAGTGGCATTGAAGATTTAAAAAAAAGAAAAGAAACTAAAGCAATCAGAGAGAAAGTGCTCTATATTGTGGACAAAGGATTCCTCCCAGGAGATTATGCCCCCTAAAATAAAGAAACCATCAAATGGAAGAGAAAAGATGCCCTGAAAAATAATTCAAGAGGATTCTCCTGAAATAAAAAAAGAACTGGGGCACCTGGGTGGCTCAGTCAGTAGAGCATCCGACTCTTAATTTTGGCTCAAGTCATGATCCCAGGGTCATGGGATGGAGCCCCACACTGGGCTCTGCACTGAGCGTGGACCCTGCTTGGGATTCTCTCTCTCTCTCGTTTTCTCTCTCTCCCTCTGCCCCTCTCCCCTACTCGTGCTCTCTCTCTCTCTTAAAAAACAAAGAACTGAATGAGCATGTTGAAAAGACATTGTATACCAGGGAAAAATGTATATAGCTATCTAGATCAAGCCATATTCTTCTTAAGTTATGAATGATGTCAAAGATTAAAAAGAAGTACTTCTGGGAGAGTAGTAATGCACATACAAGAGGTCAATACTGGGAATGGCTTCATACTTCTTCCCAGCATTCAGTGCCTAGAGGCAGCATCTACAGAGTTCTGAAGGAATGTGCCACCTCCAAGTAATATAGTTGGCCAAGTTTTCATCCATTTATAAAGGCAGTAAGTAAAAAATTTTAAAGATGAAAGAATGTATAGAATATGTTGCCCATGATTCCTTAAGAAAGCACTACTTGACAAAAAACCAAACCAAAACACAACGACCCAGCCAACAAAGGGTGAGTCAACATTGTACTCAGAGATGAGGAATATGAGGTAAAGGTGCATGTAGGATCACTAAATCCAAAGAAATACTGAAGTAAGACTAAATAACTAGAGGATTATGGTGGTGCAATAGAATGGAAATGTTTCACATCTTAGTGAAGAAAAATAGTAAGGGACCCAGATAAAGTGGAGGTAGGAGAGGAAAGGGAGAAATTTTGACTACTTATTGTTCATAGCAGGGAGTCAGTTGATATGATCTAAAGCTGAACCATGAGGTTAAGAACAAGGAAAATATAATGGTTCTAATCTTTTGATGTACTTCATAATGTTTTTTTCTTACCTAAAGGAATATAACATTTTGGGGGATGAATAGTCATTTATCTGGAGTTCTGCAATTTCCTTTAGTTTTATTTCAGATTATTTTACTCATATTAAATTCATGTGAAATAACATTTATCAAATTAAATATTATTTGTATGGTTGTCCTACTGTCATAAAATTATTTCTGTTCTTTTCTGCTTGTTTACCTATGAAATAGTTTGGTTTAGAGCAAAGCTTTTCTTTTTAAAAAAATATTTATTTAACTTTGAGAGAGAGAGAGAGGGCGGGGGCAGAGAGAGAGGGAGAGAGAGAATCCCAAGTAGGCTCCACACTCAACACAGAGCCCAATGCTGGGCTCGATCTCACGAATCATGAGATCATGACCTGGGCCAAAATCAAGAGTAGGATGCTTAACCAACTGAGCCACCCAGGCGCCCCTGGAGCAAGGCTTTTCAACCTCATTGTGTCTATGAATCACCTGGGGATCTTAGTGGAATGCAGGCCTGGGATGAGGCATGACGTTCTGCATTTCTAGTAAGGTCCCAGGTGCTGCTGGTGCTGGTGTTGGTGCTGGTGCTTGGACCTTACTATGAGCAGCAAGAGTGTGTAGGCCATGAACTGACTCAGATCCCAGACTGCCTAGGTTGGATTTCTGGTGCCACAACTTACTAGCTGTTTGACTTTGAGCAAGTCCAATGCCTGAATTTCCCAATCTGTAAAACAGGAATAATAAAAGTGTCCCTATGTCAAATATTTAGAACAATGCCTGACAACATATGTCAAGTATTATAAAAATTGGCCATTATTACAGACCATATTAACCCTGGACCAGAAACCTAACTTCTCCAAACTTCAGTTTCCCCATTCGTAAAATAATTACCTCACAGAGCTGTTGCGACAACTAGAAATAACTTAAGAGGACTGCATAGTATCTGGCGTGGCATAGATAATTAGGAAATGATAATTACCAATGTTTGTAGTTAATTATATAAATTGTAATGTAATAATACTTATAATTTCATGCAGTAACCCATATAGTCTTAGGTCTACCAATCCATTTATTCATTCACTCATGTTTTATTCATTCACTCTACAACTAATGTTTGAGTTTTTCCTGTGTATTAGGCAGCGCTATTCAAGCACTGGTATTGTAAACAAGATAGTCCCAGTGGACCTTTCCTTCTAGTGGGAGAGAGGAAACAGAAATAACACACAAAGCAGTTAGAAAACTAAAGCAAGATAAAAGAAAATGATGTGGGGGGTGGAGGAAGGGTTGTTGGAGACAGGGTGGTCGGGGGAGGCCTCTTTGAGAAGGGACAGTCGAGCAGAAACCCAACTGAGGTGAGGCAACTGAGGTGCCTCAGTTATTATGGGCATCCTGCATGGCTCAGTCGGTTGAGTGTCCAACTTCAGCTCAAGTCATGATCTCACGGTACATGGGTTTGAGCCCAGCATCGATCTCTGTGCTGACGGCTCAGAGCCTGGAGCCTGCTTTGAATTCTGAGTCTTCCTCTCTCTCTGCCCTTCCCCCGCTCTCTCTCTCTCTCTCTCTCTCTCTCAAAAATAAATAAACATTAAAAAACATTTTTTAAAAAAATAAATGAAGGATGGATCAGAATTTCCAGAGTATACAGTAAGGACAAGTACTGTTTTGTGGAACTGTACAAACACACATGCTGAGTTATGATTTAAAAAGGGTTATTATGGGGGCGCCTGGGTGGCTCAGTTGGTTGAGCATCCAACTTCAGCTCAGGTCATGATCTCCTGGTCCGTGGGTTCGAGCCCCGCATCGGGCTCTGTGCTGACAGCTCAGAGCCTGGAGCCTGTTTCAGATTCTGTGTCTCCCTCTTTCTCTGACCCTCCCCTGTTCATACTCTCTCTCTGTCTCAAAAATAAATAAATGTTTAAAAAAAATTAAAAAAAAATTAAAAACAATAAAAAGGGTTATTATGGGTACTGGTGTAAAAAGTTCCAAATACCCTGGGCTAAATTATGTAGACCCTTGTAGGTTGTGATAAGGAGTGTGGGTTTTATTCAGAATGTGAAGAAGCCGCGGAAGGAATCTGAGTACAAGAGAGACATAATGTGATCACTGTTTTCAAGTGCTTTGACTGTGTGGGAAGCTGACTGAGGGGAGCAAGACTGAAAGAAAGTAGTGGTGATATCTTGCCAATTTACCTGTTACCTATGGCACTGTGGTGGGCAGAACAATGCTTCCCTTACCCACAAAGATGTCCAGGTCCTAATTCCTGGAATCTGTGAACATGTTAGGTACTGTGGCAAATGGAACTTTGCAGATGTGATCACAAATGAATAAATAAATAAATAAATAATAAATAAATAAATAAATAAATAAATAAATAAAAATTTGATGAGATGTGAGGTTGAGATGGGGAGAGTATTGTGGATTATCTGGGTGGACACACTGTAATCACAGGAGTCCTTACACTTGGAAAAGGGAGACAGGAGAGGGGGTCAAAGTGATGGCATGTGGGAAGCATTTGACCTGCATTGCTGGCTTTGAAGGTGGAGGAAGGGGCATGAGTCAATGCATATGGGCAGCCTCTAAAAGCTGGAAAAGGTAATGAAGTGGATCCTACAGCTTACAGAAAGAAACGTGACACCTCGATTTTAGCCTGGTGAGATCTGTGTCAGACTCGTGGCCTGCAGAACCATAAGGTTATAAATGTGTCTTTTTTTTTTTTTTAACAAACTTTTATTTATATTTCTTGAAGTTATTTATTTTTGTAATTAAAAGTTTTATTTTAGAGAGAGAGAGAGAGTGTGTGTGTGTGTGAGTCAGAGAGAGGGGCAGAGGGGGAGAGAGAGAATCCCGAGCAGACTCCATGCTCAGTATGGAGCCAAGCGCCGGGGCTCGAGCTCACAACCCTGGGATCATGACCTGAGCCGAAATCAAGAGTTGGATGCTCAACTGACTGAGCCACCCAGGTGCCCCTGAATGTGTCTTTTTTTAAGCCACTGCCTTTGTGCTAATTTGTTATGGCAGCAATAGAAAACTGAGACAAGTTTGTAATCTCTTAAACCTGGCTTCATTCCTTCCTCCTCCCAGACCTCTTCAGAGTGTTGACATGACATGTGGGTTTAAGTGCCCGCAGCAGTCCTTACTGTCCCAAGGCTTCCCCACGGGAGGCCTCTGCTCCTTCCTGCTGGCTGCTGTGTGTCTGGTTCCCGTTCTGGACGTCCAGTACCCTCCTTGACTGATTCCTGTATGAGTGACTAGCAGTTCAGGTCCATTCAATCTGAGATCTTCCGTTGCCAAAAAGGGATGTAGAATTAAGTTGTGGAAATTTGAGGAAGAGAATGAAGTGGGGGAGAAGTTCCTTTCACTTTTTAGTTTTCATTTAAAAATGCTAAAGCAGATGGATCATCTCATAGTTGCTGGTATTAAATGATGGAAAGTTGATTAATTCACTCTGGGTTTATCACAACAAAGGACATTGGCTTCATTTGTCCAACCTGAAATATGGAGCCAAGCAAATAGCTTTTAATTCTGGAAATGTGTGGGCAGTGCTATGTGGATGTAAGCTTCTTTGTGTTGTGTCTCTGTTGAGTAGATCAGTGTTTCTCAAGTACACTTCTGCCATATGGTCTTCAAATAGAAGTGAAACATCATCATTTTTATTATGAAGGACATCATTGGGTTGATCTAGTGAATAATATCAAGGATAAATTATTAATGCCATTTATTCAGTAATAATAATGTCGTGTACTGACGAAACTCTATAATTTTGACAGTGTTCTAATGTTAAAAATATTTTTAAATTCTTACATGTATCTCGAACTCTTGCAGATGACAAGGGACTCTGGGAGGTCACTAGGTCTGCCCAAAGTGAGGGCCAGAAACTAGAACCCAAGGTATCTGCTTCTTAATTAGCACCTTCACCAATTACCCCTGATATCTTTAAAAGCTCCATTTTTGTGTGATGGCTTTTGGGAAAACGACTTCCATGAGCTTAGTAGCACTGATACATTAGAGCTCCCAGTTGTTATACGTTTCCAAGCATTCCTTTATCTCTTGATAAACAATGGCTAATGGATACAATTTAACCACTTCTTTGTGGTTAGTGTGTATTATTATGAATGTTAATTATTGTATTGTGAGGTTCATAGGAAATTTTAGCCGTTGATGCTTTTGCAACGTGATTCTACACTACCAGGCTTTTAAAGTTTATTTTATTGTCCTTTCTCTTTGTTTTTGCCTCCTCAGTATACACTGGCTTTTAATACTTCCTTGTTTCCTCCATATAGAAAGTTGCTTGGGGGGACAGACCTCACCTGTAGAGCAAAGTGCTTGGTCTTTAAACAGCCTCCTCTCTTGAATTTGATATTTGATATATTCTGGATGGTTTGCGTTGTCAGAAATCTGACTGCTGAACACATTGGATATTACTATGGAAATATAAGTAATGCACTCTTTAAAAAAAGTCTGTGAAGGTTATTTTAAAAATATTGCTTCCAGTTTTATCTCTTATCAATCTGATGACAAGTGTTGAATAACATGCAAATATATATGACAAATGTGGCAACTTGGAATTTGTTCTCTTATGAGATTTTCTTCTGCGGAGCAGCAACCAAGTAGCACGGTTTAAATAGCAGATTGCAACAAGGAATAAGAATGTCAGCTTAATAAAAAATTGTTTTAATTTGTTATTTTTGTAAATTCTTATTCCAGGCTTAATAATCTTTTTTTTTTAAGTTTATTTATTTATTTTGAGAGGAAGAGAGAGCGAGAGGGAGAGATAAAGCTTGCCTGTGTGGGGAGGGGGCAGAGAGAGAGAGAGGGAGAGCGAGAATCCCACGCAGGCTCCGTGCTCAGCATGTGGATCCCGATGGGGGGCTTGGTCCCAGGACTGTGAGATCATGACCTGAGCCAAAACCAAGAGTTGGACGATTAACTGACTGAGCCACCCAGGTGCCTCAAGTCTTACTAATCTCTAATTATGGTTTGCTCTGCCATTATAAAAAAGTACTAATTTGTTATTTGGCGAGCAGATCAATAGTGTTTATATGTTAATCTTAGAACAAGCTGTTAGGCACCTTACGAGTTCTCATTAAAAAATTGAAGCAATAGTACGGGGTGGGGGGATGGGGGGAAGGCTTCTTAACTTTGTATGATATAGCTCATTAGATACATAAAGTGCTCACACCATCCGGGAGAATTTTAATTGAAAACATTTTTTAAAAGGACAATCGAAGCCATGTAAATGTGTGGAGGAAAGCAAAGTCCTATCACTCAGCAAGATGTAGTGTCATAACTTAAACACGGTCCCTGGCAGAGCATTTCTGGGGACTTGGCCTGTGGTGGAACTGAGCGCGTAGAGGTGCGCGAGCCTGGCGAGGTGGCATAGCAGATCCTGTAGGTCTTGATGCCATCCCGAGCCTCACTCCTTACTTCTGCGTTAGGTTGCCTGAAGTTCTTTCTGTCCCCTGCCGGTCTGCTGCCGGACCGGTGCTGAATAAAATGCTGGCGTGACAACTGGCACATGAACCTGGAAGAAGCAGCTGAGGCCTGCCTCGTTTTAGGCACATCCAGGTAGGCGTCATCATGTTCAATGTATTTGTTAACTGATCTATTATCTTTTTAGAGGAGTGGAGGAGAGCAAGCTCTAAGATTAACACCGCCTGGCTCTTCCTCTAACTAGCTTTTTTGCCTTGAGCAAGTCACTGAACGATGCTGGGCCTCAGTTTTCTTATCTAAATAAGGGGGCTAATGATAGGAACAACCTCGCAATCTTGTCACGAAGGCTAGGTGAGGTGATATGGATAAAACACTTGGATCAGTGCCTGGTGCTTTAATAAGTGTCGACAATTCAAAGTACTAGACTGTCAACTCTTTGCGATCATTGACTGTATGTTTCAAATTGCTGTATCTGCAGTATCTAGCATGGCACACAGTAGAGTGTAGATTGGATGTTCATATCACCTACTTCTGCATAGCAGGTTTTCTAGAAATCAAATGTGAATGGATACCAGAACTTCATATTTTTAGATCACATTGTGATGTAACAAGTATCTGTTAATAAAAGGTCAGGTTGAAAACATCAGGTTAACAATATGACCTATAAAAGAGCATTTAGATCAAAATGCTTACAGCAGGGGCGCCTGGCTGGCTCAGTCGGTAGAACATGTGACTCTTGATCTCTGGGTCATGAGTTTAAGCCCCACGTTGGATGTAGAGATTACTTAATTAAATAAAACTTAAAAATAGCTTTAAAATGATTACATCAAAAGCTTTGTTTTATTCAGAGGAAAAATATATGTAGATATGTATGTATAGGCACAATTCTTATGACAGAACAGTGATCTTACAATTTTCATCTATTTTTGGCTATTCAGTGATTATTGATTACTGAGGACTGAAACTTTGATCAGGTCTTTGTTTAACGTTGTCTTCTTAGTGGGTGCTGCCCTGACCACCATTCTTATTCCCACCCAAATCTGACAGTCCCAGTCTCCGTCACCCTATTCTAGGTGCAGAGCACCTAATTATATTACATTCTCTGTGGTTTATTTATGTTTGTTATTATCATCTATTGTCGTCAGCTAGAATGTAAACTACATTCTACAGAATGTACTATCTACAGAAGAATACTTGGTTTAATAGTACGTAGACATTCAACAAATATTTTTTGAATAAATGAATGAACTGATCCCATATGTGTAATTCTTTAAATTTCTCTTTCTTTCTCCCTTATTCTTAACTTTGGCACAGGAGTTTCTGTGTGCCCTCGTGTGAGTTCTGTTACCTCTTCTAGTTATCACTTCAGGTTCCTCATGTCAATTCAACTTGATGTTCCATGTTCCTTGATAAAAGTGAAATTAGATGGTACTAAGATTTGATCCCTAACATAGAAACACTGAAACAGCATTGGAACACGGAGTGTTTGAAATGAAGTATGATTGTCTAAAGCATTTTATGTCAACACAATATCACAACCTTCTCTCTGAGAAGTCACAGAACATATTTCTTTCTAATGTTGGTCTCTGTGTAAGACACTGTAAGCTGGACTATTTCAATCCATTTGCAAATGAATATGTCTCTCAATATAGGACACATCTGACCTTCGTGGGCCTGAATAGTGACTGGAGAATTTAAAAATTAGGTTGAATTCCCTATTATCCTGTACGGTTTTTAAAATAAGTTTATTTACTTATTTTGAGAGAGAGAGAGAGAAAGAGAGAGATAGCAAATGATCTGGGAGGGACAGAGCATTGAGGAGGGTGGTGGTGTGGGGAACAAAGGATCCAAAGCGGATTCTGTGCTGACAGATGCGGGGCTCAAACTCATGAACTGTGATGTCATAACCTGAGCAGAAGTTGGACATTTAACTGACTGAACCATCCAGGTGCCCGATATCCTATACTGTCTAAATAGAAATCCCACTGGTAAGATGGCTACATTTTTTCTTTAAATTTCTTCAAATTAAATATTTTGAAATGTTTTAAATAGGTAATCTCCTTCCTAAATGTCACTGGTGAATTTCAGATTCAAAGGAGATACTAAAGAACTATACAAATTTGTACCGTCCTCTTGCTGCACAAATACCATAATAACTTGGAGTCTGGTCTATGTTCACTTGACATGAGGAGAATTCTATTTCCAGTTTAATTCACCTGAAGGTACTATTTTCTTTTCTTTTTCTAAAATTGAGCTATAACTGACATATTAGTAATGATTTAGTATTTATAAGAAGGTACTGTTTTCTAAGAAAGCAGTTATAAGTTCTTATGAGTTTTCTTCTTAATTATTATTATGATTTACTTAGTCTATGATTTTACTTCAATGCAATAAATACAAATCTATTATTTAACAGGATTGACAAGCTAATGTCCATCTGTGAGTTGATCTTCTATTAATAATTTATTAATATTTTTATTTTATTTATTTATTTTAAATATAATTTGTCAAATTGGCTAACATACAGTGTGTAAAGTATGTTCTTGGTTTTGGGGGTAGATTCCCAGTGGTCCATCACTTACATACAACACCCAGTGTTCATCCCAACAAGTGCCCTCCTCAATGCCCATCACCCATTTTCCCCTCTCCCCCACACTCCCATCCACCCTCAGTTTGTTCTCTGTATTGAAGAGTCTCTTATGGTTTGCCTCCCTCCCTCTCTGTTTGTAACTATTTTGTTCCCCTTCCCTTCTCCCATGGTCTTCTGTTAAGTTTCTCAAGATCCACATATGAGTGAAAACATATGATATCTGTCCTTCTCTGACTGATTTATTTCACTCAGCATAATACCTTCCAGTTCCATCCACATTGCTGCAAATGGCAGGATTTCGTTCTTTCTCATTGCCAAGTAGTATTCCATTATATATAAACCACATCTTCTTTCATTCATCCATTCATCAGTTGATGGACATTTAGCCTCTTTCCATAATTTGGCTATTGTTGAAAACACTGCTGTAAACATTGGGTACATGTGCCCCTATGCATCAGCACTCCTGTATCCCTTGGGTAAATTCCTAGCAGCACTATTTCTGGGTCATAGGGTAGTTCTATTTTTAATTTTTTGAGGAACCTCCACACTATTTTCCAGAGTGGCTGCACCAGTTTGCAATCCTACCAACAGTGCAAGAGGGTTCCCATTTCTCCACATCCTCGCCAGCATCTGTAGTTTCCTGAGTTGTCAATTTTAGCCACTCTGACTGGTGTGAGGTAGTATCTCAATGTGGTTTTGATTTGTATTTCCCTGATGATGAGTGATGGTGAGCATAATTTTCATAGGCTTGATTGGTGCAGATGGTTCAAAAATTAATCCAGTCTCTAGGGAAGAAATACTATTAACTTTGGTTGCACATGGCAGAATAAAACTCTTAATATTCACAAAAAGAAAAAGACATGATTAGAATGAATGCTTTCTTTCAAAAGTCTTGAGTCACTATGGACAGGGCTAGGGCTGATTCTTATTTTAGGATGAAGTAACCTTGGGTCCCTCCCTTTTCTCTTAGCAGCACGCCTGTTGTTTCTGGTTTTCTAGCACCTTGAAAGAATTCAGTCAGCTGAAATTTGGGGTGTGAAGCTTTGGGCCATTTGCTTCAGGGTCAATGCTTTGTTATCATGTGGCAATAGGACTGGAGAGTACAGGGAGAGATTCAGCCTGAGAGAATTGGAATAAGGGAGAGAGAACTGACAACATGTCCCCAGCATCTGAGATCTTAGGGTTAATGAGCAATGCCATCAATTAAGCAGGGGAGAAACAGGGACCAGAGAAAGCACTTTTGCAAGAATATCTTGCTTCTCAAACATTAAAAAAAATACCTGGCAGAAGAAGCCAACAGGAGCTTATAATTCTTCATAGGAAAAAGGAATGTGGTCCCATGAGGGAGGGAGAGGGGCATGGAGAAAAGAACTAAACATTTTTTTCCTTTTGATTTGGGCCCTATAACTTCTTGCCAGTGACCAACGCAATATCTTTCAGAGCCAGCCTAGGGATAGTGTGTGTGTGTGTGTGTGTGTGTGTAAGGAAAGCTGAGGAATATAAATTTCCCTTTTCCCACCTATGATGCAATTGCCCCAACACACAGAGTAGCATCTTTGCCAAGTGCTTCATATTCCCTTACCAAAAACAAAGCCCTTTAGTCCACAATGTATTCCGTAAAATATTTAAAATGAAAGTAGGTCTGGGCAAGTTGACACAAGAGAGTGAAGGATCTTGACTCAGAGCATAAACATGCATAGGCTTTTTTAAGGGAAAAGGAGTAGAAAGGATTGTCCAGACATAAAAGAGTTTGCCTAGGGTCTGCATGTTAATGTACAGAGGATCCCCATTAACATTTCTGTTGCTCTGAAGGAAAATTACAGTCAAGAATGTAAAAGCAATCTGATCTTGCCAATTCTGTCTCCCTGGTAGAACCAGAGACCGCCATTTTGCAAAAAAGACAATACTAGTTTTGCTAAGACATACTAACATGTTTGCTTCCAAAAAAAAAAATCTTATAATGGAGAAGAAGATAAAATCTAGCAACATTAGCTTGTGTTTTATGAAATACATCCTTAGGCAACTGAAGTGGCCTTGTCAAGTCAATTTTCTCATGGAGAATGCAAAGCCTAGAACAGGCAAATCACTTGCCTTTGTGTTCCAGGAGAGGCTATGCTGAGAGCATCCGGAAGCTGAAGTCAAGCTCTGCAGAAATCTCCTCGAGGCCAAGTTGGCTCCTCATGAATCTCTTCTGCTTCCCTTGGCCTCTTTGTAGTCCTTTTCTTATGCGACTTAGCCCTCTGGCTGTACTGGTCTCTGCCACTGGATGCTTAGGTTTGACTATATGAAAATTGCACATTTAAAATTCTTTAGCTATTTAACCTCTGTCCAACGTGACCTTGGGCAAACTTCTGTTTTCAGTAAATTGAAGACAAGAAGATTAGTTCTTACAGTAAAACAATGACCGCGATCCCTTAATTCTCTTTCTAAATAAAATGACCGTATCTCTTTATTTTTTGACGTATAAAATGTTATTAATAAGCGATAAAAAGCCTTCTTTGTCATCACTCTTCAAAATATGTACTTCATCTATGAGGCATTGTTTCACAGACTTGTTTTTCTTGGTACTGGGCTGGATTTTATCAGGTGTGTAGCCTTATCTCCTCACCTGCTAGTCCCCTTACAGGTAAGGAATTCATTCCCTCTGATCGTGACACTACTGGCTGCTTACTGAGTGTCACGAATTGTGGTAAGACCGTCGACACATACCATCTCATTTAATCCATCCCAGAATTGTACAGGGATGAGGACAACAGCACTGGGAGTTGTAAATTCATTTCTTAGCCAAATTGAAACAGCTAGTAGATGGTGGAATTAAGTCTTTAAATACTATATTGTAAAATTCAATTTTCAGTGGACCATTTGACTATATTGATTATTCTTACAATTTCCTAACTTCTGCTTATTATCATAATACCAGCCAGTTGAAAATTTAACTTTAAAATGTATTAAGAGGACTAGAGTGTGAGAAATGAAGTACATACTTCCATGAAATGTGTCTCTATTTGAATGAAAAATAAATACATGGATTTGTACCTCTTAATCCCTTTTATCTGGTAAGAGGTATACACTTCCAATTATAAAATAAACCACAGGGATGAAAAGTACAACACAAAATACAGTCAATAATATTATAATAATTTTGTATGGGGACAGATGGTAACTACACTTACCGTGGTGAGCATATCATAATGTATGTAATTGTTAAATCACTATGTTGTACAATTGAAACTAATATAATACGTGCAACCTCTTTTTCGATTAACATTTTTAAAAATGGAAAAAATAAACATTAAAAAAATTAGAAAAAAAATAGAGGACCCCATCACTCCAAAGAATGTGCTCTTCAGCCACTATACTTCTTGCTTCTACAACAATCCTGAAAGTTGTCATATAGGTTAGGCTTGACTCGTGACTTCATGGCAGTCTAGGGCAGCTCATTCTCTCTTTGAGTGTGAGAATTGTCTTCCACATCTTGCACTGATGTTGGTGGCCCTTAACCTCTGTCCACTGGCCCTAATTGTCTCTATGGGGACTTTCTCTTTTCCTTATCCATTGTCAATGTCCAGAGTGGCACAGAGGGATGAAGCTGGAAAAAATAACATCAACCTAGTGCTTAGCAACAGACACAAATCATCACTAACAATCTTCAAAGTGCTTTTTGAATGCAGCAAAATGTCAGTTTCAAAGTACACTGTGGGGCTTAATTTTATTTCTCTTGCTAAAAAGTTGGGGCCTTTTATACTCATTTTCATTTTTCAATAAGAAGTCACTGAATTTCCTGCCTAGATCTGGAAAGGCCTAATAAGCTATGCGTGTGTGCATGTGTGTGTATTTATGTGCACAATTGAAGGTGTGGGAATAAGCCAAATTCCAATTTGAGAGTGGCTTCCTTCATATAACACACAGGGTCACATGTTGACCTCCCCAGTATCTTGTATTTTGCTTTTAGATTGTGTTTTTATCTTAATGGTGCAGCTTATTAACTTGAAGAGAATGCTTACAATGGATTCTACCTAGTATATTGTCTTTATTATATTTTACTAATTATTTTCCACATGGAGAATATTTTTTTCAACTACATTATGAAACTCGAGGTTTTAGGCCTTAGTCTCTTCTCTCTTATGCTGATTTTATTCTCTGTTCCTTTTAGCTTTCACTGTTGAGTAAACACGTATAGAGTATAATTCGCCTTTGCATTCAGTTTCATGACTAGTTGAGAACTTTGATGACAGTGGATCATTTGCGATGATTTATGCCAACAGTGAAACACTCTTGAACTTGTTATTTATAAATTTTAATGTATCTACAAAACTGTTGTCTGCTTTTTCAAATAAGCCATCATGCTCAATATATAATTTCCCCAGGTGCCTTCTCTCTTAAAAGGCTGCCTGAAAAATACCTTTGTAATGAGCCAAATACAGCAGAAAAAAATTTTTTCACTTGAGATTAGAGACTGAACGATGTTCATTTACCAAAATAAAATATTTCATTTCTTTTACATTTAGTATGTAACATTCAAAGCTTAATGTCTTTTTGAGGTAAAATTTAAATACAGAGAAATGAACAGAACTTCAGTGTATGATTCATTCTGATAAATGTATACGCCAATGTGACCACTGTGAAAATCAAGGTGCTAAATATTTGTCACTCCAGAAAATTCCCTTGTTCTCATTTCCAGTTAATTCCTATACCAATAGGCAACCACTGCTCTGAATTCTTTTGAACTGCATGTAAATGGAATTATATAAAGCATACTCTATGTCTGGCTTCTGTTGCTGAATATAAAGTTTTAAGATTCACTTACATTTTTATGTGAGTCAGGAGCTAATTTAAAAAATTTGGTTAGTATTTCATCATATAAATATGCCACCATTTGTTTATCTAGTCTCCTGTTGATGGACATTTGGATTGTTTCAGTTTTTGGTTATTATGTACAGAGCTGTTTGAACAAGTCTTTTTGTGGACATATGCACATCTTTTTTTGTGGACATAGTTTTTCATTTCTCTTAGGTAAATACATAGATGTGGAACTGCTGTTGTAAAGTAGGTGAATACTTAGCTCTATAAGCAACTGCTAAACTTAACTTTAAAATAAACTGACAAACCTAATGCCTTTTTAGCAAATGTTTTATTTACTTTTGAGAGGGGTGAGGGGCACAGAGGATCTGAAGTGGGCTCTGTGCTGACAGCTAAGAGACTGATGTGGGGCTCAAACTCACAAACCACGAGATCATGACCTGAGCTGAAGTTGGATGCTTAACCCACTGAGCCACCCAAGCACTCCTTTAATGACTTTTTATTCTGTAATAACATGAGAACTGTGTAGCTGCATTGAACAGCCAGACTTTGATGTAGCATTTTTTCTTTTTTTTTTTTTTTTTAAATTTTTTTTTTCAACGTTTATTTATTTTTGGGACAGAGAGAGACAGAGTATGAACGGGGGAGGGGCAGAGAGAGAGGGAGACACAGAATCGGAAACAGGCTCCAGGCTCTGAGCCATCAGCCCAGAGCCCGACGCGGGGCTCGAACTCACGGACCGCGAGATCGTGACCTGGCTGAAGTCGGACGCTTAACCGACTGCGCCACCCAGGCGCCCCTAGCATTTTTTCTTAATAGCTTCTGATATGAGTTTTAAAAATATATTTAATTTAATTGATGTATTATTCCAAATAGACTTAAATTTTAATTCAAATTCAGGGTAAAAAAAAAACCTATAAATATCTTTTGATGTGTCTGTGTAATATATTGCGTCCCTACAGAGCATACTTCTGGTTAAGACAAGTCTGAAGGATGTTGTTCTAGGTCCCATTATTCAACTATTCAGCGACATTTAACACAGATTTTTTTTGTGTACCCACTATGTGCCAGACCTTTGAGATATATCAGTTAAAACAAATACACAAAGATCTCTATGGTAGTGAAGCTGTTGGTACCCATATTTCTTTGGCTTATCTTTGGGGTCTCAGAGGCAGTGCTCATTATGCTAATGTCTTCCTGCATCTATCTGCCAGAGGGTATTCTCTAGCCCCCGAAGCAAGCTTGGATGTGGGTGATCCAGACATGCTGTAGAGTTAGAGCCAGGAGTGATCTTCAACCAGCGAAGTATGGAATGATTCTGAAGCACACCTACCCAGTCTTTCTGAGGGTCCCCTGTAGGGTGGCACTTGTCCCTCCAGCGGTATCCTGCTTAGTATCGTACACTGTATTGGATTCCCTTTTTCCTTTTTCATTATCAGTTATCACAGTGCTTTCTGGCATTGCCGTTCAAATGAACTACTCGCAGCCACATCTTTATTTCAGGGTCTGCTTGAAACAAACTAAGGTTACAGTCTGGTGGGGAAGATATTAATAATAGATAAAAAGGGAAATAATGCAGTAATTTCAAGATGGTAAGTGCTACGGAGGGAGAAAAGAGCAAGGTAAAGAGTATTTGGAGCAATAGGTGTGGATTTGCAATTTCATATTGGGCAGTCTGGGTGGGCTTCATTGAGAAGTGGCATTTGAACAAAGACTAAGGAAGTGACAAATTTAACCATTTGGTTGTCTGGGGGAAGAGCATTCCAGCTGGAGGTACCAGTCTGCCTGTAGACTCGGGGAGAATGTGCTTGGTATGTTTGAGGAACAGCAGAGACCACAGCATGGCTGGACAAGCCACATGGAAATTAGTAGTATAAGTGGTTTAAAGGGTAGTGGAACCAGTTCACATTAGGCCATTATGTGCATTTTGGTTTTTACTTTGAGTGAAATGGGGAGCCACAGGAGGGTTTTGTGAAGAGGAGTGACCTGATTGGCTGCAAGTTTTACAAAGAGTGGTGGGGCTGCCACGGTGGAAATGGTCTCTAGGGAGCCCTAGGCAGATCAGGGAGATATGTTTTAGAGGCCACTTCCATAATTCAGATGATATATGAAGTGGCTTACTTGAGAGTAGGGTCAGTGAAGATGGTGGTCAATGGCCACTTCTGTAAATATTCTGATGGCGGAGACAAAAAGATTTCCAGATGACTGAATATGGGATGTGAGATGAAAAAAGGGGTCAAAGATGAGTCCGGAGCTTGGCTTTAACCATCCACTAAGATATACATTTCCTGGAAATGGGATTGTTGGTCAGGAGTAAGGTGATTGATATTTTGAAGGTATTGCCAGGTTGTTCCCTTCGGTAGTCCCATCTGTGACAGATCAAAGGCCTACCAAAAACCTTCTGGCAGTAACTATTCTATTTTTGAAGATCTGAAAGTTTATTTATTTTACCCTTGCTCTTGAAGATAGTTTCACTGAGTATAGAATTATACTTTGGCAATTAGTTTCTCTTAGTATTTTAAGGGCATTATCCAGGTGTCTTTTGGATGTCATCGTAGCTTGTAGAAGTCAGCTGATAGACTAAATTGTTGTTCCTTTATAGATGATATGACTTTTTGGCTACTTTTTTTCTTTAATTGAAGTATAGTTGACACACAATGTTACATCAGTTTCAGGTGTTCAATATAGTGATGAGACACAGCATGTTATGCTGTGCTCACAGCGAGTGTACGTACTATCTGTCATAGTACGATGCTATTACAATACCGTTGACTATGTTCCTTAATATGTGCCTTTTTTTTTTACAGTTTATTTATTTTGAGAGGGAGTGTGAGCAGGGGAGGGGAAGAGAGAGAGGGAGAGAGACAGAATTCTAAGCAGGTTCTGTGCTTTCAGCACATAGACTGACATGGGGCTTAATCATGACCTGAGCTGAAACCAAGAGTCAGATGCTTAACTCACTGAGCCACCCAAGTGCCCCCCTAATATGTGTCTTTTATTCCTGTGACTTACTCACCCCATAACTGGAAGCCTATAGCTTCCACTCCCCTTCACTCATTTTGGCAATTCCCCACCCCCTTCCCATTTTGGCAACCATCAGTTTGTTCTCTGTATTTATGGTTCTGTTTCTGCTTTCTGTTTGTTTTTTCATTTTTTTTTATATTCCACATGTAAGTGAAGTCATATGGCATTTGTCTTTATCTGACTTGTTTTATTTAGGATAATACCCTCTAGGTCCATCCATGTTGTCGCAAATGGCAAGATCGTATCCTTTTTTATGGCTGAGTAATATTACATTGTGTGTGTGTGTGTGTGTGTGTGTGTGTGTGTGTGTGTGTATCTTCTTTATCCATTTATCTATATATAAATGGGCACGGTTTGCTTCCATATCATGGCTATTATAATTAATGCTTCAATAAGCATAGGGGTGCATATATCTTTTGGAATTAGTGTTTTCATTTTCCTTAGGTAAATACCCAGTAGTGGAATTTCTGTATCGTATGATATTTTTAGTTTTAGTTTTTGAGGAACCTCCATACTGTTTTCCACAGTGTCTGCACCAATTTTATTCCCACCAACAGTGCACGAGGGTTCCTTTTTCTCCACATCCTCACCAACACTTGTCATTTCTTGTGTTTTGATTCTAGCTCTTTGGTTATGTTCTATTTCTCTTTTTTGTCCTTGATGTTATGCAGTTTCACATGTCATGGGTAGGCATGGATTTCTTTGTCTTCAACTTGACATTATACTGTTTCTAGAACTTGAGGGATGCTCTCTTTAAGTAATTCAGAAGATGAGAGCCAATATTTCTGTGAAGTTTACCTCTTTCTCTCTTCTCTGTGGAAAATTTTCTGGAGCCGTAATACTCATCTTATTCTCCATATCACTTTACCTCTATTTCACATTTTCCGTAAAGAAATTTCTTGAGGACAGTACTGTTAATATGTTTAGTTCTATCGTTATCTTACTTGCTCTCAATTCATTTGTGTTGGTCACATAGGCTAGGTTATGCAGCAGAAACACTTAACTCTTCAACTCTTAATGGCTGTAAATATGAAGTTTATTTCACATTCATACATATTGCTCTGAGGGTCCAGTGTTTCTAAAAAACAGCTCCCTTCCACACTAGGATCCAGGAATCCAGTCTGCTTACATTTTGTGGCTTTACTATTTCAAAATGGGGTTTCAAAGCTTGCCATGGCAGGGGAAGAGAGAGTGTGGAGAACTTATGCCTATTTTTAAGTGCTTCAGACCGGAAGGGACACATATGACTTCTGCTGCTAGCTCATTAACCAGAAATAGTCACATTGGCTACAACTGAATTTCAGAGGAGACTGGAAAATGTAAAGGAACACATGGAATAATCAGTGAATAATAATGATCTCTGCAAAACTCTAAGTTTTAAATTTCTATTTCTGCATTAACTTACAGTGCTTTTTGCCATATAAACATATTAGCAAAAGCTGTATGTACAGCTTAATAAATGATAAGAAATTCTTCAATATAACCACCATCCTGATTAAAAACCTTATCAGCACTCCAAAGCATACCATTTGCCTCTCTTCATCACAATATTTCTACCCCCAAAGATAACTACTATCCTGACTTATATAATAACCATTTCCTTATAATTCTTTACGGCTTTCCATTTATAAGTGCATCCTTAGATAATTTAGTTTGTTTTTGCTTGTTTGGGACTTCATATATACTGTGTGTGTGTGTGTGTGTGTGTGTGTGTGTGTGTGTGTGTGTTTATGTCATGAGATTCATCTGTGTTCTTGCATATATTTGTAATTTGTTCATTCCATTTGTCAGCTACAGATGGACATTTAGTCTTCAGGGTTCTTTTTGTATTTTAAATAATGCTGCTATAACCATTATTGTATAGCATGTATTATATACATGAATACAAAGAATACTCTTTCTTGAGTATTCATACATTAATGGAATTAAATAAGGTAGGGGGTATTTTCCATTCTAATAGATAATGCCAGACTTTTCCAACATTGTGTATCAGTTTATTCTCTCACCAGTTATATATAAGATTGAGATTCCCCTTGCTCAGGGAATTAAGAGCAAAAATGAACTACTGGGACCTTATGAAGATAAAAAGCTTCTGCACAGCAAAGGGAACAACCAACAAAACTAAAAGGCAACCAACGGAATGGGAAAAGATATTTGCAAATGACATCTCGCACAAAGGGCTAGTATCCAAAATCTATAAAGAGCTCAGCAAACTCCACACCCAAAAAACAAATAACCCAGTGAAGAAATGGGCAGAAAACATGAATAGACACTTCTCTAAAGAAGACATCCGGATGGCCAACAGGCACATGAAAAGATGCTCAATGTCGCTCCTCATCAGGGAAATACAAATCAAAACCACACTCAGATATCACCTCACGCCAGTCAGAGTGGCCAAAATGAACAAATCAGGAGACTATAGATGCTGGAGAGGATGTGGAGAAACAGGAACCCTCTTGCACTGCTGGTGGGAATGCAAATTGGTGCAGCCACTCTGGAAAACAGTGTGGAGATTCCTCAAAAAATTAAAAATAGACCTACCCTATGACCCAGCAATAGCACTGCTAGGAATTTACCCAAGGGATACAGGAGTGCTGATGCATAGGGGCACTTGTACCCCAATGTTTATAGCAGCACTCTCAACAATAGCCAAATTATGGAAAGAGCTTAAATGTCCATCAACTGATGAATGGATAAAGAAATTGTGGTTTATATACACAATGGAGTACTACATGGCAATGAGAAAGAACAAAATATGGCCCTTTGTAGCAACGTGGATGGAACTGGAGAGTGTGATGCTAAGTGAAATAAGCCATACAGAGAAAGACAGATACCATATGGTTTCACTCTTATGTGGACCCTGGGAAACTTAACAGGAACCCATGGGGGAGGGGAAGGAAAAAAAAAAGAGGTTACAGTGGAAGAGAGCCAAAGCATAAGAGATTCTTAAAAACTGAGAACAAACTGAGGGTTGATGGGGGGTGGGAGGGAGGGGAGGGTGGGTGATGGGTATTGAGAAGGGCACCTTTTGGGATGAGCACTGGGTGTTGTATGGAAACCAATTTGACAATAAACTTCATATATTGAAGAAAAGAGATTCCCCTTGCTCTACCTACTTGCCAAACTTGACATTGTCAGACTTTTGAAAATTTTCCAGTGTATTTTAATGTGTAATGCAGTTCTTCCTCTGATTTTACTTTTTACTTTCCTGAGTGAACACTTTTTGATGTGTTAATTGGCTATTTGTGTTTCTTTCTTTTTCTTTTTCTTCCTCTTCTTTTTTTTTTTTAACTAGATTGTCTTTTTTATTGATTTCTAGCACTTTTAAAACAATTTAAAATCCTTTCTACATATATCTTCTATGTGACTTTTCTTAAATATTTAAACAGTAAACATATACATGTAAATCTTTACTTGACATTTCTAATATCTGCATCTAAGTGGATCTGCTCTTGTTATTTCTACTGACTCTTGCTTATGGTGGGTTGATTCCTTGTGTGTTTTCAATTTTTTGGATTGTGAATTCATGTTCCTTGGGAGTTCATCTGTGAACATTGTTTCCAGTTTTGGTTTTAAGGTGTTCTCTTCCAGAGTACTCAAATTTGCCTCTGGTTGGTGTCAAGGCCTAATTCAAGACCACTTTAAATTATTGGCTAAGGCTTATGGGGAGCCACAGAAGGAAGTAGTATGATTTCAGTTCCATTTCAATTGAGATTAGGCTTCTGGTTAAGAATTTTCAGAAGAGATGGTCATTCCTCCTCATCCCAGAGCTAACAGAAATAGAATAGGCAGATGTCTGTATCTTCTCCCTGTGCATTATGGAATCTTTTAAAAATTTCAGTTCATTATTCCACGAAGATGTCAGCTCTCAGGGATTTAATTTGTTTTCTGAGAGTCCGATCCAACTTCCCATTTGGTTTAGTCCCTAGGTTTATCCCTGTTCTTTAGTCACACAGCCTGGTAAGCATGAAGCTGTACGCCTCTCGGGATCAGCAGATGTTCCCATGACAGACACTGACATCAGCGTTTTGTTCTCTTTCTGGATTCTGCTCGTCATTTCTGGCCTCTCAGGATTGCTCTCAATATCTTGTCAGTTCTTTTATGCAGTTACAGAGACTTTTTTTCTGCCTCCCCCCCCCCGCCCCTCCACTGAATCCAGCTTTTTAAAGCATTCTCTTCTATAAAGATTTTGCATGATATCTTATGACTTATATGGTGGAATAAGAAGTGAAGTATCTTCTTTTTCTCAAATAAGCCATAGAACAGATACCATTATCAAATGCCACTCTCCCTTGTTTCATGTTTTGTTTTGAATGGGTTGGGAACTGTTGGTGTTAATCCTAACAGATTAGAAATGTGCATGAGTGGGTCATATGGGTAAGAAGGGAAAATATTTGAAAACTAATAAAATACAATGAGGAAAACTGCTAGAGAGGATGCCCTCGTATTGCACTGTTTCCTCTTAAATGTTGGTAAGAGGAACTAAGAAGGGAATTGCTATTGACACTGATTTCTCAGACTGCCTGTTTAAATCCAATGATGAAGAAATTAAGATAGAATTCATTTTCTTTAGAAATAGTGCATTTAACATATTATTTAAGGTCAATGTAACAAATAATAAATGTACAAAATTGTCCTATAGACACTGTTGACTAACATAAATATTGACTTGGGGTACTAGGGGTCGCCGATCAATATAATTTAACACCACATTGCAATCATTGGTCTCAGAAACTTTTATTATTGACGCAAAATTACCAGTTTTGATTTTTGAGATGTTTTCAGCCAGCAGTTGAAATTTATTCTTATTTTTAATAAATGCTTATAAGTAAAATTCTTTACACATTTTTTAATCTGAGCAAAATGATATCAGAAGAGATTATTGTCAACAATTATGAAGCACGTTTTTGAATTTCTAGATGCAATTCCTGAAAGATGGTTATGACATTGTAATTTTAATTTTCCTTTTACTAATTTCTATTGCCTAAAATATATAATTAAATTTTTTTTAATGTTTATTATTTGAGAAAGAGACAGAGAGCAAGCAGGGGAGGGGCAGAGAGAGAGGAAGACACAGAATCGGAGGCAGGCTCCAGGCTCTGAGCTGCCAGCACAGAGCCCAACGCCGGGCTCGAACCCACAGAGCGCGAGATCATGACCTGAGCTGAAGTCGGGTGCCCAAACTGACTGAGCCATCCAGGCTCCCCTAAAATATATAATTTAGATATCTAGCATGCAATATATGTGATTTTAAGAAACAATTTTTCACAAGTGGAAGGTTAGTATATAAACCACTATTACATAATTCTACTTTCACTGGCAGGTTAAAAGTGATTAGGTTTGAAGCTTAATCGCAAATAATCTTTTATTAAAGAAGAATGAATTTTATTTTAGTGTATTTTAATAATACCCTTTTCAGTTCCTCATGCACAAAATCAAATATTGTAACATTTACATTGTAATTTAAGTTTAATCTGTAAAACATGCCTATAGTATTGTTAAATTTATTTATATATGTACTGTAACTATTGTTTTTGGCTGGAGTGTTGTATGACCAAATAATTATGCAGTGTTGACTTGAGTACATTATTTTATAGATTTTATGGGTAGTACTGTTCTTTAAAGAATTTTTTTCCCTATTAAGAAGTTGAGTTAAAAGTGAATGCTAATATTTATTTTATAATAGCCAAGACAGTAAAACTTTCTCTTTAGTGAGTTTTTAAATGAAACTGTAAGTTTTCTAATACTAGTTTATATTACTTCATCCAGAACAAAATGTTTTAGAAGTAGAATTTATATAACTGGTGGAAGGGGTGTTGATTGGCATTTTACTTTCCACAGACTATTGAGCGAGGAGAACATCTACTGTTTAAATGTTGTTTAATCTCTACTTCTCTCCCCCTATAAATCCATTAAACAGCCTTCCCTTGTGGCATAATAGTTTTCCAGTAACCATTTGCCCTCCTTTTTTTTTTTTTTTAGAAATAACACCTTCCTGGCCCAAGTTGCAGATGTGCATACAGCCATACAACTAGACCATCTTTCCCAGCCTCTGTAACAACCAGATGTGGGTACAGTCATCTTTTAGCCACAGAAGTGTAAATGGAAGTTATGTGTGCAACATTCTGTCCTATTCTCTGTAAAGAAAATTTACTGCCCTTCATATTCTCTTCTTTCTCTTCTGACACTCTGGAACATGCAAATAAGATGTTGTAAACCCAGTTCCAGTCATGCTGATGGGGTAGCATCCTAAAGGACAACAAAACAGGAAAGAAGGACGTAGGTTCGTGGAGACCTCATGGGCTGAATTTGCCTTCTACCTACCAGTCCTGTGCTGGGACCACCCACAAATCTAGACTTAGGAAAGAAAGGAACTTCTTTCTTAACAGAGCTGAGTGAGCCACTATACTTTTGACATTCTTATAAATATAGCTGGTTAGTCTCTATCCTAACTAACACATCTAAAAAGAAGCTAATACAACTTCCATATCTGTGCTAGCCATCTGCCCTATAGCCACTGAGCACATTAAATGTGCCTAGTGTGAATGAACAACTGAATTTTTAGTTGTATTTAATTTTAATTTGTTTACACTTAAATAACACATGTAGCTATTGGGTACCATAATGGACAACACAGCTCTAAACTTTTAGACATTATATACACATTAATGGGCACCTGGATGGCTCAGTCAGTTAAGCATCTGACTCTTGATTTCGACTCAGGTCATGATCTCACGGTTCATGGGCTCAAGCCCCACTTTGGGCTCCACGCTGGCAATGTGGAGCCTACTTAGGATTCTCTCTCTTCCGCTGTCTCTGCCCCCACCTCTTTCTCCCAAAATAAGTAAATAAACTTAAAACAACTTATACATTTATCAGGTTAAACGTTTGCAGAAAAAACCACATTGATTAAAAAACTATTTAATCAAGTTCTCCTAGTAACTAAAATTAAAAGCTTATATATCATGTTCTTAAAACATTTGAATACCTTAAAGATCAGGAAGAAGACATAAACATCGCCAAAAATCTAAGACTTAATGAATTACAGAGGCATTGATTTTTATGAAGTTCAGTTTACTGCTTTATTAGCTTAGAACATATTATAGTTGTCAGGTCTTCCTTCCTGGGGTTAGAATCCTACCTTGAACTTTCCAAGGTTATAGGTTTTTGAATTACCAAACATCTGACACTGAATTATTAGCTATTTGAGTCCAGCTGCAGTTTCCCAATCTGAGGTGACATGCTTTGGGCTGGGCCCCTTTTTAACAGGAATAAAGCTATTATATCAAGGGGGACTTTAAAAACTTGTTATATGCCTTTTTTTGGTAGGCTTTAGTTGTTTGGAACTTGATATTTTTATCCAAATGGTATGTCCTTTATGTTCCCTTTAGACAATGTTATATACACAAATTTTACATATTGTCCTGAAATTGTTATATTTTGACCTCCTTTGCAAGTATCACTGGAAAATCATGCATAATACATGTTAACACCTTATTTTAATTAGTAAGGCCATCAAGGTTGCATCTCCCAGGAGACAAGGGATGAAACCTGCATAAAAGCATCTCTTTTTTAGGATATTTGGCTAATCCATCATCTTGGAACACAGTTAGGCTGTATATGACCAGTGATGTTGAGTAACTTTGGGTCATCTTTCTACTTGGTCACTGGAAATGCCCACTAGTGGGGAATCTTTCCTGCTCTTGGAGTAGTTTCTGCTGTTAATTGGAGACTTTGACTTACTCCAATTTTTTCAGTCTCTCCTATTTACACAGGATGAGGATAGTATGCCTGCATATGATATATATTTAATAAACAGGATACTTACCTTTGTTAGCATATCGCTCCAAATTACAATTGATACAAAGTGATTCTGTTCTGTTAGGATCACTTTTGTTCTGTTGTTTTACATTAATTTTCTTAAAAAAAATATAATGGACATTTAATCATTCAATTTGTGTCAACTGACTAGTTATTCTTCACTTTTGGATATTTGAATGATTGCAGTTGGCCAATGAGAGTTCCTGTGAGCTGTCTCTTTAGTCTCCCCAAATCACATACATTTTGAAAATACTCTTACTTTTTAACCACAACAAGGTGTTGCATTTCCTTCATGAAAATTTACTTGGAATTGGTTACCTTCCAAGTTTCCTTGTCTTTTTGCTGTAAGGAAGTGTGTATGAATGTTGATGAGCAAACATTTTGAGTTGAGTTACTTCTAATGGCAGAAATGCAAAAAAAAAAAAAATTGTCCTTAAGTCCTTGGGTTCACATTGATTTTTTTTCTTTTACCAACTAGTGTTATTAAGTCATTTAAACTCTATGCCTAATATAAACTTTATTTTCTTTATAACGTGCCTTTTAGATTTTTGGCTTATTGCTTGAGCTTTCAGTACTCTCTTCTTACTGAAAACCTTTGTCTCATCCATCACCATTTTGAAGGAAGGTGGGGAGAAAGGGATCTAACTTGAGGAATCAGAATTTTTGAACTGGCAAGGGCTTTAGAGATCATTAGTGTGTCCCTGTCATTCTACAGATAAAAAATTGAATACTCAAACATAGTGGACAACTTATCCTAAGTTGTATGTATGTGTGTATATGTATGTGTATACACACACATATACCTTTTCTTAAATTGTTAAAAAAATATTAGTCATACCCTGCTGGAGCTGGGGTTTGGTGGCTTCCCTGTAAGTGTCTTGAGATCCCTAGACAAATTTGGAGATGGATCAGATGTCCTGGGTCTGGGTTAGGACTGATGCTCTCTTCCTGAGAGATTGCTCTGAGGCTACACCTGAAGGTAGGAATTAAATTAGGCCTCTCTCAGATAAACCTCAATCTAGAAACTGAAGGGTTTGTCAAGACACTCCATACTTAGAATTGGAAAATGCAGGAGGGACAGTTCAAGTCTCAGGTCACTCTGAGCTCATACAATCCGTGTGTCTGCCATAACTGCTCTGCATTTTAATAAATTTTTGAGATAAATGATATGCCTTATGACTGAATTCTAGCATGAAAAACTAGGTAAAACAATAGATAATCTTGGAAATCATGGATATCATCTAATTCTTTTTCCTTATATACAGAACAGAAAGCAAATCTGGTTAAGTTTTATACAACATTAAATTATTGTGGCATCAGAATTCATCATCAACAGTTCTATTTCTTTTCAAAGTTTATTTATTTTTGAGAGAGAGAGAGAGAGAGAGCAGGATGGGGGCAGAGAGAAAGAAGGTGACAGAAGATCAAAGTGGGCTCTGTGCTGACAACAGAGAGCCCAATGTGGAGCTCAAACTACGAATCGTGAGATCGTGACCTGAGCCAAAGTCTGACGCTTAACTGACTGAGCCACCCAGGCGCCCCAATGTGTTCTAACTACTTAAAAAGTTACAATAAAAATAAGCAACAATGTACTTTAATTAGATATAAAATATTTTCAGATTAAAGTATTTTTGGATTATTAGTTAAAACTTTCTACATAATATTTTAAGCCATTTTAATTTCAAGTAGATGTCAGTGTGCCCTATGCATTAAAAACACATTTTGTAATTTTGCTACACAGAGAAAGCTGAGGGATGAACATCCATTAGCATTACCATCTTATAACTAATAAGATACATGTAACATAAAAATCTAAAATTGTGAGACTGTTATCCCCCATTTCAGTAGAAGAATTTTCTTTGATTGTGCTTTCTTACATTTGTTTCTTTGGATCTTTTTTTTGGAAAGGCTACATAACTAAGAACACAAGGTTTAAGGACAAATTATTTGTTATTGGGCTAAAATACTTTTGTTTGCTTATATTAGAATTTAACACTTTAGATAACTATGATATACGATAACATAATCTTAGTGAAATTAGACCATGATCTTTCTATGATGAATGACAAAGTCAATATGTTTTGTACAAGTAATTTTACACATACGTGTATATAAATATTTATATATAATATATAATATATAGTAGTCAATCCTATTATAACAAAATATAACAAGAGTCAATCCTATTACTTTAAAAGCTACATTCTTAAAGAACAAAGATGAGAAATTAAAGCTTTCCTTTAGAAAATGTCTTAAAAAGCTGTCACCAAGTCAAGGAAGTAATTTGATAAAGACAGCAGTCAACTAGAAATAGAAACTGCTGTTTAGCCCCTGGAATAAAGCCCTGGAAACAGACAGCTACCTAGCTACATTTTATAGACTGTACTGGGCTATTAGCTTTATTGTTCAGAGCATATTGATTTATGAAAAAGAATCGGCAACCTTAACTATTTCTTGGAAGAAATGAACAATTACTTTATATTAAAACTTAAGACAAAATTACACAGTTCATTTAAATTCATGGTACTGCCTAGGTAATTTTCATTATACCAATTTGCAAATATAATAACTCATCCCTGAAATCCCCTCGTCTGGCACTTTTCTCTCCTTAGCAAAACCTAATAGGGCAGAATTTCAGTAAAGTCTCATGTTATAATGATTTCTCTTCTTCTCTTACTTGGGGAAGATTTTTTTCTTAACCTACTTTAAAGCAGTCGGGAAAATAAATGATTAAAGCACATCTCATGATGCAGTGTCCTTAGTTTTGTAGCATAAGTTGCTTTCTTAATACAAAATATTCATTGTAAACTCATTGTGAGGGGAGATATGTATGAAGATGGCACACCATAACTCAAATGTGTGAAGAAAACCATATATCTTCTTTTATTTTATAACTGATCTCATTTGTCCTCAAGCCCTTCATCTCACAAAGGGAAAGGAAAACTTAATTTGTCAATTAAAGTAATTCCATTATTCCCCAAAGTTAATTTTTTTAAATGTACTTTATTTTATTTTTTAAATGTTTGTTTATTTATTTTGAGAGAGAGACAGAGAGAGACAGAGAGAGAGAGAGAGAGAGAGAGAGAATCCCAAGTAGGCTCTGTGCTGTAACAGAACCCGATGCAAGGCTCAGTCCCATGAACCATGAGATCATGACCTGAGCTGAAGTCAAGAGTCGGATGCTTAACTGACTGAGCCACGCTGCTGTCCTGAAACTAATTTTTTAAAGAGGAAATTGACAAATACTTCAAGTCTTTTCTGTTCTTGTTTCGGGAAATGGAGAAGAACCCATTCCCACATGGTGTTGAATGAGAGCCCGATGCACATTTATTGTTCTTCCATTGAGGCATTTATCTTAATGGTGTCTGGGCAACAAAGTCTCTTGTCATTGCTATCTTTCATCTGCTCATGTCTGGTGTGATTTTTGTTTTTTATTTTTTGTTTTTGTTTGTTTTGTTTTGTTTTGATATGGTCAAGATACAATGGTAGCCCCTTTCTTGTCTCAAGTCTTGCTGGCAATAGTTTCCTTGATTCTGGTTGAGACTCCAATTTGCTCATTTTCTTAGTCTCTCCTATAAACATTCTACTGCAGAATCTCTTGTTTTCTTCCTGCAATAATCTTATTAGTGAGCTCACCAGCTGGAATCCTCAGCTACTCTTCACATCTTCTCTAGAACCTGCTGGGAGTTCTGCATTCTCTACATACCTGACATAGATCAAAACACAGGATCCTGACTCTCCTATATTTCCTCTCCTATATTTCCACAGCCTTCTTCAAGGTGGTCTCCTTCTAGAGTCCCAAATGTAAATGATGGCACAAACCTTTTTTTAATTTCTCTGGCATTTTTGGACTTTTTGTATCACTTTTCCTTTGATTTAGCCCTGGTGCTGAGGGTACCTTGGGAACAAATCAGGACATGGGAGGACACTCATGAGTAGCCTCTTTTCTCTTTCTCTCTCTATTTGGCTCCTTTTCCCTTGGTCAAAAAAGGGCTTTATTCTTTCTCATCTTTTCTCATCAAGATTTCTTTCAGTCAAATCCTTCTATTTTCTTAGCTGGATTTGCCCTCCTAATGGGGGGGGGGGCAGAAAATGGTTAAAGATTGCTAAGAAAGAAACCAAAAGGGAAAATATATTTGTAGATATTTTAAAATATCCTCATTATATTCTTCTTCATAATACCCCTGGAATTTTGTATAATGCTATCTTTATTTTAGAAATAAAAAGAGAAATTAAGAGAAATTAAGGACAGTCAGGACTATACAAGCCTGAAACTTAGGTTTTTCCCTGCTTTAGAAACACATCATTCAGTGCTATTTATCAGCACTCCTACATTGTATGTGAAGTTTTGAGAATATTAACAAAGAATAAGACATTGGCCCCTGTCCTTCTAGTTAGGCAGATAAAATTGATGTGTTGTTGATTAAAAATGGCATGTGAGCGTTCAATGAATCAACACTGCCATAATTCATAGGTAGAGTGATTGATTCAGACTGGGCTGGTGAAAGAGCATTTCATGAGAGTGCAAAATGTAAGCTACACTTAGAAGTATGGATAGGATAATGGAGGGTAATGGAGTAATGGGGTAATGGAGGAGGATGATAGTCTAAGGGAAAGACACGACTGTAAGAGTGGAGGAGGAGGATAAAACTTTTGTTTGAGAAAGAGATAATTCATTTCCTTAGTCAATCATTTATGTAAGAAGTGCTAGGGAAATGAGACTGAACCAGAAGTTTGGGGGTGTTATATCTTGAGACATGACTCAGTTTGCCGTGATTAACAGGACACTTAGGAAAAGTTAGGACTTGGAGCTAAAGGTTGCCAGTACATAGGAACTCAATACAAGTCCCAAGAGAAACTGGTGGTCAGGTCACAAGGTTCCAAAGAGTGTGGAAACTGATTGTTGTTTAACAAGGCTGCGGTGGTGTGGATAAATATGGAAGGAAGCCAGGGATCTTTAAGTGTGAGTAGAACTTAGAGGCTGTGATACTTGAAGACCAGAAGGCTGCACGGAAAATTTCTTAGGGATGGAAAGGCTCCAGTCCAAAGAATGGCTCCAGTCTTGACAGTAGCAAGAAGGAAGGGCCCCCATCCTTGATAACATCACCAGGATAATGACACAGGCTTGAGGAGCAGCAAAGGTCATTTATGCTCTCTGGGAATCTCACCCAATCTCAGGGTTTATTGATGACATGCACATGTATGGGACTTGATCATGGCAGCACAGTTTATTGGAAAGAACGGAGTTTGAAGTCAGACCGACCTGGAATTCAGACAGGCTCAGTTACATTATCGGCTCCTTGGATGATCTTGGGACATTAACCTTAATATCCATTGAAACATCTCTTAAATGGAGATTAAATCTCATAACTAAAGAGTCATGTTGACAGTTGTTGGTAGAGGAGGTAATATATGTAGACTCTCCAGTGTATAACACAAAGTAAGTATTAATTTTTCTCCCACTTACTGATACAACTTTCTTATTCTCAAATGCTTAGAGTCTCCTTCACTGGATGCCCGCACAGCACCTCAGATAAAATGCCCGCTGTTGAATTCATTATTTCCACTCCCAAGCCTGCTTTTCTTTCTCTTTCCTATTTGCATTTATAGCACTACCATGCTCCCATTGTAAGCCTTTAACCCAGAGGCTATAAAGGATACAGACCCAGGATTGGGGTGAGGTTAGGGATGTGAATTGTGCAACAGCAAGGTTGGAGCCGGTCTTTATTGAAATTTTTGATATTTTCTGGCACAGCCACTGTGGAAAACAGTAGGGAGGTTCCTCAAAAAATTAAAAATAGAATTATTATATGATCCAGTAATTCTACTACTGGGTGTTTACCTAAAGAATAAAAACAACATGAATTCAAAAAGATAATAGGCACCCCTGTTTATTGCAGCATTATTTACAATCGCCAAATTATGGAAGCAGCCCAAGTGTCCATCCACAGATGAATAGATAAAGGAGAGGTGGTGGATATACACAATGGAATACTACTCAGCCATAAAAAAGAATGAATATTACTCAGCCATATAAAAGAAAGAAAGTGTATGGATGCAGAGGGTATAATGCTAAGGGAAATCAGTCAGTCAGAGAAAGACAAATACCATATGATTTCACTTATATACAGAATTTAAGAAATAAAACAAACAGACAAAGGAAAAATGGGACAAATCAAAAAATAGACTCTTAACTGTTAAGAACAAATGGATGGTTACCAGAGAGGATGTGGATGGGGAGATGGGGGAAATAGGTGAAAGGGATTAAGACTGCACTTATTGGGATGAGCATAGAGTAATGTATAGAATTGCTGAATCACTATATTGTACACCTGAAACTAATATAGCACTATATGTTGACTACACTGGAATTAAAATAATGAATAAATAAATAAATAAATAAATAAAGGAGGTGAATTTTATGGTATGTAAATTATACCTCATAAAGCTGTTTAACATGTATAAAAAAGGAATTTTTGCTACTTTCTTGTTGATGCATTTTTTGGCAATAAATTTTACTTAAAAATCATTGCATTAAATATTATTTATGTTGATTATTGAAGTTTTGGTGCCTCTTTAAATGTGCATGAGGTGAGTGCTTCTCTTGCCTCACCCTACTCTTGGTGCTGAAATGATGCTCTACCTGCAGATATATTGTGTTTATTTTGCATATTGTTCTTTAAAATTTGAATTAGTGTGTCCACATTTAAAAATGAAGAGTTATCAGATAAGCATCCAGATTTATGGCTTTTTTGGAAAGGTTCTAAAACCTGGCACCACTCGATCTGTATTTCCTTCACCAGCAGTCAGATAGAGAAGAATAAATAGTAGCTACTTTCTGCAGAGGGGTCAGGAACTCTCCAGTGGGCCACAGTTCCCACCTTTCTCTCCTGTTTGTATCTGTATGTTCTTTTTTTTTTCTTTTAAGCTTATTTATTTTGAGATAGAGAGGGAGGGAGGGAGAGAGGGAGAGAGAGAGAGAAAGAGAGAGAGAGAGAGAGACAGGGTGAGTGGGGGAAGGGCAGAGAGAGAGGGAGAGAGATGGAATCCCAAGACTCTACTCTGTGAGCACGAAGGTGCATGTGGGGCTTGATCCCATGACCGTAGTGTCATGACCTGAGCCGAAATCAAGTGTCAGACGCTTAACTGACTGAGTCACCCAGATGCCCCTGTACCTGTATGTTCTTATACTTTACCTTTGTGCCCCATCTTTTTCTTCTCTCATTCCTTATTCTTTTCCTTCCTTCCTTCCTTCCTTCCTTCCTTCCTTCCAGACTGATCATTTCATTTTCCATTATTTTTTAAGTTACTCTTCTATCCTTTTCCTGGTCAGCTCTTCTCCATGTTCTGCTGCTCTATATCTATAGGATCAAAGAAAAATAGAACTGAAAGATAATTCAATCTCTTCACCTTATGTAGAGGAAAGAATGATGAAATATAAGAAGGTTGAGACTTTTCAAAGATCATGTAATTAATAAATGAAACAAATTATACCAAGCCCATGTCTTTGAAGATAAACTTTACTACTTGTACCCCTTGTTAATATTTTTTAAAAGCCCCTTATCTCTTCTTCCTCAACCCTGAAAATCTAACAATCACTGAACCCTTGTTATGGTAGATTTTATTTAAGTAAAATCATCATGTTTAGGGTTCTGTCTTTTGCCCCCGATGCAACAGTTTTGTCTAAAAATGCTTGGATACTATGGACACAGCAGACTAAGAGCCCCAGGGACAGCTGGGTGTGTTTTTGCTGTGATAAATGACAAAAGAGGAGAGAAAAAGAGGTGGTAAGAGGATCTGCATGACTCTGGGTGGCCTTTGCCTCTAGGAAAGTCAAACCAGTTTCCTGGATTGAAACCAGGTCACATCTTGGCTTCCCACTCCTGTTTTCTTTTTGAGGTAACAGTTGAGAAAATTATTCCATAGGACCTGGAGTGTTTTCTTTTTCTTGTCATGGGTCTCAGTTGGGATAGTATTAAACTGGGTACTTAGTACACCACCATCTTAGTTAGGGCGACTGAGGCATATGAGAGGATAAAAAAATGAAAAGTGATGTGCGCAATGACAGGTTCTTGAAAGCCTCTTACATTAACACTGTGTGAAGGTGAAGATCAGACTTCTAATAGTTGTAGCCCGTTTGTATTAAGTCAGAATTTGTTAACAGGGCTCAAAATCCAGGGCAGAGTTGACTTCTCTAGCTTACCAAGAATTTGTGAAGGAGGGTATGATGGTCTTTATCAGTTATTCAAACACTAATCTAGGTATTGCTGTGAGGGTGTTTTATAGATATGATGAAAGTCCATAATCACTTGGCTTTAAGTAAGGGAAATTATCATAGATAATTTGTGTAGGTCTGATTCAATCAGTTGAAAGGCCTTAAGAAGAGAGCTGACTCTTTCCTAATAAGACAAAATTTCCCTATGGATAGCAACTTCAGTCTTTCCTGAGAGTTCCAGCCTGTCTTTCCTGATGGCCTGCTGTTTGGGTTTCCCACTTTTCCAGACAGTACCCACAATTGTGTGAGCCAACTTCTTGGAATAACTGTCTCCTTATATGTCTCCTACTGGTCTGTTTCACTGCTTGAACCCTGACAAAGTAGGGAAAGAGAGGTATCTGAAGGGTTTTGTTCTGTGTATAGCATTGGCACCTTGAAGATGCTAGAGCTGAGTATTGGGGTGGGAAATATGAACATGTTTAGATGCCAAATCTTAGTCCATATGCTTTTATAAAATCAGTGAAATGTTTCTAATTTGGAGGAAGTGGTTCATACTGACTAGTGATATTGAAATAAAATTTGATAGGGTGATAAGCATGTCTTATGTTCCAACTATACAGAATGATGTAGATATTATAGTTTTTAGGCTTCCACAACTGAAGTTCCTTAACTTCAAGCTCATTTTCCAGTTCTGGATGTCAAGGACAAAATGTCAAGGAATTACACATTTGAGAGATCAGATGTAGAGATTGGTGAATTTCACTGCCCTTACCCCAGAGGTCTCATTTCGAATACAAGAAGTGCATCTGTGAAACATTAATATTATTTAGTCCTAATTGTCAAAGCCTTTCTCAACAAAATGTTTCCTTTCTCTAGCCTCCTGCTTTCTTTCCAGGTCCCAGTCTTTGATCACATTTTTTTTACAGAGAGACATCTCAGTGTGCATCTTCCAGAGGGAAGAATGTTACAGAGCAAGGCTTAGGGCTTTAACCCAGGAAAACTAATGGTATGTAAGCTGTATGTTCCCTGCTTTTTGGCATAGTTGAATTAACAGAGTTAATCTACATGACTCATATATAACTTCAGAATTTTAGCAGAAATGGCATCTAGAAAGAAACTATAGATAAAGGATATTGAGATCAAAATCTTAAAACTTAACCATTAAAATGTATAGAAAATGTACCAAAATAATGAGAAAGATTGCTGACAATTTATTAACAAATGAATTAACCTCATATTTTATCAGAGGTCTTCTGCTGTGAGCCTCTTTTAAACTATGTTGTATGTAGAGCTAGAGTTCTGAATCTTTTGTAATATCTCTTAGAAATGTTTATAAAGAGCTATCAATCATATCTCTAAGGTCAGTGCTTTCTATTATGATCTGGCAGAAAGTACCACTCAACCTTTTATTCAATAATTTTATATTTCTATAGTGAATATGATTTTTCTGGACAATAGTTATGTCAATAAGTCAGCTTTTAGGGCCTTAATATAATTTCAAGTCAGAAAAAACATAACATTTCAGATAGGATCAAATTCAGTTATATATAACAGAAAATCCAAAGCAGCAGAGGTTTAAATAAAATAGAAATTTCTTTCTTTCTCCAGTGAAAGATAGCTGGAGGTATGATGGCCACTCTTCCATCATCAGGGAGCCAGCAACTTCTGTGTTTTGGCTCCACCACCTTGGAATATGGCTTCCACTTTCATTGCATGTTTTAAGATGACTGCAGATATGCCGGTCATCATGTTCATGTTCTAAGCAACACAGAAGAATGGAGAAGGACAAAAGGGGGGCAATTACCAGCTCAGTCAGAGCCCCTTAAGAAACCTCCATGGAATTCCATACAGCAATCCTCTTCTTCTCTAAGTCCCTTCATGATATTGAGTGTTGGGGAATCTGGGAACACTGTCATTTAGCTGGTACGTTACTGCCTTGGGTGAAGTAGGGCAACAGTGAAGGAGGCAGAGAGCTAGCTGACCCTAACACACATCTCTATTGGAAATCACATTTAAAAAAAGGAAACAAATGTTAAATGCATTGTCTAAATTAGAAGGAGAACCAAGAAGAGGATTATTTTAAGTCTGGCTTCTAACAGGGTAAACCTGTTCTCTATCAAGTTTGTTATCATTCACCGGAGCATTTTGATTTCTTTGTGGTCTTCTGTATGACTTTGAAAGTTGATATGGTGTAACTGGGGCAGAGAGAAGAGAATGAGATGCTGGAGTAGATGTAGGAGCACACGGGTGTGGTATGTGTATGTGTGGAACGAAAGGCCTTGTGAGTATGGAGATATGGATGGACTGATGAGTGCCTGGCTGAAGAATGGAACCCTTCTTACTATGCTAAATGGACTAAAACGTTGGAGGCCCAATGTGTTTGGGAAATGAAATGTGATGATTATACTAGACAGATTTGAAAGCACAATTTTCCTTTGCTTTTCCCTTGTGGGAGACGGTGCCTTTGTGATGGATTGTGATGCTTTATATAATCTTTCATTCTCTTTTATGCCAGAGCAATGTATGGTCTCCTTTTGTGATTGAATTACATTTATATAGATCAAGCTGTGTGTTTGAGAATTCACACAGTCTTGGTGTTGGCTGGATGTTGGGGAGAAATACTTGAATCTTAACAATAATCTTTGCACACCAAAATCTTGGAAGTTCCAAAAGCCACTGGGGAACTTTTTCAGTGCTAACTGGAGCCTGTAGCCTATCACAGGATTTCTAAGTCTCACAAGAAGAAAGTAAGATCATTAGAAGAGGTCCCAGAGGAGATGCATTTCTGAACTGGGGCAAAGATTGTGAGTGCAGTCTTTAGCACAGCTCCCTCCCCCACCTTCATCTCTTAGGTTTAGTGGACTGGGGATTGGGATTGTGAAATATGATAAGTACTTAACCTGCACACAGCCAGCACCTCTTGGACTTTATCATACTACCGGACCAAGCACTGCTGTCTACTTTAGCCCAGGACCCCAGGGAGGGCATGTCTACTGGGGAATATGCTTGTAGTAATACTTATCCAGTTGGCATACCATGTGGCTTCATTTAATAGTTATTTTTAAGGAGATGGTTAAAATAAAGAGTTAATAACAATATTTCAAAGGTGACACAAGGTACATATGATTTCCTAGGTCTGTCCTTATTATGGTGTTCAAGTATATGACAAATGAGCTCTTTAACAATTTGTCTGTAGCTCAGCGTCCTGCTTTCAGAACACATGAGAAATTTCAGAGTATTTTACCCACAGAAACCTATCAAAGTTTTGAGGTGGCTGGTCTAATCAGAGGAAAGCTTGAACATCATTCTTAACAAACTTCATAAATTTTTATCCTGGGAATTTGCATCTATATCATGTGTAATGATACTGAGAAGCTCCTTAAATAAGTTGTGTGGGTAAGTGAAAGATTTAAAAAATGATCAGCAACATATTTATGGTTTACGCTAGACTATTTTATGACCTCAAGACAAATATTTGCATGTGTTCTCATTTTCATAAATGGTTTACTTTTCCTCCAAGATGTTGTTCAGATTTTTGATGAAATTAGACAGAATATATTCGAAAGAAAATGAAGCGAATACATAAATTTGTTATCTGAAAGAATACGTGAAGACTACAAACATTACAAAAAGTAAATTCCCATACCAGGAGAAAACATGGTTTTATAGCAGAATCAAATATAGGAATAGATGATAACAAAAAAACCCCCATAAGAACTGGGAGCTTAGATGCTTAGATAAGCATAAAATTCAACATCAGCCAAAATATATGACTAAAAAGAATGTCACTTTAATTGTCATAAAGTTTTTCAGACAATTTTTTGTTATGCTTTTGTGAATGTTTAAAAAACGCCCCTATTAGAAGGGAGCTTGGGATGATGGTGGAGTAGGAAGACCCTGAGCTCACCCCATCCCACATTTACAACTAGATATCATACACATCCGAGTCAATAAACTGAGGAGTGAGAGAGCAAACTAAACAACTAAATATAAAGAAGAAGCTGCATTTGCAAGATTAGGAAGGTCGGGAAGTGTAGGGAGGCTGTCCACAAGAGGGAGAGAGCAGGGCATAGGGAGAGGGCAGAGAAATGGGGCCTCACACCAGGGAGCTCACATGAGAAAGAAGCAACTCCATCAAATGTAATGGCATTCGATTATGGGAGTCCTGGAAGAAGAAAAGAGAAAACGGGGCAGAAAATTTATTCGAAAAAATAAGAGCTGCAAGCTTCCCTAATGTGGGGAAGGAAACAGATATCCAGATGGAAGACGCATAGAGAACTTGGATCAAAATCAACAAAAGGAGGCCAGCCAAGGCATATTGTAAATAAATTGGCAAAATATATTGATAAAGAAAAACATTTAAAAGCAGCAAGACAAAAGAAGTCAGTAACTTATAAGACACAACCTATAGGGCTGGCAGGAGATTTTTCAACAGAAACTTTGCAAGCTGAAAGGGAGTGGCAAAATGTTGAATGTCCCAAAATGTTGAATGGGAAAAATCTGTGGCCAAAAATACTCTATCCAGCAAGGCTATCATTCAGAAGGGAAGGAGAGATAAAGAGTTTTCCCCAATCTGACAATAAATTATATTTAATTAAAAAAATAAAAACAAATAAATAAATAAATAAAATTAAAAAATAAAATAAAATAAAATGGTGGAGTTGAAAAAAAAATAGTTTCCCTGACAAAAGCCAAAGGAGTTCGTGATCCCTAAGCCATCTCTGCAAGGAATGTGAAAGAGGACTCTTTGGGTGGAAGAGAGACTAGAAACAACAGTATAGATGTGGGAAATGCAGAAACAGTAAAAATGAATATTTCTGTAAAAAAATCAGTCAAGGAACTCACAAAAAAGGATATAAAATAAGGGCACTTGGCTGGCTCAGTTGGTTAAGCATCCGATTCTTGATTTTGGCTCAGGTCATAATCTCACGATTCAAGAGATTGAGCCCTGTGTCGGGCTCTGTGCTGACAATGTGGACCTGCTTGGGATTCTTTCTCTCCCTCTCTGTGTGCCTCTCCTTAACTCATGCTCTCTGTCTCTAAAAATAAACATTTTTAAAAAAGATATAAAATATAATAATATATACCCAAAATGTGCACAGGAGAGGAGAACAGAATGGGTTCAAACTTAAATGAATATAAACTTAATATAAATTGCTATTGGAAGAAGAGGTTATGTACAAACATAATGGTAACCGTATATCAGAAGCCACTAATAAACATGAAAAGAATAAATGGAAAGAAATCAAATATATCACTAAAGAAAATCAGCAAAATATGAAAGTTAGACAAGAAAAGATCAGAGAAAATCTTCAGGAACAACCATGAAACAAGTAAATACATACCTATTAATAATTACTTTGAATGCAAATTAACCAAACACTCCAATCAAAAGACATACGGTGACAGAATGGATAAAAAAATCTAAGACCTATCTATATGTTTCCTACAAGAGACTCATTTTAGTTCTAAAGACATCTGCACAGTGAAAGTGAGAGGTTGGAGAAACATCTATTATCCAAATGGGTGTCAAAAGAAAGCTGAAATAGCAATAGTTACATCAAATAGACTTTAAAACAAAGACTGTAAGAAGAAACAAAACCTACTTTGTTGAAGGTTTTTATCATGAATTGATGTTCTACTTTGTCAAATGCTTTTTCTGCACCTACTGAAATGGTCATATGGTTCTTATCTTCTCTCTTTTTGATGTGCTGTATCATGTTTATTGGTTTGCAAATATTGAACAACCCTTGCAATCCAGGAATAAATCCCACATGATCATGGTGAATAACTGTCTTAATGTATTGTTGAATTCAGTTTGCTAGCATTTTGTTGAGAATTTTTGCATCTATGTTCATCAGGGATATTGGCCTGTTGTTCTCTTTTTTTAGTTATGTCTTCATCTGGTTTTAGTATCAGGCTAAATGCTGGCCTCAGAATGAATTTGGAAGTTTTCCTTCCATTTCCATTTTTTGTAATAATTTGAGAAGAATGGGTGTTAACTCTACTAAAATGTTGGTAGAATTCACCTGAACCATCTGGTCCCAGACTTTTGTTTGTTGGGAGTTTTGATTACTGATTCAATCTCCTTGCTGGTTATTGGTCTGTTCAAATTTTCTATTTCTTCCTGTTTCAGTTTTGGTAGTTTATACATTTCTAGGAAATTATCCATTTCTTCTGGGTTGTCCAATTTGTTGGTATATAGCTTTTCATAATATTCTCTTAGGATTGTTTGTATTTCTGTGATGTTATTTCTCCTCTCTTGTTTGTGATTTTATTTGAGGTCTTTCTCTTTTTTTCTTGATAAGTCTGACTACAGTCTTACCAATTTTATTGATTTTTTTCAAAAAACTAGCTCCTGGTTTCATTGATCTATTCTATGGGTTTTTTAGTCCCCATGGCATTTATTTCTGCTCTAATCTTTATTATTATTGTCCTTCTGCTGATTTTAGGTTTTCTTGTTCTTTTTCTAGATCTTTTAGTTGTAAGGTTAGGTTGTTTATTTGAGATTTTGCTTGCTTCTTGAGGTAGGCCACCATTGCTTTAAACTTTCCTCTTATAACTGACAACTGCTTTTGCTGTAGCCTACAAGTTTTGGACTATTGTATTTTCATTTTCATTTATTTCCTTGTATTTTTTTTTTTTATGAAGTTTATTGACAAATTGGTTTCCATACAACACCCAGTGCTCATCCCAAAAGGTGCCCTCCTCAATACCCATCACCCACCCGCCCCTCCCTCCCACCCCCCATCAACCCTCAGTTTGTTCTCAGTTTTTAACAGTCTCTTATGCTTTGGCTCTCTCCCACTCTAACGTCCTTTTTTTTTTTTTTTTTTCCCTCCCCTCCCCCATGGGTTCCTGTTAAGTTTCTCAGGATCCACATAAGAGTGAAACCATATGGTATCTGTCTTTCTCTGTATGGCTTATTTCACTTAGCATCACACTCTCCAGTTCCATCCACGTTGCTACAAAAGGCCATATTTCATTTTTTCTCATTGCCACGTAGTATTCCATTGTGTATATAAACCACAATTTCTTTATCCATTCATCAGTTGATGGACATTTAGGCTCTTTCCATAATTTGGCTATTGTTGAGAGTGCTGCTATGAACATTGGGGTACAAGTGCCCCTATGCATCAGTACTCCTGTATCCCTTGGGTAGATTCCTAGCAGTGCTATTGCTGGGTCATAGGGTAGGTCTATTTTTAATTTTCTGAGGAACCTCCACACTGCTTTCCAGAGCGGCTGCACCAATTTGCATTCCCACCAACAGTGCAAGAGGGTTCCCGTTTCTCCACATCCTCTCCAGCATCTATAGTCTCCTGATTTGTTCATTTTGGCCACTCTGACTGGCGTGAGGTGATACCTGAGTGTGGTTTTGATTTGTATTTCCCTGATAAGGAGCGACGCTGAACATCTTTTCATGTGCCTGTTGGCCATCTGGATGTCTTCTTTAGAGAAGTGTCTATTCATGTTTTCTGCCCATTTCTTCACTGGGTTATTTGTTTTTCGGGTGTGGAGTTTGGTGAGCTCTTTATAGATTTTAGATACTAGCCCTTTGTCCGATATGTCATTTGCAAATATCTTTTCCCATTCCGTTGGTTGCCTTTTAGTTTTGTTGGTTGTTTCCTTTGCTGTGCAGAAGCTTTTTATCTTCATAAGGTCCCAGTAATTCACTTTTGCTTTTAATTCCCTTGCCTTTGGGGATGTGTCGAGTAAGAGATTGCTACGGCTGATGTCAGAGAGGTCTTTTCCTGCTTTCTCCTCTAAGGTTCTGATGGTTTCCTGTCTCACATTTAGGTCCTTTATCCATTTTGAGTTTATTTTTGTAAATGGTGTGAGAAAGTGGTCTAGTTTCAACCTTCTGCATGTTGCTGTCCAGTTCTCCCAGCACCATTTGTTAAAGAGGCTGTCTTTTTTCCATTGGATGTTCTTTCCTGCTTTGTCAAAGATGAGTTGGCCATACGTTTGTGGGTCTAGTTCTGGGGTTTCTATTCTATTCCATTGGTCTGTGTGTCTGTTTTTGTGCCAATACCATGCTGTCTTGATGATGACAGCTTTGTAGTAGAGGCTGAAGTCTGGGATTGTGATGCCTCCTGCTTTGGTCTTCTTCTTCAAAATTCCTTTGGCTATTCGGGGCCTTTTGTGGTTCCATATGAATTTTAGGATTGCTTGTTCTAGTTTCGAGAAGAATGCTGGTGCAATTTTGATTGGGATTGCATTGAATGTGTAGATAGCTTTGGGTAGTATTGACATTTTGACAATATTTATTTTTCCAATCCATGAGCAGGGAATGTCTTTCCATTTCTTTAAATCTTCTTCAATTACCTTCATAAGCTTTCTATAGTTTTCAGCATACAGATCCTTTACATCTTTGGTTAGATTTATTCCTAGGTATTTTATGCTTTTTGGTGCAATTGTGAATGGGATCAGTTTCTTTATTTGTCTTTCTGTTGCTTCATTGTTAGTGTATAAGAATGCAACTGATTTCTGTACATTGATTTTGTATCCTGCAACTTTGCTGAATTCATGTATCAGTTCTAGCAGACTTTTGTTGGAGTCTATCGGATTTTCCATGTATAATATCATGTCATCTGCAAAAAGCGAAAGCTTGACTTCCTCTTTGCCAATTTTGATGCCTTTGATTTCCTTTTGTTGTCTGATTGCTGATGCTAGCACTTCCAGCACTATGTTAAACAACAACGGTGAGAGTGGGCATCCCTGTCGTGTTCCTGATCTCAGGGAAAAAGCTCTCAGTTTTTCCCCGTTGAGGATGATGTTAGCTGTGGGCTTTTCATAAATGGCTTTTATGATCTTTAAGTATGTTCCTTCTATCCCGACTTTCTCAAGGGTTTTTATTAAGAAAGGGTGCTGGATTTTGTCAAAGGCCTTTTCTGCATCGATTGACAGGATCATATGGTTCTTCTCTTTTTTTTGGTTAATGTGATGTATCACGTTGATTGATTTGCGAATGTTGAACCAGCCCTGCATCCCAGGAATGAATCCCACTTGATCATGGTGAATAATTCTTTTTATATGCTGTTGAATTCGATTTGCTAGTATCTTATTGAGAATTTTGGCATCCATATTCATCAAGGATATTGGCCTGTAGTTCTCTTTTTTTACTGGGTCTCTGTCTGGTTTAGGAATCAAAGTAATACTGGCTTCATAGAATGAGTCTGGAAGTTTTCCTTCCCTTTCTATTTCTTGGAATAGCTTGAGAAGGATAGGTATTATCTCTGCTTTAAACGTCTGGTAGAACTCCCCTGGGAAGCCATCTGGTCCTGGACTCTTATTTGTTGGGAGATTTTTGATAACTGATTCAATTTCTTCGCTGGTTATGGGTCTGTTCAAGCTTTCTATTTCCTCCTGATTGAGTTTTGGAAGAGTGTGGGTGTTCAGGAATTTGTCCATTTCTTCCAGGTTGTCCAATTTGTTGGCATATAATTTTTCATAGTATTCCCTGATAATTGTTTGTATCTCTGAGGGATTGGTTGTAATAATTCCATTTTCATTCATGATTTTATCTATTTGGGTCATCTCCCTTTTCTTTTTGAGAAGCCTGGCTAGAGGTTTGTCAATTTTGTTTATTTTTTCAAAAAACCAACTCTTGGTTTCGTTGATCTGCTCTACGGTTTTTTTAGATTCTATATTGTTTATTTCTGCTCTGATCTTTATTATTTCTCTTCTTCTGCTGGGTTTAGGCTGCCTTTGCTGTTCTGCTTCTATTTCCTTTAGGTGTGCTGTTAGATTTTGTATTTGGGATTTTTCTTGTTTCTGGAGATAGGCCTGGATTGCAATGTATTTTCCTCTCAGGACTGCCTTCGCTGCGTCCCAAAGCGTTTGGATTGTTGTATTTTCATTTTCGTTTGTTTCCATATATTTTTTGATTTCTTCTCTAATTGCCTGGTTGACCCACTCATTCGTTAGTAGGGTGTTCTTTAACCTCCATGCTTTTGGAGGTTTTCCAGACTTTTTCCTGTGGTTGATTTCAAGCTTCATAGCATTGTGGTCTGAAAGTATGCATGGTATAATTTCAATTCTTGTAAACTTATGAAGGGCTGTTTTGTGACCCAGTATATGATCTATCTTGGAGAATGTTCCATGTGCACTCGAGAAGAAAGTATATTCTGTTGCTTTGGGATGCAGAGTTCTAAATATATCTGTCAAGTCCATCTGATCCAGTGTCTCATTCAGGGCCCTTGTTTCTTTATTGACTGTGTGTCTAGATGATCTATCCATTTCTGTAAGTGGGGTATTAAAATCCCCAGCAATTACCACATTCTTATCAATAAGGTTGCTTCTGTTTATGAGTAATTGTTTTATATATTGGGGGCTCCGGTATTCGGCGCATAGACATTTATAATTGTTAGCTCTTCCTGATGGATAGACCCTGTAACTATTATATAATGTCCTTCTTCATCTCTTGTTACAGCCTTTAATTTAAAGTCTAGTTTGTCTGATATAAGTATGGCTACTCCAGCTTTCTTCTGGCTTCCAGTAGCATGATAAATAGTTCTCCATCCCCTCACTCTGAATCTAAAGGTGTCCTCAGGTCTAAAATGAGTCTCTTGTAGACAGCAAATAGATGGGTCTTGTTTTTTTATCCATTCTGATACCCTATGTCTTTTGGTTGGCGCATTTAATCCATTTACATTCAGTGTTATTATAGAAAGATACCGGTTTAGAGTCATTGTGATGTCTGTATGTTTTATGCTTGTAGTGATGTCACTGGTACTTTGTCTCACAGGGTCCCCCTTAGGATCTCTTGTAGGGCTGGTTTAGTGGTGACAAATTCCTTCAGTTTTTGTTTGTTTGGGAAGACCTTTATCTCTCCTTCTATTCTAAATGACAGACTTGCTGGATAAAGGATTCTTGGCTGCATATTTTTGCTGTCTAGCACCCTGAAAATCTCGTTCCAATTCTTTCTGGCCTGCCAAGTTTCAAAAGAGAGATCAGTCACGAGTCTTATAGGTCTCCCTTTATATGTGAGGGCACGTTTACCCCTTGCTGCTTTCAGAATTTTCTCTTTATCCTTGTCTTTTGCCAGTTTCACTATGATATGTCGTGCAGAAGATCGATTCAAGTTACGTCTGAAGGGAGTTCTCTGTGCCTCTTGGATTTCAATGCCTTTTTCCTTCCCCAGTTCAGGGAAGTTCTCAGCTAGTATTTCTTCAAGTACCCCTTCAGCACCTTTCCCTCTCTCTTCCTCCTCTGGGATACCAATTATGCGTATATTATTTCTTTTTAGTGTATCACTTAGTTCTCTAATTTTCCCCTCATACTCCTGGATTTTTTTCTCTCTCTTTTTCTCAGCTTCCTCTTTTTCCATAACTTTATCTTCTAGTTCACCTATTCTCTCCTCTGCCTCTTCCATCCGAGCCGTGGTGGTTTGCATTTTGTTTTGCATTTCCTTTAAAGCGTTTTTCAGCTCCTCGTGACTGTTCATTAGTCCCCTGATGTCTGTAGCAAGAGATTCTCTGCTGTCCTGTATGCTGTTTTCCAGCCCAGCGATTAATTTTATGACTATTATTCTAAATTCACTTTCTGTTATATTATTTAAATCCTTTTTGATCAGCTCATTAGCTGTTGTTATTTCCTGGAGATTCTTCTGAGGGGAATTCTTCCGCTTGGTCATTTTGGATAGTCCCTGGTGTGGTGAGGGCCTGCAGGGCACTTCCCCTGTGCTGTGGTGTATAACTGGAGTTGGTGGGCGGGGCCGCAGTCAGTCCTGATATCTGCCCCCAGCCCACCGCTGGGGCCACAGTCAGACTGGTGTGTGCCTTCTCTTCCCCTCTCCTAGGGGCGGGATTCACTGTGGGGTGGCGTGGCCCGTCTGGGCTACTTGCACACTGCCAGGCTTGTGATGCTGGGGATCTGGCGTATTAGCTGGGGTGGGAAGGCAAGGTGCACGGCGGCAGGGGGGGCAGTCTTAGCTCGCTTCTCCTTAGGTGATCCACTTCAGGAGGGGCCCTGTGGCAGCCGGAGGGAGTCAGATCGCTGCCGGAGGTTTGGCTCCGCAGAAGCACAGAGTTGGGTGTTCGCGCGGAGCGAGCAATTTCCCTGGCCGGAGCCGGTTCCCTTTGGGATTTTGGCTGGGGGATGGGCGGGGGAGATGGCGCTGGCGAGCGCCTTTGTTCCCCGCCAAACTGAGCTCTGTCGTCCGGGGGCTCCGCAGCTCACCCTCCCTTTGTCCTCCAGCCTTCCCGCTTTCCGAGCAGAGCTGTTAACTTATGACCTCCCAGACGCTAAGTCGCGCTTGCTGTCGGAACACAGTCCGTCAGGCCCCTCCGCTTTTGCAAGCCGGACTCGGGGGCTCTGCTTGGCCGGCGAGCCGCCCCTCCGCCCCGGCTCCCTCCCGCCAGTCCGTGGAGCGCGCACCGCCTCGCCGCCCTTCCTACCCTCTTCCGTGGGCCTCTCTTCTGCACTTGGGTCCGGTGACTCTGTTCTGCTAATCCTCTGGCGGTTTTCTGGGTTATTTAGGCAGGTGTAGGTGGAATCTAAGTGATCAGCAGGACGCGCGGTGAGCCCAGCGTCCTCCTACGCCGCCATCTTCCTGAATCGGCCAAGGAATATCTATTTCCTTGTATTTTTTAATTATTTCTTTTATTTCCTGGTTGACCCATTCATTAGTTAGTAGTATGCTTTTTAACTTCCATGTATTTGTGGTCTTTCCAGATTATTTCTTGTGGTTGACTTCTAGTTTCATAGGCATTATGGTCAGAAAATATGCATGGTATGATTTCAATCTTGAATTTGTTGATGTTTGTTTGTGGGCTAATATGTGATCTATTCTCAAGAATGTTTCATGTGCCCTTGAAAAGAATGTGTATTCTGCTGTTTTAGGATGGAATATTCTGAATGTGTCTGTTAAATCCATCTGTTCCAGGGTGCCATTCAGAGCCATTGTTTCCTTGTTTTATTTCTGTTTAGATGATCTATCCATTGATGTAAGTGGGGTGTTAAAGTCCCCTACTATTATTGTATTATTATTGATTAGTTCCTTTATGTTTGTTATTAACTTTTATGTATTTGAGTGTTCCTATTTTGGGTGCATAAATATTTATAACTGTTACATCTTCTTGTTGGATTTTCCTTTTTACTAAACCCCAAAGTAGGCTTAGAGAGAACATACCTCAACATAAAAAAGACCACATATAAAAAACCCACAGCTAACATTATCCTTAAATGGGGGAAAACTGAGAGCTTTTCCCTAAGGTTAGGAACAAGATAAGGATATCCAGTCTTACCACTTTTATTCAACATAGTTCTAGAAGTCCTAGCCACAGCAATCACACAAGAAAAAGAAATAAAAGCATCCAGAATGGTAAGGAAGTAATCCTGTCACTATTTGCAGATGACATAATACTATATATAGAAAATCTTGGGGCGCCTGGGTGGCTCAGTCGGTTGAGCGTCCGACTTCAGCTCAGGTCACGATCTCACGGTTCGTGAGTTCGAGCCCCGCGTCAGGCTCTGGGCTGATGGCTCAGAGCCTGGAGCCTGCTTCTGATTCTGTGTCTCCCTCTCTCTCTGCCCCTCCCCCATTCATGCTCTGTCTCTCTCTGTCTCAAAAATAAATAAACATTAAAAAAAAATTAAAAAAAAAGAAAATCTGAAAGACTCCACCAAAAAACTGCTAGAATTGAAAAATTAATTCAGTGAGGTCTGAGGATACAAAATATACAAAAATCAGTGACATTTCCATACAGTAATAATGAAACAGCAGAAAGGGAAATTAAGAAAATAATTCCATTTACAGTCACACCAAAAATAATAAGATACCTAGGAATAAACTACCAAAGAGGTAAAAGACCTATACTCTGAAAACTATAAAATGCTGGTGAAAGCAGTTGAAGACAACACAAAGAAATGGAAAGACATTCTATGTTCATGGATTGGAAGAACAAATATCATTAAAATGCCTATACTACCCAAGGAAATCTACACATTTAATGCAATCACTATCAAAATACAGCAGATTTTTTTTTTTTTTTTACAGAACTAGAACAAATAATCCTAAAATTTGTATGGAAACAAAAAAGACCCCGAATAGCCAAAACAGTCTTGAAAAAGAAAAGCAAAGCTGGAGGCATCATAATTCTGGAGTTCACATTATATTACAAGGCTGTGGTAATCAAAACAGTATGGTGCTGGCATGAAAATAGACACATAAATCAATAGAACAGAATAGAAAATCCAGAAGTACACCTACAATTATATGGTCAATTAACCTTGGACAAAGCATCAAAGAATATCCAATGGGAAAAAGAGTCTCTTCAACAAATAGTGTTTGGAAAACTGGACAGAAACATACAAAAGCAAGAAACTTGACCACTTTCTTACACCATACACAAAAATAAGTTCAAAATGTATTAAAGACCTAAATGTGAGACCTGAAACCATCAAAATCCTAGAGGAGAATACAGGCAGTAACTTCTCTGAAATCAATCCTAGCAACTTCTGTCTACATATTTTTCCTGAGGCAAGAGAAACAAAAACAAAAATAAACTTTTGGGATTACATCAAAAAGCTTCTGCACAGCAAAGGAAACAATCAACAAAACTAAAAGGCAACCTATGGAATGGGAGAAGATACTTGCAAAAGACATAACTAATAAAGGGTTAATATCCAAAATATATAAAGAATGTATACAGTAGCTCAATACCCAGAAAACAAATAATCCAATTGAAAAATGGGCAGAAGACATGAACAGACCTTTCTCCAAAGAAGACCTACAGATGGCCAACAGACACATGAAAATATTCTCACTGTCACTTATCATCAGGGACATGCAAATCAAAACTACGATGAGATATCACCTCATGCCTGTAAGAGTGGCTAATATCAACAGCACAAGAAACAACAGGTGTTGGCAAGGATGTGGTGAAAAAGGAACCCTCACGTACTGTTGGCAGAAATGCAAACTGGTGCAGTTGCTGTGTAAAAGAGTATGGAGGTTCTTAAAAAAATTAAAAATAGAAGTACCCTCTGATCCAGCAATTGTACTACTGGGTATATACCCAAAGAATATGAAAACACTAATTCAAAGGGATACATGCACCCGTGTTTATAGCAGTGCTATTTATAATAGCCAAGATAGGGAAGTAGTTCAGGTATCCATCAATTGATATTTTTAAAATTTCTACAAAAGTTTATTTATTTGTGTGTGTGTGTGTGTGGGGGGGAACAAGTGGGGTAGGGGCAGAGAGAGAAGGAGAGAGAATCCCAAGCAAGCTCCATGTTCTTGCAGAGCCCTACATGGGGCCCAATCTCACAACTGTGAGATCATGACCTGAGCCGAAATCTAGAGTTGGATGCTTAACCAACTGAGCCAAACCCCTTCGATTGATTGATGAATGGGTAAAGAACATGTGGTGTGTACACACACACACACACACACACACACACACACAAGAATATTATTCAGCCATAAAAAAAGAATTAAATCTTGCTGTTTGCAAGGACATGTGTGGAGCTAGCGAGTATAATGCCCAAATGAGTCAGAGAAACAAATATTATATGGTTTCGCTCATATGTGGAATTTAGGAAACAAAACCAACAAAGAAAGGCAAAAAAAATAAGAGAGAGTGAGAGAAAGAGAGAGACAAATGAAAAGCCAGACTCTTAATCACAGAGAACAAACTGATGGTTATCTTAGGGGAGGTGGGTAGGGAGATAGGTTAAATAGGTGATGGGGATTAAGGAGTGCACTTGTCCTGATGAGTACAGGGTGATGTATGGAGGTGTTGAATTACTGTGTTGAACACCTGAAACTAATAAAACACTGTAGGTTAACTAACTGGTATTAAAATAAAAACTTGAAAAAAATGCCCCTATTAGTAGGATAGAACATGGGGAAGGGGATATTTATTTCATTTTTAATGCCATATTATGATGTGGTATTTATTTAATTTAGCTTGATTTAACTTGTGGTATGTATATTTATATATGTAGATGCATATGCATATATGTGTACTTATACATACATGTATGTATGTTTATGTGCCTGTATATCTTTCCATATATGCTTATGTATATATACGTGTGTTATGTACAGAAATAGAGTTCTGAATGTCTGTTTCTTTCATAAGTTCTTTTAGAAATATTTATAAAGAGGGGCACCTGGGTGGCTCAGTCAGTTAAGCATCTGACTTTGTCTCAGGTCATGATCTCATGGTTCACGAGTTCGAGCCCCGCATCAGGCTCTGTGCTGACAGCTCAGAGCCTGGAGCCTACTTCAGATTCTGTGTCTCCCTCTCTCTCTGCCCCTCCCCTGCTCATTCTCTCTCTCTCTCTCTCTCTCTCTCTCTCTCTCTCAAAAATAAATAAAACACACACACAAAAATAAAAAAAACATATAAAGAACTACCAATCATATGTCTAAAGTCAGTGCTTAAGTCTGTTGTAATTTTCAAAAAGTACTACTCAGTTTTCATTCCTAAGAAACATAAAAGAAACAGACATTGAGAACTCTAGCTCTGTATATAACACATGTATGTATATCCACACATATATGGAAAGATATATATCTATATACTACATACACAATATACACATATACGCATATATATATGTATATATACGCACACATATCTTCTTATAACAATTAGGTTTGCTGTAAATGGGTTTTATTACAGTTGTGTGTGTGTGTACATGTGTGTGTGGTAAAAACTTGGCATGAAATGTGCCCTGTTAAAAAGAATTTAAACTGTGCAATATAGTATTGTTAACTACAGACACAATGTTGTACAGATCTCTAGAAATTATTCATCTTGCATAACTGAAACTTTATACTTGCTGAACAGCAACTCTCCACTTCCTTCACCTCCAGCTCCTGAAAACCATCATTCTACTCTCTGCTACTATGAATTTGATAATGAGATATAGGTATCTCATGTAAGTGGGATCATGCAGTATTTGTCCTTTTGTGACTGGATTATTTTATTTAACATAATGTCCTTAAGGTTCATTTCTGTAATTACATATGGTAAGATTTCCTTTTTCTTAAAAGCAATTAATATTCCATTCCGTGTATACACAACATTTTCTTTATCCAGTCATCTGCCAATGGACATTTAGCTTGTTTCTACATCTTGGCTATTGTGAATGATGTTGCATTGAATGGGAGTGCAAATATCTTTTCAGGATCTTGATTGCAATTCTTTTAAGGTATTATTGCTACATTGTATGGCATTTAAAAACCTTTGAGGAACTTCCATAGTAGCTAAACCTTTTTATATTTCCACCATAGTGTACAAGGGTCCCAGTTTCTTCACATTCTTGCCAACACGTGCTATCTTTTTAAAAAATTTTTTAATAGCCATTCTAACAGGTGTGAGGTGATATCTGCTTATGGTTTTGATTTGTATTTCTGTGATAATTAGTGATATTGAACATTTTTATATAACTGTTAGTCATATGTATGTCTTCTTTGGAGAAATGTCCATTCAAGTCCTTTGCCCATTTTTTTTTCCCATCTAGTTATTTGGTTTTTGTTTGCTATTGAGTTATATGAGTTCCTTACATTTGTGGATAATCACCCCTTATCAGATATATGGTTTGTAAATATTTTCTTCTATTTGGTAGGTTGCCTTTTTTACTCTGTTGATTGTTTCATTTGCTGTACAGAAACTCTGTAGTTTGATATAGCCCCACTTGCCTTTTTTTGCTTTCATTGCCTATGTTTTTAGTGTCATATTTAAGAAGTCATTGTCAAGACCAATGTCCTGAATCTTTTCCCCTATGTTTTATTCTGGGAATTTCACAGTTTCAGGTCTTACGTTTAAGCGTTTAACTCATTTTTGGGTTGATTTTTGCATATGGTGCTATGTGGTTCAGGGCGAGCTACTCCAAATATAGCACTTTGGCATATTGATTATTTTGAGTTAAAGTTACTTAAGAAACAGCTGGTGCAAGAAGGACATACTGACCCTTCTTTGTCCTCCTGAAAGTGGGAAATAAATTTCCTCTCTGGTGGGTACCCTCCTTGTACCAGGGGAAAGAAAGGTATTTTCATTACCAAAGATAGGGAATTTAGGGCTGAGAGGCTGTATAACCGAACCTTGTTATTTCTTTGCTAATTTACTACCCCAACCCCCAAATTCTTTGTTTTGTCAATGTTTCACAAATTCATTGTTTCCTTGTCTAAAAGGTATGAAAGCTGTCTGCTTTAGTCACTTCTTTGAGTGACATTTTTTTATGAGCTCCAAAACATACAAAATTAAATTTGTTTTTTACTGTTTCTCTGTCTTATATCAGTTTAATTATCAGGCCAGCCAAAAAACCTAGAAGGAGAAAGTTTTCCTCCCCTTCAGGTATAAGATAGGGGTCCAATTTCATTCTTTTGCATGTGGATATACAGTTTTTCGCACATCATTTGTTTGAGAGACTATCCTTTCCTTATTATGTATTCGTGGCACCCTGTTGAAGATCAGTTGACAGAGTATGTTTGATTATTTCTCTGTTCTGTGCAAATGGTCTATGTGTCTATCTTTATGGTAGCACTATACTGCTCTAATTACTATAGCTTTTCAATATATTTTAAAATCAGGAAGTATAATACTTCCAGCTTCAGTTTTATTTCTCAAGATTATTTTGGCTCTTTGGGGTTCTTTATGGTTCCCATATGGATTTTAGATTATATATGTTGAAAACCCTAAAACTGCACAAAAAATTTAGAACTTATTTATTAGAACTAATAAGTGAATTCATTGAAGTTGCAGGATACAAAACCAACGCAACAATCGGTTGTGTTTCTATACCTTGACAACGAACCATTTGAAAAGGAAATTGAGAGACAATCCCATGTATAACAGTACCAAAAAGAATAAAGTACTTAGGAATAAACTTACCAAAGAAGATGAAAGACTTGTATACTGAAACTTATAAAACATAGATTAAAGAAATCTAAAAAGACACAAAGAAATGCAAAGACATGTTGTTTTCATGGATTCAAACACAATCTACAGATTCAATGCAATTCATATCAAAATCCCAATGACATTTTTTACAGAAATAGAAAACAAATCCTGAAGTTTATTCCAATTCTGAAGTGCTTTTCTCAGTTTTTGCAGTTTCTATATTTTAGCGGTGAAGTTTCTCTTCACTAGAGCTGTTATCGTAGTACGTCATCAGTTGTGGTGATGGTGACAGGGTAGTTTAATTGCTCATTCTTACTGGAGAAAATGTGAAGAAAAATTAGCCACAAACTACTTACAATTAAAAATATACATGTTATGCTAAGTGAAATAAGTCAGTCAGAGAAAGACAGGTACCATATGTTTTCACTCTTATGTGGATCCTGAGAAACTTAACAGAAGACCATGGGGGAGGGGAAGGAAAAAAAAAAGAGGAGAGAGCCAAACCATAAGAGACTCTTAAAAACTGAGAATAGACTGAGGGTTGATGGGGGTGGGAGGGAGGGGAAAGTGGGTGATGGGCATTGAGGAGGGCGCCTGTTGGGATGAGCACTGGGTGTTGTATGGAAACAAATTTGACAATAAATTTCATATTAAAAAAATAATAAAAGTCTACTTGGATCCCTGGCTGGCTCAGTCAGTAGAGAATGTGACTCTTGATCTCTGAGTCATGGGTTTGAGCTCCACATTGGGTGTAGAGATTACTGAAAAAAATATATCAACTTTCTTAAGATTGTTAAAACTTAAGTATTAAATACATTCCAGAACTTTAAAGTATTGTGGAGGAACCTGTTGAGTCAGAACAAAATTTCTGATATATACGTGTGTGTGTGTGTGTGTGTGTGTGTGTTCTTCCTCATGTAACATTTAACATTCTTTCTCTCCTCCTTTCTTTTTACTCTACATATTAAAAGCTTTATTTTCTCCTCTATTCTCTTCTAATCCTAAATTGGCCTCAAATCCCAGGTAGCTATTCCTTCAGTGCTCAGTTCTGGATATTTGTTTGCTTAACTTTAGGTAATAAGCTGCCTTACTGATTTCAAAGAAGTTATAATATATTCAATTCCTGGAGATAAAAAAAAAAACCCTCATGGTCAAACTCTTTCCAGTTATAGATGTAATTTTTTTAAGCTCTGAGAATAATTGAGGCAGAGCAGGAACTCTGGGAGTGATACACTTTATTATTTGAGAGAGACAGAGACAGTGTAAGCAGGAGGGGCAGAGAGAGACAGAGCGACAGAGAGAGAGAGGGAGAGAGAGAATCCCAAGCAGGCTCTGCGCTGCCAGTCACCCAGGTGCCCGAGAGTGATACACTTTAAACCCTCCAATGTTTGACTTAGTTGAGGGACAATAACTGAGAGTAGTGTTTTGTAGCTCTTTTCCTATTTACCCAGCAACTACCCTCCAGCCACTCAGAAAAGGATTTTTCAAGTGAAGAATCCATGAAAGAAACAATCAATCCTGTAGGTGTTGTATATAAATATGCATGCCTATATACCCATAGGTTCACCTAGAAATATGGGAAAGATGTAATTACATCCAAAACCAAAAACAAGAAACCAAACCAAACCAAAAGTACTTTCCTGACTCGTATCACAATCTTGTTTGGTGCATGTTGAAGAAGATAAATGCATTTTTAAAGAGTTTTACCAGTTGGGCTGTTCTTGACACTAGAGAAACAACAGGATTAACGTTTCAGAAGGGATTTAGATTAACCAGTGGTAGGTTCCTTTAAGAGTTCTCAGAAATTGTCAGAATTATTGTTCAAAAAGGTAGAATCTTCACTACGTATGTTTGAGAACAGCATCAACTATAATTTATTTTTCATTGTTTACATAGAAACCTGGGTAATGAATTAAATGATCTTCAGATGGTTTATACTGACATGAATATGTAATTTCTACATTGATAGGCTGAGTGTTTATTTTCATTAACTAAATCAGAGAGCTCTGCTTATAAAAAAAAAAAAAACCATCACCTTTGTATTCCAATAATCATTAATTGGAGTAAAAAATTAGAAATTGTCCCAATGGGACTATGATCATTATTCAAACATAGTTGCTCTCCAGTTAGAGAAGGTAAGCATTTGAGAATTATTTTTGTTACAATTTATACAAGCAAAATCATTTAATTGGTTACTGTGTAATATAAAGAATGGTATTAAATAGATGAATTAAAAAAATCTACTCTTTCCAACTGCTGTATAATCAACTTTTACTTATTCACATTCACAAATATGAATAGTGACAGCCTTCTATCATTTAGATGAGAATTTGGGAACATTAAATTATTTTTTTTTGCAGGATCATGCTTATCTTCCTCTTTGATTTGCTTAAATGAGAATTAAAATTAGTTTGCATCTACAGGATATACGAAAACTCTTATTAGGGAGAAACAACTCAGAAGCATGCTCAAAGTCAGGGAATAATTAAAAGTTGAATTAAAAATCATTGGGGCGCCTGGGTGGCGCAGTCGGTTAAGCGTCCGACTTCAGCCAGGTCATGATCTCGCGGTCCGTGAGTTCGAGCCCCGCGTCGGGCTCTGGGCTGATGGCTCAGAGCCTGGAGCCTGTTTCCGATTCTGTGTCTCCCTCTCTCTCTGCCCCTCCCCCGTTCATACTCTGTCTCTCTCTGTCCCAAAAATAAATAAACGTTGAAAAAAAAATTAAAAAAAAAATCATCTGGGCATAATTAAGCATCTTGTTTCAGAGACTCAGTGACAGGATTTTAATGTTTTATTTCATGTGCCTTGTTAGGATGTTAATTTCAGGCCATTTACAATTCCAGAAATAAATGCAGGACGGGCATTTTGTGTTGGACAAGTAACAATCAGTAATTTGGATTAGAATGTCCTAGAGCTCCCAAGAATTTTTTTTTAAGTTTGCCTTTATTTTTTAAATATTTTAAATTTAATTTTTACTTTTTGCGAGAGAGAGTGCACATGAGCAGGAGTTGCGGCGGAGGGAGAGAGAATCTTAAATAGGCCCGGTGCCCAGCACAGAGCCCAATATGACACAGGGCTCATCTCACACCGTGAGATCATGACTGGAGCCAAAATCACGAGGAGGATGCTTAACTGACTGAGCCACCCAGGCGCCCTCCTAAGAAAATTTTAAATCTCTATTTTACCTTTGATTCTCTCTTCTTTTCTTCTTCTCTCCATTCCTTCTTAATTATTCTCCCAGGTTATTTTTACTGCTTCTGCAGGTTATTTATTACCTGCCTCTGCAAACCTGGTAATTGTTTGAACTTCAAGTTTTCAAAATAGAATAATTTAGACTAGAAAGGAGAAATCTGAACAACTTAAATTCCTCTCCTAATTACTTAGGTGCAAACATCTCCTTTATGTATTTCCATTTACAATTTCAAAGTTCTCTTTCAAGGTATCTTGGTGCCTATGATGGTTGAAAAGTATTACCATTTCCCTTGTTACATGAGGTACTTGCTATTTCATATTCGTTAGGACACTGAACAAAAGGCTACATAGGAAGATATAGCTCTTGATCTAACACTGCCCATAGACTTCCCCTGAACAGCAGCATGGGTACACATGCCATCGTAAGTTCATTTGACGGGCTGGAAACTAGAACAAGGACAGGTCATAATAACATGACAAGTCACTGCCATTATACTCCGTCTACTTGGTTCCAAGACATTACGTTTTTTACGTTTCACATTTGTAAGATTGGGATACATCATAAAATCGATGTGTACGTTCACTTGGGTAGTTCCTTTTTTTCTTTTTTCACCTGAAAAGCTATTATTAAATTGATGTTTCCTTTCTAATCCATATCACCTTGGAATTAAAGAAATATGTCATCTTAAACACAGTAAGAGGCAACCAGGCCAGAAAAAAGCAAAAGAGCAAAACAGTCCTCTTAGAAGTTTCGAGTCTTGCATGGGCAGGCTTAAGAGAATAGTGTCAGAGGACTACTTTAGCTTAGATATAGCAGGAATTGATTGTGTACAAAATTGCATAAAAGACATTTTTGTTTTCTTATATCAGTTAGCATTTATTAGATGCCAGTAATATGCCAGGCTCTATATGAAGCACCAGTCTTACAAGATGATTAAGATGAAGCCTGCACATTCCGAAGTAAAACTTAAGGTTTTTGTTTAAAAAATTGCCTCCGTTTTCTAACTATATGAAATCACTGCTTATTAAATGAAAGACACACTTTGAAGAACCTAAAAGAATGTAGCAAAAGCAATTTAATGGGGTATAATAACATATAAGCCAACTATGGGGTGCTCTTTAGCCTAGAATCAGTCATGAGTTTAACAGTAATGGATTTATGACTCATTAAGACTAAGAGAGGTTGTAATTTTAAAAGGAACATGATATTTAGGTGACAGTTTAAAAGGCATTAAATTACTGTGTTCAACCTTGTATTTCACAAATCTGTAAAAGGGTAGCAACAATATTTGTAACAGTGTGCCTTGCTCATTTTTCTTATTTGTAACAACTTTTAACTGTCATTTTGCTAGTGAATTAAATTGCACTGATTGATGATTGTTTCAATCTAAGACTTCAAAAGGACTTTAAAACAGGCTATTCTTATAGACTTTATATATTTAAAATCTGTTTACTGCTCTTTCTTTTTCCTGTTTTGGGTGTTTGCTTTAATAGAAAGTTTTACAAATAACCATGAGTTATATGAAATTAAGGCTCTAACAGTGATAACTTGATAAAGTAAGGTTTGACAGCCAGTTAAATTTATTCAAACTATAGATTGGGTGTACTAAACAGGTCCACATTCTTCACAGCTCAAATCTGGGCTAGTGAGAGAACTTAAGTATAAAATAAAGGGCAAGACTGTTTGATCAATAGTAGTGCATGGGGGTCTAACCATGAGAGGCAGAAGGCCAAGGGAAGAGTTTGGTAACATGTGTAAAGGGCTTCCTGTGTGGCTGACCCCTAAGAAGGAGCTTCTTTGCTCCTTTGCACTTTGTGCACTTACACAGGACCATTTTGGGCTGCACCAAAAAGTCCGTAAAAGTCAAGTCCATAAAACTCCACAATATTCTTGAATTGCCTGTGATGTGAATTGGGAAACCAGTGGCTGGTCTTCTATTTCTAGTTCTATGGGTTTCCAGCATATCCCATCAGGCTAGGGTTTGTTGCAAGTACAGAAAAGGACTGGTTCTCCTTTTGCCTCTAGGATACATTATTGTTTTGGCAGGGTGGTACTTTCTATCGGCATACACACGTGAAAAAATAAGCCTGCCTCAGAGGAAGTACATTCAGCCTTTTTAGAGTCCGCAGGAAGCAGCTAATGAGGCTGCACTGTGCTGGTTTCTCTCTGTGTTATAGGGAAGGCCCAAACACCATATCTGGAGAGGTCAAGTGTGGGGCCTGAAGCAATGCCACAGAACCAAGAGTTTAGAACTAGGACAACAATATTAAAGTAGGTAGGAGGAGGGTAGAAGATGTGAAAGTGTCTCAAATACCAGTAGTAGTTGTTGTTGTTGTTTTGAGGCTGAAAGACAAAAATTCAAGGAGACCTTCTATTTAAAACACCTTGTAAAACACAAAAGGTCTTGATAAAGACCAGGTGAAATTCTCTCCTACTGTCTCTCTTCTTCTCCTACTGTCTCTCTCCTACTGTCTTCTTTTCCGTGTTTCCTGTGCACGTGGCAGTAAGTTACCTCTATGTCTGTATCCGTAGCCGCATTTATATCTCTACATATATGACCTTAACCCTTTTTGGTTTTTGAAGTAAAACAGAGGAGACTTTTGTTTAGGGAATGTTTGGACAGAAGGGCTGAAAATAGACCTAGTATGTTAGTTAGGCATGGATGATGATTTATGGAAGTATCACAAATGTATTTTGGGGTGAACGTGTATCCTAGGAAACATTCTAGAGCATTATCCAAATCAGTCAATGATAATAAATGTAAAAAGTGTATAAATTATTTAGGAGAAAACAGTATCTCCCTGGTAATTCTGTGGCAAGTGCATTCTGTGAACTGCTGTTCATGTATCTTTAAATAGGAATATTTTTTAAAGGAGATTGTAATTTACAAATTAATTCTGCCATTTTATAGTTTTCTGAATATATGCAATATTCAAACATATAAATTAGAAACGAATAGTGCAAAAACTATTTTGCAAGGGTAATAGTTTAAAGATAAGGTTTAAAGGTAGCAACTTCTTGTGATAAATATTGTTTTGTTTTTAAAAAAAAATTTTAACGCTTATTTGTTATTGAGAGACAGAGAGAGACAGAGCATGAGCATGGGAGGGGCAGAGAGAGGAGGAGACACAATCTGAAGGAAGCTGCAGGCTCTGAGCTGTTAGCACAGAGCCTGACCCGGGGCTCAAACTCACAGACCGCGAGATCATGACCTGAGCCGAAGTCGGAGGCTCAATCGACTGAGCCACCCAGGCGCCCCAATATTGTTTTATTTTTAAAAAATTGTGGCGAAATATACATAATGTGTATCTCTTTAACCATTTGTAAGTATATAATTCAGTGTGAATATATTCACAATGTTTGATGTTACATTTTGAAAATCAAATTTTGTTGTCCCCATATCAAAATATCATGTGTCTATCTACTGGTCTAAAGAAAAATGGAAAGACAAGATTAAAAAAATGTGTGGAAGATGGAGGAATAAGCAAAGTCGACTAAAATGAAATTAAAAAAAAATTTAATCTTTATTTTTGAGAGAGAGAGAGACAGAGTGCGAGCTGGGGAGGAACAGAGAGAGAGGGAGACACAGAACACTAAGCAGGTTTCAGGCTCTGAACTGTCAGCACAGAGCCCGATGCGGGACTCGAAGCCACCAACGGTGAGATCATGACCTGAGCTGAAGTTGGACGCCTAACCGACTGAGCCACCCAGGCGCCCCAAATGAATTTTTTTTTAAACTGACAGTGGTGTTTTTCTTTTTTCTATTGGTTTCATAAAGTCATAAAGCACTATCGTAAAATCAGATGGAGTGAAAGACAATTGCATTCTGTAGATATAAAATCCTTTCTGAAATTGGTATTTCTTCACTTTTCTGTCTAAGCTCTTAGTTAGCAAAATGTTGCAATAACACATTAAAAATATGGTATATTTAAAACAAGATTTCATTGTTGTACCAAAATTTATGTGAGAATTCTGGGCTTTGGATCTGGAAAATACCTCAGTGATCACCTGGTCTGAATCCCTCATTTTATAACTGAGGAAAATGAGGCCCAGAAGGATTTATCTTTCTGTCTACCCATCTATCTGTCTAGAACATGCTTTGTTCCAGAAAGTACTTTAAAGTGGTTTGTAAGAATATGTAAAAGATAAAAAGATAAAAAATTGAAGGTGAAAAAGGCAAGGGGAAATAAAGAGGAAGACCATAAGAAGAGTTAGGACTGAAATTAACTCAGAAATGCACATTAAAAAAAATTTTTTTTAATGTTTATTCAATTTTGAGAGAGACAGAGAGAGAGAGAGAGAGAGAGACAGAGAGAGAGAGAGAGAGAGAGAGAGAGAGAGAGCACGAGCAGGGGAGGGTCAGAGAGAGAGGGAGACACAGAATCCGAAGCAGGTTCCAGGCTCTGAGCTGTCAGCACAGAGCCCGACGTGGGGGCTCAAACCCATGAACCGTGAGATCATGACCTGAGCCCAAGCACCTCAGCGATGCACATTTTTAAATCCTAGGTATTTGATAGACATAAGCCTCAGATTAGACTGGTCAATGTATAGAAAGAAATCTGATTAGTTAAGCCATTTAGTTCCTCCAAAGATGAAAAAAAAAAAAACCCACCATCTAATTGTTCAGAAGGTGCACTGCTATTTACAACACAAGAAAGAAATGTCTCCTGAGCATCTTGTGAAGAGAACACATTTTCTAAATCAGCAACATCTTCAAAGCCTTCATTGCAGGAGACAGAACAACAAATTCCTGTTTCTCATGGCATATCTCACTGCAAGCTGATTGGGTCTCACCTCGATGCAATTTAGTAAGAGGTCTGAATGATGTGAATCCTTATCCTTCAGTCCTGGGAAGGATAATGGTATGTTGAATTCCATTCAGCCATCAGAGACTTAAAAGAGTTGAAAAGTAGTTGAAAAGAGAGCTATGTGACTTGGCATCATGAGACTTACTAGAACTCAGCTTTCCTCTAAATCAGTATTTCACAAATGTATTTTAGGCATGTGAATCTTCTGGGATGCTTGTTAGTAATTCACAGTTTTCTACCTTATGTTTATTGATTTGGATTCAGCAAGTCTAGGTAGGGCCCAGGAATCTGCATCTGATGTAGGTGTGAGGAGATGTATGTTGAGAAATGCTGGAATCATCTTTTCCTGGAAGAGGTACTGGCCAATTGATCCTTTAAGGGTAGTGCATCTATACTTCAAGCAAAGTCTTTATAGGATGTTTTTCCTCTTTGTTTTCTGCCTTTTCAGCTTCCTCCTTCTCTTTCTACAGTTCTATACAGTATAAATAATTGCTGGTTTCAGAGCTGGATAGAGAATTATCTCTGGCTAGAACTGTGATGTATTGGGGTGCCTGGGTGGCTCAGTTGGTTAAACATCCAACTCTTGATTTCAGCTCAGGTCATGACCTCACAGTTTGTTAGTTTGAGCCCCATATCGGGCTCTGCCCTGATGGCATGGAGCCTACTTGGGATTCTCTCTCTCTCCCTGTGTTTGCCCACACACTCTCTCTCTCTCTTTCAACATAAAGAATCTTAAAAAGAACTGAGATGTTTTGACATGTGATGTCGAACATCTTTTCCTATGCTTATTTTCCATCTGTATATCTTCTTTGTTGGGGTGTCTATTTAGATTTTTGTCCAATTTTTAATTGGGTTGTTCATTTTCTAATTGGTTGTTGATTTATGAGTTCTTTGTATATTTGGGGTAGTTGTCCTTTATTAGATATATGCTTTACAAGTATTTTCTCAGTCTGTGGCTTGTCTTGTTATTCTCTTGACACAATGGTACTTCTTAAATGGGCCACATAGAATCACCCAGAATATCTTAAAAGATACTCAGTGCTTGGGCCCACTGATTATGATATAATTATCATAGACACTGGGACTTGGAATTTTTAAGAAACCTCTTTAGGGGATTCTTTTTTTTTTTTTTAATTTTTTTTTTCAACGTTTTTTATTTATTTTTGGGACAGAGAGAGACAGAGCATGAACGGGGGAGGGGCAGAGAGAGAGGGAGACACAGAATCGGAAACAGGCTCCAGGCTCGGAGCCATCAGCCCAGAGCCCGACGCGGGGCTCGAACTCCCGGACCGGGAGATCGTGACCTGGCTGAAGTCGGACGCTTAACCGACTGCGCCACCCAGGCGCCCCATCTTTAGGGGATTCTTATGTAGTTCCACTGTGAGATGCGCTGTGGTGAGATGAAAACTTGGGCGTGCAGTGTAATCACCTGGGAGTTTTTCTAGTTTCACTTTTTAAATACTGATGCCTGAGTTTGGGGCGCCTGGGTGGCGCAGTCGGTTAAGCGTCCGACTTCAGCCAGGTCACGATCTCGCGGTCCGGGAGTTCGAGCCCCGCGTCAGGCTCTGGGCTGATGGCTCCGAGCCTGGAGCCTGTTTCCGATTCTGTGTCTCCCTCTCTCTCTGCCCCTCCCCCGTTCATGCTCTGTCTCTCTCTGTCCCAAAAATAAATAAACGTTGAAAAAAAAATTTTTTTTTAAATACTGATGCCTGAGTCTTACCTCTAGAGATTCTTATTTGATTGGCATGTGGTTCAGTCTAGGTATTCCAAGTTTTTAAAGGTTCACTGGGTGATTTTAAAGTGAATCAAAGTTTGAGAACCACTGCCCTTGAATGAACTCTTCAGCAATGCCAGAGCTGTTCCTAACACAAGCTGTGTCCCTGAGAATTAAAAAAAAAATACCCAATAAGTAGAAGAATTAGTAAAAACACATCTGTTTCTCAGCCCATGCAATGGCATAGGTTTAGGGAGCAGCGTGTGAGCCCTTAAGCTCTTAAGGGCTTAAGCCAAGCGTTGTTATGCTTTGAGTTCACACAGTCACAAAATTACCAAATTCATAGTCACGGGGTAGAGAAGACAAGATAATATCATGTCAAGGTGATAGTACAAAATCATTACCATGTGGGGGTAAAACAGCCTTTCCCATACCCCATGTGACAAGAACAGAAAAACCTTAAGCAGTACCACTTGGCTTCTTCCTTTCCAGCTTTGAGGAAATTTGAAGGGCACAATTGTCCACCTTGGGGACGGTGTGCAGTAGAGGGTGAGAGGACAGGGGAGATGTGATGGAGGAAGCAAGATGGCAGGGTCCTGAAAGTATATATGAGACAGAATATGTTCACAGGGAAGAATAGGAGGTTCTCAGGGATGATGGGCAGCCAGAAAATATGAAATGATGGATAATTTGGAAAGAAGAAAATAAAGCTTGAAATTAACTTTGGGGATTGCTTTGTTGAATGCTGCATGATTTACAACGCTTGACCATATGGGTTATGGATTTATGAGCATCACATTGTTGTGGGAAGCTGAAAAAGAAATGAAAGAAAAGATCCCAGATCTCTACTCCTTCTTGGGGAGCTATCACTTGATGAAGGAATTAGGTGTCATTGACTTATTGTACATATAAAGAATATGGGACCCAGAGATGTTAAGTGACTCATCAAGGTTGTAGAGCCAAGGACGGAGATTAAATTCAGTGTCCCCACCCACCCCTGGCATCAAAGCCCAACCTTTTCTACTAAACCTGTGCTGTTTCCTACGTAATAATGGTTACTACTTATTGAGAGATTACTACATGCCAGGCACAGTGAAATGCATGTTAAACACATTATCTTATTTAATCTTTGTGAGGCATGTAATGTTCACCCCATTTTACAGATGAGTGAACTGAGGATATGATAGTTTAAGGAACTTAAAACCAAGTCACATAGCTATTAAATCATGGAACAGGGTTTATATCAATGTCTGCCTCATTCCCTTCTAACATGTGATATTGATTCTTATAAAAATAAATGAGAAATTCCTCGCCACTCTGAACTAGTTTTTCTCTGTTTACATTCAGAGGGTCTAGTTCCTGGGCCACTGAAGGGGCTGAGCTCTGACTTTCCAACCAGAGTTCCCATCTCACACCTGTCTTACTCAGGTGTTGGAACACATTGACCAATTAACAAGACTTGGTTTGTTCTCAAGGGCCCCAGCTTACAGTCAAGCTTTAGAGGAAATGAAGATTCTTTGTTAGGACAAGACTTTTCCCTATGTCTTCTGCCTATTAATAGAGATATTTAGGGAAAGGCCACTAAGTAATAAAGTGTCATGGGTCAAATCTGTCTTCCATAAATATATATTTTTTTGTTCATCTATTTTGTGTAAGGCCCGTTGGTAGGAAGCAGGAGATTCAAAGAAGTTTAAGACAAAATTCTGACCTTTAAGGAGCCTGTAATTTATTTGAGTGGTTAGAGCTTTTGGTCCAAACAAAATCACCCAACTAGCTATATCAAAATACTGTTTTCTACTTTTTAAAAATGTTTACTTTGTGAGAGTGGGTGTGCGTGCAAGCAGGAAGGGACAGACAGAGAGGGAGAGAGAGAATCCTCAGCAGGCTCTGTGCTATCAGTGTGGAGCCTGACTCGGGGCTTGATCCCGTGAGCTGAGAGATCATGACCTTAGCCGAAATTAAGAGTTGGGTGCTTAACCGACTGAGCCACCCAGGCACCCCACCATTTTCTATTTTAAACTTGCATGTGTCTAGTAGACTAGTTTAAAACACTAAAAAATTCCAAACTTTAAATGGAACACTGATATATAAAACAGATAAAAAGCAAAGCTGTTTTGATTGAAATGGTGGGGTATACCTGGGGGCCCACCTACCCAGTCTCCTCTTAATCTTATCTGGTGGCTTCTGAGGTATCTTATCAGCACCTGACCCCAAGGAATATATGTAAAACACTGCTAGATGCTTGCAAGGACCTGGGTTTTATTCCTAGCTCACTAATAACCTTGGGCAACTCTTCAATCACATCATTGGGAAACTTGTGGTTAATGCAAGTTAAACAGGTGTCTGTGTTGGAGGTCTTCTCTGGCTTCTTCTCAGAGACTTCTTTAGAGAGGATGCACTATATAGGAGCATAACTTGGTGTCTGTATAGGAACATGACTTGGAAAGATGTCCATGGTCCTTTACCACTTCAACATCATTCTGTTTTTATTCTGGACAGTTTAGGAAGGCAGTATGGAAGAGTGGAGCTTTCACATTTGAAGGCCCTGAGTGAAAGTTGCTGATTCTTTTCGGTCCAGCGATAACGGAAGGGAGGCAATGAATGCCTTCTCTTAATGCTCCCTTGCTATTACTAAGGCTTTTTTTTTTTTTTTTTTTTTTTTCCACATAGAAGTGAAGTCTCCTCCAGGCTTCTCTCATCTTGAACTGAAGAAGTCTCTCGCATGGCTCTGTATCTGTGCCATTACAGCCAAATCTTGGCTCTGATCTGTGCTGATTCTCTGTTTCCTTGTCCCTCATTAATTGCTCCACTCTTTTCCATCAGTTTTTTACTGCCTCCATCCCTCCTCCCTCAGCACACGTTAAGTCAGTCCTAACAAAGGTTTAGCGAGTTTTAACTACCAGCCAGTTAGGGAATGCTCCCAAATCTCTTCTGACTGTATATATGCAAGAGCCACAAAGGGAGTCTCTCCGAGCCCCACCAGCATTTCAAACAGGATGACCTCTCAGCTAACTCTCATCTCTTCACTAGTCTCCAACCTTCCCCCACAATCCCATTTGCAACCTTTTTTTTTTTTTTTTTTTTTTTTAGGAACTGTTTCCTTTCTTTGTTAATGGCAACATTGTCATTCCAGCAGCCTAAACCAGAAACTTTGAAGTCACTCAAGATTTTTTTTCTACCCCCACCCCCTCCGCTCCCACCTGGCCCCTATTGTATGCTCACTACTGTGTAGTCACTGAGTCATGTTGATTCTCTTTAAACATTTCTGTTTTGTCCCTTGACTCTTAATTTTTACTATTATGGTCCAGTTAAGACTGTGGTTGCCATGGTTTCTCAGATGGCTTATCTGTCTTAATGGCAGCCCTTCTTCCAAATAGTCCTTCCTAATGCTACCAAAATGATTTCTGAAATGCAAATCTGTTCATGTTACTCTTCCACTTAAAACTCTTTCTGGTTTTGTAATAGGTCTCTAGAATATCACAGTTCCCTTTCCCGGCATGTAATACCTTTCACAATCCTGGTCCCTGACTGCCTACTTTTCGGGCCTCATTCTCAAGCCATCGCTGTGTGGCAGTGCGGGAATGCCTTCTTTCCAATGGTTACGAACAGACCTCTTCTTCATCTTTTAGGTCCTGACTGAAGGGTTTTCCGCTTGTGAAGGGCTAGAGATCTCCACACACTTGTCACATTGTATTGCATTACTTATTTACATGTTGACATAATTTGCTAGACAGAGCTGTCTGTGTCTTTATCTTTGCAACCCAGTATGTAACACACTGACTGGCACACCGTCAGCACTCAGAAAATGTTTGCTGAGTAAAATTGAAAAGTGCTGTAGGTTAACAAAATGTGACTAGAAGGAAATGCACCAAAACAAAGACAACAGATGTGTTCAAATGATAGGGTCTTGGGTGACTTAAAAACAATTCCTTGGTAGCTCCCCTGTTTGCTAGATGGGATGCTGCCTGATTCATGAATCGTTTAATAAAGCCAATTAGATCTTTAATGTTAAAACATAAATAATTCCTGTGTCTCCTGTAATTAGGTAAAGTTATTATAAGGAAAAGCAGTACAAATTTAAAGGGAACTAATACAGATGGGAAACCACATGGTAAGTGTACTTCCAAGCTAACATTTCTCAGGAAAGGTTCAGGATAAATAAGTAACTTAGACTTTGGCTCAGGGACTTGGTAAAAAGCAAACAAACAAACAGAACAATGAGTTTAGAAAGGTAAATTTAAAAAATTATATATGCTTTTCTCATTCATTAATTCAAAATAGTCATACCTTTAAATCATTTCATCTTCCTTGTTCCAGTGAGTCTATAAATAAACTTACAATGAAACATAAAATATAGAAAGTTTAACTAAATTAAAGTTAGTTTATAACAAAAAACAAGGTGAAGAAAAATAAAGCCAGCTAAGTAAAATGAAGGCAGGAATGAAAATGGTACCTCAGGTTCAAGCTATGAAGTTTTATGTGCAGGCCAAATGTGGGCTACAGATTGACTTTAACCTTTCTAGTGATCAGAGAGAGAAAATAGATTGGTGATAAGATTCATAATGAGCATAACATAGAATTAAGTCATTCATTTGGGAATTAAGTCTACTAAGACCAGTGAGAAAATTTTCCTATGGATTCTTAAATATACACAATATTGAGTCTCATAATTTCTCATAAGGTTCATCAATGTTGGGAAAAAGCACTGATACTAGAATATAATTCAGTGGAATCTGTTTTCTAGGGGACCAATATGATCATTCTTTAATGATCTGGCTTAATGTAGCAAAGGTTGTGGGTAATTCATTTAAGTGTAGATTCATGAAGCTCTCCCATCCTTATCACCCCTAAGAGATTCTGACTCAGTAATTTGGAAGTGGATTGCTAGAGTCTGAGTTTGGGTAATCACCTTGGGAGTCTTTGATGGTACAAGAGGTCTATGAACCACACTTGAGAAATACTTTTTTAGAGTCTTTAGAGGAAATAGTGGACTCCATACACTTCAATCAGTCATCCAAAAATTTGGTTTCTCTCAGCTGAGTTAAATATGGTGTGCAGATAATTTGAGATGGTATTTTCTGGCCAATACTTGGAGTATGACTAGCTGGTCTATATTGCTAATTAATTATGGAGTCATATAGTTAATAATCTAGCCAAGCTGGGGGTAAAAGAAGTTGTTTAATATTTAGAAGACAATATGAACCAAAATTGTATTTATTATTTTTTTTTAATTTTTTTTAACGTTTATTTATTTTTGAGACAGAGAGAGACAGAGCATGAACGGGGGGGGGAGGGTAAGAAAGAGAGGGAGACACAGAATCTGAAGCAGGCTCCAGGCTCTGAGCTGTCAGCACAGAGCCCGATGTGGGGCTCGAACTCACGGACCGCGAGATCATGACCTGAGCCAAAGTCGGACGCTTAACCAACTGAGCCACCCAGGCGCCCCCCAAAATTGTTTTTAAATCAAAGCCCTGAGAGTCAGTACTAAGAGTCTTTTTAAACAAAATAATTTAGGACTTAGTCTAAAACATGCAACAACTAATAATTTAGAACTCAATTTTCAATAATATAAAGCATGACTGCAATAATGTTAGGTTAAACAAAATTAAAATAGGTATAACTGGAAGTCCAGCTTGGCCATAGAAATCTTGTATACCTCCAAAATACAACTGGCTTTAAGCAATGTATCTTCCAAGTGAATATACTCTAGGATAAACTTGTAACATTTTAACCTCTAGGATGGCTCCCAGAGATCCCCTGTCTGCATGTATTCATATCTTTGTTTACTTCCTCCCTGCTGGGTATGTACTGGAGTTACTAACTCAGTTCTAACACACTGGAAGTGGTGGAAATTATCGATGTCACTTTCAAGATTAGGTTATAAAAAAGACTGTGGCTTCCAGCTTGAGTATGCTCTTTTCTCTCTTTTTTTCCTCTCTCTTCCTCTCCTTTTCCCTTTCCTTCTCTCCCTTTCTCCCTCTGTCCTTCTCATTTTTCTTGTTCTGAGGGGGAAGAAGCTGTCCTGAGCCCTATGGAGAGGTGCACATGGCAAGGAACTGGAGCCCCCAGCCAGCTGCCCATGAGGAACTGAGGCTTGCCAACAACCCTGTAAATGAGTTTGGAAATTAAACCTCCAGTGCCAGTTGAGACTTGAGATGACTACAAACCCAGTCAATGGCTTGACTACTACCTAAGGAGAGACCACGTCAACCCAAGTCGGCTGTTCCTAGATTCTTGACCCTCAGAAACTTTGTTTTAAGCCGCTAGAGTTTGGGTAATTTGTTATGCAACAATAGAGAATTAATACAAATATGAATACATAGATAAACAGATGAGATTCCTTGCCATATGAAAGTATCTGCTGTGAACTGACTAAAATGATCTTTGTTTGGAATAATCGGTCTGTAATGCTTTCTGACAGTCCTTACAGTCTGACCACTCATCTGTTCATACCATTTTTATCTTTTGAGACTAGAAACGTTTAAGGGGATGGAAGTTTTTCTCTTCTTTATGAATGGAGAATAGCTCATTCAAAAATGTTATCAAATCACCAGGATACAACATACAAGGCCCTTTTACTTCTGGAAACATTATCTTCTGTCATATCCACCTGCTGTTTATATAATGATTGTTGTATAAAGTTGAGGGCCTAATTTGACAAATTTTAACTGGGGCCAGTGACGTGTTGTTCAGCGGTTAAGTATTGTGGATTTGGATTCAGAGATGGATGAGCTTGGTCCCTGTTCTCAAATTGCTCACAATCTGGGAGGAGATTCAGGGCAAGGAGGACCAGGGATAAAGAGATAGGGGAGGAAGGCTACAAAGTGGTGCGGTGGGTGCAAACTGTAAGAAGGAATTCACGGAAGCTCTCCTGAGAGATGGTGACTTCTGAGCTGTCATTCCTCTCCTCCCCCCAAATTACTTAGTTTTCAGGCAGGGATAAGCAGAGTAACACATTCCAGAAGAGTGAGAGAAAAGGCTCAGGGGCGCAAAGCAGTTTAATATGGCCTAATAGTCATGTGTCTGGAGGGTAGGGGTGAGGTAGGCAGTGAGAGGGAGCATCAGGGGATGACACTGCATCTTTAGACACAACAGATCTGGAAGGAAGATTGAGGTGGCAAAAAGAGCCAAACCTGGGTGGTGTTTTCACCTACTAATTCTAACCTAAAGCAAGATTTAAAAAAATTTGCTGAATCACAGCTTCTCATCTGTCACATGGCAATGACAGCACCTAACACACAAGCTACCTTGTTGACTTTTAACTAAGCTGAAGTGTGTCCTTTGCTTGTACACTTATTAAATATTGATGTTAAATAAATCCAGAACCTACCCGTTTCTTTAGGAATCTTAAAATCTAAGTCTTTATTCAGAAGCAATATTTTGCCTTATATAAAATCTTATAAATACTGAAGCTATGGCTGCAAGAAAGAAAATTGTGGATCTTAGGAAATAATAGAAAGCAGAAGAAATAGAAGCAAAATATGAGAATGTAGGGGTGCCTGGGTGTCTCTGTCGGTTAAGTCTCTGAGGCTTGATTTCAGCTAAGGTCTGATCTCATGGTTTGTGAGATTGAGCCCCGCGTCGGGCTCCATGCCGACAGCACAGAGCCTGTTTGGGATTCTCTTTCTCCCTCTCTCTCTCTGCCCTTGCCCTGCCTGTTCTCTCTCTCTCTTTCTCAAAAAAAAAAAGTTAAAAAAAATGAGAATGTAAGCTGTCATGTAAGCTGCTCTAATTCTGACAGTTAAAGAAATAAAATCTTTTCAATTTGATTTTTATGTGCTGACAATTTGATTATTTAAATCTGACTAAACTTAATACAGAGCTTAAACATCCAAACTCTTTAAGGAGAGGGGAAAATGTACATTTTGTCTATTAGTGCACATTATCACTAAGGATGGTGTGCTGAAATTAATGAATACGATGTTACCTAACCTCGGGATATGGGTTGGCATCTTTAACCTGTTCTCTTTACCTCACTAATTCCTGAAGTAGGTCCTTTAAAGAATCTTACAAGATAAATACTGTAGTGTTGTTACTGTTAGTGGTTTCCAAAATTTTGTTGAAGAACTATGCGAGAAGATAAATTGCATTGTAACATTTGATAGTTCCTATTAAGAAATTTAATTTTTGGTCTCTTATGATTTCTGCACTATACGGCTTCCTGAAGGGAAAAAGAAAAAAGCAAAAACTAGGGAGAAATAAATCATTAGCTTTACTGATGTGTGGAGATATTTGAGAAAATGAACTTCTAAAGTCAAAATTTTTTATTTTCCTCAGCTTGCATAGTGGAACTAAGAACTGAATTTGGAGGTTGAATTGAGACAGATGTTCAGGTATGGCTCCCACTCAATCATATGGGATGCAGAGCTCAGGGCTAACTCTCCAGGAAGGCTCAAAGAGTGAGTAGGCTCATAGTTCAAGGCAATCTTACAAATGCTTCGTTGCTGGAGGAAGAAATTACAGTGGAACTGAAATGCCATATTTTCCCATATGTATAGGAAGGCAATACTCTTGGGGTACCTGGGTGGCTCGGTCGGTTGAGTGTCTGACTCTTGATTTCAGTCAGGTCATGCTCTCGGGGTTCGTGAGATGAGCCAGGCATCAGGCTCTGAGCTGACAGCATGGAGCCCACTTAAGATTCTCTCTCTCCCTCTCCCCCTGCCCCTCCCCTGCTTATGTGCATGCACACATTCTCTCTCATCAAAAAATAAAAATAACAAAAAAGAAAGAAAGGGAAAAATTCTCAGGAGAAAAAAAGGAAAATCCAAGGGCTGAGTAGGTTATGCTTTTTGAGTGCGCTCCAGGAGAAACATGATGTCATAGTGTATTGATTTAACAACCAAATCACAGAACGTAGAAACTGTAATTAAATATACTCTTGAGAACATAATTAGGTAGGGAGTACTATTATTTAATGAGGAATGAGAACTAAACACTTAAAGTAATAAAAGCAGGGAAAAGAACATTTGGACAGGTACCGTTTTCTAAGAATCCAGATTTCCTTTAATTTAAAAATATTTCTTGAAGCAATGCTGATGTATTTCCCACTGAGAACTTTCACTCCCCAGTTTGCCTTCTCTTGAAAGCTGTTGGGTTTTCATTTTTAAAAAAATCCCTTTCATCTTTTCACTAACGGTTCCATACCAGCCTCTTTGTACCTTCCTGGACTTTACATCTGCCCCCATTGTGCCATTTGCTACCTCCTCCTCGAGTCAGCAGTGGTTACAGATGCAGCTTTTGCATTCAGGATAGTTGCACATTTGGGGGCATGTCTTCAACCTCATTTTTTTCCAGGTTTAACAGGTTAGTATCAGCAACATGCTTCTGACCACACAGGGTGGTGCTGGTAATATTTACAAGGAAAATAGTGTATAGTTGTTCATTATTTACACACATTTGCATCTTCCTGATTTGATATGAAACATAATTAAAAACAGAACTATCTCTGTTTTTATGCAAGTAACTATCCATGTGATTTTGGAAATATCGTGATGATAAATGAAAGAAATCTTCATGTTGTAAAGCTATATACTATCTTTCTTCAAAGACACACAGTTTTAGTTGCCAGCAACATCACAAATAGAAGCAGCAAAGGAAACATTGTACATGTGATAAGCTGAGGCACTGTGTTTTAATTTTTATGCCATTGGTTTCTCAGGCCAAATCAAGGGGAAAAATCCCACATTTAAAAATGCTTGAATACATTCACATGTTAAGCTGTTTATTTAAATCAGGGCAATTTAGTGTGTTGCAACTATATGTCAAGAGCCACATTACACTGCCGTAAAACAACTCATAAATCACAAAGAAGTACCAAGAATAAAGGAACAGTGGTAGAACTCTTAAGAGACACTGTAATAGCACAATTGGCAATACAGATTGTTGAGTTCTGAACAGACCAGAATGATGCAGCTTTTGCCAACAATAACAGGGAAGAAAAGGACTTTCCCTGGTAAATCCAAGTACTGGGAGAGTGTGGCTATAGAGCTATTAAAGAGCCCATGGAGACAAATGAAAAGAAAACATGCTTTATATCTTGTATATCACATTATTAGAGGGGCTTTACAAAGGCTCACATGTGTCTACAAATTACTTAAGTGAATGGCCAAGGGCTAATAGGCAATGTTTTTCAGACATTGATTCAGGTTTATGACAATGATTAATGTAAATTATTTTTAATTTGTATGCCTCAGGCAACTTCAAACAGCAACATTTCCAAAGCTTCTAATGTTTTAAACAGTCCTATCTGTTTTCTAACCGTGGTGTATTAGCTTTTGCCGTGGTAACAAAAGACTGTGATAACTCGATGGCTTACGAGCACAAGCATTTATTTTTAACCTATATTGCAAGAGGGCTGAAAGTTGGCTGAGCCGTTTTGGCTGGGCTCAGCTGGGATTTGCTCCATCGATCTTCCCATTCCAGGACCCAGGCTGAAGGAGCAGCCCCTACAGAGGGCAGAACCCAAGAGGGGCAGAACTTAACCGCACGAGCACAGTCTCTGCCTCTGTGAGAAGACGGCATAAGTTTGCTCCCATTCTTTCGGCCGAAACAAGTCACAAGGCCAAGCCCAAAATCATGGGGTTGGAAGTGTATTCCTCTTACTGAATGGGGAGTAAATCAGTTACTGAGAGCAAATAATGCAGGCTGACACTGTTGGTAAAAGGCACTGTTGGTGATAATATTTTGGGGAAGGTCATTAATAAAAATCTTATGTCAAAGATCACTGATAGTCTCCCCTAGTATAATCTGAAATGTATTCTAAGTCCTTATTGTCTTCCCCTGGCCTGAAACATTTGACAGTTTCCTCCTTGAAACTGGTTCCTCTTTTGGGTTCTGTAGCATTTTTTCCTGGTTCTCTTCTTACCTATCTGAAGTCCTCTGTATGTCCTTCTTTAGTTATCTATCTCCTGTCATACTGGGAATAAGGATTTCCTGATCGCTTTCATTGGCCCTCTTATTGCTAAGCAATTCAAATTTCAACTACTCCTATGAATTCAATGATCTCTTCAATGTGGAAAGAATTCAGATGACCCACTCCAGCACCGATTTCCAGACTTGCACTTCCACCTGCCCTCCCGGGAATTCTGTTTGGATGCTTTCTGGCAATTTGAATTTCATATTCTCACCAGAAACTTGTCATTTCCTCCATCTAGATGTATCCCTTCTGATTCCCCTATGCCCGATAGCAGCATCATTTTCCAGATCATTTTGACTCAGACCTGTAAGGTGTCTTAGACTCCTCTGTCATTCTCACATCTAGTTAGTGAATGCTAAGCCACAGGATACATTCCATTATCATGTTTCTCATAACTGTCCCCTTATGTTTTTCCTACCACCCACCGTTCTAGTTTATATCCTCATTCCATCCCAACCACTTTTAAAGTTGTAAATAGTTTTCTTCATTGTTCTACATCCTCTAGCTTCTTGTTTGTCACCACTCCAATGAATGGAATGGATCAGAGCTCGTAGTACTTTCTAGTTACCTTCTGTGCCTAAATCCATCACATACTTACTGTGGTTGAGAAGACTTTCCACAGTCTATTTCTGATTCAACTTTTTGCGATCATTTCTAAAAGTTGATTTTTTTACTTTACTATTTTATGTGTGTATGTATGTATGTATGTATGTATTTAGAGAGACAGAGAGTGAGTGAGTAGGCTCTAGAAGGACAGAGAGAGAGGGGGAGAGAGAGAGAATCCCAAGCAGGCTCTGCACTGACAGCATGGAGCCCGATGTGGCGCTTGAACTCACGAACTGTGAGATCATGACCTGAGCTGAAATCAAGAGTTGGATGCTTGATGACTGAGCCACCCAGGCATCCCTAAAAGTTAATATTAACTGAAGCTCCTGCCAAAATAGGTAACTTGATATTACTTGAACACATCTAAAATTTCCCAATTGTCTTTTATCTGCTATTTTTTTCTTTCTGGGGTATACTTTGGCCTCAACTTTTGTTCAAATTCTACCTGTACTTTTCAAGTTTAGTCTCAAAGGATATCTCTTCCAAGAATTTTGTCAAATAGCGCTTGATTTGCACCTTTCTTATACATAGATTTGTGTGTGTGTGTGTGTGTTCCAGTGATTTGTAAAATTATTTCTTCATGAGACTACAATATTTGGGGGAACCATGACTGGATGTTGCTCATACTTATAATTCCCATAGCATCTAACCCAGAACTCTCTATACAGCAAATTTATAATATTGTTTTGAGAGCATGAACTCAGGAATTAAACTCTCTGGCACATAGTAAGCACATTCTAAATGTTGATTATAATTATTTTTGTTATTAAATCTTCAGTAAGCGCTGGCAGAATGTGGTTACATTTATTCGAAACAGTTTTCACATTATTTCCTACCTTGTTTATAAAGTGATTAGTAAATGAGAGGGGCGCCTGGGTGGCTCAGTCAGTTGGGCGTCCGACTTGGGCTCAGGTCATGATCTCGCGGTCCGTGAGTTCGAGCCCCGTGTAGGGCTCTGTGCTGACTGCTCAGAGCCTGGAGTCTGTTTCAGATTCTGTGTCTCCCTCTCTCTCTGACCCTCCCCCGTTCATGCTCTGTCTCTGTCTCAAAAATAAATAAACGTTAAAAAATTTTTTTTATAAAGTGATTGGTAAATGAGAAAACAAGCATGGTCTATGCAGGGAGAATTGAGAAATCATTTATTTTCCTGTTTACAATGGACATTCATTATAAGCCTTTTTTGGGAAGTTAGTAAGGCCTGTTCCTCGCACGAAGTTAATTTAGGTGGTTAGGCTAACCTATACAGCAAAGAAATTTCTTGAAATAAATTCTCTCTGCATCCTGCAAAAGATCATTAAAATAACTGTGAAGTTCCTTAGAAAATAAATACAAAAAGAAATCATGTACTTTTTACTGTGACTGTTATTCTCCCTGAATAAATAGTTACCTTCCACATAATTGCCTTGTTTCACCGTGAACTTCGGGTGTTATTCAAGAATAGGCCAGGGAGAATCAGTACATGGGTGGGAGAGTGTGGGCTGATCCACTAACAACTTCAGTTTTTAGCAGATAGACTTTAATGAATGTCTCTTGTTTGTTACTCTGTAGTGATTATTGTTAGGGTCAGGCGTAAGGCAGGGTAAAGATAAGAGTCAGAAGCTAAAAAATTTTTAGCAGTCAAAGGCTTTATTGGGAACTAAGGTCTCGGGCGAGGTTCCGTGACTGAGAGAGAGAGAGAGAGAGAGAGAGAATGAGAGAGAGAGAGAGAGAGAGAGAGAGAGAGGAGTCGCGCCCGGGTGTGGTGGGATGGGGTAAGCTGCAGGTCGTGCTGTCGCTGGGTGATTGGTTGACCTCCAATTCGTTCTGGCACGCTACTTGGGGCTTTCTGTTGGGTTGCGCTGGCGCTTGGTGATTGGTTGACCTTCAAGTGTTCTGGTGCACCGCTAGGGGCTTTTCATTGGGTTGCGCTGGCAAGATGGCCGTCCCCTCTACTGTGGTTCCAAGGACATCCTAACAATTATATGACATGGTTTTAGGAAATGCTAATATCTCAGAGTCCTCACACTAAGTTAACACAACTGGGAAATAGTAAAATAGTACTGAGGTCAAGAAAGAAGTGAATGTTCACTTAAACATTTAAGAGAGTGGATCTCATGCAAAGCATGCTTACTTACCCACAGAAAGAAGCAAAAAATGAAAACAAACAAAAAGAAATAACTCCAAAAGGACACAAACTTATGGAGGTGATGAATGTATTTATTACCTTGATAGTGGAAATGCTGTCATAGGTGTATGCATATGTCCCATACTCATCAAACTGGATACATAAATATGCTCAGCTTTCTGTATATCAGTTATACCTCAAGTTTACCTTGCTGTAAAACAAAACAAAACAAAAATATTTTGCATAGAACCCAACACATATTCAGGGTATAGTAACAGTTTCCAGAAGTCCCCGAGAAGCTGATGAAGGAAAAGGACCATGATAACCTAAAATGAGGGTAGGTTTTGGAATAACATTAAGTGTACTTCCAATACCATAATACCTGTTGTGCAGCATAAAAGTAGATAAGCTTCCCAATTCATTTTAAGAAACCAGTATAACTTAACTCCAGAACCTTCCAAGGCTGAATAAAAAGGAAATCAAAGATCAATTTCATTCGTATGATTGTTGCAAAAATTATTAAGATGTTGGCAGTATTAAATTGAATACACCAAAAAAAAGAAGATTGAAAAGTATTATGTCCAATGTGTTTTTTAAAATTAAATTTGAACTTTTGGAGAAAGAAATATAAAATGTGTGAATTTCTCATTGGAATTTCTTGCCATCAAGCTTTCAAAATATTTTTGTGGTTACTCTCAGAGGTAATAATCACACTTTCGTTTTCTTCCTTTGACGCCCTGGTGTCTGGAGATTATTTCAAAGAATTAAAAATTACATTGAATTCTTCTTCCTCCTACCTTTAAATAACTTACCTAAGATTTGTATGCAAGTATCTTCTTTCTTTTTAAGCAAATATATTCTTAATATGATGCGATTTAAAACTTCCTTAAACACAGAGATCTTGCCTTATTCTTTAAAGATTCGTCAAAACAAATATGCAAGTTAATTACTTAACATAGGGATCTTTAGATGGTAGATGGTTATATATTTAATATAGCTCATCTTTACCTCACTTTAAAAAGCAATACATCTTCAAATGTTAGGAACCAGATACTTCTGCTTGTTTCAGTTATAAAAGAGGCAAATAAATATAAATTAAAAATCACTTGTACAGTTATAAAACGTTAAGTATACGTGATAATTCAGCCTCTAGTATTGACTAGTCATGTGCCTATATTGAAGTTATTTAGCCTCTTAGAGTTTTGAATTTCTTATTTGTAACTAAGAGGTAAGGACTCAATGGTTTTTTAGGTTCCAAATTATAAATTTCCTTCCCCCACACCAAAATTACTCTTTGAGTAGGACCCATAGATGGCAGTACCATATAATAAAATCAACAAAAAGAAAAATGATAGTTTTTTCTTTTTTTTTTTTTTAACTTGTTCAGATTAGGAAAAAACATAAAATTAGAACACATTCATTGTGGGATTTCAAATGGGAAAAAGAAGAAAACAAAAACAAAATGGTCATCATCATAATTACTTAATATATTTTCTTTTATAGAATAAGATTCTAGTTACATGAGGTGCAGATGGGAGCAAAACTAAAGTCTGACTGTTTCTACATAATGCATTGAAGAGCACACAATTATGAGATGTCTAAAGGAATTAGAGACTCCAACTCTGGTTTCAAAAAAATTAGATTTTGAAAAAGCCACTAAAATAATGCACCTCTTAAAGTAAAAAAAAAAAAAAAAAAAAAACCTAAAAATCTTCAACTGAAATGACATTTAACTGTGCAGTAAAAGCTGTTCACTTTAGGAAGATTTACAGGTTAAAAATATGAACCTGCTCTAATAAAAAATCTGCATCATAAGGTATTTTGAAATGAACATTCCTGGCATAAAGTATCTTAACCTAAGTTAACGCAATATTTTCTCTTGGAGGGCAGAGCGGTGACTGTCTTTGGCAATGACAGAGAGTGTCTGTACAGCATTTTACATATCCATTTGTAGAGTAGATGATTTGAGGAGCTCTGAACACATAATCTGACCATGAAGAATGATATTCCCGAATAAAGTCACAATTCAACCCTCTCTTTGTCCCACTTATTGTGGATTTGGAATTAATAAAATGCAAATTTCATTAAGAAAAAGTTCCTTGAAAGCTATAATTGAGTATGCGATTACTGTATTACAAAGCATATAAAATCAGAATGTGTGAAATATGTACAGTCAGGAACAGTTTTTCTCTTTCCAAGTGCTTCCTCACGTCATCACCGTGATGAAACTGGACAAATAGCCAAGAAGCAGCTACTCACAAAATAGAAGTTGTTTAATCCATGGCTAATGCTCTTCACGTGAAATACATCAAGGTGCTAGTGAACAAAGGCGAACTTCATTCAACTTTACAGAACACGAATGATGTTAGGATGTAAAAAAAAATCACATATCTCAACAGCAAAAGAGGTAAAGAAAGTGTTATCTATTCAATTCATATACAGAACAATTATGACATGGGTGGTAGGGCTAAAATGCCTCTAATTCATACATTCAAAAAGGCACTGTTTCAGCACAAACTGTCCTATATGTTGGAGTACATGTCAAAAACTTATGTAGGACAATGCCATTGCTCTCTGGTTGCCTACAGTCTCATTGTGGAGACAGACATGTACATCTTAAAGTAGCTGACAAAGATATAGGTGTCAGGGACATAGCAGAATATCAGAGTGGAGTTGGGGTATCCTGGAGGTGAGTTCTGGGCATCACATGGAATGACAGGGAGAATGAGAACAAGGAATCTAGAAAAAGGAACTCTTTTGCACGGTTGGTGGGAATGCAAACTGGTGAAGCCACTGTGGAAAACAGTATGGATGTTCGTCAAAAAATTAAAAATAGAATTACATATGATCCAATGATCGCACTCCTGGGTATTTACCCAAGGAAAACAAAGACACTAACTCAGAAAGATACATGCACCCCTATGTTTATAGCAGCATTATTTATAATAGCTAAATTATGGAAGCAGCCCAAGTGTCCATCAATAGATGAATGGATAAAGAAGAGGTGGGATACATATATATATATATATATATATATATATATGTATATATATATATATATAATGGAATATTATTCAACCTTAAAAAAGAATTAAATCTTGCCGTTTGCAACAACATGTATGGATGTCGAGGGTATTATGCTAAGTGAAATAAGCCAGAGAAAGACAAATACCATATGATTTCACTCACATGTGGAATTTAAGAAACAAAACAAACAAAGAAAAAAATAAAAGAAAAAAATAAAAGACAACCCCCCCAAAAAACTACTCAACTACAGAGAACAAACTGACAGTTATCAGAGGGGAGATGGGTGGGGAATGGGGAAAATAGGTGAAGGGGATTAAGGTACACTTATCGTGGGGCGCCTGGGTGGCTCAGTCAGTTAAGCAGCTGACTTCAGCTCAGGTCATGATCTCATGGTTTGTGAGTTCGAGCTCCACGTCAGGCTGTGTGCTGATGGCTCGGAGCCTGGAGCCTGCTTCAGATTCTGTGTCTCCCTCTCTCTCTGCTGCTCCCCTGCTCTCTCTCTGTCACTCTCTCTCTCCCTCTTACTCAAAAATAAACAAACATTAAAAATAAAAGGTACACTTACCGTGATGAGTACTGTGTAATGTATAGAATTGTCGAATCACTGTCTTGCACACCTGAAACAAATATAACACTGTATGTTAAGTACACTGGAATTAAAAAAAAAGAACGAGGAGTCTAGAGGGATGCAGAGGCAGTATTCCCTATTTGAAAACAGGGTAGACTCCATGGCATCCTCTCTTACATAAGTAGACACCTTAGAAGGTTTTATCCCTTCCAAGCATACTCATTCCAGTCTTCCTAGTCTCTGTTGATGGCTGCTGCTCAGGGGTCTGGTTCTCGTTTCTGTCAGCTACATTGGGGTTGTTGCTTCTTAGACCTCATACACACCTCAGACTTGCCAGATCCCTTCCCATGCTCACTGCCCAGTACCCTTCACGCACGACAACCAGGGGGCAAATGTGTGTGTGTGTGTGTGTGTGTGTGTGTGTGTAACCAAAAGCAATTTGCTTAATTAAGAAAGCATTACTAAAATCAATCAGGGTTGTGAGGTAAAAGTGGGAGAATAGTTAGGTCTGAGATGGACAAGAAAAGACATCTGGTTTGGTGTGATAGAAAATAGTTGCTGAAAGATGCTGAATAGAAGAGGCATATAAAAAATGTCGTTTAATCACAAGTGCCTGTTATTTGGAAGAAGCATGCTAGACAGAAATATGTTTTCTCACCAGGATTATAATCCGTTTGGAAAAGGGTGAAAATTATATTTCAGGCAGTGCAGACGACACTTTCAATGGTATGGAGGCATTAAAGGGTTTGCCACATTTGTGGATTGTCAAACTTTTGAGTGGGTTTGGTAGTAAATGCATGAGATGGGGTTGGTGGCAAAGTAAGTTGGGGTCAGGTTGTAAAAGATCGTGATAAGTAATTTGGGCTTTTTCCAGTTGGCAGTGGGGTCTCCACTAAGATATTCAAAGTCATTTTTGGCTTTACTTCTTTTAGCTAAAAACTGAAGAAAGTAAAGTTATTTAAAATCAAAGAATGCTTTGTCTTCCCCCAAAGCAACTGCAAACAGATGTTCTTGCCTACCATGGTGTGATATGAGTATCAAGAATTACTTCTGGTACGTTCTTCAGCATTCCCCTGCGCCTAGCTTTTTGGTACTACCTCCTTGGAACTCATGACTGTCTTCTTCCAAGGTCAAGGCTTTTCTGATTCCTCCCAGTACCCCTTTCCTGCAGTGTTTTTAGCACAAACACATGCTCTGTCTGTCAAGTACAGTGTAAAAATGACTTTGCTGGAAGGCGTGGAGATTTCTGGGCATAAGCCACACACAGAGCAAACATTACAAGCAGATGGCCTCATTACTAGATCCAGCATGAGCCAGATAGAAACAGCGCTGGGCTTTTACAGGATGAGGTGGTTATGGTCCTCCGATCTTAAGCTCTGTACTTTGCTCTCAGGTCTACTCCTTAGTTTCAGTTCAAAACAACTCTCTTTGGAACTTTTCCATTTTATATTTCTTTCCCTCATTTAGATTCTGCTCAGCATGATAAAAAATACATTAATAAATCTCTTCTCTAGGAGCTTTCTTTATGCCTGGATAGTTTTACGTACTGGTGTTTTTTGCTCTGATCTGCCCAAATTCCCATAGGTTCTTTCTCCATTCTTCAGTCTCACTCGGTCATCCTGTCTCCTGATTTTGCAGTTTTCTGAAGCATCTTTCTTCCATCACCATCCCTAGATTGCACTCGAATCATGTGAGCATTTCTCAGTCTAACTTTCTGTTGCCTGTCAATCTGGTTTAAAATTAGTGTGCCAACACCCCTCCTTTTCTACAGAAAAACATGGTTATAAGACGGTTCACAATAAAGCCAGCACAGGGTAAGGGGTAAGAATATTTTTACCCATTAATATTTAAGAATGTGAGCTGACGGGGAGAAATAAATGAAGAAAAGATTGAGAGACAAATGAAAACCTACATGCCTAATTTAATACTCCTTCAAATTTGCTTTTCTCAAGTTTGAGTGGATTGGCAGACTCTCCAGTGTATCTCAATAGAGAAGAGATGAACACTCTTGTTTTATTTTCTTGACTCCTTGTGGTATAACTAGAAGAGGGTTGTTTCCCAATTTCCTTCTTTTTCTTAAGTATTACTCTTATAGTTATTATGTTTTCGCAGATATGTTTTAAGCTTTGAAGGTGGAGGCTTTGCAATTACTACACTATATCCCCCAGGGCACTCAAAACACAGCTATGGATATCTCTTGCCTATATTTTATTCCATGCTGTCTTTATCCTCAGACTCTTGGTGGGGATAAGCTGGTTTCTAGTTGCTGCACTCTTAACATCTCCCCACATTCATATTCCAGAAAGCATCTCCCTAAACAGTCCAAACTAAATATCTGTACCCGACTATCATTTGCTTTAATGGAGTCTTGGGTATTCTCAATTAGTTTCTGTGGTCAGAGTGATGAAATGGTCCAGTTGGTGGAGGAAAGGGTGCAGGAGCGAGACAAAGAGTCACCTCCACTTGAAGCACACAAACTTAAGTGGAAGAGAAAACTGAGTTTCTGTTTCCAAAAGATGGGGAAGTGGAGGATGGTTATCTAACATAATAAATGTTCACTACAATGTCTTTATTAAGAAGACTATGCTATTGTAGTCCCCATGAACCTTGAGCAACAAATAGTGAATGCCTCTCTGAGAGTTATACATTTCCTCAAAATGACTCAGGACAGATCTGATGAGAATTTGGAAGAGACTAGAGTCAGTGTGAAGGGCACAAAGTGTTGCTAAAAAAAGGATTGTAGGAGACCTCCTATTGCTGATAGAATAAAGTACAAAGCCTTAGCTTGAGGCGTAAGATCTTTTACAATCTGACCCCAATCTACTTCTATTTCATCTCCTGCCAGTTTCTACTGTACCCTCTATAATCCAGCCCAGTATAGTTTCTTATCATTCTCTAAATACATCATGCTGTTTATGACTCAAACTTTCCCCTCATCTTTGTCCTTTCCTTTTATTATGAGCTTGAAAGAACACATAAGGAAAAATGCTCAACTCAATGCCTTCTTGAAATTCTTGTTTCTTTCTTGGAATGCTCTTCTGTGTTCTTGCCAAACTGGCACATTTCTATTTATTTATGAGGACGAAGCTCAGATGTTATCACTTGTATGAAGGTCTCAGAGTATTAATAACCTCTGACTTGAATGCCTGGGTGAAAAGGGACAAAATTAAGCTAAAAAAGGATTATAGAAGGGAGAACTAGTTTGCCTAGGGAGTGGCTGGGGAAGATAATGGATTCCATTTGGGGCAGGCAAGTCTGAAGTACCTGGATAGGGATGCCTGGTTGGTACTTAGATGCAACGGATCTAGATATTCAGCAGAGTGACCTGGCATGAAGATACATATGTAGGTGTTGCCACATAGAAATGGTGGATAAGATTTCTCAATGAGAAAATTATCAAGGGTGGAATCCTGGAGAACACAGCATTTAAGAGGAGGGCTGAGGCACTGAATGGTCAGTAATGGAGATGAGGGAGAATGAGTGGAGACCTATGAGGAGACCAAGAAAAACTATTCTCAAGCAATTAAACACAGTGACTAAGGAGATAGAGTTTTTGAAGAAGGGAGTGATTAGTGTCAAATGGTAAAGGATGTTCATTCCTGAATAGCCTCAAGAAGGCATTGAGTTGAGCATGATAGAGATAAATGATCAATGCCTTGGGAGACATGGGTGATGATTTTGAGAGAGTTTGAAAGAAACTTTGGGGGCTACAGAAGGAATTACAGAAGCAGTGCCTCTTTTGGATATTAATGGTGTTAAAAGATAGTTCTTCTGAGCATTCTGTGATCTGAACTGGAGATTCAAAATCTTTTCCAGCATGAATAAGAACATGGAAGTTATGGCTTTAACTCTCTATCCTGAATTTGGTGAAGGACACTCATTACAGCCTCATAATGGATTTCTTTCTAGCATATTTCCTTTGAAGAGAGCACTCCTTTATGTGAACATAATGACAGAAAAATGTAACTTCTTAAAAATCACGTCAATAACTCTTTGAGGACAAAGCTGACCAAACACATTATTACCTCTTACTACATAGCACAAAAAGTGAAGTCTACTGATCTGGATAGAAAGGAACAATTATTACCTTGTTCCCTCTAAACAAATGTTATTCTTTATTATATCCTCAGGATGTCTATTTTTCAAATGAAAAAAAATTATTTTCAGTCACTAAATTGCTCACTGCTGGTTCCCTGGTGAGAAAAAAGTAATAAACGTATAAGGGAAGGAAAGTACTAGAACATGTGAGCTTTTTTGATATTCAATATTGGCATATTAAAACTCCAGGTTAAACCTGTGGTAGTGAGGGGCCGTGTGGTTTGGGCTTATGGCTGGTTGTCAGAAAAGATCTCAAAGACATCAGGGACTTATTTGGTTGTTGTTGTTCCTGGGTCCAGTTCTCCAGTTCAATATGTCTGGAAATTCAGCAATTAACTTATTCAGAGAAATTCAAGCCCTGAGAAAAAGGACATAAAGGGCCTATTTCAAATGCATGAAACTGATTTTTAGCTAAAGCAATAATTGAAGTTAAGATATATATCTTACATAACTCTACATGGGACATTAAAACAAAAAGGTTGCCTGATGAGTATATGGAATCAGAATAATATCTAAGTAATCTTTTCTACTAATCTGTGTTCTCTGGTCTTGCCAATAAAGAGACATATTGCCCATTTCCCCCTATTAACTTTGGTTTTTAGGCCTCTTTGAGACTCTAATTAATGCTATGGAATCTCTTACCAGTCAAAAGCACATGCACACAAGCCTTTGCATATATTTCTTTAAAAAATTTTTTTTTAATGTTTAATTTATTTTATTTTTGAGAGAGAGAGAGAGAGACAGAATGCGAGCATGGGAGGGGCAGAGAGAGGGAGTCACAGAATCGGAAGCAGGCTCCAGGCTCTGAACTGTCAGCACAGAGCCCGATGTGGGGCTTGAACTCACGAACCACAAGATCATGACCTGAGCCAAAGTCGGACGCTTAACTGACTGAGCCACCCAGGTGCCCCTCATATATTTCAGTAGTTTCAAAGACTCCCCCAAACCCAAGACTTAAAATCCCAGGTTAAAAGTCCCCAGGCTAAGGATGCACGGTTTAGAGACTTCTTTTTCAATGCTTAAAACATGTTTTCTCCTGGGGTGCCTGGGTGGCACAGTCCATTAAGCATCCAACTCTTGATTTGGGCTCAGGTCATGATCTCATGGTTGTTAGATTAAGCCCTGCATGGGCTTCCCACTGGTATAGAGCCTGCTTAAGATTCTCTCTCCCTTTCTTGCTGCCCCTCACCCACTCTCACTCACTGTCTCTCAAAAACAAACAAACAAACAAACAAGCAAACATGTCTTTTCCATTACTGCAACAACATTTAGATTAATCAGTCCTTGCTTGCTTTAGGCCAAGAAATTCTCGTCCTTCATGCGTCATTATCTAATTGACTCAAAGAGGTTGGTGTTTAGATATCTTCCTCAGCTAGGATATGAGAACACCAGTAGTCCTAGAATTCTGCCCATTTGGTAGAATCAGCAGAAATTCCTACCACTACTTTTTGTTCAAATAGAGGAGACAAAAAAATTAGAGTTTATGTCAGACTCCAGGCAATAGAAATAACAACATGAAGAGTTGTTGTACTTCTTTTGTGATGTCACATAAACCTTCCTATATTGGAAATCTCTTTCAAACTTAACCCTAGGCCCTGTCTTGAAGTATGGGTAGTTGAAGGGATAGCATGTCATGGGTGTTTCCCTGTAATGGAAGGAGCTGATAATAGGTCATTTACTCAGTACCACTGTGGGTTAGATTTGTTTGAATTGTTCTGATACAAAACATACTGAGGCAATAACAGAATTTTGATCATGCTTGAATCCTATACTTTGCTGATTTAATTGGGAGAAATTTAGTTTTTTTTTTTTTTTTTAATTTTTTTTTTTTTTCAACGTTTATTTATTTTTGGGACAGAGAGAGACAGAGCATGAACAGGGGAGGGGCAGAGAAAGAGGGAGACACAGAATCAGAAACAGGCTCCAGGCTCTGAGCCATCAGCCCAGAGCCTGACGCGGGGCTCGAACTCCCGGACCGCGAGATCGTGACCTGGCTGAAGTCGGACGCTTAACCGACTGCGCCACCCAGGCGCCCCGGGAGAAATTTAGTTTTAATTGAGAGAAATATAGGAGCAGAACAATGATAATGTCTTTCAACTATTAGCACAGACAGACAACAACATTTGTTGTCACTATTGGAAGATATCTGTTCTCAAATACTTGATCAAATCAGTTGGTCACTATATTATATAAGGTTGCTATATATATATATATATATATATATATATATATATATATATATAGCAAATATATATATTCGCTACCTTGTGAAATGGCATGGCATGGTAGAAAGAAATTTGGTGACTCTGTTAGTCAGGATCCCTACAAGAAAGAGAAGTATATTCTAATTAAGATAATCTGAGAAGGGCTTCAAAAGGGACTATTTCTCAAGGCAAGGGCAGAATTTAGGAAATCATGTCAAGTGTAGTACTGCAGACCTGTTACCATGACTAGACCCGCTAGCCTAAAAAATGTGAGCATAACTTGGAAGGGAGAACTGTTGTAGCGCAGGCCAACTTCAGTGGAACCCTGAGACTCTAGTGAAGGGACTCAGCCAGCAGGGAAGGAGGCAAGGACATAAACTTCCCATCTGTCCTCACTCCCTATTTTCCCTAGTATCTCTTTCTGGGTGTCCCTATTGGCACACTGATGTAATCATACAGGTCAGCCATCCTGGTTGGAGGCAGAGTGGAAATGAATGGAGGATGAATGGGTCTGAAAAACAAACAAAAATATTTGGGACAGATCCAACAAATCCGGGGTCAAATTCTTGCCCCATTACTTATCAATTCTTTGTCGTATGTAACTTCTCTAATACCCTGTTCTCTAACCCTCAGGATTTCTGGAAAAACTAAATGAATAATGTAAACAGTGGAATGTCTGTTTATATCACTTGATACATACATGCTCCAAACATGCTTATTGGATGTTTATTGAATGAACGAGTACCTGATTAATTAAAAAGGAAAGATTGGTGAAAGCAGAGGCTAAGAATGGTTTCCTTTTACAATTTATACACCGTAACTACAAGTTTTGATGTGTGTCCATCTGAATAATACATTTTAAATGTACAGGAAATATTTTCTAGGCAATGTTCATCGGGAAATAGGCACGAAGAAAACAAATAATCATTACCGATAATGTGTGATAATGTGTTTTAAACAGTTAAAATTTAAAGTTTACATGCCTTTGATGAGTCAGGGTGTCTTTCCAATGTTCTCATTTTATGAACTACAGTACATAAAACTAAGCATCTCTTAGAAACCCTAGAATTTTAGAACTGGAAATGGCCCATGGAAAATCATCTGTTTCAACTTTTTATTTTGCAGTTGAGAAGACTGAGGCTCAGAAATGTAAACTTATCCAAGGCTAATGACCTTGGAAGTGGCAGACTTACAGCTAGAATCCAGGCATTCTGGCCTCAGTCTAAAAGCCATCTCCTTCTAGAGTTTGATTAATAACATCCTAAAGAACAGAACTGACGAAAAGTTCCACACCTTATAAATCAGCATGAAGTTTACCCAGAGGATAGAATAAGCTTATGGTTTCAGTCCCCATCTAGATTCTGAGAGAGTAAATTAAATCATTAATGTTTTGCAATTTAAAAAAGAACCTCTTGCCATAAGTGGTTATCATCATTATGCTGCTCTCTGATGTGGATACAAGCAGTCTTGAGGCTCTTGTAAATAAATTATATATACTCCCAGAAAACTTGAAATTAGGCTCTGTGTTATAGGGAGAAGCAGTAGTAGATAAATGCACCCACTTGATACAAAGGATGACTATTGTCCTTATGGAACAAGGAAAATAAGCCAACTTTCTGTATCAAAGTATAAAGTATCTCACTTAGGTTTTTCTTTTTTTTTATTTTTACTTAAACACTTTTTTTAAATGTTTATTCATTTTTGAGAGAGAGAGAGAGAGCATGAGCGAGGGAAGGGGAGAGAGAGAGAGGGAGACACAGAATCTGAAGCAGGCTCCAGTCTTTAAGCTGTCAGCACAGAGCCCAGCGTGGGGCTCGAACCCACAAACCATGAGACCATGACCTGAGCTGAAGTCAGACGCTTACTGACAGAGCCAACCAGGCGCCCTTCACTTAGGTTTTTCTTAATGTGATAGGATAGTTTTCCTTAATGTTTCACAAGAATTTGAGTGATGGTGATTTAGAATATTACACTTATGGTTATTTGTTCTTAGAAAAGGGAAAGTGAAAATTCTAAGGACAGTAGAACATTGTCATTTATCCTCAAGAAAAACAGATTTTTCTGGAGGGCTTGTTATCCATCTTGTTTGTTATGTCTCTTATAAGAGGAACCACCATGAAGGCTGTCGAAACATTCTGGGACTCCAGACAGAAGAAAACATTGTTTAGGGGACCAAGGCTAAAATAATGCTGGTCTCCCACCATGCCATATGGAGGGGCCACGGAATAGCTCCTAGAATGCTCATTTCCTTAATTAGGACAAACCCCAGTCCCGAATGCTTTCGAAACAACAAACACTCTAGGGGATCAATCACAGCTTCAGGCTTTTCAATTAACTTCCCTTTTATTACCCCTCACTGATAGCCTTTGAAGTATGTTTCAATTAACATAAAATTTAGAGCCAGAAGATTTCTAACCTTCTGAGCTTCTAAAATACTGTACATGTTATCCAAAATAATTCTTATGAACACATCAGTAAAACAAATTATTATCATTCTACTAGCAAAAGGCTACTAGCAAAAATGGTAGCCTTAAAAGACTTAATCCTTTCTTAATCCTCACAGTGAGTTTGAACTTTGTACTTGGGTATCGTTAGTCCCGTTTTACAATGGCGGAGACCAAGGTTGAGAGAGCTTAGGAAGCTTGGCTAAACACACAGAGCAAGAGGCAGGGCTACATTTCCAAAATAAGTCTGTCTGACCTCAAAACCCATGCCTTTAACCACTGCACTGTATTTGCTTCCAGATTTGTGAAGAATCTCTCCTTCATCCTTATCATCCTGCAAGGCCATAGGATTGAATAGAATAGAGGCCTCTGCAATTGTGTTGTGGACTAAGTTCTGGCTGTGTATTTTTAAAATCAAACATGACTGGGGCGCCTGGGTGGCGCAGTCGGTTGAGCGTCCGACTTCAGCCAGGTCACGATCTCGCGGTCTGTGAGTTCGAGCCCCGCGTCAGGCTCTGGGCTGATGGCTCAGAGCCTGGAGCCTGTTTCGGATTCTGTGTCTCCCTCTCTCTCTGCCCCTCCCCCGTTCATGCTCTGTCTCTCTCTGTCCCAAAAATAAATAAACGTTGGAAAAAAAAAAAATCAAACATGACTTTTATCGTTTATTCTTTTTACAAAAGCAATATATGCCTTTCGTTGAAATATTAGAAATTACTACTAAAAAAAGGAGTAAAATTACATATTCTTTCCATCCAGAGATAATCACGTTTAACTCTTTGGTTGTATGTTCTTCTGCTATTTGTGTTCTCAATTCCATCTAGTGCAATTATTTGTTTTTCTTTGGTTATAAAATGTTTACAACTCATTGCAATATTTCCATAGAAATAAATAAATAAGGGCTTTCTTTTCTACGATGAGTAAGGTATTTTCTTTTTTTTTTCCTTTTAAAAAAACGTTTATTTATTTATTTTGAGAGAGGGTGTGAGTGTGTGCATGAGGCGGGGGAGAGGCAGAGAGAGAGGGAGAGAGAGACTGGCTGAGCATAGAGCCCGACTTGGGGTTGGATCTCAGGATTGCAAGATTAGGACCTGAGCCGATATCAAGAGTCAGACACTTAGCTGACTGAGCCAACCAGGCGCCCCAAGACATTTTCTTTCCATTTAATCATTAAGTGGCACAAAGCCTAGACTGTGGTTTACCAGTGGGGTTTAGCCCAATGTTTTTAATGACCAAAAAGTAAAATAAGGACACAAAAATGAAAAGTAAGAATATTAGAAACTCTCTTGGAAAAAGAAAAATCAGGGGTGGTTGGGAATTCTTTGCTTTGTTGGCTTTGCCCTCAATGTTATTCCACTTTAATAAGTCGGTAATAATGGACATAATCTATGCTCTTTCTCCAGCCCAAGTCCCTATCCTTGAATTCTTTGTGTGGGATTATTTTTTTTAACCAGAAGAAAAAAATGATAATAAAAAGGGTTCCTTAACCTCAAGGCATTTACAATTCACTCATTTGCCAGTGAATTTAAAGGCAGTAATAGCAAAAGATCAGTTTGTGCCACCTCAGATTTTAGGAGTCATGGAAAGGCTGCAATGGATTACTGGTGAATTCCACTCACAGATTTTAAAGACATTTTATGGACTTTGCCCAGGCATCTAGCACCCTTTCTGTTGGAAAACAAACAAACAAACGAATAAACAGAAAAATAAAACAGAAGTTAAATTACCAATTGGTAGAAGGGATAGCACTTTCCCTTCTCATCTACTTTTTTACTTCAAGTTGGAACTTCATATAATTTTCAGTAAATCCTTGCCACTTCTGGGTAGGGTGCCTATAATGAAACAGAAATCTAAGGTAGAGTAAAAAATGACAGAATTGGAGGGCAAAAAGGAAACAGACTTTTCAAGATACAGAGTGATGTCTAAGAACGCTAACTTCTTAGTGGCAAATTTAATATTCTAGTTTAACCCAGAACTGTTTTTCATGGAGTCAGAATAAAGAGGTCAAATTTAATTTGCCTTGATGCAAATTCAATTTAGTTTTTAAATTGATACAAAACATTTTGAATTCTATTAGTTTTGTGGTTTTTTTTTTAAAAAGTCTGTTAGATTAAAAAAAACTAATAGTGTTTAAGGTAACTACTAGGCACTTAAATCACAGATAATTGGATGCTTTTCTTTCTTAGGATTTTTAGTGTTTGCTCACTCCACAAGTTTTATACTTTTATTGCACCTGCTAATACAAAGAGGAGTAACTTTTGCAGGGAATTTGACATTGATAGTCACACATAGTTATCTGAATGATTGTTTCTTAGACCCCAGTTTAGTTTCTTTATAATTGTACTGCAATAAGGCATACCACATATAGAACAAAACAGCTATTCTACATAATATGGACCATTCTCTCCATTATAGTATGAAGAAGGATTTTGACTTAGATATCCATATGTCTGTATTTAGAACTACAGTGTTAAAGTCCTTTAAAGTCACGGTGCCCCCTAATATATGCCCCAAAGTACCCTTTCCCTTTTTTACAATTATTTTTAATGTTCATTTATTTTTGAGAGACAGAGACAGACGGAACATGAGCAGGGGAGGAGCAGAGAGAGAGGGAGACACAGAATCCAAGACAGACTCCAGGCTCTGAGCTGTCAGCACAGAGCCTGACGCTGGGCTCGAACTCACGAATGGTGCAATCATGACCTGAGCCAAAGTCGAATGCTTAACCGACTGAGCCAAAGTACGCTTTCCTACTTTTACCAATATTTATTGGACATAAATTTTAAAGATTTAATTTGTATTTTGTATTCTAGGTCCCTGGTGTGGATAAAAGACGCATTTGCTATTCAAGTCATTTAGAAAATAATGGTAGCCACATTTAATGAAAAGGAGAGACTCAAAATCTACTTTAATATTTTCTCAGCCGTACTCATGACCGAATATAACTGATTTCCATTGCTTTGAGGGCTGTTTTACCTCTGAGATCCTATGATTCAGCGCTCATACACAAAAGGTGTCTGTCCTGCATGTGTCAGGGCATAAACAAAGCCTCCAGCCGTATGGAAATCCTGTTTGGGCATATCAGTCATTGGCATGCTTTGTTGTTGTTGTCAGTTTTAAAAATATTTTTGCAAAAACACACCTGCAAACTGGGACATAGAGAAAAAAGGACAGAGAGTAGAATCAATGGCAGCTGAACGAGGCTTTCTTTTTTCTTCTCTGCCAAGGCAAAATTGTAGCCAGCACCCACTGGAGTGGTGTGAACATGGGATTTCTCTTCATTTGCAACTCACGTCTTAAATACAGCACATAAAATTCCCACACACATGAATAACAAGGTTCTGGTTGTCTACAATTATGCTGCAAGCTTTCTGAAACATCCGAAGGACTGCAGTTCAACTTCTTTATCCAACTCCTTAGACTCCCTGTTTTGGAGGCTTCAATAGAGGCAGATGTCGATTCGATTGATGTCGACATGTAATTGTGACAGCATCTTCAGACATATTTTTCTCTGTCTTTGGGTTAACGCATAGTTACTGGATCTGAAAACAATTTGCCTATAGGTGTTAAAATCTGTCCATTGGTAATCTAGTGTGTGGTTATTTTTTTTAGAAGGGCAGTATCATAGCCGATGAGGTTTATCCGAGGCGCATTTGTTGCTAACAGAAGTATTGATTTGGGATACTTTGACATTCAGTCAGGAAAAGAGTATCAGTGGAAGTCTGCCATATCCGGGTTGTGATTTTAGTTACTATGCATAGTCTCTCTGAACAATGAGGACAGTGGGTCCTATCTTATTGCCTTTTATTGGACACTTATATTTGTGCTTATCCATCATATTTTTTAAGTCTTTCTATATTGAAGGAAATCACCAACTTATGAGGATAGTTTTATTGTTATAGAAGTCAGAACTGAAATTCCTACCAACCTCCCTTGCACCTAGGATATACCTGGGCTTCACAAGTCAAAGGTATCATGGGAGCCTATATTTTAGTTATGAGCAATGGTAAGGAAGAGTTTGGTGCTTGATTTTATTTAGCTGGTGGGGCTGGCAGTTGAAGCGTCTGGTTATTGGAGGAGATACTACTTACTAAAACAATGTATAAGTTATAAATGTTTAGGATAAAGAAAATATGGTAGCTTGCACTATAGTGTGAATGTTTAGTGGTTTTGATCCTTTCCTGGGACTGGCTCTGGTTTTAAAAAGAAGCCTGCCAACTCCAATCAGTTTTTAATAGAATAGGTAAAGGAGTGATAATTAAGGAAGGCGTTCTCACCAGAGATTTTGTTCATCTCTTAACTATGTTAAAGTTATGTATCCCTCTATTTGTCCCCCTAAATTTGAATTAGTCATTTGGGGCTGCTATAACAAAATACCATAGATTGGGTGATTTATCAAGATAGAAGTTCTGGAGGCTGGGAAGTCCAAGATCAAGGTGCTGGCAGACTCTGTGTCTGATAAGGGCCTGTTTCCTGCTTCACAGATGACCTTCTTTCCCCTGTTTCCTCGCATGGCTACAGGAAGGAACAAGGAGCTCTCTGGGGTCATTCTTGATAGCTCTGTCTTCGTTATCTACTGACCTCCCAGAGGCCCCACCTCCAGATACTATTACAGTGGGGGTTAAGTTTCAACAAGTGAACTTTAGGGGGGACACACTGAATTTACAGCAGTTAGTATTGTTTGGAAACCTGATCTATGTTCACATACATGATTTTATTAATTTCAAACAAGCCTCCTTTTAGCCTTTATCTTTTCAAAGGGGAAAGTTCCTAATCTTTAATCTGTACTTCTATATAAAGTATTCCATTCTTTGATGAGTTTAGTCAGAAGTATTCTGCATCCTGATGGCTACCTTATGGAAGTAAACACCAGAAGTCTCCTGTTATTTGAGATGTTAAAGATAGTTGAGTGTTTACGTATACAGTACTAGATGCAAGCTAGTAACTATAATTCTGCTTGGAAAAAAATTGCAAAGGTAATAGTTTGGAATAAAGTTAAGCTTTCTTTTTTTTTATGATCAGACCAAATAATCTTTAAAGTAAGGCATTTAACCAAAATCTATGTAGGATGGCTCATTACTTTTGCATCAGTTTCTATAATGAAATGAGAGCATCAAGGAAGAGAGAATCATAATACATTCCAACGGAATGACTTGGTGGTTTCATGGTTGAGATCATCAGGGAACATCTCGTTAGAATTTCATCCAAATGCACTTCTGTAAAATTTGTACAGAAGGGCCCTTGGAACAAGAATGATTATGTAAGGAACGGTCATTTCACAGATGAATCAGCATTCCTCTCTCTCCTCCTCCTTTATCAGATTTGTCCCTTGATTCACCATGAAACAACCCAGGAGAAATAAACTTGATTTCTCAGCAATGATCTCAAGGGCATTTCTGCTTCTTGTTGGTCTGTCCAGGTAGATGCAAACAATAAGGTCCACACATGAAGACCTTGTTTTTTAGTTGCTGCACATTTTACATGTGTATAATTACCTCTTAATTAGCCCAAAGGGAGAGAGATGAGAGTTTAGGCTTTGTTTGGCTTAAAATAATTGTTTTTCAGTAAAATAATACAGCTATTTTATCTATCACTTATATAGAAATTCAAGAGGTTACTCATCAATTTGGAACTTAAAAAATGTCTACAATAGGGGCGCCTGGGTGGCTCAGTCTGTTAAGTGTCCGACTTTGGCTCAGGTTATAATCTCGCGGTTTGTGAGTCCGAACCTTGTGTCGGGCTCTGTGCTGACAGCTCCGAGCCTGGAGCCTACTTCAGTTCTGTGTCTCCCTCTCTCTGCCCCTCCCCCACTCGCATTCTGTCTCTCTCTTAAAAATAAATAAATATTTAAAAAATTTTTAATAAAAATATCTACAAGGAAGTAGAGTGAAGCACCAACTGACTAGTGCAAACTTTTCCACACATGCATGGAATGCCTCTACTAAAAGCAAATGAAATTGATAGAGTGTTCAGGTTATTGCCCTTCTGGTTATAATTTAGTTTATTTGAATGAACATTTATTGAGTATCTATTATATGTCAGGCCCAGTGCTGGTATAATCATGAATGATGCATTGTGCTTGCCCATAAAGTCCTCATAGTCTTGTGTCTCAGAGACTCAGATGGGTAACAATGCAAGAATTGCTGAGTACAAATAAATCTATAATGAAAATTACTTTGATTAAAAATTTGCTTTAGTGAGGTGCCTGGGTGGCTCAGTGGGTTAAGTGTCCGACTCTTAATATTGGTTCAGGTCAGGATCTCACGGTTCATGGGACCAAGCCTTGCATCAGGCTCTGTGCTGACAGCATAGAGCCTGCTTGGGATTCTCTCTCTCTCCCTCTCTCTGTGCCCCTCCTTCACTTGCTATCTCTCTGTCTCTGTCTCTGTCTCTCTCCCTCTCTCTCAAAATAAATAAACATTAAAAAATTACTTTAGTGAAGAGTTTTAAATAAATTTTAAGTAAGGATCATTATAGTAAAACCAATATTGTTAATATATATTTAACTGCTGTTCACTATTCCCAAATGGTCCAAATTATATAAGGGGCTGTTGAGAAAGGACATACAATACAAGGAAAATAAACTACAGAGTCAACTATGTTTAGCACAACTGAATGTTATCCTTTCTTTTGAACACAAATTTAAAAACTTATCATACTACCAACCTACATTAATTAATTTACAGTATCTCATTGGAGCCTCACAACTCTGTGAAGTAGAGTTTATTAGAGCTTTTAGTTGCAAACAACAGAATTCACCTTGGATAGTTGACTAAAACCACAGACATATAAAAAGGTATTCAAATCTTTGAGGGGGCTGAGGATCACATTTAAGGCTATGCATCTAGAAACAATATTCAACACTTACCTGTAGAACCTTCATATTGAAGAGAATGCTTTTGTTCTGTCCCAATAAATATGAAGTGCCAGGAACTCAAGTTTACTGCCATGATTGTGGCCATCGACACTCATTCAACTTCTGTGTTAGGAACTCAACCTTACCACCAAGTTCACCGGTATGTTTTACAATCAGTGGTAGCATATAATTGTAGAAATAATACAGATGTAATCCTATTGGTATTCTTTCTTTTGGCTCATCCACTTGTTCTTCATGTTCTGCATTTCCAACAGCTCTGAGTTCTCCAATCAATACTCATTGCTCCCAAATCATGAGCTTTCCCAGGAGAAGGGGGTATATGATTGGATATTGGGGAATGGGCTGGCCATTTTGGAGGCTCTTAACTTTCAGGAAGAGAGTGGTCCTGAGTAAAGAGCTAGAGAGGGCCCGAAGCAGTGTGAAGATACTCAGCCTTTTGGGGAACAGAGTCTGAGGGCTGATGAGTAAGAGGAACAGAAAGGGAGATAGGAGAACATCAAAAGAAAACATTTTCTTAAGACACCTGTTGTGATGAACATCTACACCGCACTAACAGTCACCTCATGGCACATTTAAAATCATTAAATCAAAATAGTTATCCTTGAGTGAAAATTCATGTTGCCACATCTTTAGAGATTGTATTTTGGGTTTTTAAAAGCAGAAATGACATAAAAAATTAAGAACCATAAGTAATTTGTTGCTGAGAATCAGATTTAAAACAGGCAATTCCTGCTGATTACCACTCACTGATTCCATTTTGCCGTCAGACTTTTCTTTATCGTTCATCCATATTTGTCCATTTATTTGAGGGTTTCCTCCTAGGTCAATATGCTACACAGTGATTGAGGCAGTTAAAAAAAAGTTGAACACCATCTTCCACCATGGAGATCAAAGCTCCCCTTCCACTTGCTCCCCTCTCTCTACTCTTGGCCAAAGTGAGTGATCATGAGCCTCGCCCTACAGCTTTCACATCCTCTGCCCCAAAGACTCTCATGTAACTCCGTTTTCCCTTTAAAGCTCTCATTGATATTATTTATAAGGTTAAGACAAAGGAAAATAACAAAAGGATCAACTTAAGAGAGTTTTAAAATAAACTCTTAAAACAAGCCCTCATTGAAAAGACTTCAAATATGTATATGTTCAAAATGATTATTTTTCAAAAGAATGGTATCAGTGAAATGATTTTCAATCTTCTGCATAAAACATTTATTTACCAAGAGAAGAAAGCATGTTACTGCAAAAAAGGAGATTTGAGGCCTTAGAATCATGCAAAAAAAAAAAAAAACCCAAAACCAAAAAACAAAACCTTAAAAATTCTAAGAAGTCAAGAAAAATATCATCAAATGTGTGTGTGGTGAATATATTTTTAGATAGGTAAAATTTATGTTAGAAGTTTGTTTGCAGGCATTGGGGCATTGATATATAATCATTTGGAAATTTGTATTTATATGTATATAATTGTGGTATTTGAGAAATAATTATATTAACTGTCTAACAATAATTTAAAGATTTCTTTTCTATTTTTGATTTAGTATATTTTGGGTCCTAACTATAATTTATTTGATTTGGTTGTTGGGTTATGGATGCAATCCCCTAATTATAATGTTCACATGAAGAAATATGGTACAATTAATGACAACTTAGTTTATGACGACTTCTAGGAGAATACTGTGATGAGAATTAGAAGTAGCATATTTGTGTAATTCTCTTATAGCTTCCTGTAAGGGTGCCAGGCACATAACAGATGCCAGGTTCAATAAATATTTCAAGGTATATTAATTGAAAAAAGAAAGTTTCTGAGTAGCATGTATAGAATATTTACATTCATGCAAAATTGAGGGGGGTAGATAAATACATATTGTATTTGATATTTTTGTGTATACATTTTTTTGGAAGAATACACAGACACAATAATGACAGTTACCCTGTTTGAAGTTGAGGAAGGGGAGGAGGACTTGATGGACAGAGGACCAGGCTAGGAAGGATGCTGTCACTGTGGACATGTTAGAATTTTTTTTTTTTAATTTTTGAAATTTGTGACTATGTTATTTCTTCAAAACTAATTAAAAAATAAAGACAATTATGGGGCGCCTGGGTGGCGCAATCGGTTAAGCGTCCGACTTCAGCCAGGTCACGATCTCGCGGTCTGGGAGTTCGAGCCCCGCGTCGGGCTCTGGGCTGATGGCTCAGAGCCTGGAGCCTGTTTCTGATTCTGTGTCTCCCTCTCTCTCTGCCCCTCCCCCGTTCATGCTCTGTCTCTCTCTGTCCCAAAAATAAATAAACGTTGAAAAAAAAAGATTAAAAAAAAATAAAGACAATTAGACTTTTTTTATATTTAAAAATGAATTATTACTCTTGTGAAATCTTTTTCATAAGCAATATAGCTGTAATTTTCTTGTTTTTAATACTCTTTCTCTTTATTCTTGTTTTTTTTACTCAAGGCATTCTAAATGACCAAAGTATAACATCTGGGATGTAAATTACAAATAAATTTTACTGTAATTACTTTTTGGTCAGCACTTCACTTGAAAACTATAAGTTTTTTTTGGACTCTCCGTATGTCCAATTTTACAGTCTTTAAAATTGATGGGTTTTTCAGAAATTTGGCATGGTCCACAGAAGAAAAAAAAATTGAAAAGATTAAGAACTAAGTAAAAGTGAATAACCAAGAACAGGAGTCTCAAATGTAGACCTCAAGTTTTCACTATAAATGTCAGCTTTCTGGGAAACTCTGGTTGCTGGTTGGGAGACAGAGAAGATCTATCTGTGAAAACCATGAAGACTTCTCAGCTCCCATATTGAAAACCACTGAACAATATAGTCTAAAAGTTCCTTCCAGCTCTACCAGTCAGTCATTCCATTGCAAGAGAGATACAGAGAAGCAGGAAAAGAGAATCCAAGAGGAGTCCTTTTAGAGCAAGTTGAAATAACTTTCAGTTGATTGCTATGACTATACCATATCAGCGCATAACTTTGACCAGCTTAGCTTAAACAAACATTACAAGGGATAACTTGTGGTAAGAGAAGGAAGAAGCTCTTGATGATAAAAATGTTCATGAACAAGACAAATCTTCAACCCTGGAAATCTCTAAAAACAAAATCAGAAGTTCCTTAGGTGATTTAGGCATTTTCTGGATAAAAAGCTCTTTTTGAGTCTTGAGTCTCCGTAGACTATTTAAGAAGTGTCACAGATAAATTGTCACTTGGTAAAATAATTATTTTCTTTATCATGTAAATGATTCAATATCTAGGCAAGATGTTTAAGATTTCATATTTTCAAGCTGTATACCCTAGTGGTATGCTTTTTGTAGATATTTTGTTTAAAGCATTAACTGTTTAAAAAATTTTTTCTAATGTTTACTTATTTTTTCGAGAGAGAAACAGAACACAAGCAGGGGAGGGGCAGAGAGAGAGGGAGAAAAAGAATCCGAAGCAGGCTCCAGGCTCTGAGCTATCAACACAGAGCCTGACGCGGGGCTAGGACTCAAACCATGAGATCTTGACCTGAGCTGAAGTCAGCCGCTTAACCGACTGAGCCAGCCAGGTGCCCGAAGCTTTAACTGTTTTAACCAGTACAGCCATTTTTGGTAGTTATAGGAATGATTTATTAACATTGGTATTTAATGCAAATAAGAAAGAATTTATAGAATTAGAAATTGACATTTATTTAAATTTGCATTATGTTTCATAATTTACCTTGTAATTGCTTTACTTTTTCACAGTATGGTATTCTTGTAAAATACATATTTGCTCCAGTGGCTTTTATTGTCCCTAACATATTGCCAACATCAATCTTAACATTCTCAAGTTCTTCGAAGAGGGCACAATGTACAAACTAAAACACCCATTCTTTTTTTTTTTTTATTTATTTTTTCTTTTCTTGTAAGTAATAATCTCTATTCCCAAAGTGGGACTCAAACTCGTGACCCTGCCATCAAGAGTAGCATGCATACTCTACCAAAGGAGCCAGCTAGGTGCCCCTAAAATATACATTCTTAGTTAATAATGGCTTTAGGATAAAATGGTTCAACAATGCAGACTGGCCAGAATTTAGGCTTGAGGGGAAAATTTTATTTCCCTAATCCATTGGTGTTAGAATTGGATTCTATTTTATTTTATTTTATTTTTTTATATGAAATTTATTGACAAATTGGTTTCCATACAACACCCAGTGCTCATCCCAAAAGGTGCCCTCCTCAATACCCATCACCCACCCTCCCCTCCCTCCCACCCCCCATCAACCCTCAGTTTGTTCTCAGTTTTTAACAGTCTCTTATGCTTTGGCTCTCTCCCACTCTAACCTCTTTTTTTTTTTTTTTTTTCCTTCCCCTCTCCCATGGGTTCCTGTTAAGTTTCTCAGGATTGGATTCTATTTTAAACTATGCTGGGAGATACTGAATATTAACACAAGTTAACTACTGGGAGTCTATTGCATCAGTGTGCTGACCCACATTTTGAAGCCTCAATATAGTTTCAAAGACCTCCATAATGCATTATTCTGTTGTATTGTTCTTTTGAATTCTTAACTAATTATAAGATAATGTCTTTAATGTAAATTAATTAGGAATTAATCAGAAATTCCTAAGCAGGAGGGAACATTGAGGTATCAGCTTTCAACCAGACATTTAGCTTGAGTGATTGTAATATCAAGTCACCCACAATCATGCACCCAACGTCTTAAGATCCATAAGGAGGTGCCATAACTTGTTTAGACATTGTTTCCCCGTTTATCAACCTTCACTCTGAAATGTATTCTATCTACCTGAATCTCTTAGGCTCCATTTCAGGATTAGATTTCTTGTTTAGTGAGGTAAGGGAAGCGAATGGGTCATCACACATTATTTCCCCAACTTTTTATTTTGAAGAACTTGAAGAAGATATCTATCTTCTTAAGATATCTGTCTACTTAAGAAAATGGGCACTTATATATCCCTCATTCAATTGTAAACATTTGCCCCTTTTTCTTTCTTTCTCTCTGACTTCCCTAATCTATCTCTCTCTCTATCTTTTCTAAAAAAAATGTTTATTTATTTTGAGAGAGAGAGTGAGAGAAAGAGAGAGAGAGAGAGAGAGCACCAGCATGAGGGAGGGGCAGAGAGAGAGGGAGAGAAAGAATCCTAGGCAGGGTCCACACTATTAGCACAGAGCCTGATGCGGGGGCTCCACACAGGGTGCCGTCTCACCTGTGAGATCATGACCTGAGCTGAAAGCAAGAGTCAGACACGCAACTGACTGAGCCATCCAGGCACCCCTCTCCCTCTTTGTCTTCTTCTAAGTTTCAATCATCATGACACTTCACACTTAACCACTTCAGCTTGTAAAACCTAAGAACAAGGACATTCTCTTGCATAACTACAATGCCAGTCTCCCACCTAAAATGTTAATTCAGTAACATTGCCTAATGTGCTGTCCATATTCAACTGAGGAAATGTCTTTTAAGAATCCAAGATCCAGTCAAAGTTCTTGCATTACATTTGGTTGTTATGTGACTTTAGTCTCTTAATCCAGAGCATTCTGCTTGCCTTTTACTTGTTTATTTTTAATGACATTGACTTTTTCTTGAAGAGCATTGACTTACTGTTTTGTAGACTGGCCTATATTCTGAACTTAAAACTTTTTTTCCTCATGGTTAGAATCAGGCTAAATGTTTGGGGCAAGATACCACACAGATAATGTTGGTATTTCTTATTGTATCACCCGACATCCGGTTGTCCCACAGCAGTGGGTTTTTGAATGTGAGATCTCCCCATTGTAAAATGTAGTTTCCTCTTTGCATTTGATATGTAATCTGTAGGATGATTGAGAGACTGTGTGAATTTTGGTGGCTTTGGCACCCAGTAATGATCGATCCTTGTCTGGGTCAGCTATTCCATTGGTGATGGAAATGATGTTTTTCTGGTTTAGTCCTTTTATCTACATTTATCAGGTATATTTCTGTGTATGCATCATTATTATAGTTGAAGTTAAGGATAAAAATGAGCCCTTTTCCTTTGTTGGGAGTAATCAAAGAGGGTGGTCAGTTTAGTGGGATGGCTTAGTTGGTCAGCACATGCTGCTAAGGAGCCAAGGCCATGGCTACAGTGTTCATATGGACCAATTATCCAGGCTCTGTTTCAAGGCCAGGGTAGAATTTTCCTCTGCCAACTTAGGAATGTGTGCCAGTGGCCACCTGGGAAACAGAGCATGCAATAAGGCTAGAGCTGTGCAGATCATTCTAATTCAAAAAACAAGCTCAACTAATGGTGGATTATCTCTTTACATGAAAGATGGCAATTCTTACTATAAAAAAGTCATTTTTCCCCAATTTACTTCTTTAGGTCCTATTTTATAAATATTTAAAGATTTTTGTGAGTTGCTCTTCTATCTGCAGAAATTAAAGACTAGTTTCCCTAAATAATACTTCTGCTGAAAGCAATGAAAAATGATGTAAATAGTTTTATAGTTAAAAATGATGCAAATGATGTATAATATATTCTAAAAAGACATTTGAAGGTTAAAAAAAACAAACAAACAAGAAACAGGAGCCTACTACCAAGAAATCTATTCTCATGAAACCTCCAAAATCTAATGACTATTTTATTTTTTTTTATTTTTTTTTTATTTTTTTTTCTAATGACTATTTTAAAGACAAAGCCGAAACAATCACAAAACAAAAGAAAAAAAAAACCTGTTGAACAATCCAGATAAGCATTGTCTGAATAAAATAATGATGTCAGTGTCAAATAGTATGTAAATTGGGAAAGGAGGAGATGATCAATGCTACTCTGTTTTAAAGTTCAGGGATGGGTTAATGTTAGACTTTGTTAAGTTAAACAAGCATGGTAAAATGTTACAGGTAATCATTATATAAATAGAAAGAGTATAAATTCCAAGTCAGTATATGGGAAAAACAGTGTGTTAATGAAGAAAAGAAACAAAAACTCAATAAGAAAAAGCAAGAAAACAGGAAAGAAGTGAGAGAAACAAAAGAAATATATAGTAGAAATAATTTCACATGTTGATAATTATAATAAATGTAAATAAACTTAACTCACCAGCTGAATGACAGAGATTGCAAATTGATAAATAGCTCAGATAAATGTCATTTACAAAAGATGCATCTGAAATGTAAGGACACATAACAGTTGAAAGTGAAAGGGTAGAGAAAGGTTTGTTGGGAAATTCCTAATGAAGGAAACCTGGTGTACTATATTAATATCACACACAAAAAAGATTGTAAGGCAAAAGTCTAATGCATGCAGAAAGTTGTAACGCAATGAGAAAAAATTGGTTCCCTGAGGAAAATATAACAAATCTAAAAATGTGTGCAATTAAAATAACCTCAAAATATATGTGAACTGACAAACCCACCACCATCATAATGAGAGATTCTGTACTTCTCCCTATTATTGGTAGGAAAAACTGCAAAAAAAAATTAAGCCAATTTTTTACAGAATTAGAACATATAGATGCAAACTTGATTTAATGGACATATATGGAATTTTGTGTTCAACATTAGACAATATACATTCTTGTCAAGCTTTTATAAATGGGGTATTTATGAAATTGATTATGTATTGGGCAATGAAGCAAGTTTCCATTAAATTTCGAAGTTACTGTTCTGGGAAAACCCCTAACCACAATGCAATTAAATCAGAGCTTAAGAGCAAAGAGAAATAATTTTCTTAATATTTGGAAATTAAAATAATTTTCTAAATTACTGAAAAATCATGGAAAAATTCACAATGATTATTAAAAAGTGCTAATAACTGAAAGAAAATAGTTCAGACAAAACTTGTAGGAGGCAATAAAAGTAATGTTTTGAGAAATATTTTTAGCCTTAAATTCATACATTAGGGAAAAATAAAAGTTGAAAATTAATGAGCTAAGTATACAACAAAATATTAACAAAAGGCTAACAATATTAACCTAAAGAAAATAGGAGGAAGGAAATAACATAAGAGCAAAAAAATCGATGGAACAGAAAACAAAGACACAATAGAAATAATCAAGAAATAAAATTGAAAATAAGAAAAACATTTGGCAAAATTGAGGGAGGTAAAAAAAGGGAAGGCACAAATAAATAGCATACGAAAATATTTTTAAAATAAACTAAAGGAATAAAGATTGGAAAGGAGGAAATAATGGTAATTATACATTGACTAAAGTTGAAAAGAAAATATTTCAGATTATATAAAAGCATATAGATGCAGGATGTTTACAAGATACACACCTGAAACATAAGGGCATGAAACGTTAGAAGTAAAAGTTTGAAAAAAATGATAGAGGAGGCTAATACTACAAGAATGATAAAGAAGCTATATTAATATCACACCAAATCAACTTTCAGACATAAAATTCAAATAATGCACTGCTAGAGACATAAAAAATTACTACTTAGCAATGAGTTTCAATCCACTAGAAAGTTGTAATAGTTTAGAACTTCTATGAACTTAATCACAAGGCCATAAACACCCCCCCCAAACTATAAGTAGAATTTATCAAATTTACCAACATAGCAGAATATTTTAAGAGATACCTGTCACAGTAATTCAGAGATAGAATATGTTGATAAAAATCACTTTGGAAAACTATTTAACATTATTTCGTAAATTTAAATATTTGTGTTAATCATATACCCCAGAACTTCCTCTCCTAGGCACATGTTTAGGAGAAAACTTGTATATATGAACCAAGAATGTTTGTATCTGCAATGATTGTAGTTGCAAAAATTTTAAGCAACCAAAAAGTCCAACTGAACTGAAAGTGGGTATATTCATACAGTAGAACAAAACGCAAGACTGAGAATTAATGAATTTCAGCTCTATGAGTCAACCTGCATGAACCAGGTTTGAAACAAGTAGATAATTTTCAGAAGAATTATGCCATTTGTATAAAGTTCAAATAATGCAAAACTAAATACTGCATTGTTGAGATACAACCATAGGTGATAAAACCACAAAGAGAAGTGTGGGATTAACACACACAGAATTATTGGGAGCAAGGTTGCGTAGACCACAGCAGAGGGGGACATCATGTGGGAGCACACAGGAGCATCAAGATCGTTTTTGATGATAAAAGATAAAAGTGTTTTATCTTTTAAGCTAGGATCAGCTGGCAGCATGAGTATTCATTATAAATTCTGCACGTAAGTATTCTTATTCAATATTTCAATAATCACTATACTTCTTCAATAATCACTATACTTATTCAATAATCACTATATCCAATAATCACTATAAACCATATAATATGACATAGAATGATATAAATAAGATTGAACAAAGAGAAATAGGACTTTCAGAATCCTTATATGATTTTTCCTGGAGAGGGTCTGGGAAGTTATGGAATAAAAAAATCAGATATATTAATCAGATAATGTCTCTTTTTCCAAATATAATACAGACTCAGAAAGTGTTAAAAAATTTTAAACATCTGGGGCTTTGCATCTTCTCTAAGTTCTTAATGTCTTTTTTGTTTGCAGTAAAAATTAGACCTATCATTATGGGTTTATCAGTACCAAATAGTACGTGTTGATAAACTATTTTTCCTTTTCCTAAGCTCATATTTCTTCTTTCTTGGGTCATCCTGGTTTTTGTGATTTTGGCCCCTTACATGTGTAAATAGGCAACTATCAACTCCCCGTAACTCAACTCCTCCTAACTCAACTCCCCTAACTCAACTCCTCACTAACTTGAGTGAGTAGGGTGGGATGATGCAGCCTGTGTATTTTCTGGGGCCAGGGAAACAAACACTCTTTTACTTGTGGCAAGACTCCAGGCCCCAGAAGAGATGAAAGTTGTATCCTCTAAGAGTCCAAGCAATAAGCCTCAACTGGATAGTTGCTGAAAAGGTTTGGGTGGGAAATTAAGCCCGAGGTGTGGAGTCAAAAAAGTGGGAGATATATAAGAGTGTGTGTAGGGATGGGAGACCTTGGGGGAACTGAGGTGCTAGAAAAGCTCAGAGTAAGAGGTAGTTACACAGGGAAGTGGCAACTAACCTGCATAAATTTGGGGAACAAAAGGCAAATGTGATAGGTTTTTATGAACTCCTTGTCCTGTTTGGTGGCTGGGAGCTGGCTTCATCATACAGGACTGAGAAGCGGATGCTCTATCTTCCTGCTTCATCTCTTAAAATATTGTTTTTGCTTTAGAATATTCCATCAAAGTCACTTATTTCTTTTATTTACGGACTTACATACACATAATATTTCACTCTTAGTTCTTAATAGAAAATTGAACTTCATCAATAAAAGTGTCACTGTCACAGAGGGTGGTCAGTGGTATGTAAATGGATAATTTTGGCAGACTGCAGATAAAATCCTCATCATCAATCATCTTGCAAAGAGGGCAAAAATAAATTCAGTTTCAAAGGAGCATTTTAATCAAAGAGCAGTGAGTAAAGGTTGCGTATGAATTAAAGAACCAAGACACTAGTTTGATTATTTTTGGATTTCCTGATAGCAGCCATTTCAGCTCTAGTACCTGTATCTTTAATGTTTTCTAATTACACACTTATCGATTCCCAGCTCTCAAGTCAAGAAAAGGATTAAAAAACAGGTCACCATTTAAAATGAGTACATAAAATAGAGTATGCATACCTGCATAACTCAGAGATGTGGAGAACTACTTTGGCCACATTCTTTTCTTTGCAAAAAAAGTCAGAGATTACCTGCTAGTTAGTGCCTAAGAACTTTGGTCAAATGATTAACATCACAGAGTTTAAAGACTCTTAAAAATAAGTGTCTCATTCAGACAATCACTAAGTATCATTTAGGTTAACAAAAAAAATACGTTACAGCTGTTTTCTTCATTCCACAGCTAAAATTGAATGCCCCTTGGATCAATAAGTCCAATAGCAATATTGTGACTGAATCAGAGTATGGCATGAAAACTATGAAGGAAATTAATTGCTGCTGTCTAAAAATGCTGTAGGGGAGAATCTATCGCTTCCTCTTTGTCCCACAACTCTTCTTGCCCAGATCTTACATTGGGAGACATTGAGGACTATGCACAAAAATGCAGAAAAGCATCTTACAGCAAGAAAATGGAAAACCACCCATCACAAGATCCTCATCTTTATGGCAATTTGCACACTTGTCAATATCAGGAGTCAGCTCCCGTTGGAAGAGTTCCTGGATGCTCGGTTAGCTCTCAAGAGATGTAAACATTGATTATGATAAAGTTTGACCTCTAGAGAACTTTAAAAATTGTTTAATATGCACATTTTCCTTAATGAAGTCCCATATAAGCAAGAAAGCAAGCAAACAATAACACAACAAACAAGCACACCAAATTTTGAAACTGCTGTGTAATGGCAAAATACATGAGGCTTATCCAGGACTCACGTTAATTTAGTTTAACTGGATGCTGAAATGGATTATGAGTAAATTAGAATTTTAAAAGACAGTGACCATATATATAATAAATCTCATAAATATAACAGGGTTATATTTCCTCTGTCTCCTCAAAGAAGTCATTGTCACCGATACTTACTGGATAGGTCCTTGTGTTATACAGCCCCTAAATAATGAACCTCTATTTGCACATGGAAGGAAAAAATGAGATCTAGGTTCACCTATTCTGGTCTCCTATTTTGAAACATGCTCTATCCATCTGTCCTCAAGAGATGTGAAGAGTAATGCCTTTTGATTGTTTTAGAAATGAGCTGGCAAACTTAATGCATCGTTATCCCTTGTTGGAGGTGGTCCTCCAGAGGAATGTGCTGTCAGTTCGCCTGTACGTGAGAGGCTCAGTACTGCAAAATTGTGGAAACTGAGGCTCAGTGTGGCCTGGGTGAAGCTGGCGAATGGCATGCTGAGCGCAGGGTGGTGGGGGGTGAATGGAACGAGGGCCAGAAGGGAAAGCAGTGGCTAGGCAGAAGGACTTTAGGCTCTGGTACGGGAATGACCGGTTTATCGTTTAGGCGATGGGACCCCCCCTCCCCTCCCGCCCGCCTCCCTCCACCCTCCAGCCTCCACCCTCCAGTCTCCAGCCTCCACCCTCCACCCTCCACCGCCTCAGGCGCTTCTGGGCCTGCCCACAGGGCCTTCCTCAGCTCCCCGCCCCCAGACCGGAAGGGAGTGGAAGCACGGCCGCCGCCAGGGCCGCCCCCACCCACGCGTGACCCCAAGCAAGTCTGGCTTTCCTGGCCTGGTGGGGACCTCCAGCGCCACCGCCACTTGAGGTGTGATAGCTGCTGTCCTTGTCTTTTAAAAAGGAGAGACTGCCCGCTTTTTTGTCACGGTGTCTGTGCAAGACCCCACCTGCCTGCAGGAGGGGAACGTGGAGCGGGAAGCCATGGCTCCAAGGTTGACGACCGCCTGGTCACAGGACGCGGGGACCCTCGAGGAAGTGGCGGTGCACTTATCCCAGGAAGAGCGGGCATTGCTGGAGTCTGCTCGGAAAATCCTGTACAGAGACGCGACACCATAGAACTTTAGGAACCTGGCTGGCTTCAGTGCGGTCTCATCTCGGAAAGCCCAAGCCTGCTGGCGCTGGAGGAGCAGGAAGAGCTGCGGACCCGGGAGAAACTTCTCAAGGACACGTGTGCAGACCAGAAGGCTCAACCAAGAACCCCAGAGACCACCGCAAAGCAGAATGAAATTTGGGAAAAACCATCTACTGGCAGGAAAAGGCGCAGGTTTTCTGTGGGGGAGAATCCCTTTGAGCGCAATGAAAGCGAGAAAGCCTTCAATTACCACGTATCCCTTAATCGGCAGGCATCTACTCAACCTGGAGAGAAACCCTATGCATGTTATCGATGTGGACAAGCCATCTGAAGCAAATCTAACCATATTATGCCCAAGAGAAATTCCACAAGAGAGAAACGCAATGAATGTAAAGCATGTGGGAAAGTGTCTAGTAATCCTACGTCCCTTAGGAGCCACCTGCTGAGCTCATGCTGGTGAGAAACCCTACAAAATTTTATTCATTTATTTTTGCCTGGATGGGGCAAACCCTAAAGGCCTTTTAAAAACCCACGAAACGCTCAGTCAGGGCAGGGGTGGGGGAGAGGGCTAGCAGTTCCCCCCTGCCAACGTCGAAGTCCTCGAAGGCCACCTGCTCCTCTGTGTCGATGACAGGCCACACGTCCCAGGGTGGGCTTAGGATGGGGGCCTTCCCTGTAAACTGGGGGAAGTTGCTGACATTTGTGCCGTCTGACAGAGTGTGTACAGCAGGCAATGCAGCCAACAGGGCATCTCAGCTCAGCGTCCTGAAGGGTTGAATCTTTCGCATCCCTCTCCCTGGACCCTGAGCAGGGGAGTGACCTCATATCTAAGTTTAGAAAGATCACATTAAAATAGATGTCATCGTTATTACAGGTGCCAAATCTCTTCAGTTGTTAGCACAAGGAAGGCCTTGGAGATGTGGTCTAACACCACCTATAGGCATAGAGTTTTATGTTTTATCTTAAAAGAATCCCTGAAGGCTGTTTCTTTCTCTGTCTCTGTCTCTCTCTCTCTCTCTCACATGCTTTTGAGATATTTCTGATATACCCCTTTGGCGGGTGGCAGAATGATCTCTAAGAAGCTGTCATTCTGCTTTCTACATCTTACTGTCAAAGTCACCTGCATAAAGAGCTCCCTCGTTTTTTTAAGCCATGCTGTTGCAACTTGGCTTAAGAAAAGTCCAAAATGAGAGGTAAGTTTTAGCCAACTTCGACAACTGTCCACGTGGAGCTTTAGTAAGATCCTATTTGAGCAATGTCCTGAATATATAAATAAGAAAAAGTTCTATTGCACATAGATCAAGTGAACAAATGCCAAATAATTTTTTGTTTTGTTTTTAACATTTATTTATTTTTGAGAGACAGAGAGAGAGCACGAGTGGGGGGGGCAGAGAGAGAGAGAGAGAGAGAAGGAGAGGGAGACACAGAATCAGAAGCAGGCTTCAGGCTCTGAGCTGTCAGCATAGAGCCTGATGCAGGGCTCGAACCCGCGAACCGTGAGATCATGACCTGAGCTGAAGTAGAACACTTAACGGACCAAGGCACCCCTATTTTTGAATTTCTTAGGTCAGGACTCTCTTCAGGTTTTCCTTCTGCAAATTGTTGAGTACGAAAACCTTATTTGCGGATATGGAGAAACTGCACGGAGAACCCTATGATTCTAATCATCTCCAGCAAGAAGAAATGCTTTTGAAGGTTAGTATTTGAACATATTTCAGTCCTTTGCTTAGGGCAGCTAATGTTTGCCAAGCGCATGCTGTGTGCTTGGCTCTGCTCTGGACATTGTGGGTACAAAGATAAATTAGACACGGGCACTGTAACTTGTTGGTAAAGCCCAGTTTTCTTGGTGTTTTTGGATGTTGGAGGTAAATTTTGCATTAGAAAATTCATGACTTCACGTGAGAAGTCAAAATGTAAGGCCATTTTCTTTTTATTGATATATAATTGACATATATAACATTATGTTAGTTGCAGGTGGACAGCGTAATCATTTTATATTTGTATATTTTGCAAAGTGATCCCAGTAATTCTGTTTAACATCCAGTCATCTTAATTACCAAGCCAGCAGGCAATAAAGCCAGTTTCACTCTACAGGCTTCCCCAATTAGTCCTCTGTCAGAGAGGAAGAAGTCACCTGAGTGGGTCTTCCTTCGACAGAGGAAAGAGGGGTGATCGAGGGGGATCACACCCTGTTGGTCTAGGATTGGGCTCCACACACTTTAGGTGCCAATCTGGTAATTGGGTATTGACTAGACCAAGGAAGATAAAGCAAAGGGGGTCGGGATCTTTCTTTTCCATTGAAGTTCAGGCTCAAACACCAGGCTGAGTCACCCTTTAGAGCCCTTGGAGCTGATGGAAGTCTTCACTTTTCTTCACCCTTGGCATGCTTGTCTGCTGAGAACATCATCTTTGGAGAACCACTTTTTGCTTATGTTACAATTGCTGCAATGTTAGGCCTGTCAAATAGACACCTAATTGGGAATCAGTGGAGCTCCAGAAGTTGGCTTCCTCCTTGTTTGTGCTCTGGCAGCTCGTCTCAAGACCCTGTCTATGAAGTGAAGTAGGTCTGTAGTTCCTAGTTTTCCCGAGCTTGACCTGAGTTTCAAAGCTATAGCAGGATAGGATGGGTTTCCTGGCAGGAAGTTAATGCAGTTCTCTCACTGGGAGGGTTTAGGTATGTTACAGTAGAAATTTCTGCATGGTGTGAGAGGCTAGACTAGAGGGTCATCAGAGTTCAGTTTCTAAGTCAGCAGATCTTTGCAGTCGTTGTTTGGGTGGTGAAACGCAGATAACGCTCATCCATTCCTTTACGGGCCTTTGTCTTAACCAGGCTTGTATCTGTCTATATTTATAATTGGCCTGTAAGAGGTTCGTCTCTAGAATGGGGGCAGGAATGCAAGGAGGGAAATTGAAAAAGATTTTTCTCCTGCCTTCCTCCCTGCCACAGTGATCGCAGCCACTTGGGATTTTAAACCTTTTTGACTGCTCCTTGCCTAAATGTTGTTTCCATGGAGGTGGGGTTAGAAATGCAGAATTTGTGTAAACAAAGTAAAAAAAGAGGTCTTGGAAATAGTTTTCTGTTTCTATTACGAGCATAGATGTTAAACATTGTAAGCTGCTAAACAGTACTGAATTTTGCTCTTTTGTTGAAAATGTGATCAAAGAAGCGATGCCTTATTCATCATCTTTCCCCCTTATGTTCTCTTTGGGTTGCAGCACAGCAGATTATCAGATTCTTGATTATGTTTTGAACTGTGTACAAACAAATCTTCTTGTGGCTTCCTCAGGTGATTTTAGAGGGCAAATAACAATCTGTGAATTGAAAGAAAGCTGATGATGTTTCACGGAGCTATTTTATGAGATCTCCTGAACCAAAGCACTTTTATAGCAAATTTGAATGATATTAAGTATTATATAATTAAAATGTCCAGAAACTGCTTCTCAGTTTTAGTTTAAGAGCTACAAATTCATATGCAAAGCATTTATCAAAAAAGTGTTGTGTGCTAGCTCTTTCACATATATTACTTAGAGTCAGTATAACTCAGAGGTGGGATCACATTACCGTATCTTACAGATAAAGTAACTGAGGCTTAGGGAAGTAATAGGACCAAATGGTCATAGCTCAGGGCAGGAGCTAACCCCACGTCTGCCTTTACTGCAAAGCTCATGCTCTTTTCAGGACATGAAGCAACCTGTCTTTCAGTAAGCATGTTTCCCTTCACATCAGATGGATGCTGTGATTTTTCTAAGAATACTAGAGGCTTCCTGAAAAACCTCTTGAGAATATGACTGTGGGGTGGTGAAACGATGCTAAAGACGGGGGAAGAGGGCAAGCAAGAAGGTTGGTTCTGTTCTAAATATTCCAGATTGGGGGTACGTGTGGGGCAGTCTAATGCTTGTAGCTTTCTTTCCTGCCTCGTAAAACACCATAGATTTTTTTCAGTGTTCTTTTTTTAATTTCAATTCTAGTATAGTTAGCATATAGTGTTATATTAGTTTTAGGTGGACAATATAGTGATTCAGCAATTCTATACATTATTCAGTGCTCATCATGATAAGTGCACTCTTAATCCCTGTCACCTGTTTCCCCCATCTCCCCACCCACCTCCCTCTGGTAGCCATTAGTTTGTTCTCTATGGTTCAGAGTCTGTTTCTTGGGTTGTCTCTTTTGTTCTTTGTTTTGTTTCTTAAATTCCACATATGAGTGAAATCGTATGGTATTTGTCTGTCTCTGACTGATCTCACGTAGCATTATACCCTCTAGGTCCATCTGTGTTGTTGCAAATGGCTAGGTTTCATTCTTTTTTTTATGGCCCAGTAGTATTCCAGTGTATACCCACCACCACCTCTTTATCCGTTCATCTATGGATGGACACTTGGGCTGCTTCCATAGTTTGGCTGTTGTAAATAATGTTGCAGTAAACATAGGGGTGCATGAACCTCTGTGAATTAGTATTTTAAAAGGCGAAAGATTTATACGATTTGAAGAGAAACCAGAGTACTGTGAGTTAGTATTTTAGTAGTAGAATTAGTGGATTGTATGGAAATTCTATTTTTAATTTTTTGAGCAATGTCCGTACTGTTTTCCACAGTGGCTGTGCCAGTTTGCCTTCTCACCAACAACGCATGAGAAAACACAGAGGTTTAGATAGAACAAATACAACTGCAAAAACCAAAATTAAGTGTATTAGTTCAGATTGTATCGTTAAAGCCCTATTCAAACATTTTAGGATGTGTTTTGCTCGTTGTGGTTTATTCTGCTCAATGAGTTTCTTTCCAGTCTATTTCTCAGCTGTCTGGTGAGTAACAGAGTTTGGTACTTTGTTTTCCAAATTTTACACTTGGCTCAGTGGTAGTGGTGGTCATAGTGATGGTGAAATGTGTGTGTGTGTGTGTGTGTCGGGGGGGGGCGGTGCATGCACACACCTGGTTGAGGTTACAGCGTATCTTCTGAAACTTAAAGGGTTGGCAGTACATCTAAGTAGAGTTTAGGGCCACCCGTGTAATTTGAGAGGTATTGAAAGTGTAGGGAAGAGAATTTGTGTTCCTTGAAACTTAGACTATAGTACTTGTAGGGATTTGTTATTGTTAATCTTTCTCCCAGAATGGGAGTTGTGGGTAGCCATGGACCGAAAAGATTGGCACAGTGATGTACATTAAATTGAATGTTGCTGAGTCAAAAGCCAAGAAAGGCATGGAAACATTGGGGTTAGTTCCAAGTTCCTTTTAAAGTCAGGAGCCAAGAGATCTGTGACCCTAGCCAACCGTTAATTTGACTTCCTACGAAGTCACCTCCTATGAAGACCTTCCTACGAAACTCATCAGCAACAAGGCTACGGGGAAGACAGGAAAAAAAAAAAAAAGGTTCATGACACTCACATGTAAGATAGGTACAGTGTTAATACTTAACCAGTTTTTGACTGAGCTCAGCTGTCTTTATACTCCTCTGGCTTAGTGGGAGCTGATCCTGAGTGAGCCTGGGTTGGAGACTTATTAATGCTAAGATTAAACTGTTAACTGAAATTACTCATGCTAAGATTAAACCATTTTTATCAAAGCAGTTTCTGAAACCTGTAGACCTAATACAGTATTTCAGAGTGTTTTCGAAAGAATACCCTTTGAAAGTGCAGCAAATATGGCCCTTAGACTACCTTTCCCGAGGGGTTCTCAGCATTTTTCTGAGGAAGGTTCTCCTTTTCTCAAATCTTGAGTCACCGAAGTATAGGGAAAACAGATGCAGAAGATCAAGACAGAACGTATTGCTACCTGGGAGTCAGACTACCTGGAAGAAGACGCCCTTTACTGTGTCCTTCTTGCTGGGAATCCTCTGAAGCCTTAGGCAGGGGTTTGGAGCAGAAAAAACATGACCTTGGAAAGTGGTTGGGAAAACAAACAGGGAAGGCTTTGAGGCCACAGCCAGGTTCTGATCGATGGGTCAGATGCTGTTAAATTAAATCTGATATGAATTTGTGAATAGCTGAGCAGCCATTTAATGCAAGGACGTAAACATAGGCTGCAGACTAGAAGTCAGTCCTTGCTTGGACACTAAGCCAGGGTACCTTTCCAGGCTCATAAAAACCCTGAACGCTTGTCTCTGAGCACTTGATTAATTTGCAGAGCTCAAACGTAAAAAAAAAAAAAAAAAAAAAAATCTTGATTTTGAGTTCTTGTAGCTAGCCTCATCTTGGTAAAGTACAAATTTGAAATTTTACTTCACTCTCATTATTTCCTTCAACTCTTGATTGCAACTTTTATCTCTGAATGGCTTCCTAAGTGACATATTGGGAAACATGTGAAGTCTCCCAGTCACTTCTAGGTTAACAAACAAACAAACAAAAATCCATCCTGTTTAGAATTCCACTCCTGCCTAACTTACATCTTATAGCTCTAGATGACCTGGAGTGAGAAGGGTTGTGTTGTCCCTGAGGTTCGTCGTCAGTGTCTTTCTCCTTTTTCTAGTTCCTCTTACATACTAATACTGGTAAGTGGGGAGGAGAAAGGTACTAGTGTCTTTTCCTTAACTTGCCCCGCGTAGCTTCTTCATTGTTACTGCCAGTCTGGACAACACTGAATAGCTACTGATGGCCTCTGTGTGACAGATGTCCAAAGGCTGACTCTCTGGAAGTTCATGTGTATTTGGGATGATCCTTTCTGGAGAGTGTGTGTGAAGGACATGGTATCTCCTTACCACACAGTTGGAGAAAATCTGGCTCTGGTTTAGACTTAGCTTTGAATGCGCCTTTCCTGGCAGCCAGCCTCTCTGGGTCTTGTACTGGCAAGACAGCTTAAGCCTAGCTTCTCTCTGTTGTGTCCATATGACCCTGGAGGAAGACACACTTTTTGCCATTCCAAGTAGAGCATGTTTAGGCCCTCCACAGTTTCCTCTTCTCTCTGTCCTTCTTTCTCTTGCCACTTTTCTTCTCCTGGTTCTGAAGGTGCAGTGGGGAGGATCTCAAAGTTTTCTGAATAAGCAGACATCCTTCAGGAAATGAGATCATGGTCTCTTCTCAGATTGCCCTCTTCTCTCTGAACGATCCCCTGGGAGCCTCCCCCATCACTGGGGATGTGTTTAAATTCCACTTAGGTTTCTGGTCCCCCCTCTAGGCCAGTAACTCAGGACTCCCGTGTTTCTTTCTTCTGTCCACTTCAGTTTATATGCTAAACGGAGTGCTAGGGCCAGGGATTTGGATGGGGCTGGATTGATGATTTGACAATATTGGGGCAGATTTGTCTCTTCCTAATGAGCTTTGACATAGGCTTCTAACTCTAGATAATGGCCATTCTGTTTCAAACACGACTTCCTCTATGTCTGTTTACTATCAGTTTTGGGTTTTAGGTAATTAAGGGGCAACAGAAAATGTCCCACTCAACCTCCAGTTACCCTTTGATCCCTGCACAATTTAGCCTATCATTGGTGTTTCCAGAACCTCCCTTCAAGATGTACAAGTAGAGAAAAAAAGGACACAGTTGAAGCATGACTATTAATAAGAGGACCATATAAGTAATCAGCCCAAAGACAACGTTTTTGAGGGCAAAAGGGATTCACTAGGCCAAACTGGATGCCAGGACAATGCACGTTAGTAGGGTCTATCCCTGGAAAATTGGGATATATGGTCATGGTAGCTACTGATCCCTTGAATGTGTTGGTTCTTTCTGCCGTGTCTTTAGATAGTTGTGCTGGTGTGAGGATAAGGAATAGCAGGTATATCCTGGTCTCCAGAAGGAGTCAGGCTAAGCAGGTGTTTATGGCTGGTGAAGGGCATGCTCTTCGGGCTATCTTCTCTGTCTCCACAGGAGGTTAAAAAACAGAGGATGAAGTTATAAAAGTGTAGTGTCCATCACTTGTTATGTAAACTCAACTCTGCAAACACTTTTGGTACACCTCCTGGGTGCTAAGCTCTTTGGATTATAAAGATGGTTTATGCATGGGCCCTGCCAAAGGATTTTATGACCCAGTGTCGGAGGAAAATGTGAACAAATAGCTACAGCTTAGTAGGGCAGTAGTTAAGAGCCTTAAAGGAAGGAGCAAGGCAGAGTTTCTGAGATTTTTGTCTCAAATCTGGTAAAAGGTAAATTTTTGTTGGAAAGAGGGTACTTTTGTAGTATTTTATAATAATAGAGTGATTTCTTTCAGATGTTGACCCAAGTTATGGAACAGGAAGGTATCACATAACGGAATGACATTTCACAAACTATGCTAATGTGAAGATTCATATATTTCAAATCCCTTTGTGTGTGCAAACAAGCATCAGCAATTTTGTTTGGAGCCATTTTTTGGTGTCGTAATAGTAAATTTGAATAAGGCATAAAGATTATCCCTCGAGAGAGAAGTGAATACAAAAGAGGCACAATATAACATTTTGCAGTTAACCAGCATGTGAAAAAGTCATTTTCGCATTGTTCTCTCAAAGTATTAACAGAATTTTTAAAAATCTTTCTTTTTTTAACCTGAATTCAGTAGAAACTTGCAACAACGCCAGGAAACGTATTCTGTATGTAGTAAGTTGGTATAATTTAAAAAATAAAACACATCAAAACAAAAAATAAACAAGCAATTGCAACTCATTATTCCTTAATAGATCAAGTTCATTAGAAACTTTGATTGCAAGAAAGTCAGGTTGTTTTTCCAGTTAGTTAATGCTCAAGAACATTTTGGGCAAGACTGAGATCGATTTTTAAATCAATCCTTTGTTGTACAAGCAGGACAAACAGCAGCTATACCCAAACAGACTTGGAAATAAAGAGCTTTTAATTTTGATGGAAAGTAGATGAGAGGCTGGCAACCAGTAGTAACTAGAGAACTAGTCTGTGAAGTCATGGTCAAATATATACAGTAAATGTGTTTTGCTTTATAAAAAATGTAACTGAACAGTAATGCCTCGGTGTCTGAATATTACTTTAACCTATTTATGCATATAGTTTTTGCTTTCTTCTTTTATATTAGAAAATTCATATAGTGTTATATATTTCTTGACCAGTATTTTATGTACCTGATTACTGATTCAAATAAGTAGTAGAGTAGAAGGAGCTTGAAACTAGTCTCTAGCCTAGTTTCTTCCCATACACAACAGTCAGCTGAACATTCTGGCATGAGTCATTTTACCTTTCTGTCACTCACTTTTCAAGACACAAATGTGCCCCTCTTAGCTGAAAGCTCTTGGTTTTGCATAGCATTTCACAACCATTTTTCCATTTGATTATTTTAAATGCCTCAGCTATGTAAACATAGTATAGTTCTTTTTTTTTCTTCCCCAGTGGGAAACCAAAGCGGGGAGGTTAAGATACTGACTGAGGCTACCCAGTTAGAAAGGGTAGGAACAAGGACTGCTAGAAGGCGTCTGGTTTCCATGCGTTGGTATATTCCCACTCCACCATGAACTTCCACCCAAACCATGGAGGCCAGATTAGAAGAATTATTGAAGCAATCCCTATAACGAACAATTGTATTCCATAGCCATATACAATAAATAGCTTATGCATTGGTTTTATACACACTAGGGCATTTAATCTTTTCAGTAATCCTATAGTCAGGCATGTGATATGTTATTTTATAAATAAGGAAATTAAGCTCAGATAACTAAAGTGACAAATCAGCTGCCTCTTTGATTCACTCTTGGGTCTCAGAAGTGGCCTGCTTGTTGATGCTAACCTTGGCAGTCATGTACAGAGAGACACAGTTCACAATTCTGATTCATAGTATTTTCACCCATTTTTCCTTAAGTTTAATTCCCGTTACTGCAGAATTTTAGATTAGAAAATTCTCTTTAAAAATTTAGATGATAGAGCACCTTTAGATGATTGTCAATGAATCCGAGTCTATCTGGGAAGCCCAGGCAAACCAGCCCTAAAGAACTAGCTTCTTATTTGTTAACATACTTCCACTGACATTAGCCCAAATTGTTACTTTCCATAAGGTGCTTACGTTTATAGTATGCAGTAGGATTTTACTTTTTCTTTCTCCTTATATTTTCAATGGCATAAAAAAAAAAAATCTCGAGTTTGTCAGGTGTCAGATTTCATCACGGTGTGTTCCAGGGATAAAATACACAGAGTCACTTCCCAATGCCAGGCATTGTGCTAAGAATTTGGGAGGAAGAGGTTAGAGTGGGAGAGAGCCAAAGCATAAGAGACCCTTAAAAACTGAGAACAAACTGAGGGTTGATGGGGGGTGGGAGGGAGGGGAGGGTGGGTGATGGGTATTGAGGAGGGCACCTTTTGGGATGAGCACTGGGTGTTGTATGGAAACCAATTTGACAATAAATTTCATATATTTAAAAAAAAAAGAATTTGGGAGGAAATAAATAGTAAGATGAGGTCTCCGTCTCATCTAGGCTCCTTTGGGGCCTAGGGAGAGAGAGATTGAAGAGATTTTCTTCACTTAATGGACAAGGTTTTTCTCAACTGACTATTGAATCAAAAAACAAAGCACTCTTCAAGTCTTTCAAGTATCATTCAAATTTTTCAAACATGCAGACAATGAAAGGAATGAACTGGTGGTCTTAAATTTATGCCTATTCCGTAGATTGTTTTTTTTTCTCCCTAAACTGTGTCTTCTCTCTTTGAAACTGATATGTCTCTCTGAACTGTAATAGTTTCTATAAATGTTCCTATTTTTCGCTGTTTAAAAATGATGAAAGCACTCACCCAGTTGGTGACGGAGATTATTCCCAATAGAAATGGGGTAAAGTAGCAAGTATATTATTGAGTAATTAAGGAATTGATGACTCAGTAAAACTGATGATTGGAATCCCTGGAATGAACATTTCTAGATAATTTTCCTCAGATTTACCCATCATTAGAATAACATGCCCAAGAAACAATTTAGACGGTTCTGCATTAATTCTGTATTCACTTTGCATAACAAATAACTCTTAAAATGACCTCCTCAGGTGAAGAGAACTTTGTAGTTGCAAGAACATCATTAGCAATTTTTTCCCTTTAGGAAAAATAAGATTTGCATATATTGAAGCTAACTGTAATTTTTTAAACATCTGTCCTGCTTCAGAGGCAAACAGCAAGACTAAATTTCTTATTTTTATGTAGCTTTAAAAAAACCCCATAGAGCACAGAGCAATAGATTTTTTTTTTTAACCAAGAGGAAAATAATTTACCTGAGTATAAAATACCAAGGTGGGTTGTGGAGAATTGGTAAAATGGCCCTACCTTGAGCATTAATATCTTTCTCTGGCTTAACCTCATCTGTGAGATATGACATTCTACACTGAGGTCATCATAAACTCATTCCAATTCTCACCTAAAAAGAAGAAACTTATTCTCATGGTGGTGGTCATGACCTTCACAGCAAGTGAAATTTCATCTTTGCTGTTTATTCCCTTTAAAAAATATAGTGTGCTTATTTACTGTTCTGAAAAGAAAACCATAATCTGAGGAAACTATAGGTCCCAATGAGCCCCCAAAACGAAACAATGAAAGCCCTTTAAAGAATTGCAGAGGTCCAAGGTGCCACCAGATGACAAATTGTTAACTTATTTCATGTGCTTTACTCGTCTGTTGGAATACCTATGCATAGAATAAACCATAGAAACCGGTGTGTGGAAATGCTTCTGCTACAAAAAAGCTTCTGCTTCCAAACTCTGTTTAGAGTTCATATTTTGGAACTATCAATGAAGAATTCTGACCTGTTTTAAATGTGGGACAGCAATACCCACATGTCCAAAAATAAGGTTTCATATTGATTTTCTTGTAAATTTTGAATTTTACGTAGAGTTTTTTTTGTCTCTGAATTCTTTCATATTGTCTGAATGTTTTCCTTGAAATGTATAACATTTATACATTTGGATTATCTTCGGTATTAAAATGCATTTGTGCAAGCTCTCTTTAAAAAGTACCTACCAGGGGCGCCTGGGTGGCGCAGTCGGTTAAGCGTCCGACTTCAGCCAGGTCACGATCTCGCGGTCCGTGAGTTCGAGCCCCGCGTCGGGCTCTGTGCTGACTGCTCAGAGCCTGGAGCCTGTTTCCGATTCTGTGTCTCCCTCTCTCTCTGCCCCTCCCCCGTTCATGCTCTGTCTCTCTCTGTCCCAAAAATAAATAAACGTTGAAAAAAAAAATTTAAAAAGTACCTACCAGACTGTAAAATGTTTATCATTCCACCAAGTGTCAAAAAGGATGTATTTGGTGCCTGTGAGCCTGAGCAAGTACAGCATTTTTGCCTGTGTTAGGTCTCATGCTTCATTTTTCTTACAATGACTTGCCTGTAGCATGGTTTCGTTTCAGCTAATCGTATTTCTTTTCAGATCTGCAACTATGCTAATTGTCATGGCTAATTAGTCTTACAGCAGAGGCAGGCAAACCAACAAAAGAAATGCCCTTTCAAATAAATGCTTTTTGACACTATATTTTACTATACAGTAATATGGCTGACGAGTAAAACAATCTGACAAACACTGAGTGTTTAGTCTAGAAGTGTCACATGTCTTGGCATTGACCTGTATGTATATCAAACATTTTGTCTGTTGGACAGGATAGGTTTTTTATTCTTTAGCATTTAATGTTGTTAGAAAATACCCGTATCAGATGAGTTAACATTCAGAGTAACTCACATTTAAATAAGAATATGATTAAATAGTAAGATTTAATAAGTAAGAGTTGATTTATGTAAACAGTATTTGCTGGACAGGTGCATCTCCTAAAAGAGACCATTCTGGGATGGATGAGGACTTCTCCTTACCCTCTATCATAAGGAGAGAAAAATCTCTACGAATGATAAATTGCATGTAGGCATGCTGGAGTCATTGGAATGACAGCCTCGCGAACTGGATTAAGTTGGTATCGTCCTTGATCCTGATTCACTGGGTGTGCATGAAACTTCAGTTGTCTAAGATACTAGGAGTGAAAATTAATAGGAAATCTCCCAAAGCTGTGGACTCCCAGAACCAGGGAGCATGCAGCTTGTACGAGCACCAGAGCAGCGGCCTGAGTTGCAAGTTGTCTTAGGGAATAGCTGCTTCTACTGCAATTATTAACTCCATTGCCATCAGTCAGTCTACTGAGTACCAGTTCTATGCCAGGTATTGTAAGTATATCATCTCTTTTAATCCTTAAGGAGTCTATTTTGAAAAAGAGGAAACTGAGTTTCAGGAAGATTAAGTGACTCTCTTAAGGCCACAAAACTAGTTAAAGGAGCAGAAAACCAAAATGTCTCTGTCTCTGTAATGTATCATCTCATTAGCCAGTGGATATCAGGCTTATTCAGTTGGAGGAAGGGAAATAGGACATTTGTTAAGATACTTTTTCCATAGCAAGGGCTTGAAAACCTCTTACTGTGTTTCCTGAAGTGTTTTTCTTCCAGAACAAATCTGTTCAATAATTCTACTTAAATAGCAATGATACATCTGACTCACTTTAATGAAAGAAACATAATAGGAAGCGGATTTTCTTCTTTTAAACTCAGGTATTTCAGTAGCTGAGTTTTCTAAAAGCGACTGCTATGCTAGTCTAAAAAAAGAATGAATCATGTCAACAGTGCATTTTCTGAAAAAGGTCATTATAAACGGTGTACAAAATCACATGCAGTATGTCTGTAGTGAACTTTTTGTGTTCAGCCTGAAAAGGCTTCTTGCAAAGACAGGCAGTATCTGAAGTGACATATTCCTAAATCTGCTGAGTTATTGCATGAAACCAGTGTTGTGGGACCTCAGTTTCTTACCAGGATTTAATGCAGTTTAGTGCAAGGCACATTTGGAATAGATCTGCTTTGTGGCAGTTTCAGAGAAGGCACCCTTGGTGTTCTGTTTTTTAAGGCTGATGTTCTTGACCACAAGGTGGTCATTTTGGACATAATGTGCTAATTTGGCAGGCTTCCCATGCCAATCATTTTACATAGACTCAGCATATTCCCCTCAGTGCCTCTGCCTATGGCATCATCTTCTCGGACCTTTAATAAGGTGCCGTTTACTTTCAGCCGAATGAAACGTCCCAGTGGAAGAGAATTAAGAGGGAATAGAACATCACAAAGAATTTTGGGAGCTGTGAGGAATATTCTGTGTCATCATCTGGTAAAAAGGTGAAGGAGGAAGAACATGCCAGTTTTTTTAAAAGGACTCAGAAGCTTTAGGGTATGAATTAAGTATCAATTTAGCATAGAAATTCAGGGTTCTGCTTGAATGGCTGTAGGAATTGATGTGGAATGGTCAAATGAATTGCTTCTCTCCATACCCACCATCAACACTGTCCACTCAAGTGTAAAGTCCTTATTGTCAGGGGGCATATCTTGTTCCTAGATGTAGCTCCCCATTTTCTAGCACAGTGCCTGACATCTTGGGAACTAAAGAAGTGTTTGTTCAAAGAATAATAGAACCCTAGTTTGGGATTTAGACCCTTAGATAACAAAAACAATATTCCCACTTGCCAAACTGCTTAGTCTCGTCGTAACTTACAGATAGGTGCTAACTATTTTATAAATGGTTAGTTTAACTTTTCAAATGAATATTTGGGTATTGCTTAGTTTTAGAAATATATATTTAACCTTGGGTTCTTTTTTTTGAAGACTTTCAATATGACCTTGAGGTATCTTGTGCGCGCACGCGAGAGAGAGAGAGAGAGAGAGAGAGACAATACTGCTTAACTGCTATTTTGTTTTCCTCTTCTCTAGCAAGAAGAATGACTTTTATGTTGTAAAATGTAAAATAAACATGACTAAGGGCCACTGAGGCACAAAAGGATGGAACAGTGGAAGGAAAGCACCCATACATAGGTTTTCAGTGATTTCTAGTCTGTATGCACAAATGCACACTGTAGCTGTGGGTAGTGAAACAACATTTGATGTGATTGGGAAAACACCTTCAGTAATTTTAGAAAAATCACACAGATGGAACAGTGTGAGGTTGGAGATTGTGCCTTAGTTTTGATTTTCCCCAGAGCATACTCAGAGATAAGGATTTGGGTACAAGTAGGTTTTTGGGAAGTGATCCCAGGAAACAGAATGGGATTGGGAAAGTGAGAGAAGGGAGGAAAGCAAGCAGAGGTACATTGTAGCGAATTATTCCGGTTGGGAATTTTACTTGTGCTGTCTTAGGTCCTTCTGAGAGACTGACTGTGAGACATGCCTCAGAACCGTCTCTCCCTGGGGGACGCAGCCGCCCTGCTCATGGATTCAGCAGGCTCCATTGGCAGAGAATGGAGGAAGAAAGTGCGCAGTGACCTTCAGGGAAGACTGAGGGGGTGTAAGTGGCGTTCTGTAAACATCTGCTCCGGATAGATAAAAGTGATGTTAAAAGTGATGGATAAAAGGAAAATTCCAGAATCTTTATACCAGCAAAATGTATCTTAACTTCCAGAAGAAAATGCCTGCTGTTTTTGAACTCTCAGAGAAAAAGCAATGAAACTAAATAATGCCAAATTAGCCTCATTAAAAAACATACTACTAGAATGGATCATCAGAGATCCTGATTTGGAAGCGCATGCGGTCAACTTTTTTTTTTTTTTTTATATCCTGTAGACATAAACAGATGAAAGTGCAGATGGGCAGATTCACAGGTAATTGATCAACAGTACCTAGAACGTTGATGAATTATTCTTTGTCATCCTAGTTCAGTTTGCCTACTCCTTTAAAGCAAATTCTTGTTCTTTTGAAAAATATAAAAATATCTCATGCCCACACTAGGATTTTGATATGTCCTTGTAAGGCGTGTGTTTCCTCTTGGTCATGACTTATCTTTGACCTAGGTGAAGGTGTCTAGTGGCAAGCCCTAATTTTTATTTATGTGTTTATTTTGTGAATGCTTTGGATGAAGATGTGAAAGGCATATCTGACAATTTTCTGTCCGGTGAATACTGTCATGGATGACACCACTGGGTTCAATAAAGCTCACAGCTGGAATGATGACCTGAACCTAATGACTAATCTCATTAGGGAGGAGATGTACAATCCTGCACACATGCCCCAAAAATAAAAATGTGCCAGTATAAGAGGAGTAGCTGCCTTCCAACAGTCCCTATAAGAAAGATCTAGGGGTTTGGTTCATTATAAGCTTAACATGCACTAATTTTAATTTCAGCTCTCCAAGAAAACCTAGTGTAGTCTTAGATGGGATACATAACATCTTTACGTCCAGAACAATGATGTTCCGCTGTATGTGTCACCAGGTCCCTTTTCTCTGGTGGATTGTACTCTGTTCCAAAGGCATAGCATTTTTGAGCTGGTGAGAACATTTGAAGCCACTTAGGTCCAAGCCCCTTAGCCCAACTATGGTGGTATGTGAGTTGTGCCAGGCATACTAGAAACCGTATGATAAATATATTGAATCTTCCAGGAGTACCAGGATTACTTATTTGGTGAGGGAAAGGGGGTTACAGTTACTTATGAGTTGAATAGTTTGAAAAAATGATATTTAGGTTAAACTACATACTGTGATGTTATTAAACCATGCATGCGATATTATGAAGTAGAACACAAAGTCCACATAAAGTTTTAAGTTAAACTATGAAACTTGGAAGAAGTTTCAGCTTGTAGAAGGTGACTTTTGAGAGCTGTTCCAGAGCTCTTAAAACCATGCTTTCAATATCCTTTGCAGATACTTTAACAAATGTTTACTGAGTACCTACTATGTGCTAAACAGTGGTCTAAGTGCTCGAGATATATCAGTGAGCAAAACTAAGGGAGTCCTGCCTTCATGGGAACGCAGAAGTAGACAAGTTCGAGACTCACAGCATATCCTTATTTTACAGTTGAAAAGGTCAGGAGACAGGCAGTTCTGAGTTCTGTTCCTAGTTCTGCCATTTGCTAGGTCTTTGATCTTGGGCAGTTATTTGAATCCTCCATGTCTCAGTTTCATCATGTATGTGATGGTGGAACAAGACCTCTCTACTTCACTGATGTGAATATTTCATGAGATGCCATGGGCAAAGAGTACATGTTCACTAGGTCAGAAGATGATGGTTATTATTACAGAGATTAGGTGGCTTGTTTAAATCCACACCATCAGACAGCATCAGGTTTGTTCTCAAACTCAGGACCTCTGATTCCCACTTCTGAGCTCTTTTTGTGACAGCACAATTCTGGGTGTTTTGACCTAAAAAATAAACAAGACTTATTAGTACTTTTCTTATTATTAAAATAATTCATGTGCAGTAAAAAAAAAAATTAAAAAAATGCACAGATGCAGAAAATGGAGCAACAATAAAACAAAATAATGATGAAAAAGAAAAACATTACAATCATTTATAACATCTTAATTAAAATTTTGGTGCAATCTGTCAGCCCTCTTTTTTTTTCTCTTTTTTTTTTAAATTTAAATTTTAGTTAACATACAGTGCGATATTTGCTTCAGGAGTAGAGTTCAGGAATTCGTCACTTACATACAACATCCAGTGCTCATCAAAAGTACCCTCCCTAATACCCATCACCCATCTAGCCCATCTCCCACCCACTTCCCCTTGTCAACCCACAGTTTGTTCTCTATCATTAAGGGTCTCTTGTGGTTTGTTTCCCTCTCTTCTCTCCACTCCCATCCCCTATGTTCATCTGTTTTGTTTCTTAAATTCCACATATGAGTGAAATCATATGGTATTTGTCTTTCTCTGATTGACTTATTTAGCTTAGCATAATACATTCTAGCTCCACCCACATCATTGCAAATGGCAAGAATTCATTCTTTTTGATGGCTGAGTAATATTCCATGATATATATGTACATATATACATATGTATACATATATATGTACATATGTGTATGTGTATATATACACACACACACGCACACACATACATGCATACACACACATTACATCTTCATTCATCAGTCGATGGACATTTGGGTTCTCTCTGTGGTTTGGCTGTTGTTGATAAAGCTGCTATAAACATTGTGGTGCATGTACCCCTTCAATCCTATATTTTTGTATCCTTTGGGTAAGTACCTAGTAGTGCATTTGCTGGTTGGTAGGGTAGTTCTACTTTTAGCTTCTTGAGGACTCTCCATACTGTTCTCCAGAGTGGCTGCACCAGTTCTATCAGCCTTCTTTTTTATACATAATTTGGTTTTTAGCAGTTCTATTGCATCTACTTAGTTTGCTAACTTCTTTTTATTTATTATTAAAATATATGCTTTCCCCCATGTAATCAGAACCTTTTTACTAACATGTTTAATAATTGCATACCAGTCTTTTGAGTATATGACAATTTCATAACCATATTTTTCAGAGTGGACATTTAGCCTGAAAAAAAAACCCACCTTGTATGTGAATAGCCATCCTGGCTATAAGAGTACCCTCTTTACCTACAAGCAAAGCCCAATCTTCTGTGCAGTGTGGTCCTGCTTTACATATTGGTGGTTCAGGGAATTCAAGCCTGAGCCTTCTGTTCACCCTCCCAAACTTGCTTAACCCAGTTGAAGGTCTTTTCTGGGGACATGGTTTTTCACCTGGTATCCCTCGTCTTGGATGTTTCTTTGAATAGCTTCTGTGGTTCACAGATTACTGCTATTCTAGAATGGTCTCTGTGGGTCTCCTTTGCTCCTCATTTCACAACCACAAATTTATCCTGCCTCCACTTGTCCATCTTGGTTCTTAGAATGTACCCGTGAGATACCTTGGTGAAGTGGCTGAAAGACTGCTTAAAATGTGTGTGTGCCTGCATGCATGTGTAGGCATGCAGCATGAATTATAGTATCAGACTATAGTTCTGAAAAGTTCTAGAACACTTTGAGCTTTATGGATTGTTAGACGCTGAAAGAAATTATCTGTGGGAGTTGCATTTGGGTTAGGTGTTAAAAAATATATTGCTGGGGGTGTTTGTTGAGAGAAGTTTTATACAATGGAGAAACATGCCTTGCTACTCGGATATATACTGCACACAAAAAGATGATCAATCCAGATCTTCTGTAATATAAAGAAAATATGACCCATAGATTTTGGTCATAGCATTGTGACTCTGCAGCTCAGAAATTGAAACAAATTTTGCCATAAAACACTGGAGAATGATGAAAGCTTCAGGGAAGAAAGCATACACTGTCTCTCATTCTAGTGCTTTATGGAATAAATGTAAAACATTACCGAGGCTTTATCTGAAGGTCAGAGAGTTTACACAGTGGGGGTTATATGAGTATCAGGCTTTCTGAATTAAGATTCAGAATTCATACCTAAAACCTGAGGCTGTGTACTGTTCCACATGACTGATTTTTTTTTAGATACATCAAATATTCCTTTCCAGGATAATTAATGCCAGTCTACTGACATCAGTGGAATGCACATGAAATTCTAAATGAAATGCCATTATACTTCTTACCTAAAGTCAGAGAACATCAACAAAAACAGAAATAACCTTCTGTTATAGCAGGAACTGTCAATGCAGAGTATTTGGAACATGTTGAATTGTAGAAGGAAAATATTTGTGTATTCTTCAAGATCAAATTTTCCTAAATCTGGAGACCAAGAATTATTCAAATTTGGGTTTTTCATAGAATTTAGGTGGTAGAGTATTAGAGTGATGTATGATCTACTCTGCAAACTTATACAGGTACTGATTTCTAATTTTGTCCACATTCCTTTACAAACTTATCTTTTGATATTTTTATAACTAATCCCCTTGGATATGTGATTGGGGTAGTTTTAGAGGCACTGATAGAACAAATTGACATTTTCTCAAAATGGTCATATAACTTCTTCAACCCCCAAGTGAACTTTGTTTTGTTTTGTTTTGTTTAACATCTCCTTATTTTATTTTTATATCGTTTCTATCTCTCAGTGTGTTTTCTTTTGTTCTGACAGATCTCATATATCTTGTCGGGAGTCCGAAGTCAAATAGAGTCAGGACTTGGGTTTTCAGGCATGGCTTCCCCAGGACCTCATTGACCTTAAAGTGGATGAGCCTCTACTGCTGATGAGCTCAAAGCCAGAGATTTTCATTCAGCTTGCCTTGTGACGTCTAAGTCTACTAGGTGCCTAGAATGTGTTCTGTGTCCCCTTAGCTTGGCTTCGTTCTAAGACAAGACCTACAGACTGGATATAAGAGCATTATAGGCCCATGTTCTTGTCTAACCACACTGTAATAGACCCCAGTGGAAGGGAGCAAGAACCAATGTGATGGAGCCTGCAAACTTTCTATAGGCTATGGGATTTCAAGGGAAGAGAATTTTAAGATGGGGGTGAGGTGTGGGATGAGTGCGCTCCATGTCTCTCTTTTTCATGAGAGCTGAGATACTGCCTCCCCTTTAGGGCACAACAGTCCAACACTTCTCCATTCAGATCAAATGCATTTAGTTTCCTAGATGTCTGCCATTGTGGTAGGTCCTAAAGGGGATATAAAACTGAAAGATACTTGTATTCAGGTATCTTTGGTGAGCTTCCAACTGTGTGCGCTTACGATTGTGAGCTGCCAGTTTAGTAGGGTGAGAGGAAAGTGGGAAGTGAAGGAACAGAAAGAGACATAATTAACCATAATGTGAGGTAAAATGCATAGTAGGTACTTACCAAATACTCGCTGGAGGAGTGAACTGATGCATGCATGATTAGTGTACCACCAGGAATCAGAAGCCAGAGAGATCACATCTATTTTGGGGAACCAATTCTTGGGGTGGTGTTTTGGGTCAGCTTTGAAAATAGAAATAGGATATTAGAAGGCGGATAGGGAGGGAAGTCTGGGTTAGAATATTGTGCAAATCAAGAGTAGTAGGAAAAATACTGGGAGCTGTTTAGAGGACAGTGGGCCACTTCACAGGCTGGAGTGAGTATGTGGGAGAGGGTAAGAAGGGGACGATAAAAAGGGCTGGAAAGATGGGCTTAGATTTCACTATGGAGAACCTTGACCTCGAGGCATAGGGGCATGTGTTTTAGTTTTTGAGCTATGGATTTTTTGAGGAGGGCAGTGGCCTGATTGGGGGTATACTTTGGAAGATCCCCTGGTGGCATTGTATTAAATATGTTAAAGGGAGAGATGCCAGAGGAAGAGGTATGCTGCAGAGACACTCAATATTCTGTAGACAAGAGAGGGGTAGGGCCAACAGAGGGAAGGGGACAAGTGACATTCAGGGGGGAATTATTGGAGCTTAATAATTGATTGAACTTTGGAGGAGGTGAGAGGAGAGGACTCAAAGATGTCTCTGAGGATTCGAGCCTGAGTTACCAAGAATTTTGGTGCGCAGAACTGAAATTGTGGAGTCATGAAGGAAAACTAATTCGGGGGAGAGGGAAGATTAGTTTGTTCACGGATACATTGAGAAACTAGCACGGAAAGACATACCATGAGAGATGTCTAACAAAAAAAACAGGTGGGCATTAAACATAGGAGAGAGCAAGCATTGGGAGCAATGTTTGAGAGATAAGAAGCAGACTATGGAAGGACCGGGTTTGAGGTGGCAGATGAGTCTGCTTGAGGGGCAGATGTAAGTAGCAAAGGAGAGGGTCAGGGAAAAGGAATTCTAAAACTGTAGCTGCGGATTTCACTATGTTGAAGTTCCTGTTATTTTTAAGCTCTCTGTGGGCTGAATATTTTTGAGATCCCTATAGAACCAAATGTTCTCTAGGGATCTGGTTATATCATTGTCTACTCTAGTGGTCCAACCTCAGCTGTCATTTAACAAATAAAACTTGGTCTGTCCTCTTTCTCTTTATGGTTTGTCTTTATAATCTCCATGTGTGTCCTAACTCATTTATTTGTTTCTTTAGTTTTCCTGTATAAATCCTTTGATTGACGTTTGTCATTTTTGTGTTTACTCATCTCTAAGTTTTCTGTCTTCTTTTCTAATGGTAGAACCAAGGTTAGGCTACAGTTTTAACAAGGGCCTGGCTAGTGCTTTAAAATCAACAAAAGTCATGACTTTGGAGGTCTCTGTGGTACTGTTTGCTCTTACCGCTTCACTGTTAATGTCTAAGGAAAATGAGAAATCCTGGACTGTTCATTCACAGGACATAGAGGGTGGAGACAAGCTGTGCACTGTGCGCGTGTGCACGTGTGTGGCAAAGTTAGCTCAGTTGATAAAGTAATCCATCAAAGAGTGACGCTCTTTCAAGGTCCAAAGTGATAAATACAAACCATTTAAAATTTATGAAGAATGATGCCAGCCTTTTATGCCATTTGGGGTGAATCCTAGGCATGTGCCTACCTCAAGGCCTTTCTCTTGCAACACCTCTGCCTGGAATGTTCTTCTTATAGATGTTAACACAGTTTACTCTCTCACTTCACTCAGATCTCCTCTCAGAAACCAGTTCCTCAGAGAGAACTAGCCTCCCTTCCCCCAACCAATGTGTCCCTGCCCTGTCATTCTCTGTCCCCTTACTCTGGTATACTTTCCTTATAGAGCACTCGTTATTCCTGGAAGGTATACATCCATCTAGTTATTTGATTTCTGTCTTTTGCTCTTTCTTTTTTAAATGTTTGTTTATTTGTTTTGAGAGAGAGGATGAGTGAGCAGGGGAGGAGCAGAGAGAGAGAGAGAGGGAGAGGGAGAATCCCAGGCAGGCTCTGCACTGTTAGCACATGGAGCCTGTTTGGGGCTCGATCTCATGAACCTTGAGATCATGACATGAACCGAAATCAACCGTTAGATGCTCAACTGACTGAGCCACCCAGGTGCCCCTATCTGTCTTTCTTACTAGAATGTGAGTTCTAGGAGGGCTGTACAAATGATGTCTAGAACACTGACATTCAAAAAGTGTTTGTTAAAATACATTTTAGAATGCATGAATTTTATTCTTAAAATAATCTTATAAGGCAGGCTGGAGAGGTAGTCCTGTTTTACAATGTGGATCTGGAGCCAAGCGAATTTGACTTATCCAAAACAAAGACTTGAAATCAAGATCTCTTGGCTCAAAGTTCATGAGATGTCCTAATTTATCACTTACATGCCTATGAGAAGGGTAGCCCTGACAACTTTTTAATCTCAGGCCTTGGACTGAATTTAGTTTCATGCATACTTTCTGATACATTGCTTTTTTTTTTTTCATGCCAAGGATTTCTGTGATTATTAAAAATGCTTTTTTAAATTTTGCTTTCTTTCTTCTTTGGAGAAATCCAGTGAAAAAGAGATGTTTTAATTTTGCTGTGTTCAGCAAGTCTGTAAGGAACATATTGATGAAGAATAGAGCTGCTCTTTTTTCAGCATAATGCAAACAATTCTCAGTGTTGAAGGAGAGAAAAAAGATTTCATACTTCTAATTCATTCTGCTACCAGGCTCAGGATTTAAAGAGAATGCTATGCTGTGCTCAACCATCTGAGATTCAGGAGAAAGGACAAAAGGGGTTATGAACGTAAAGGTTTCCTACTAACCACTGTGGCAATGGAAGCCATCTGTAGACTGGAAGAGAAAGTTGGTCTTTTTCCAGTCCTTTAGTCCTCTTCATTTTAGAAGTCTCTCTTTTGCTTTTCCTATTATATTTTCCTTGTACCCGCATCCCCAATACTTGTTTGCTTTACGTAAGAAAAATGCCATGTCATTTTCATTTCTTCACTTCCTCTGTTCACCAAACATTTCTTATTTGCTTACTCTCCACCAGTTATTTTACTAAGTGCTGGGAATTTAAAATTCAACGAGGATATAGGCCCTGCCCTTAAGGAGTTCACTCTTTAGACAGCAGGATAGTCAGGTAAACCATTAATTACATAATACATGGCAATACATGGTCTGATCCCCAAAGCACAGCATTTTTTAGGATCCCAGGCAGGGTTCTTAATCCAGATTGATGAGTCAGGGGAAACTTCCTGAGAAGGTAGTTAATGCTTGAGATGATTGTGACCAGGAGGCAGAGATATTTGTATGCCGTATTATGTTTACTTGTCATAAAAAAAAAATAGTTGGTGTGGGAGGGATTTTAAGCAGGGAATGATGTGATTAGATCTTTTTTTCAATAGACAATTCAGTAGTGACTAGGGGAAAAGTGATGACAGTAGCAGTAAGAAGGATGGAGGAAGAATCAGTCAGGTTGTAGGGACACTAAGGAGAGAATTTATTGCCTACATATATTGCCTGATGGAAGGCGGTGAGTGAAGAGGTGGAGACGTGTGAAGATTCCCCCAAATTCCTCTCTGGAGCTACGTGTGAGCAGACAGCTTGCTGTTCACTGAGAGAGGGGATGGAGGGAAAGGATTTTGATTAGGAATGAGATAACAAGTTTATCTGGTCATGTCATGTTTGACGTCTGGTTGGATTACATATCAGACGCTCAGGATCAAGAATGATTAGATTCATATTTTGGAATGTTTGTCAGTGGGAAAAAAAAGAGTCGATCTCTTTGGGGGAGAGTCTGTAGAAGGGGAAGAGATGAACAGTGGGACTAGAAGTTTTGGGGAATAGACATTGAGGGTGAAAAGAGGAAGGTGATTGACAAAGGGTCCTTATAGAGGTACAAGATCACCAATGACTGTCTACTCATTCTACAAGGCTCTTAATAATTGGATGGCTCTTTCTTTAAACTGATTCATTTGCATCCTTCAAGAAATGGCTCTCTCTATTCCTGCAGGATTTTCTTATATTATTATTTTTAATGTGAAATTGATTGTCAAATTGGTTTCCATACAACACCCAGTGCTCATCCCAACAGGTGCCCTCCTCAGTGCCCATCACCCATCCTCCCCTCCTTCCCACCCCCATCAACCCTTAGTTTATTCTCCTACAGGATTTTAAAGACGTCACCCAACTTAATTATCCATTAGAGAGACCAAAGTTATGCATTGATTTCATCCAATGACAAATCAAGAATATCTGAATTTAGACAAGTGAGAAATGACCTGTCATGAAAGGAAGCTTACCATTATTCTAAATAGTTACAGTTTGAAACATTAACTTGTCTAGATTGAAAGTGGCGTTTTCAAAACTGAAACATGACACTTAGAATTTAGCTTCCGTGTGGTGTCACAGCATTATATAATATAAGACATAGACATTAAATAAATCTTGGATCAGAATAGTGCACACTGTGCAAAGTGGAAGACAATCCAGTGACGAGTGGCTCCCTATTTATTAAAAGACAAAATATATAGGTTTGGAGTAAACTCCAGGAAGTGGCAGTCTTAGTCACCTGAAGGTAAGTTAGTTTTTTGCGTTTCTAATTTTGCTGAGTATGTTAGGAATATAGCCCTCTATATTTCCCCAAAGTCTGGTCCTTTTTGTGTATTTTAAGTTGAACAGCTGCATAAAAAGATTGGGGCCCTAAACTGACTATTGGTTTGTGGGGAAGAGGAATCAAGGTGGCAGATTAGTAATAGAATGGGGCATGAGACCAAGTATTAGGAATATGGCAAAGCAGTTGCACTTATTTTCGTTCGTTCGTTCATTCATTCATTCATTCATTCTTCTAGTAAATAGGTATTGAGGACTTAATATGTGCAAACAAATGTCAGCTCCAGGGTCACAGATGTAGTTGAGTAAAAGATATATCCATGGAAGTGGAATAAGTCCCAGGTAGATCAAGAAGCTGTAACAGGTAAGATCCAGGTGGTTATAGACACAGGTTCCATATAGATAGTTTGGGGGAGAAAAACCTTACTTTAAGCAGAACTATACAGAGAAGCTTAAAAGAGAGGGTAAAGTTTGAGCTGTGTGGGGAGTAAGATTTAGGAATGGTGGTTCTCAATTCTGATCAACAGAATCATCTGGGGAACTTTAAAAAAATTATCAATGACTAGGTTTGTCTTTAGACCACCTAAAACACAATCTACGGGAGGGGTTTCAGAAAGTTTTAAAAAGTTCCTCAGGTGATCTTCTTGTGTATTTAAGGTTGAACACCACTGAATTAAATTATAGGAAAGATGGAGTTTCCAGTCCTTTTATTTTATTTTTATTAACTAGAACACAAGTAAAATAAAATACTTATTTTTTATAACTGATTTCTTATTCTATGACTTTTAACTCTTTATAATTGAGTTTTTTCATTTTTCTTTTTCTTTTTGCATATAACATTGAAAATAGATTAAAATAACAAGAAATCAAGAAAGCCATTGGGTTTCATTTGTTTAAAAAAAATCTTCTCCAAAAAAAATAAAGAATAAAAATTAAAAAAAAACTTCAAAATTATTCTGAATTTATTATAATTTACCTTAATTTCTTTCTTTTTTTTTTAACATTTATTTATTTTTGACAGAGAGAGAGACAGAGCATGAACGGGGGAGAGGCAGAGAGAGAGGGAGACATAGAATCCAAAGCAGGCTCCAGGCTCTGAGCTGTCAGCACAGAGCCTGACATGGGGCTCGAACTCACAGACTGTGAGATCATGACTAGAGCTGAAGTCGGACGCTCAACTGACTGAGCCACCCAGGCGCCTCTACCTTAATTTCTAATGTAGTATATGCTTATTATTACCTCTGATTATGAGAGAACTACTCAGTTATGGTGACTCTATCTGATAAGGCTGGTAAGTACACACATACATTTTGAGAAAGATTTTTACTGTAAGGCTTGGGAATTAAAATATTCTAAATTGACCAGGAAAACATAATTAATAAAGAAACCATTTTCCTAGGGCATTCTGAATCATCGCGGTTATTGTTATATGTGCCATTCAAATGTCCATAGGGAGGATCATATTATGCTGACAAACAGAGTAAATGGAAAGCTATGTAGAACGTTGAAATGCTTTTTATTTTAGAGAACATAGATATCCTGTAATTTTTAAATGACATCTCCACTCTAAGTAAATCAAGGCAAAATTAAATGAATCATAAATGAACTAAGTGAACAAGCTCCAGACAACATCAGTGAGGTTTGTCCAGGTCCTACTGTTATGAGGAAGAGGAGACGATATTCAGTTATATTGGCAGATAAAAAGACATAAAGTGATTGGTAGCATTTGCTTATTATTTCTCTATTCCTGAAATATTTATTTTACATGATGTGGGGTCAACCATCTTCAAGGAAGTCCAGTGCAGCTACCATTCCGAATGGTTTCCCTTACAGAGACTGTCAGGGTTTTAAAATTAAAATGGAAAGTATTGAATTGGTTTGGCAGCTTCCATCACAAAAATGTGATTTTATCTGCTTTCTGTTCCTGAAGCCTGCTTTTGAGTAATTTCCTGTAGTCTCAGTGTACTTTTGCTGAAGTTTCATGGTGAATTTTTTTTTTCCTGATTTCTTAGTATATTTACAGTGATGATGATTTAGATATATTCTTCAGCTGAGGAATCCTACACGTACCCACTTCCAAGAAATTAGTCCCTAAACTTGGTGGGAACCCTATTTCCTTTGCCCAACCCTTGCCCTATTCCTGGCTTCCTTGCTGTTAACCCTGAAGTAAGATTTTAAAATATGTATGATTATATAATTAAAAATTATATATGGTTACATAATATACAATTATATATAAGTTGTAAGCATTGTATTAGTTGTGTTGCATTTATTTAATATATTAAAGAAGTCAGATTTTTCTTAAGGGATAAGAATGTCTAGTTTTTTGTTTTTTTTTTTTATATGAAATTTATTGACAAATTGGTTTCCATACAACACCCAGTGCTCATCCCAAAAGGTGCCCTCCTCAATACCCATCACCCACCCGCCCCTCCCTCCCACCCCCCATCAACCCTCAGTTTGTTCTCAGTTTTTAACAGTCTCTTATGCTTTGGCTCTCTCCCACTCTAACCTCATTTTTTTTCCTTCCCCTCCCCCATGGGTTCCTGTTAAGTTTCTCAGGATCCACATAAGAGTGAAACCATATGGTATCTGTCTTTCTCTGTATGGCTTATTTCACTTAGCATCACACTCTCCAGTTCCATCCACGTTGCTACAAAAGGCCATATTTCATTTTTTCTCATTGCCACGTAGTATTCCATTGTGTATATAAACCACAATTTCTTTATCCATTCATCAGTTGATGGACATTTAGGCTCTTTCCATAATTTGGCTATTGTTGAGAGTGCTGCTATGAACATTGGGGTACAAGTGCCCCTATGCATCAGTACTCCTGTATCCCTTGGGTAGATTCCTAGCAGTGCTATTGCTGGGTCATAGGGTAGGTCTATTTTTAATTTTCTGAGGAACCTCCACACTGCTTTCCAGAGCGGCTGCACCAATTTGCATTCCCACCAACAGTGCAAGAGGGTTCCCGTTTCTCCACATCCTCTCCAGCATCTATAGTCTCCTGATTTGTTCATTTTGGCCACTCTGACTGGCGTGAGGTGATATCTGAGTGTGGTTTTGATTTGTATTTCCCTGATAAGGAGCGACGCTGAACATCTTTTCATGTGCCTGTTGGCCATCTGGATGTCTTCTTTAGAGAAGTGTCTATTCATGTTTTCTGCCCATTTCTTCACTGGGTTATTTGTTTTTCGGGTGTGGAGTTTGGTGAGCTCTTTATAGATTTTAGATACTAGCCCTTTGTGCGAGATGTCATTTGCAAATATCTTTTCCCGTTCCGTTGGTTGCCTTTTAGTTTTGTTGGTTGTTTCCTTTGCTGTGCAGAAGCTTTTTATCTTCATAAGGTCCCAGTAATTCACTTTTGCTTTTAATTCCCTTCCCTTTGGGGATGTGTCGAGTAAGAGATTGCTACGGCTGAGGTCAGAGAGGTCTTTTCCTGCTTTCTCCTCTAAGGTTTTGATGGTTTCCTGTCTCACATTTAGGTCCTTTATCCATTTTGAGTTTATTTTTGTAAATGGTGTGAGAAAGTGGTCTAGTTTCAACCTTCTGCATGTTGCTGTCCAGTTCTCCCAGCACCATTTGTTAAAGAGGCTGTCTTTTTTCCATTGGATGTTCTTTCCTGCTTTGTCAAAGATGAGTTGGCCATACGTTTGTGGGTCTAGTTCTGGGGTTTCTATTCTATTCCATTGGTCTGTGTGTCTGTTTTTGTGCCAATACCATGCTGTCTTGATGATGACAGCTTTGTAGTAGAGGCTAAAGTCTGGGATTGTGATGCCTCCTGCTTTGGTCTTCTTCTTCAAAATTCCTTTGGCTATTCGGGGCCTTTTGTGGTTCCATATGAATTTTAGGATTGCTTGTTCTAGTTTCGAGAAGAATGCTGGTGCAATTTTGATTGGGATTGCATTGAATGTGTAGATAGCTTTGGGTAGTATTGACATTTTGACAATATTTATTTTTCCAATCCATGAGCAGGGAATGTCTTTCCATTTCTTTAAATCTTCTTCAATTACCTTCATAAGCTTTCTATAGTTTTCAGCATACAGATCTTGTACATCTTTGGTTAGATTTATTCCTAGGTATTTTATGCTTCTTGGTGCAATTGTGAATGGGATCAGTTTCTTTATTTGTCTTTCTGTGGCTTCATTGTTAGTGTATAAGAATGCAACTGATTTCTGTACATTGATTTTGTATCCTGCAACTTTGCTGAATTCATGTATCCGTTCTAGCAGACTTTTGGTGGAGTCTATCGGATTTTCCATGTATAATATCATGTCATCTGCAAAAAGCGAAAGCTTGACTTCATCTTTGCCAATTTTGATGCCTTTGATTTCCTTTTGGTGTCTGATTGCTGATGCTAGAACTTCCAGCACTATGTTAAACAACAGCGGTGAGAGTGGGCATCCCTGTCGTGTTCCTGATCTCAGGGAAAAAGCTCTCAGTTTTTCCCCGTTGAGGATGATGTTAGCTGTGGGCTTTTCATAAATGGCTTTTATGATGTTTAAGTATGTTCCTTCTATCCCGACTTTCTCAAGGGTTTTTATTAAGAAAGGGTGCTGGATTTTGTCAAAGGCCTTTTCTGCATCGATTGACAGGATCATATGGTTCTTCTCTTTTTTTTGGTTAATGTGATGTATCACGTTGATTGATTTGCGAATGTTGAACCAGCCCTGCATCCCAGGAATGAATCCCACTTGATCATGGTGAATAATTCTTTTTATATGCTGTTGAATTCGATTTGCTAGTATCTTATTGAGAATTTTGGCATCCATATTCATCAGGGATATTGGCCTGTAGTTCTCTTTTTTTACTGGGTCTCTGTCTGGTTTAGGAATCAAAGTAATACTGGCTTCATAGAATGAGTCTGGAAGTTTTCCTTCCCTTTCTATTTCTTGGAATAGCTTGAGAAGGATAGGTATTATCTCTGCTTTAAACGTCTGGTAGAACTCCCCTGGGAAGCCATCTGGTCCTGGACTCTTATTTGTTGGGAGATTTTTGATAACCGATTCAATTTCTTCGCTGGTTATGGGTCTGTTCAAGCTTTCTATTTCCTCCTGATTGAGTTTTGGAAGAGTGTGGGTGTTCAGGAATTTGTCCGTTTCTTCCAGGTTGTCCAATTTGTTGGCATATAATTTTTCATAGTATTCCCTGATAATTGTTTGTATCTCTGAGGGACTGGTTGTAATAATTCCATTTTCATTCATGATTTTATCTATTTGGGTCATCTCCCTTTTCTTTTTGAGAAGCCTGGCTAGAGGTTTGTCAATTTTGTTTATTTTTTCAAAAAACCAACTCTTGGTTTCGTTGATCTGCTCTACAGTTTTTTTAGATTCTATATTGTTTATTTCTGCTCTGATCTTTATTATTTCTCTTCTTCTGCTGGGTTTAGGCTGCCTTTGCTGTTCTGCTTCTAGTTCCTTTAGGTGTGCTGTTAGATTTTGTATTTGGGATTTTTCTTGTTTCTTGAGATAGGCCTGGATTGCAATGTATTTTCCTCTCAGGACTGCCTTCGCTGCATCCCAAAGCGTTTGGATTGTTGTATTTTCATTTTCGTTTGTTTCCATATATTTTTTGAGTTCTTCTCTAATTGCCTGGTTGACCCACTCATTCGTTAGTAGGGTGTTCTTTAACCTCCATGCTTTTGGAGGTTTTCCAGACTTTTTCCTGTGGTTGATTTCAAGCTTCATAGCATTGTGGTCTGAAAGTATGCATGGTATAATTTCAATTCTTGTAAACTTATGAAGGGCTGTTTTGTGACCCAGTATATGATCTATCTTGGAGAATGTTCCATGTGCACTCGAGAAGAAAGTATATTCTGTTGCTTTGGGATGCAGAGTTCTAAATATATCTGTCAAGTCCATCTGATCCAGTGTCTCATTCAGGGCCCTTGTTTCTTTATTAACCGTGTGTCTAGATGATCTATCCATTTCTGTAAGTGTTAAAGTCCCCTGCAATGACCACATTCTTATCAATAAGGTTGCTTCTGTTTATGAGTAATTGTTTTATATACTTGGGGGCTCCGGTATTCGGCGCATAGACATTTATAATTGTTAGCTCTTCCTGATGGATAGACCCTGTAACTATTATATAATGTCCTTCTTCATCTCTTGTTACAGCCTTTAATTTAAAGTCTAGTTTGTCTGATATAAGTATGGCTACTCCAGCTTTCTTCTGGCTTCCAGTAGCATGATAAATAGTTCTCCATCCCCTCACTCTCAATCTAAAGGTGTCCTCAGGTCTAAAATGAGTCTCTTGTAGACAGCAAATAGATGGGTCTTGTTTTTTTATCCATTCTGATACCCTATGTCTTTTGGTTGGCGCATTTAATCCATTTACATTCAGTGTTATTATAGAAAGATACCGGTTTAGAGTCATTGTGATGTCTGTGTCTTTTATGCTTGTAGTGATGTCTCTGGTACTTTGTCTCACAGGGTCCCCCTTAGGATCTCTTGTAGGGCTGGTTTAGTGGTGACAAATTCCTTCAGTTTTTGTTTGTTTGGGAAGACCTTTATCTCTCCTTCTATTCTAAATGACAGACTTGCTGGATAAAGGATTCTCGGCTGCATATTTTTGCGTCTAGCACCCTGAAAATCTCGTGCCAATTCTTTCTGGCCTGCCAAGTTTCAAAAGAGAGATCAGTCACGAGTCTTATAGGTCTCCCTTTATATGTGAGGGCACGTTTACCCCTTGCGGCTTTCAGAATTTTCTCTTTATCCTTGTCTTTTGCCAGTTTCACTATGATATGTCGTGCAGAAGATCGATTCAAGTTACGTCTGAAGGGAGTTCTCTGTGCCTCTTGGATTTCAATGCCTTTTTCCTTCCCCAGTTCAGGGAAGTTCTCAGCTAGTATTTCTTCAAGTACCCCTTCAGCACCTTTCCCTCTCTCTTCCTCCTCTGGGATACCAATTATGCGTATATTATTTCTTTTTAGTGTATCACTTAGTTCTCTAATTTTCCCCTCATACTCCTGGATTTTTTTCTCTCTCTTTTTCTCAGCTTCCTCTTTTTCCATAACTTTATCTTCTAGTTCACCTATTCTCTCCTCTGCCTCTTCCATCCGAGCCGTGGTGGTTTGCATTTTGTTTTGCATTTCCTTTAAAGCGTTTTTCAGCTCCTCGTGACTGTTCCTTAGTCCCTTGATCTCTGTAGCAAGAGATTCTCTGCTGTCCTGTATGCTGTTTTCCAGCCCAGCGATTAATTTTATGACTATTATTCTAAATTCACTTTCTGTTATATTATTTAAATCCTTTTTGATCAGCTCATTAGCTGTTGTTATTTCCTGGAGATTCTTCTGAGGGGAATTCTTCCGCTTGGTCATTTTGGATAGTCCCTGGTGTGGTGAGGGCCTGCAGGGCACTTCCCCTGTGCTGTGGTGTATAACTGGAGTTGGTGGGCGGGGCCGCAGTCAGTCCTGATGTCTGCCCCCAGCCCACCGCTGGGGCCACAGTCAGACTGGTGTGTGCCTTCTCTTCCCCTCTCCTAGGGGCGGGATTCACTGTGGGGTGGCGTGGCCCGTCTGGGCTACTTGCACACTGCCAGGCTTGTGATGCTGGGGATCTGGCGTATTAGCTGGGGTGGGAAGGCAAGGTGCACGGCGGCGGGGGGGGGGCAGGCTTAGCTGGCTTCTCCTTAGGTGATCCACTTCAGGAGGGGCCCTGTGGCAGCCGGAGGGAGTCAGATCCGCTGCCGGAGGTTTGGCTCCGCAGAAGCACAGAGTTGGGTGTTTGCGGGGAGCGAGCAATTTCCCTGGCCGGAACCGGTTCCCTTTGGGATTTTGGCTGGGGGATGGGCGGGGGAGATGCCGCTGGCAAGCGCCTTTGTTCCCCGCCAAACTAGCTCTGTCGTCCGGGGGCTCCGCAGCTCACCCTCCCTTTGTCCTCCAGCCTTCCCGCTTTCCGAGCAGAGCTGTTAACTTATGACCTCCCAGACGCTAAGTCGCGCTTGCTGTCGGAACACAGTCCGTCAGGCCCCTCCGCTTTTGCAAGCCGGACTCGGGGGCTCTGCTTGGCTGGCGAGCCGCCCCTCCGCCCCGGCTCCCTCCCGCCAGTCCGTGGAGCGCGCACCGCCTCGCCGCCCTTCCTACCCTCTTCCGTGGGCCTCTCGTCTGCACTTGGGTCTGGTGACTCCGTTCTGCTAATCCTCTGGCGGTTTTCTGGGTTATTTAGGCAGGTGTAGGTGGAATCTAAGTGATCAGCAGGACGCGCGGTGAGCCCAGCGTCCTCCTACGCCGCCATCTTCCCAGAATCCTTGAATGTCTAGTTTTTTAATTTATTGAGCTGTAAGTCACATATCATAAAATTCATCCTTTTGAAGTATACAATTAGTGGTTTTTAGTATATCCACAAGATTGTGCAAGTGTCACCATGATCTAATTCTGGAACATTTTCATCCCTTTCACAAGAAACCCTGTACCCCTTAGACTCTTTCCTGTATAAAATTTCACTTAATCCAAGAAGTAGCAGAGAGTTTTTCACGTAAGAGGATAACTGCTAGGATAAAAACAAAGGTTGCTTAGCACCACTTACGGTAAAAGCTGTCATATCTAGCTCTCCCATTGTACGTTACCTAGCATTTCTGTGAATCTGTTAATCTTCCACAATTAAAACAAGAAAGGTTGGCCTTCACAATGATAATCCTAAGAGTTTAGAAGATTTTGATGTGTTTTATAGTGGAAGAAAAATTGACCATGTTCAATATATGTTTAGTGTTACATTCAAGTATAAAATACATACATATGCATATACATTTGTGTATATATACATAAATGACATTTGATTAATCAGAATAGCTGGTTATGTAAAGTTCCTCATTTTGTGACATCACAGAATACTATTTTTGTCCTTTCCTGCTGCAATCTGGGACTCTACAGTACTTTGTGACTCAAACAAGTGTGTAGGACCTAACAGTCTTGTTTAAATGTGATATTATAAAAAAGCTTAACAGCTACAAAAGAATTTTTTTATGGGATATTTTATTATGACCATGATTGCTCAGAAAAGGAGTAATCTAGTAAACTTCTGCAAAGCACACTGGGTGCTTACTATTTTGTGGAATGGAGGAAAATGGCCATTGTAAGCACTACTAGTTTCTTTTTTTTTTTTTTTTTTTATTTTATTTATTTTTGGGACAGACAGAGACAGAGCATGAACGGGGGAGGGGCAGAGAGAGAGGGAGACACAGAATCGGAAACAGGCTCCAGGCTCTGAGCCATCAGCCCAGAGCCTGACGCGGGGCTCGAACTCACAGACCGTGAGATCGTGACCTGGCTGAAGTCGGACGCTTAACCGACTGCGCCACCCAGGCGCCCCGCACTACTAGTTTCTATGCAGCCTAATTTTGGTCCTCAATTAATACCCAGTTGAGCATTGACTATATGCATGACCCTGTCATGTGTGCTATGGCAAACTGAGAATTTAACTGAAAATTAGGAGGGCTAGTCTGTTAATTGTAAGCATCAGCTTCTAACCTTACAGGCGGTATTTGAAAATGACTTCTCCTGGAGTCTAATTGAGTTTTTTTTTTTTTACAGCAGTTTCCTAATCATCAGAACCAGCTGCAAAGGACAAGGTTAAATTAATTTTTTTCTGTCATACAACCACAAATTGGTATGACTGATGTTTCCTTTGGTCAAACAGGTAGATTGTTTACGTATTCAGTGACAAGATAATTTGTTTTGCCATTTAGCTATCTTTTGTCATTTAGCCATTAACAACTTAGCATGGTTTCCCCTGTGATACCATAGCAGCTGCTTTTTCAGTGGTTGAACTGGTGTTCCATAAGCAATTCAAGTGACCAGACAAAACATGGTTTAAGAGATGCAGGGTGCCTAGGTGGCTCAGCCGGTTGAGCATCCAACTTCGGCGCAGGTCATGATCTCACAGTTCATGCGTTTGAGTCCGCATCAGGCTCTGTGCTGACAGCTCAGAGCCTGGAGCCTGCTTCGGATTCTGTGTCTCCCTCTCTCTCTGCTCTTCCTCTGCTCATGCTCTGTCTCTCTTTAAAAAAAAATAAAAAAAAAAAAGAGTACCAAATGCAATTTGCTGTGGTCAAATTTAAAGCTAAAGTGTGGCCTCTGATAAAAAATGGTTTGGAAATGAAAGAGAAAATCTGGAAATTCCAACAGAGAATGGATAGAAGCAATCTTTATTGTTGAAAGGCCAACAGAGAGATGAAAACTCTTTTCATTGAACAGTTATATTTTTTAAAAGAAGGTATTTTAAAAATAATATTTATCTTAGATAGTTTGACTTGTTTCTATAGTATCTGTGTTGAGTCTATGCTTTGTCATATAATCTATTATGTTTAGATGATTTGCCTGATAATTGATTGGATCTGATTGATAGCCCAGATGTATTAATTGATTGCTCATGAACTGACCATGTTATCCAAAGTAACCAGATCAGCTTTGGGTGGTGGGGATGGGTGGAGAATTTTATATAGAATTGACCCGAATATCTGTCACTATATTTGTCCAGAAACATTGAAGAAGATTTTGCATATAGAATTTGCAGTATAGGAAACAATGTCAAAGTATTCCTGACCAGTAAATCTGTGCATTAAAAAATTCTAAGACTAGGATGGTTAACAAAGAAAGGCACTGTCTCTTGAGAAATAATCCTGATTTCAAGATTTTATCCTCTAATTTGCCAATTAGAAGTCTAAACCACTTGAGAAATTATTGTTTTTCATTTTAACCTACTCTGCATTTCAACAAGCTCAACAAACTTGCAATTGCCCAAGAAACCAATTGCAGTAAACATGGTATATTATAGAAGCTTCTGTCAAAAGAGCATTAAATATGTATATAGGATACTGGGAAAGAAGTTACTAGAATTGGAAAGATATTAATGGTAATTAGCATGATTACCAAAATGAAATTTTGGTGACATTACCAAATAGTTCTGAAATCAACTGGTAGTTTATTTTCACCAAAGCTTAGATGGGGGTAATTGGCCAATGTGATGGTCTATAGATCATCATATGGTTTTTTTATAATTAGGGTTTACATATAGTGTTTTAAACAAATCAGGATAATTTTGAGCATGGAAGGTGGCACTATTAATACTTAATGTTGGGACATCAAGTATACATTGGGATTGCCCCAAACATTTAATTTGATTATATAACTTAAATATTACAACTGAAAATCAGTGATACTGTTGATAATTCAGTATTAAATTTATTTGTGAAGAATCAGTTTTAATGATAGCATACAATAGTCCTATATATATTCCCATAGTCAGAGATATGCATTGTCTAAAGTGAGAAGCAGGAGACCTGGTGGAGTGCTGAGAGGTAGGTTGAGATAAGATTGGACTAAAATAGGAAGAGGGAAAGACTTTTCTACTAGTGGCTTGCTAGAACCAGAACATATTAGGATGAAACTTATCTCTATCTCCAAATCCCCTTGTTACATGTAATAAATAGCATTTCTTCCAAAGCTCTACCCAGATTAAATTTTAGGATGACCTGTCTGGAGTGAATTGGGCTAAGTCCTGTCCTTTTGTGTCAATAGGCATCTGATCATTATTAATTGAATGGATCATTTGTGTTCCTAATGAGCTCTTTTTGCTATCACCTTCCTTTCTCCCCTTATAGCTTTGAACAGAATGAGAAGGCAAGTGATATTTAAATATGTTCACATGGGGCTTATGTTAAACAATACACTTCTTTCCCAATTTTGGTCAGAAGGATTCAAATTTTAAGCCAGCTTTGTAGTTGTGATGGTATAGCTTCTTTTCTTTTCAGCAAATATTCACTTCCCTCCACATCTTTCTGTGGTAGAGTATACTCCTTTGATTTTGGGCTCAGCCATGTGACTAGCTTTGGTCAGTGCAATGTTAGTAGACATAAAGTAGACATAAAAGAAAGGCTTAGTGGTGGAGCTTGTTCTTTTGCCATTGTCATGAGAAGAGCTTTCTCCAGGTAACTGCTTCCTTTTCAACTTAGGTCCCAGAATGTGTGTGTGTGTGTGTGTGTGTGAATGCCCTAGAATGTGTATATACATTAATTATAGATCTGAACCCAATCTGCACTAGAGATTCAAGCCCAACTGCATCCTCTCAATTGTGCCTAGCCAAGATCAGTCCATTGGTGGCCAACCTGAAGACTCCTGAGCATGAGAACAAATGCTTATTGTTATATTCTGCTGAGTTTGGGGGTGGGTTGTTAATTAGCATTATTGAAGGAGTAACTAATACAGTAGTACCTTGGTATCACTTTAATTCTCATATTAAAGAAGCTTCAGGCATTTGACTCTTGTTTTGTTTTCTGTGGTCATTCTAAGAATGGCAGGTGCTATTAAACCTCCTCAAGTACTCCTAGAGACTCTCTGCAAACACTTCTCATATATACCACGTAATATTGCCAAACAACTCATCAATTCGAGTACCATCTAAAGGTCTTGATACTTAAGACCCAATCTTCATCTAAATTATCATTATTAATTCCTCTTCCTTCCTGAATGTTTAACTTGAAAAATATTGGGAGGAAAACAAGCATTTGTTAAGAAATCATTGAATAAATACCAAATAGGGGAATTAGAGGTAATCAAGGTTCTTAACTTGAGATATCTTGAAGGGCCTGTTCGTAAGTAAAGTGGAGAAAGCTTCTAATCCTGTAGGGCTACCATCACTTGAGCCCTCGAGTAATTAGCTACATAGCTTCCAACAACACATTCAAACCCTATAACTCACTGGCCTTGTTAGTGAAATGAAGAGGTTGGACTCAGAGCTCTTTGAGAGTCCATCCATTCTAAAGATCTATGTTTGCATTTTTACAAGTGTGGTCTAGGATCACTTGCATCAAAAATGCGTGAAGTATTTGGTAAATTAGTATCTTGGACTCTAAGGCAAGTTAGCATTTAGGTAGCTTTATGTTCTTGGTTCAAACTGTGAGGAATTTTAAATATCCATAGAAAGGAACATATAATTTTCATCAAAAAAAACATTTTTAAAGCTCTTTCTTCTGTGTGTGCCATCAGAAGAAATTATAAAGCAAAAGATATGTTTTCTGATCTCAGGAAGCATGTGGTGTAATGGACGTGTTGAAGAAAATCCACGACTCTTTGGAGACCATGCTCTGAGGAAAGAAAAGTCCTAAAACCCGGTGTTTGGTTTATTCATTTGAGTTCCTTTTTCATATATCTGATACATACTTTTTTTTTTTTTTTTACTCATTATTCACTCGGCAGTGAGCATTTCTTGTGCACCTATAGTGTGCCTTTTTGTTGGGATAAGGGAGTTGAATAAGAGGTGATTCTTTCTCCCAAGAGCTAATAGTTTAATGTGAAAAGTATGAAGGAAGACAGGAGGTAACAGAAGTTTGTTATCTGGGCTGTGGGAGGAGAAGGAGATCTTAATGTCTGTTTGGGCAGGTGGAGTGGGAGGAGAGATGGTGTTAAGAACTATTCCTCAGAGGACATGATGCTTCAGTTGAGTCTGAAGAATGAGCAGGAGCAATATAAATGTGAGGGGCCAGCCTGAGAGGGAATTTTTATAGAAGGGTTACTATGCATGGGGCTAGGGACTGAAACAAGAATGTGCATGGGCAGTGCAGAGAACTGCAGTTCAGTATGGCTTGAGCTTACTGTACATGAGGTGGTAAAAGACAAGACTGGGTGTGCTCTGGGATGGGAGTAAGCCTGCTAATTGAGAGGAATTGATTTTTTTTAAAAAAAAAAAGAATAAAAGGTGAATGATTTCTTCTGTGGCCTGATATCTGCTTTTCTGTAGGCAAGTCTCCTTAATATTTGTTCACTAGTACATGTACACAAGCCAAATGGCAAGGGTATGCCTAGTTTTAATTTCTATCTCCCTGGTAGTCTATAATGAAGAGTTGTAGGAGGTTGGGAGTGGATGATCATGGAGGAGATGAAATAAAGAGAAAATAAAAACTAAAGGATCATCAAAGGAAAAAGGAGGTCCTCCTGAAAACCATAAGGAAGGAATATTCTCTATGATAGAAGCATAGAATTTATTTTTTAGTCTATGAAATAAGTTGATAACTTTAGATTAACAAAGAAGATTGTAATATAATAAAACATTTCCCCAGAAGTTGCTCTACTTTGTGCATAATAGTGCTATAGAATGTGGTGTATTCTATACAACATGAGTTGATTCATGTATACTATTGCAATTAAGAGTTGTATTTGAAAGGCACATAAAGAATTCATCTGTGTTGAGTTGTTAGGAGAAGTTTAGCAAAATATGTCACACCAAATATATTGTGGTACTTGCTTTGCATTTACTATTCAACAACTGAGTGTAGATTCATTTATATGTGGAATCTAACAACCAAAACAAATGAACAAACAAAAACAGCAGGAGCAGCCCCATATATACAGACAACAAACTAATGGTTGCCAGAGGAGGGGAGGGTGGGGGGCTGGGCAAAATGGGCGAAGAGGAGTGAGGGCAAAGTAGGTGAAAAGTCTTCTAGTTATGGAATGAATACATCAATAGTCAGTAGTATTGTAATAGCTTTGTATCGTGACAGATGGTAGCTATACTTGTGAACATAGCATAATATATAGAGCTGTCATGTCACTAATGTACACCTGAAACTAATGTAACATTGTGTGTCAACTATACTCCAATTAAAAGAAATAAGTAAGTAAATAAATGCTATTGACTGCAAGAAAATAACGTCTACTGTATAGCCTTTCTTTTCCTACCGCTCTTTATGTTTCAGGCAATAAGGCAAAGAATAGAAAAGAAAGAATATGGAAAAAAAAAAAAAAAGAACTGAGCGTGGGTAATCTGAACCCTCTTTGTATGTGAAATTAAGGCCCATGAAGGTAAAGGAGGCAAGATCAGGAAGAGGCAAGATCAGGATTAGAACCCAGGTCACCTAACCCAGAGTCTAATTCTCCTTATATCATGCCCCTGCTGTTCTTACCCAAAGACTCTCAACACCATTTCATCTAGCAAATAGTTTGGAGCATCCATTCTGTGCCAGATACCGTCCAAGTGACAGTTATTATGTCATGCACGATAAACACATGTTACCTGTTTCACTATAATTTCCCATATTTTTATTGTGTCTGATCAGATAATAGTTGTTTAATTTATCCTGCTCAGAAACCATGTTAATATAGAGCAGACTTCATTTCTGCTTGGGCAGGCTTTAAACTGTAATCCTCAATTAAGATTTTACTGTTAAATATTTTTAATTAATATGATCTAGTGTGGAATGGAATAGAATATAACAGAATGTTTATAAATCAACAGCGTGTTCGTTGTTAGGGCTTTTGTCACATGTAATTGAAGCTGATTTTGATACGAAGAAAAGGCTAGTTTTCTGCCTTTTTGTATTGTGTGAGCATTATAATAAAAAGCATGGAACATAATGACATTATGTACTTTCTGACCCCAAGGAGTTTCAGTTGACTTAGGAGATAATATTCACTTATAAAATGCAGATTGTTAGATTAGTAAGTTGGATATGTTAAGTGATAAGTCATAATTATAGGCACTAGATTGTAAATTTCATCCAGGCAGAAACCGTATCTGTCCTGTTTACCACCCTGAATCTAAATAATGTCTGATACAGAATAGGTGGACCTCATAACAGTTTTTAAAGAAGTAATTGAATAAATGTATAAGCAACTGCATCAATAAACTGAAGGAGTTCAAAGAAGAGAGAGAGAGATAGGCTGAGAAAGAGATTGAGGTTGAGAGAGCAGTGGAATGATCGGAAAAGGCTTAAGGACAGGTAAAGCTTATTAAAAATGGTTACTTTGGCAATAGAATAACATTGATTTAAAAATTTCCTTCTTTATATATGTTTGTATTTTAAAAGTTTTTAAAATAATTTTTTAATGTTTATTTATATTTGAGAGAGAGAGAGCATGAGTGAGGTAGGGACAGAGAGAGAGAGAAAGAGAGAGAGAGGGAGGGAGGGAGGGAGGGAGACACAGAATCTGAAGCAGGCTCCAGGCTCTGAGCTGTCAGCACAGAGCCCAACACAGGGCTTGAACTCACAGACTGTGAGATCATGACCTGGGCCAAAGTCAGATGCTCAACTGCCTAAGCCACCCAGGCATCCCTAAAAGTTTTAATACTGAACATGTATTTAATGCTAATAAAATTTATTATTTAAAAAAAATATTGGTCCTGAACAAGAGCTGTGAAGATGAATAGGATTTGGGTAAAGAAGAGAAAGGAGAGAATTTCGGGTGGGATGCATGGTAGTAGACAAAATACAGAAATGGAAAAGGACAATGTATGTTTGGAAGGGGTGGCCAGAGGGGAGAAAAGTGGGAGACATGGCAGCTAAGCTTTGATGGGGCAATTACTGCACCAGAGTCTACTTTAATTCATGCCATAGGTACCATCTGTGCAGATTAATTTCAAGACCTGAGACATGTCCTGGTTCTCTGTAAGTTACCCCTGTCTGTGGACTGATTTCTGAAAAATGTGGAGATTAATTTTAATAGTTTAAATCTCATTATCATAAAATGAATGTCTTTTAGATTTGTCTTCTTGGTATAAGCTGTTTCAATTGTAACATGAATGAAGAATATGAGAGCAGAGGCTGGTAATTGTATGGGCCAAGGAAACATGAAAACGAAGAAAACATGAAGTCATTGCTGGGTAGGAAAAGGATCCAAAAAAGAGGGCGAGGGATCATGCATAAATTGCCTCTTTACATTGTAGTCCTGTCCTGAGACGTTGGTAGCAGGAAAGGTCAACAGTGGTGGAAATGGAAGGTTGATTGGAAGGGCACATGGGCTCATTTTGTATATAGGTTCTCCAGAGATTCATCTGCTTCACTCCTTTGGAATGTAACATCTAATTTCTTTATTGTTGGCTTTGACCTTCTTGGTTTCTTGGAAGAAACTCGGCGTCTATACTCAGGCATAGCTGTGACTACAGAGACAGCTCTGATGCTTACTCATTTTATGATGATGGGCAAGCTCTATAACATATGTGAGCTTCAGTTTTCCCATATCTGGTAACGGGATAGTACCCTTCACTGGTAGGGTTTTGTATGAGTGAAATAATATATCAGAAGTGCCTTACACGTAATGATTACTGTTTTCCTTTTCCCCTTCTGAGGTTGGCCTCTGTAAGCTTATTTCACCTTGGAGATTTGTTTTTCCTTTACTGCTTCAGCTTGTTGAGAATTCATGACCATTAAAAAAGATCATTTACAGGACCACAGCCCATAAAATGTGCCTTTTAAACAATATGCATTAGGAAATATCAATCACTTCATGTTCTAACCAAACAACCATCAGAAATATTGTATGTGACAAAGCATTTTTCCCCTTTACTAGGCAACAATCTTTTATGTTTTACATTTACATTCAGTACAAATAGACTTGCTACTTCTTAGTGCAATCACTGAATGCTACAAACCAGGATTTATTATCTTCCTGCTCTCTGCACACTGGGTTTCTTTAGCATTTTATAGATGACTGTTGCAGTCTAACTTCAATTGTAGTCCAGCTACAGCCTGTCCAGGTGGTGGATTTTCTTGTATTGTTGGTACTTCATTTCATGAAATAAAATGGCTTTAAGTGGCAGGAAGAGTGACCTGAGGCCTCTCCTCGTGTCTGCAGAGCAAGCTGTAGCTAGTGTATAGGTACTGAATAAAGTATCCTCATCTTGTCCATTCGGAATCAGGAAGTCTTAGGTCACTGCAGTCCAGAAAAGTTCCAGTTCCCCTGAGCTTTCAGTCCATTGGAACAGATAGCCTGGTGTGAACCAGCAGTCAGGTCTCAGATGCTGGAAGGAAATTTTAAATGTAAATCAGGTCATGTGATTCCCTTGGTTAAATTCTTTCAGTGGCTTTTCATTGTATTCCTGACTCCTTACAAGGAGAGTAAAATCCAACTCCTTATGATGGCTTACAAGACCCTACCTAGTCTGTTCCTGCTTATTTTTCTGTTATCATCCCTAACCATTCTCCTCCTCTCTCACTAAATCAACTCACTCAGAGCGTCTTTCTGTTCCATGAATGTATCAGATTCATTCCACCTTAGGATGATACTTCCTGTTTTCTCTGCCTACAATATTGAATCCATGAGCTCCTACTTCCTGTTGTTCAATCTTAGTTCAATGTCATTTCCTTTGAGAGCTGTTTCTGACTCCCAGGCTAATCTACTCTCCAGCACATCCCTGTGTTTTATTTACTTCACAGCACTGAGTACTTTCTGAAATGATATTACCTATGTTTTAACTTGTTTATTATAAATGTCCCTTTTGCAGAAAGTAAGCTCCATGATACTATGGGACTTGTCTTGTGTTGTTTGCCACTGCATCACTACTGCTTATAATGCTGCCTGGCCCATAGTGAGGTGCTTAATACATATTTAAATAAATAAGTTGTGGATATAAAAACACAGAAATGGAAAACAGTCAGAAGTGAGGTTTGAACTAACATTATATTCATAGATAAGCAATTCATATTCTTTCCTTAGTTATTAACGATTTGTGAATGGGAGCAACCTACAAATTATGTATATAGAAGATTTCAAGTTTGTTTTCCCTCTCCCTGAATAGGAACACTGGTTAGTGTTCCCGCAAAGTAAGATTGTACATGTATACACCCAGTTTCTAAGTGGTTTAGATCCCACTTTTGGTATCCATATCATGTTGGTCTAGACTCGCTCCCAGAAAATCCCAGGCAAGTGAACTTGAATTAGGGACCCCAAATAAAGATCTTATTACTGTTAAGACTCACAGTTCTTTGTTAAGATATTCAGGACCTGATGGCAATAGTAATTTTCTAAATCTTTAGGTTATGTCAGTAAGAACTCTTCTTGAAGGTGAGCTTTAAGTCTGTTGTATGAATTGAGTTGTCTAATTTTAAACATTAAGTATGCCTTCAGTAAGGCATAGATAGGCTTCTTCAGTGAAAGTAACTATCCTGGGGCGCCTGGGTGGCTCAGTCAGTTAAGCAGCTGACTTCAGCTCCTGCCATGATCTCATGGTTCATGGGTTTGAGCCCTGCGTCGGGCTCTGTGTGGACAGCTCAGAGCCTGGAGCCTGCCTCAGCTTCTGTGTCTCCCTCTCTTTCTGCCCCTCCCCTGCTCACACTCTGTCTCTCTTTCTTCAAAAAATAAATAAATATTTTTAAAAAATTTTAAAAAGGAACTATCCTGGGCATAAGTTGCTGGCATGATTTATTCTGCAAATGGGTGAGGGGAATTAAGAACTCGTTCCCAAGATTGCTGTCACTAAGCCTTCAGGGGTAGCAATGAAAGAAGTAGGCAGATGGCTGCTGTATCCCTAATGGAAATACCATTGCAATAGACTTCCTGAGTTCTCAGTCTTCCTAGCTTGTCTCTTTACTTCTGACTGCAGAAAAGACCTAACAGAGGCCTATTCTTTCATGATAAAGGCCTACAGGAAAGATTAAAATTCTTTATTAAAAGAGAACAACAGAAAGTCTCATTTGATGTTTACCCACTGTGGAAATGGAATTAACTTTATTCTGTAGATTTCACAGAGAATAAAGAAGATGACATATGTATAGAGAGTTGCCATTCCCATTTAGAAGGTTTAATTTAACAAAAATGAGACTGCATTTTTAAAAATTGACTTCTTAAAATAGATTAAGAATCTGGAATGAGCATTTGATGGAACATAACATTTGCTTGTGGCTGATATATATGCATATCAAGATCACTGAAATCCAAACTAAACTACTAAAGACAATTCTTCAGGGATGTTTTAATTTCACATACCTACGTGATTATTATGAGTTTTGTCTGCACTGTAAGGGGTAAACATCAATTCTTCTTCTTTTTTTTTTTCTTCTTCTTGAACTATCAGGGTTTTAGTAATGCATTTTAACTTAAGATCAGGTGCGATCATTCCAATATAATTAGGTCTGGTGACTCTCAAAGCTATTTGGGGATTAAACTTTAAATGTTATGCGGCATTAAGAATAATGGATTGTTGAGTTTCATTTGTATTCCCTTGCTATTTTTTTTCATCAGTGAACAACGGAGATTTTCTAACCTACTTTTATTCCATTTCAGCAGGATTTATGTTTTCAGAACAAGAGTTAAAGAATGGAACTCACAGACTTAATTTGAAAGATGCATTAATTTGATGCATTAGGAAAAAAATGTAAAAGACCAGATATTCTGTCTTTACTACCTGTAATTCATCTTTTTTATCCTAAAAGAATCAAAGTATTTTTGGTAGGTAATTTTATTTTTATCTTTAATTTTATAAATTGAATACTTAATATGAAGTTTGTAAGTTACTCCTAAAGCCTCTTTTTATTCTTAAAATGGACTGGTTAGTCCATTACTTGGATGGTTATTTGGATGATGGCTTTGATTTGGAGAAATTGATAATGGTATGTCCCCACTCTCCCTCTAGACTTCCTTACCCTGAGGTGGAAAAGTTACAAATACTGTGATGTACCTAATGATAAGCTCTAGGCTGTAAGGAATCAGTGTTGTTCATGGCATCTCTTGTTGACTGTAGTTCTCATAGGGCTTAGCAGCTAAATGGAGCCTTTTTCCTTTAGCAGTAGGTCTCCTGGTAGCCTCCTAACTGGTACTGTAGTCTCTTTACTCTTGGCCAGCTCTGAGTGGTTCTCTCTACTCACTACAAGGTTATTTGTGATGGCACTCCTTTTGAGGAATCATTCCTTAAAAACAAAATCATTCCTAACACTTTTGAGTTGTATTAAGGGAGCATGTCAAGGAGATTAGATATCTGATTAGAAGAAATAGAAATTCCATTCAAAATAGTGTAACAGAAACAAAGGATGTACAACTGAGCATCAAGAAAAATCAGACCTGGGGCGCCTGGGTGGCGCAGTCGGTTGAGCGTCCGACTTCAGCCAGGTCACGATCTCACGGTCCGTGAGTTCGAGCCCCGCGTCAGGCTCTGGGCTGATGGCTCGGAGCCTGGAGCCTGTTTCCGATTCTGTGTCTCCCTCTCTCTCTGCCCCTCGCCCGTTCATGCTCTGTCTCTCTCTGTCCCAAAAATAAATAAACGTTGAAAAAAAAAAAAGAAAAATCAGACCTGAGAGCAGAAGTTTCAGCAAAACCCAAGAAACTTCCCTTCCATTAACCCTCTACTTAGATACATCTCTTGTCTCTGCCCTTTGCTACAGATGCAGGCTTGTTGGTCATCAGTATACATTGTTTGAGAATGGTTGCCCCAGCTTCTGTGTTTACGAGAACATCTGGATCTAGAGGCCATTTCTAACTGTTTCCCAGTTTATGTCTTAGTTTAAAATCCTGAGAAAGAGAGAACATGTCTCAGCCCATAGGCCAGAGGTCTGAACCTTAGCTTCATCCAGTGTCGTCAGGGTTGGCAAAATGTGATAGCAACATGGCATCAGGGTGCAACCCTATTATCTGAGGCTGTCAGTAGTGGTTTACTGAAAAGAAAATGTAGGATAAACAGGCTTGCTGCTTGAAGTGTGTACTTTAAATACAATTTAGTGTTCTGATTCTTGGTGCATTTTAACTTATTTATTTCAGAGAAGGTCACTAATCTGATGAGTTTCCTTTGCTTTAGAGAGTATGCCTAACAAGTCAAGGATGCTCAGTTGTTTTCACCCTCCTGTCATTTTGCTATGAAGTGATGTTGGCAACAGCTTCAAATTTCTCTTCAGACATTCAAGTAATAGGGTGTAAAGATACTTCCAATTAAGGCCAGGGTATCCCAAAGTAAATATGCAAACTGAATTGTAATGAACACCCAGGTTCGGTCTGTAAGAATTTCACAATTAGGAAGCTTGATTTCAGATTCTCTATCTCAATATAGTAGAGGCATTGTTACTGTCTTTTCTCACTATACCAAAGGAAATGGTATTTCCTACGGCTACAGTAACAAAGTGATACATACAGCGTGGCTTAATACAACAGAAATTTATTGTATCTGTTCTTAAGGTTAGAAGTCTGAAATAAAAGTGTCAGTAGGATTGGTTCCCTCTGGAGGCACTGAGGGAGAACCTGTTCCATGCCGTTCTCCCAGCTTTGGCAGTTTTGAGCGACCCTTGGTGTCCTTGGCTTGTAGATTCACCACACCAGTGTTGTCTGCTGCCACCACATAGCATTCTCTTCATGTCTGTGTCTGAATATCCCTCTTATAGGGATACTAATGAGTATGACGTCATCTTAACTTGACTACATCTGCAAAGACTTTATTTCCAAATAAGGTCACATTCATACTGAACATATGTTTTGGGGAGACACATTCAACCCACAACAGTCCATCCTCTGGCACCCCCTACCCCCAAATTTATGTTCTTCTAACATGCAAAATATATTCATCTCATTCCTATATCCCCAAAGTCTTAACTCATTCCATTATTAACTCTAGCTCCAAAATCTCATTCAGATATAATCAACTTAAAAAAGTCCCAAATCTTATTTTCTGAACCATCATTTACAAGTTCTACTCCACCCCAGCCAAACTTATCAAAAAAGAAAAGAGAAATGACTCAAAAAAAAAATGGTGAATGAGAGAGGAGACATTACAACCAACACCCCAGGGAAAAAAACAAAAACAATTAGAATATTATGAAAAATTATATGCCAACAAATTGGGTGATCTGGAAGAAATGGATAAATTCTTAGAAACATGTAAACTACCAAAACTGAAACAGAAAGAAATAGAAAATTTGAATAGACCTATAACCGGCAAAGAAATTGAATCAGTAATCAAAAATCTCCCAACAAACAAAAGTCCAGGGCCATATGGCTTCCCAGGGGAGTTATACCAAACATTTAAAGAATTAATACCTATTCTTCTCAAACTGTTCCAAACAATAGAAATGGAAGGGAAACTTCCAAACTCATTCTGAGGCCAGCGTTACCTTAATTCCAAAACCAGACAAAGACCCCACTAAAAAGGAGAATTACAGGCCAGTATTCCTGATGAAAATGGATGTAAAAATTCTCAACAAGATACTAGAAAAGCAAATCAGATGGTACATTAAAAGAATTATTCACCACAATCAAGTGGGATTTATTCCTGGGCTGCAAAAGTGGTTTAATATTTGCAAGTCAATAAATATGATACAACAGATTAATAAAAGAAAGGATAAGAACCACATGATCCTCTCAATAGATGCAGAAAAAGCATTTGACAAAATACAGCATCCATTCTTGATAAAAATCCTCAACAGAGTAGGAATAGAGGGAACATTCCTCAGTATCATAAAGGCCATAGCAAAAGACCCATAGCTAATATCATCCTCAATGGGGAGAAACTGAGAGCTTTTCCTCTATGATCAGGAATAAGACAGGGATGTCCACTCTCACTATTGTTATTGAACATAGCACTGGAAGTCCTAGAGTCAGCAACTAGACAATAAAACAAAATAAAAGGCATCCAGATCAGCAAGAAAGAAGTAAAACTTTCACTATTTACAACATGATACTCTATGTAGAAAACCCGAAAGACTCCACCAGAAAATTGCCAAACCGATACACAAATTCAGCAAAGTTGCAGGATATAAAATCAATGTACAGAAATCTGTTGCATTTCCATACACCAATAATGAAGCAGCAGAAAGAGAAATCAAGGAATCGATCCTATTTACAATTGCACCAAAAACCATAAGATACCTGGGAATAAACCTAACCAGAGATAAAAGATCTGTATTCTGAAAACTGTAGAACACTTATGAAAGAACTTGAGGATGACACAAAGAAATGGAAAAACATTCCATGCTCATGAATTGGAAGTACAAATATTGTTAAAATGTCTACACTACCCAAAGCAATCTATACATTTAACGCAATCCCTATCAAAATACCACCTGCATTTTTCACAGAGCTAGAACAAACAATCCTAAAACTTGTATGGAACCATAAAAGACCCTGAATAGCCAAAGCAGTATTGAAAAAGAAAAACGAAGCTGGAGGCATCATAATTCTAGACTTCAAGCTATATTACAAAGATGTAGTGGTCAAGACAGTATGGTATTGGCACAAGAACAGACACACAGATCAATGGAACAGAATACAGGACCCAGAAGTGGACCCACAACTATGTGGTCAACTAATCTTCAACAGAATATTAAAGGATATCCAGTGGAAAAAAAAGATAGTCTCTTCAGCAAATGGTGCTGGTAAAACTGGACAGCAACGTGCAGAAGAATGAACCTGGACCACTTTCTTACACGAGACACAAAAATAAATTCAAAATGTATGAAATACCTAAATGTTAGGAAACTATGAAAGTCTGAGAGGAGAAAACTGGATTCAACTTCTCTGATCTTGGCTTGAGCAACTTCTTACTGGACACATCTCTGGAGGTAAGGGAAACAAAAGCAAACATGAACTATTGGGGCTTCATCAGGATAAAAACCTTCTGCACAGTGAAGGAAATAATCAACAAAACTAAAAGGCAGCCTATGGGATGGGAGAAGATACTTGCAACTGACATATCAGATGAAGGGTTAGTGTCCAAAATCTATAAAGAACTTATCAGACTCGACACTCCAAAAACAAATAATTCAGTGAAGAAGTGGGCAAAAGACATAAAATAGACATTTTCCCAAAGAAGATATACAGATGGCCAACAGACATACGAAAAGATGCTCAACATCACTCATCATCAGGGAAATACAAATCAAAACCATGATGAGATACCACCTCACACTGGTCAGAATGGCTAAAATTAACAACACAGGAAACAATAGATGTTGGTGAGGATGTGGAGAAGGGGGAATCCTTTTACACTGTGGGAATGCAAACTGGTGCAGCCACTGTGGTAAATGGTCTGGAGGTTCCTCAAAAAGTTAAAAATATGACTACTACATGATCCAGCAATTGCACTAGTAGGTATTTGCCCAAAGGATAGCAAAATGTAAGTTCAAAAGGGCACATGTACCCTGATGTTTATAGCAGCATTATCAACAGTAGTTAAATTATGGAAAGAGCCCAAATGTCCATTGACTGGCAAATGGATAAAGAATATGTGGCATATATATATAGTGGAATAGTACTTGTCGATCAAAAAGAATGAAATCTTGCCATTTGCAATGATGTTGATGGGAGCTAGAGTGTTATGTTAAAATACCTAAGGCCTAATGTGCTCTAATCTTGATCCATTTTGTAGCTAGTTGGGTAGACATTTAAGGCGTCCTCAATGCCATGGCTATAATATGACAACTCTCTCCTTGGTGAATGGGGACTGGCTTGTTTACTACTTGCTATAAAAGTTGCAGAGCCTTTAGTCCTGAGTTAGCCCAATGCAAGTGTAACTGCAGTATAGGACTTCCTATCATTCTGTGGGACATGGGAGCAAGGGCATAGTGCTAACATACTGATGCTCCTGCTTGTCTGCTGTGCTGTGAGTTATAAACTGTCTTGCTCTGATCCACTGTTTCGTTGTGTACTTTTGGCAACTACAGAGTTATGGCAAGCCAACCTGCTTTTGTGCTTAGTCATCTCCTTTGGAATCTGTTGTTCTTTTGCCATTCTCTATGAGGTTGGGGTTCTCCCCCAATACTGGGTTTCTTCTTTTTTAGCATTTACTCCTTTAGGATTCTGAGCCTTTACAAACACCATTCCTCTTCACCTAGGATGCTTTCTGCTAAGGCTTCATGCATGTATGGTTGCACTGGGTCTTGCACTTAGAAGGGTCCCACACTTGCTTTAGTTCTTTGCTCTGCTGTCCTGAGTTCTTAACTTTTGAATAAGGAGTTCTGCATTTTTATTTTGTACTGGATTCCATATATGTAGTAGCTGCCTTCTCTGATCAGGTGATGGTTTTTCAAAATTAAAAATCATACTTGATTGCCTCCTTCTCTTTTTACCACTCCTCCATTCTTTGCTCCTGCTCTGGTTGATAGAGTTGCAGCTGTCCCATGGAAATCATATTCATTTTAATTCTAATGACCTCGGTTGGCAAACATCCAAAGGCAATGAAGTCCACTTGTTTATGAGGCAAATTTCTGTTTTGACTTTCGTTTTAAGAGATCATCCTTGTGAGCTCAGGTACCTCTCAAAACCTGAACATATACTCAAGGGCAGCAGGGGTCTTGCTAAGGTGCAAAGACTGACCATACAGAATGGATCAATGTGTCACTTTATTCACAGGCAGAAACTCTATGTTAAGAACAAAGATAATATTATGTGTTTCCTATGTCTGCACACATTTCTATAATTTATCATTTTGAGATCCACACACATACATATATTTACCTTTATTTTATTTTATTTTTTAAATGTTTATTTTTGAGAGACAGAGAGAGAACACACACACCAGTGGGGGAGGGGCAGAGAGAAGAGGACAGAGGGTCTGAAGCAGGCTCTGTGCTGACAGCAGAGATCCTGATGCAGGGCTTGATCTCAAGAACTGTGAGATCATGGCCTGAGCTGAAGTTGGATACTTAAGCAACTGAGCCACCCAGATGCCCCTATATATTTATTTACCTTTTTTACTTATAACTATTGTTTTTATTTCCTACCCTGATCTATCACCCTTTGTCCACCCTGCTATAATAAACACAGTGAAACGTTTAATGTATTTTACACTGGGTTCTGCCACCATAACTTGGGGAGTGTCTTGTTGGAGGACTTGGTTGCTTAAACTTAATTTTACTAGGCTCATCCTGAAGACTAGCATACACCTTTGTCACCCAGGCAGAGACATCTGGTCAACAGATCTTTTTATATTAGTGAACAGAAAAATGAGACAGCTACATACTGCTTATAAAACTGTGACCACTACCTACATAATGGGAGGAAAAAACTGACACTTGCCAAAATATGAAAGACCTAGTAAGGGGAAAAATTCATTAAAAAATAAACTAATTGGGGAAGCCTGGATGGCTCAGTCGATTAAGAGTCCAACTTTGGCTCAGGTCATGATCTCACAGTTCGGTTCGTGAGTTTGAGCCCCACATCAGGCTCTGTGCTGACAGCTCAGAGCCTTGAACCTGCTTTAGATTCCATGTCTCCCTCTCTCTGCCCCTCCCCCATTCACACTCTGTGTCTCTCTCTCTTTCTGTCTCTCAAAAATAAATAAACATTAAAAAAAATAAAAAAATAAAAAATAAACTATCTGGATTAGACAACATGATTATTCAAAATGGCCAAGTTTGTAGGTTGTGGGAATCCTGATAATTATTCTCGTTAACTTTGCCTTAACTGGTATGATTTTTCTCACAACATACATTGTGAATTTGAAGTAGCCTGCTTGTCCTCCATTTTATAGCAGTAGTGACATAAACTGTTCCCAGCATCACTGTTTTCTGAAGAGATATGATGGGATACTTCTAACATTATAAATTTACTTTCAATACTGAAGGCACTTGAAAAAAGAGGTAAATCCATGTTCTTTTTTATTTATGGAATATTCCTTATAGATTGTTAATATTCCTATAGATTGATAAACTACTTATTGAGTGACCCAGCGTGTGGTGTGTGTGTGTGTGTGTGTGTGTGTGTACTTATAAAGAGTATATTTTTAGTTTAAACTTTATACAAAGGTATTCCCATCATGGTATACTTTATGCTGAATGCTATTGGCATTTTATGTTTCCATTTTTTTAAAACTGCCTCCTGGTATTTTACTTTTAAGACTTCCATTTTCCTGCTTTAATAACACTGGGTTTCTGTTTTAAATAAGTCCAACTAGAACAAAGGAACTGGAAGTTTTAGCTGTTGGGAACTTCCATGTGAAAAGAATTACATGCTCTCTGTCTAGTAGTTTTATTCCATAAGAATGTTATTACCTTGTCCTTCTCACTTCACTTTCACCTCCTTGTTTCCCAGTTAGGCTGGTGAACAAGTGGATAATGTTATCACTGTGTTCTTTCTAGAATATTCCTGATGTGTAATGACAAATTGATGAACTTGATACACCAGTTGTACCTTTTCAGTATAGGTGTGGAAAGAATTTCTTTTGACGTAAAGTTTCACCTTTGGGGAATCCTGAGTTTGGATAACCTGAATTCCTTTCAGTTGAATGTGATATTTAGAGTTGGTATTAATACCTGTTGCAGCTTTGCAAGTAAGAATGACCTGGGTTATTTAATTGTTAGCTTTTACCTTGACACATGCATGGAATAAATTCAGCGTCGTTAAAGGTCACTTTTGAAATAACAATTACCAGATGGGTTTTCTGAATTCCCAGAAGTAGCCATGAAAGTAAATATGTATTAGTTCTCTCACCATGAACTAAATATAGTTTGGGCCTTGAAGAATTCAGAATGCAGGAAACTAAAAATGTTCAATAGTAATCAGGAACGTGACCCATAGTATTTGGACAATAAATACTCATTGGTCCCTATTGCCAAAGTGCCATTGTTATAAGAAAGATATTATGGAAACAGCTACTACCTACCCACTCTATGGGCTGAGAATATATGTAAGTTTAAGAAAATGCTAATAAGGAAAAGTGAAACATGACTAAATCCTAGCTCCTGGTTGGACTTGAGACCCCACATAGTCCAGCCCACCCCTATGTATTCAGGTCATACTTGAAACCCCATGGTTTGGAGAGGCCACTTAGTTATATGTTTTAGTCCTCAACAGTGGCTATTCTCAAGATGTTTTTTTTCTGATACCCACCTTCCATTTCCTAGAGTTGTGCTAAGTAGAAAGAAGTAGCAGCAGGTCAGAACATCTAATGGAACAAACCTTCCTCTAATTGAGGGATTGGTTAAGTCTATCTGCAAAGAATGAGTCAATTGAAAAGGTAAAATACCTGCTTTCTACTCCTTTTCTACTATCAAGAGAAGAGCTCAGCTCTGATTTGTATACTGTGATGCACACTCTTTTAAGAAGTTTCACTTTGAAAATGGAAATTTCTTCTTCCTAGTGGTACAATGCAAACCAATATTTTATTTTTTATCGACTCTCACTAAGGAATTTCAAGATTTCTTCCCAGAGTGGTTAGTTGAACTAGAAAACATGTCAGAGATTTTTGTGAACTTGATCATTGTTATCTGCTTGTACTTGACTAAAAAATTTTGCTTTTACATTTATGGTCGTTTTTCTGAAATAATTTTCTACTTTTAAAAATCTTTAATTTTCATAATGTCAACACTGTTTAAGATCACAGTATTTAGAAATATTTTAATATATTTTTGATAGGACCAGATCATGAAAAAGATGACACTACAGTCTTTTGAAAGGTAAATTATACTGCATAATCCTTCATCATGTCAGTGTGAGCTGATTTAGTCAAAATGACACTTATATTAGCTTAGATTGAATCTCATTTTGTGAATCTCAGCAATTCATTTTGTCACTAGGGGGATTTTCTGTCAGGGACTTTGACTTTATCTTTGTTCAGCCAGCAAAGTGAAGGGGCTCAGCATCCAATTAGATAATTAGAGTGCAATGTAAGTAATGTCCCCAAAGAATTGTGGAAACATAGGAGAAAGAATTGCTAATAGTCAGTCATCTTCTCCCCACCCCTCAAAAAATTTCCACTAAAGTATAGAGAGGTAGATCAATAAATACAACCAGAGAAATTTGCCTGATACAAGAGTGAAATACCATTAAGCCTCAAATTTAATTTTTAAAATTCACTTATATTTTGCAGTGTACTATACTTCATAATATGTCCACATTTGTTTAAATAAAATAGTGTTATGTTGTTATCAAGACACAGATTCATTCTCTAAGAACTTGCATCATATTTATCCTACAGTTACACATAATTTTTTGTTGGTTTAACCTTTATACCCTAGGAGTGGTTACTATACTCACTTGGAAAGTAGGAGTGTGTAAACATAGGTCTTGGATCCAGGCAGTTACAACTCAGGCAAAGTCTAAGTACCTGGGATCAGAATGAAGGAAAATTCTAAATAAAAGATAAGGACTTTACCAAGATGTAGCATCCAGAAAGTAGGATCCAAACTTTTTCTCATCTCAGGAACTGATTCCTGTGAAGGCAGCTGCGGATCTTCCAGCTTGGCTATCTAAATGATATTGGAGTCTTCTGGAGAAGATTAGAACAGAGAGTTAACCTTAGGACATCAGAATAAGAGGCAATGCCCAGTGTCCTTTGGTACCTGAGGTAATTGCTCTACATCAGTTTAGAGAGTGCGAGAGAGAAATAGACAGAGACAGACTCAGAGAGACCAAGAAAGACTATGATTATAATATGAGAAGGCCTGGAGAGGACAGTGGCTTTACAACTACTGTCATCTTTCTTTCAGGCTATCAAGACCTTTCTTCAAGACATTTTCTTTAATGTTTCATTATCTAAGTTCAATTATAGTTTCATCAACAGTAAAATTTTAAATTTCCAAAAGGTCGTAATTGACAGAGTAAAGATACATTAGGTAAAAGATATAACGGGTTCTGAAACTGTGAAGTATGTGTATTCTAAGTGGCAAGGCAATTATTTAACTGAATTTCAGACCTAACTTGTTATTAATATTTTTACCAACAAAAACACCTAATGAGCCTGTCTTCATGGAATGTAATTCTTGTATTCAAAATATGGGCTGGATCAGAAAGCAGTGAATGACAGGAAAACATAATACCTCAGTTCCTCAGTTGACATTCAGGATGTGATTTGCTTTTAAATATGCTTGATTGTTAAACATTGAATACTTTTTTTTGCTATTAGAATAAGCATAGATAGTACTTCAGAATTAAAAGGAATTTACAGATCAGTTAATGTTGCATTTAATGGATGAGGAAAATGAAGACAACAGGGCTTTAAGTGCCTTGTTTAAGGTGACACAACTGTTTGACAGTAGAACTTGGATTTGAAACAAGTGTTCTGGGTCCTTCTTCCTTATCATGGTGCCATACAGTTATCCTGGGTGAAGAACCACTTAATTACAGAGAGAATGAGAAAAATGAGGCTGTTGTAATGGCAAATCCATGCAATCTTCAGAATATTTCAGGTAAATTGATTTCTGTTGCTTTGAAGTATCAGACAAACTTCAAACAAGATTTTCAATCCTACCATTCTGCAATGTAGACATTGTAGGAAATAATAATTTACAAATGAATGTGGTAGTCTTTTTAAATGCCAGTCTTTCTTCTTTTAGATTGCTGAAATAGCGGAACAGTGGCAATATAGCATTCATTACTCATGAAAATGCTCCTTTCTTCTGCCCGGTGATTATTCAGATATTACTGATTAAAAATATTAACTCACATGTTACCTGGTGACATTTGGGTGCATTGTGATGCAGATTTTCTCTCTAGTTCTTGCAGAATGTCATTATCATTTTGGGAAACTACAGAAAAACTCTTCCCCATTGTCCCTAGGGAAGTTCATCACCACCTACAATCACTGCACGATTACACACTCAGTTAATGTCTGTACTAACCTTATGGCAGTATGTTCCAGTTGGGGTCCCTAAAGTTAGTGCAGGGATCCCCTCTTATTCATGGTTTCCCTTTCCACAGTTTCAGTTACACTTGGTCAACTGTGGTGTGGACACTGATGATCCTCTTTCTGATATATTATCAGAAGGTCAGTAGTAATCTGATGCAACATCATGATGCCTACATCATTCACCTCACTTCATCTTATCATGTAGGCACATCATATCATCACAAGAAGAAGGATGACTACAGTACAGTAATGTATTGAGAGACAGAGAGAGAGAGAGAGAGAGGGAAACTACATTCACATAACTTTGTTACAATATAATTGTTCTATTTTATTATTTTTATTATTGTTAATCTCTTACTGTGCCTAATTTATAAATTGGACTTTATCATATTTATGTATGTATGGAAAAAAACCTGGTATATACAGGGTTTGGTACTAACTGTAATTTCAGGCATCCACTGGGTGCCTTGGAACGTATCCTCTGTGGATAAGGGGGAAACTACTGTAGTAAGGATTTGTAAGGTACTTTCAGTATTTTAGAAAGCCTAATGGAAATTCAGCATCTGTAACCTTGTACAAGCTGATTTAAATGCCAAGTTGGTTTTTAGCTTTTGTATGGAGTCACATTAATTCCTTGTGGTTATTTGTGCTCATGAGAAGTTCTGATTGGCAGTGACAGATGCTTTTGATGAATAAAGCTAGGAAAAAGAATAAATACATTTTTAATGAATACAGTATTTTTACTAGACAGTGATCTCCAAAATGTAGGTAATAAAGATATTGTAGATGAGAATCATGGGAATCATAACTTTGTCTATTTATAAGATAGATAAAATTATATTTTATCTCATACACAAAATAATACATCTCTGCCTTCATACTTGTATCTTACCTCTAGAGAATCTTTACATTATTTTTATATTGAAGGTGAATATACTCTTAATATTTACTGTTGTATTTATAGTATATTTGAAATGATTTCAAGTAATCGATGTTGTAGTAAGTAAAAGTCACAGGAAGGCATTTATAGCCTCTGTTTCAAATCCCAGAAAATCATATTCTTAAGGGTAACAGCTGATCGCAGGAACAAAAATCCCTTCTATCCTAGATTTGTTTTCTTTAAAAAGTGGCTTCTTTAGCATACTCATTTTGATGATGCCAATACTAGTAGATCTGAATCTTTGTTTATAGAATTTTAAGCGATGGGATCCTTGATTCTCTTCTGGTTAGTTGCTGTTTCTTGCCCATTTATTCTAACACCTACATCTCTCAGAGTTTAAAACCACTGTTAAGCTAAGAGAGATACTTCTGTAAGACTCATTATTACTGGCTTTTGTTCCCATTCTGCATTTACATTTCTGGATCTCTGCTTTAGTTTTCTGTGCCGCTTTCTTTGCATATTGAAATACTTCCTGTATGCGTATACTTATAATTTGAGCCGTTTTTCCTCTGTTACTGTCTTTTAATATTCTGCATCTCAAATGTTAATATTTTCCCGATATGCGTATTAGTCTGTTCTCTTCTACGTTCTGTTGATTGGCGGTAGTGGTGGGTATACCTTAACACATTTTATATTTTTCATCACATGGTTATGACAAAGGTTCAGTGTCTTGGGCCCTTCATTGCTGCCTCCTGAATGTCACGCTTGACTTCTCCCTTTCTCTCACCCACCACATCCTATACATCACTAAGTCCTGTAGATCCTGTCTCATAAATGTCTCCCAGCTATACCCACTTCTCTCTGTCCCTGTTATCTCCATCCTAGCACATCATATTTGGAGTACTGAAATAGTTTCCTTCCATTTGCATCTTGTGCTTCTGGTCCTGTTTGTCTCTAATCTGTGTCTACAGTATAGCTCTAGAAGGTTTCCTTTACGGAAAGCCCTCCAGTGGCTTTTCATTGCCTTTTCCATAATGTCCAAACTCTGCAATGTGGCTGACCTTGTCTCCAGCCTAAGTCCTGTTAGGACTGTTAATTTACCTAGCTTTCTGTGATCTAGTTTTGTAAGATTTCTACTAGTTTCTTGACGTGGGTGAATCCACCTTCTCCTTCTTTATCAGGCAGATTCCTACTCCTCTTTCTGGGTTCACCTTCATCTTCATTTTTGTGAGAAGTCTTTCCTTATTACTGGAAAGATGAGGGGTTCTGCTTTGCCCCTGCAGGTCCCTGAACCTTCCTTGTCAAAACACTCTTGACACTTCCTTATTGTTACTTATTATGTCACCTTCCCCATGGATGGCAACTCCATTATCCTGTTCATTGCTGTGTCTCCATGTAATAGATCAGTGCAGTTTGTTGAAAAAGAATGTTAGTCAAGAGACTTAAAATTGCTTAGTGAGAGCCTGCCACTCTATAGCATGGTGTTATACACAGAGATCTTGAGTTCAAATGTCAGCTCAGCCACTTTACAAACTGGGTAATTATGTTGAGTTCTCCATCTCTACTGGGGTAGTGGCTATAAACCTATCTCATGAGTTTTTAGGATTGAATGAGTGGATATGCCAGTGTTAGGACAGTGCTTTTGGATGATTTATTGTGGAGTCAATTTTTGTATCTTTTACCTTAAATTTGATTAATTTGTCTAGAAAGTTAAAATCGTACATACTCTCAGTTCAAAATAATTTGGGCTGCCTGAGGGGGGATACATTTTCTATGTAGAAATTTAGAGAGGGGAATGACATGGTTTTTGTAAGTCATATTCTTTTTTTCACCTATTTGGGTATTTGTTTTGTTCAGGGGAAATGAAGAGATAGTTAAGCTCCAAGTCTATGTCAAGATTTCTCCCTCTTTAGACGAGTGAAAATGAAAACACATGATCCAAAATCTTTGGTATTCAGCCAAAGATGTTCTAATAGGGAAGATTATAATGGCATAAGCCTACCTCAAGAAGCAAGAAAAATCTCAAATAAACAACCTAACCTTACAACTAAAGAAGCTAGGAAGAAGAACAAACAAAGCCCAAAGTCTGTAGAAGAAAGGAAATAATAAAGATTAGAGCAGAAATAAATGAATAGATACTGAAAAAAAAAAGATAAATAAAACCAGGAACTGGTTCTTTGAAAAGCTCAACAAAATTGAAAACTATTAGCCAGACTTATCAGTAAGAGAGAGAGAGGGAGAGAGAGAGAGAGAGAGGAAATGAGAGAGAGAGGACTCAAATAAATAAAGTCAGGAATGAAAGAGAAACAAAAACTGACACCACAGAAATATAAAGGATTAGAAGAAGATGTTATGAAAAATTATATGCCAACAAATTGGACAACCTAGAAGAAATGGTTACATTCCTAGAAACTCATGACCTCCCAAAACTGAATCAGGAAGAAATAGAAGATTTGAAGAAACTGATTACCAGCAGTGAAATTTAATCTGTTATCAAATAACTCCCAACAAACGAAAGTCCAGGATCAGATGGCTTCACAGGTGAATTTTACCGAACATTTAAAGAAGAGTTAATACCTATTCTTCTCAAATTATTCCCAATATTAGAAGAGGCAGGAAAGCTTCCTAATTCATTCTATGAGGCCAGCATTACTCTGAAGTGAAAACCAGATAGACACTTACAAAAAAGAACTATTAGCTAGTATCTCTGATGAACATAGATACAAAAATCCTCAACAATATACTAGCAAACAGAATCCAACAATACATTAAGAAAATCATTCACCGTGATCAAGTGGGATTTATTCCTGGGATGCAAGAGTGGTTCAGTATTCACAAATCAATTCATGTGATATACATCCCATTAGTAAGAGAAAGGACAAAAACCATATGATCTTTCAATAGATGCAGAAAAAGCATTGGACAGAACACAACATTCATTCATGATACAAACCCTTAACAAAGGTTTAGAGGGAAGACACCTCAAAATAATAAAGACCACGTATGAAAACCCACAGCTAACATTATCCTCAATGGTGGAAAACTGAGAGCTTTTCCTTTAAGAACAGGAACAGGACAATGATATCCACTCTTACCACTTTTAGCCAACACAGTACTGGAAATTTTAGCCCCAGCAGTCCTACAACAAAAAGAAATAAAAGATGTTCAGGTTGGTAAGAGAGAAATAAAACTTTCACTATTTGCAGTTGACATGATAGTGTATACAGAAAAACTGAAAGACCAAAAAATGCTAAAACTGAGAAGTGAATTCAGTAAAGTCTGAGGATACGAAATCAGTGTGCAGAAATCTGTTGCATTTCTATACACTAATCATGAAGCAGCAGAAAGAGAAATCAAGAAAACAATCCTCATTTACAATTGCACCAAAAATAATAAAGTATCTGGGAATAAACTTAACCAAGGAGGTGTAAAACTTGTACTCTGAAGACTACTAAACATTGATGAAGGAAATTGAAGCTGACATAAACAAATGGAAAGATATTCCATGCTCATGGATTGGAATAACCAAGATTGCTAAAATATCCATAGCACTTGAAGCAATCTACAGATTTAATGCAATCCCTATCAGAATACCAACAACATTTTTCACAGAACTAGAAGAAACGATCCTAAAATGTGTATGAAACCACAAAAGAGTAGCTAAAGCTATCTTGAAAAAGAAAAACAGAGTTGGAAGTATCACAATCCTAGATTTCAAAATATACTACAAAGCCAGTACCAGTGTGGTACTGGCACAAAATAGACACATGCCAATGGAACAGAATAGAGAGAACACAAATAAACACATGTTTTTATGGTCAACTAATCTTTGAAAAAGGAGAAAAGAATATACGTTGGGGAAAAGACAGTCTGTTCAACAAATGACACTGGGAAAACTGGGCAGCTACATGCAAAAGAATGAAATTGGACCACTTTCTTACACCATACACAAAAGTAAACTCAAAATGGATTAAGGACCTAAATGTGATACCTGAAACCATGAAATTCCTAGAAGAACATAAGGCATAAATTTCTTTGACATTGGCTGTAGAAACATTTTTCTATGTAGATTTCCTGAGACAAGGGAAACAGAAGTAAAATTAAGCTATTGGGACTGCACCAAAATAAAAATCTTCTGCATAGCTTCTGCACCATCAGCAAAATGTCATCAAGGCAACCTCCTGAATGGGAGAAGATATTTGCAAATGATACATCTGACAAGAGGTTAATATCCAAAATACATAAAGAATTTATACAACTCAACACCAAAAAAAAAAAACCCAGAAAACAAAAAACAACAACAAAAAAACAATTCAAATAAAAATGGCAGAAGACCTGAATAGACATTTTTTAAAGAAGACATATAGGTGGCCAACAGAAACATGAAAAGATGTTCAATATCACCCATCATCAGGGAAATGCAAGTCAAAACTGCAATGAGATATCACAACAGACACATGAAAAGATACTCAACATCACTTATCATCAGGGAAATGCAAATCAAAACCACAATGAGTTATCACTTTACACCTGTCAGAATGGCTAGAAGAAAAAAAAACACAAATAACAAATGTTGATGAGGATGTGGAGAAAAAGGAACCCTCATGCTCTACTGGTGGGACTGCAAATTTATCAGCCACTGTGAAAAATGGTATGGAGTTTCCTCAAAAAATTTAAAATGGAATTACCATCTGAGTCAGTAATGCTAGTACTAGTTATTTACCCAAAGAAAACAAAAACACTAATTTGAAAAGGTATATTCACCCCTGTATTTATTGCAGAATTATTTTCAATAGGCAAGATATGGAAGCAATCCAAGACCTATCCATACATGAATAGATAAGGAAGATACAGTGTATGTATACATACATGCATATGAACAATATTACTCAGCCATAAAAAAGAATGAAACAGAGATGGGATTTGAATCCAGTCAGTCTGGCTTCAGGATTCATACTTTTTAACATTATGAAGATGTTGTATGATGTATGATGTAGAACAGAGAAATAGGAGGAACGTGAAGACAGCCGAAGAAATCAAAGAAGGAGTTTTTTTTTTTTTTAAATTTTTTTTTTTTAAATTTTTTTTTTCAACGTTTATTTATTTTTGGGACAGAGAGAGACAGAGCATGAACGGGGGAGGGTCACAGAGAGAGGGAGACACAGAATCGGAAACAGGCTCCAGGCTCTGAGCCATCAGCCCAGAGCCTGACGCGGGGCTCGAACTCCCGGACCGTGAGATCGTGACCTGGCTGAAGTCGGACGCTTAACCGACTGCGCCACCCAGGCGCCCCTCAAAGAAGGAGTTTTAAGAAGGAAGAAATGATCAAAAGTGTCAAGAGCTACCTCTGTAGCTCATTAATCTGAAGTCAGAAAATTCTCCAGTGATTTAGCAATAAAGAAGTTGATAAGTTTGGTGAGAATAGTTTCAGTAGAGTAGCGATGTAAAAGCCCCACACTGTACTGGATTGAAAAGTAAATGATAGTTGAGAATGTGTAGACAGTGAATGTACATAAATCTTCCAAGACTAGTTTTATAAATTTTTAGATGTTAATCTTTAGTCAAGCTATTAAGCCATGTCTAATGAAAATGATTTGCCAACCCAGAGAGCCAGACAGGGTTGTTTCTCTGTTGGGAATGAGCAGGAATCCTCTATTTAGTGAGATTTCAGGGTATTAACATTTCTTTCCTATCAGCATATCACTGATACATGACATTCTGCCATTAATGTTGCATGGCTTTGAGCTAGTGATACGGGGGAGGATAACAAAATTAAACTTCAATTAATTATTAATTTTTACATGAAAATGAGTTTATTATGTCTTTTCCAGGAAGTGGTAAGTTGAGAGCAGTTCCCTAGAAGTTATAGAAGTTATAGAAATTGGTAGAGGAGAAGGCCTGGAATGGAGATGGGGGGAGCGGTTGGAATCTAGTGCATGGAGGGTATACATATCTGAAGAGTAAAAGAGCCTTAGGTACATGTATGTATGTATCTGGATGTGGAGGGCGGTCGGCAGGAGAATGACAATCCAGAAAATAAGGAGTGATTTCTTCAACCTCAACTCTGTATAGAAGTCACCCTGTATCTAGGCCTGTACTGTCCTGGCTGTGCATACATAATGACCACAGCATGTTAGTACAACTTATTAGTAATAGTACACTTCACTAAGCAGTTCTAAAAACTTCTCAGATTTCTCTTTGCGTAGTTAAGGGAGCAGTTGTTAGTAGGTACATGGCTCGGTAAGAGTGCCTTTCTACATAGGCACAATTTGAATGAGGAAGAAGAAACTGAATATTGGCTATTTTGATGGAGAGGAATATCACAAGTCTTGAGATAGTTATAGAAATATCTTTCATCCTCTTTATGAGTTTAGACAGTATTGGCTTTCAGAATTAATACTTGTCAACTTTGTGTGTGTGTGCATGTATAATTTTAAATGTGTACTATCCTCAGGTACTGGGGGTTTATTAGTAGATATCACTGATGACCGGTGATACCTGAAAGAAATCACTGAACTGAAAGATCCCATTCCACTGTGGAAATGTACCGCTGGAGAAGGAGGGATGGATCTTGAAGTGAGATTAGGAAATTCTCCTGGGGAAAGTTGAAAGATTGAGGAACTTTAAGGAAAAGATTGAAAGAAAGGAGCTCACCTAAAAACAAGTGGTGCCTTTCATACAGGGATTCCCTGATAGGTTTTTTTTTTTTTAAAGTTTATTTATGTATTTTGAGGGAGAGAGCGAGAAAGAGAGGAAGAGTGAGCAGGGGAGGGGCAGAGAGAGAGAGAGAGGGAGAGAGAGAATCCCAAGCAGGCTCTGCACTGTCAGCACAGAGACCGACGTGGGGTTTGATCCCACAAACTGTGAGATCATGACCTGGGCCAAAATCAAGAGTCAGATGCTTAACTGACTGAGCCACTCAGGCGCTCCTTCATGAGAAGGTTTTAACTCCTTGGATCCTTCCTTCACCTCCCACACATGACAAACTGAATAAAGTCATGTTTAATATATAACCTTAGGTCTTAGGTTATTCTCTTGAACTATTCCATACTCTGTAGGAATTCTGATACACCTGTATGTGATGGTGGTGGAGATAATATAGAGAGAAGAAAGTTAGGAAGGTAGAATCAGCCTCCACTTAACACTTTCTTCTGCTGCCTGTGGAATACTACATTTTACAGATGACAAAATACTATAAATGTTTCCAATGACTACTACCTTGAGGTCAGACTGGAAATTGGCATAAGATATTCAGAGGAGCCCATAGTTTCCACAGACAAAGAGGTGATATTTGTAGAACAACAATGAACTCAAAACAAGAGTCTGTCAACAAATTGGAAGTTTACAGGTTTTTAATATCTAAGAACAAAGAACGCAATATATGGCATCTGAAGTAAGGCTGTTGAGTAGCCATGGTTTCTAGTGGTGTTGGTTTGTGGACTTTAGAAGCTCTGGCCGTTCTTAAGTCATAGTCTGAAGGAAGAGTGAGCACTGCCCTTTTATGTTACTATTCTCAATGATTGGAGCTATGGGTAGCTACCATTCCCTTGGTCCCCAAGGCAATGATCCAGTTCTTGCCTTTCAGTTCATTAAGATTATTCATGATTATTGGTCGTTGTCCTTGTAAAAAGTCTTGGCACACATCTCAAAGCTTCAGCACGGGGCATATTTCACTAGAAAAGCCTGGCTTTTGGCTTAGTATGCTGTTTCATAGATACTAGTTCTATAGGGACCATCAAGTTAAATGTGAAAAGAGTGGAGCATTCTAATTCACTGTGCTCCAGCTAAGTCTGTCAATGAGCAAATCTCCAGAAGCACTTAAGTTTTAAAGGGTAGAGTTTTACTGTCTTTAAATTTATATATCTTGATGAGTTCTTAGATAAGTAAAGGTTGACTACTACAGAGCTTTAGGAGACCTATTTAACCAGTAGCCTAGAGCTTTTAATTAGAAAATTAATTAAAATTAATTAAAATTAATTAAAACTTGTTAATACAGATTTGGGAACTGATAACATGCTTAAAACGTTTTTCTGGGACATGTGACATTGCTTCATTTAAAGGATGTTATTTTAAAAATTGATAATATTTCAAACATACAGAACAGTTTAAAATATATCATTGACGTCTACATATCCATCTCTCAATTTGAAGAAATATTATTTGGCCATATTTGCTTCAAATCTCTTTCTTTCTTCCTCTCTCTTCTCCATTCCCTTCTTCCTCCTATCCTCCTTCTCTCTCTCTCTCCCTACTTCCCATCTCAAAGAAATACAAATTACAAATGCAACTACACCCACCCCTGTCCCTTCTTTTTCTTTCTCCTTCCCCAGAAGTTGGCATGTGTTCAGAAACATGATATGGAGTGCAAAAGAAAGTTGTAAAAGGATACTTATAGTTCATCAACATCTGTGTAAATTTTAAAAACACATAAAGCAATATTGTGCATTCTTTGATTAAAGACATTTAAGACCTTTCTCTATAATAAACAAAAAAGAAGTAACCTGCTCATGAGGATTTACTATATCACAAACAACTTGCAAAAATGAACAACTTGCAACAAAAGTCAGGATATACTGAAATCTGACATATCCCCTCAAGGACATCTTAATATTCTAAATTATTAGTCAATAGTAATCTGTCTTGATATATTTAAGTAATAAGAATACCTTTAGTACTAGAGCTGTAAACAACTCCCCTGTTTTGTTGGTTACATATCTCCTTCGCTATATAAACTTAGGGCCTTATCGATGTGAAATATGCTGCATAATAAAATGCTTTCCTTGGTTAGACTTAGCTAGTAAATAAAGTAATTAAATGCCATGGCTTAGAGTCCCAGCTGATTTACTTCAGTAGAAATGACCTCATAAAGTTCTCACCCGGTTGTGTACGCTAAGTCTCCATTCTATTACATTTTAAATGATTTATAGAAATGTTGAGGCTAGCAGAAATAGAAAAACGCAAATGTATAATATACCAAAGTTAGTTCTTAAAATAATTGATCAAGGTATATGTAGTTAATAAAGAGAGTATTAACTATCTTAGCAAGTCTTGATGTTTTCTTTGAAGCATGCCCGAATTCATTACCCCCCAGTAAATTCTCTTCTTTCATTCCTAGCATTGAGTTACATTATTTTTTTGTTGTGGTTTGTTCTCTATTTTGTGTGTTTGCTTTAATTAATTAATTAATGTATGTATGCATTTGTGTATTTATTTATGTATACCCATGGTGCTTAGCACAGCACTAGTAACATAGATGTTGATGAATAATTGTATTTTGCATGGTTTTAAATATGTTTGAAATAAAATGGATTTGTCTTAGGCACAGGATTATGTAAATAGGAAACACAAAGGATATGGTTAAAAGTGAATTGACTGTTCCCTCCACCTGATTCATAAATCCAGTTGGTTAGGCACTAAGGGAAAAATTGTAGAGTAATCTTGAAAACTTAATAGGCTTCAAGAAAAAAAAAAGAAGAGGGCTTTTTTTGTACTGTATTATAATTATTATGCCCTTGATTATCATTCGTGGTGAAAAATGTTCAACTGAAAAACTAGAATAAATGATTTGTTAATAAGTACTGTCAACTATTTGCCAATACAAACATGAAACCATTCTTACTCTTATTACTACTTTTGTTTGTATCATGGCCTTTGTGAGGACCCTCCAACTGTCCCTTTTCTGTTCCTCAATAGAACTTGGGCAGATTGTGTAACTTCCTGTCATGTTCAGTTTTTAAAGGTCTACTTTAAATCTCATTCAAAGTTCTACTTCTCCCCTTCTCCCCATGCCAGACCCCAGAGTGTTAGAATGGCAAGGAAGGAGAAAGCTTCTTTATACAAGAGACCACTATGGTAGACTCCTTTCTTTGAGTTACTACTGCTTTTTTTGTTTGTTAACAAGGACTAGTTATCTACTCCCCCTGCACTGCAGATGTCCAAATATTTGTTCTCTGTGTGCACATGTGTGAGTTCTTAGGTGGGTCCAGGGCTTGGAGGAGCTGTGAGGCTTTCTCACTGCATAGATTACTACCTTGGCAGCTATGACTCCAGCTCTATCACTTCTACTTAATCTTTGGATTTAAATGGTTGCCACTGACATTCACCTCACAGCTTCTTGAGCCTGCATGTATATATGTATGCACTCACGAGTGTGTGTGTGTGTGTGTGTGTGTGTGTGTGTGTGTGTATTTCCCCCAGTGTTAGCATTTTTTAGGAGGGTACTAGCAAAATGTCTATAGCCCAGCTACCTTCCATGATGTCCATTTGATCTATGGGAAACTGACCCATCTTGAGCACCCCAAATAGTAGAAGTGAAGATTGCTAACCTGCTGGTCATTCATTACCCTCTGCCTGCCATTTCTCTCCAGCTCCCTCTTCTTTTCTATAGGCGCAGGGGGGTAGATCAGTAGTTCCCTCTCCTTAGTCACAGTCCCACTACTGAATGGAATGGTGTTCACCCTTTCATGCAGGCATTCCCAATCTCTACAGTGATTCACTTGGAGTCTTCCCTCTTACTTGGCTAGGGAATTGTTTGGGATGGGATTAGCAGTTGGGAGAGTAGCTTTTTCCTCCTGTTCCCATCCCCCCTTAGCTTCTCAGATGCTTATGGTAGTAAAACCATTTCCTTGGTCTCCTTGTAATCCCTCGGGAAGCTGTTTGACTCCAACCTTTGGTGATTTCTTTTTTGTATATGGGCTCTTCATTTAGTGCCTCCTAGTCCTCAGGTTTTGGCCCTATTTGCCAATTTCAGGACTTTAGGGAAAAACCTCATTTGATATTGGATTAAAGCTGAGCCAGTTTATATGAGTTTATTTGCTCTTAAACTGTCTTTTACACACATACACATGTATTTTTGTAACGTAAAGTCTACATGAATAATTATACTTCGTTCTTTTTTTAAAGAGCTACATTTTATGTTTTATTTTATTTTATTTTATTTTATTTTATTTTATTTTATTTCATTTCATTTCATTTCATTCATTTCATTTCATTTTATTTATTTTTGAGATGGAGGGAGGGACAGGGAAAGAGGGAGACAGAGAATTCCATATCTGAAGCAGGCTCCATGCACTCAGTGCAGAGCCCAATGTGGGATTTGTACTCATGAACTGAACCAGGAGATTATGACCTGAGCCAAAATTAAGAGTTGGAAGCTTAATCAACTGAGCCACCCAGGCACCCCAATTATACTTTGTTCTTAAGTTAATTCTTAATATAAGTTACCTCAAGAAGATTAAATTTAATTTAATTAGAATTTTTCTCAGTGCTTTCCTGGTCTGCTCTTATTATAGTTACCAAAACATTCTACATTTATGATACCTTGGGGACAACTTTTACTGGGATGATATGTGGAATCATTTTTTTGGATTGGATCATTAATAACTTGGTTGAACATTATAGCATTGATGCCTTGAATTAAGGAAAGAAACTAAGACCACCAATTAATGTCTGGATACTGCATAGCATGCAAATACTCTTGGAGGCAGGATTAACTCCTCAAACTCTCATCATTCATTGGAAAAGAGACGGTTTCTTGAAAGCATAGTAGGCCTCCAGAGCCTGAGGTGAGTGGAAAACCAAGAATCCTAGAAATAGGAAAAGGCACTCAAAGAGAGTAGGGGCCTGCTAAAGCCATCCTTCTCTCCCATCCCACTTTTGCCTGCTTGGATATTGGGCACCCAGATCAGCAATGATACTAAATGGATAGTTAGGGGAATCAGTACCCTACAAAGGAACCTGTTCAGTACATGCATGTGTACAAGTTTTCTCCGTGGAATTTATAAACATTACTCGTGTTATGCCAGGCTTTATTACTCTTTATGCTTGACTGATAAAAACCATTCTAGTTATTGGTAATCTTCTATGAAACGGAATTTAAGACATATTTTGTTTCTTTTTTATAAAGATGAATATTAGACCATGCTGCAAAGATTAAGAATATATGAATGTTTATAATTGAAATAAAATCAGATAAAACTGATTCTGAAATTAATGCAGAGTTATTGATATGCACACTCATAATTGAAGAATATAGAATGCGAGAATATGCCCAAGTTTTGTGATCAAACAACTCTAGGTTAGAATCCTGGCTTTGCCAATTACGTGTTGTGCAAACTTGGGCAATTTCCATAAATTTGCAACGTCTCAGTTTCTTCATCTGTAAAATAGGCATAACAATATTAATTTTTTCAGTGTTGTTATTGATTAGAAATGACATATGCAAACTTACTACCTTGTAGAAAGAGTTAAGTGATTGCTCATATTAAAAGTTCTAATGCAGGGAGGGTTATCACTAATTTTGATGTTTTTTGTCTGTGTCAGAGTTTTCCAAATTTTACATGTACACTCCTTTAATTTGTTTAACAAACATTTGAAAAGAATTTGTTAGGTTGAAGGTCTGGAGGCTTCTAAAAACTTTTAAAGGAATTTAATGCTTTCGTAAGAATAATCAGCTTAGCACAAATAATTTTTAAAATAACCTTGCTAGACAGATCTCTAAAAAGTATGGCACATTTTCTTGCCTTTTGAGATACTGACTATACAGGGTCTTTACTATGATCATTGTTTATATGCTGAGATGTAATGCCATAATTTTTCAATCTTATTTAGGTGTGAAAGGATCTTTGTTTTTCATTATATTTCTTGAGTCTTGTCATCTGGTGTTCACATTTGCTGTTTGTCCCTAATGTTCTTAGTTTACTTCCACATTTCAACTTTGCCATTTCTATCTTAGGCTCTCAAAGTACAAGATAGAGAAGCGCCAACTTCTGAATAGGTCATGTGGAATAGTTCAGTTAACCTTAAGTTAGCAATTAGCTTACAGTGTTGGGTGACTGCTAACACAATTGACAAAGTCTTAGTCTGTTTTTATAGAAATGTAGCTTCCAAAGCCAGAAAGCCAGTTTTCTGATGGTCAGCCTATATTGAGAGTTTATCTAGTAAAATGCTTTTACATTATAATGTGATATGAGTGACTAAGATAGAAAGATTGTAAAAAAAGTTATATGAAAATATGAAAAAATACACAAATGGGGATAGTTTGCTGTAGAAAACTCTAATGGGAACATAGAATGTATACAAGAGCATGAGAGAATTAAAGCATGGAAGCAGAATGAGAGAGAAAAATAAGTGACAGCTGACACAATACACTCTCTCTAACCTTCTTTAGGGAGAAAGAGTGAAACCACTGATTTGGGGGGCAAAGAGGTGTCTCATTAGGCTCTCTTGCCTCTATTTCTGTCTGCTGCTTCAGACTTCCCATAAAATCCTTTTGCTTGCTAGGTTTGACCTAACAGAATAGAATTCTTGGCTAAGAGAGGGAAGGGTCTCAACTGCTCACAAGTTTTCTGGAGAGTTGTCTAGTTATGCATCCAGCAAACCAAGGACAGCAGATATGGCACTGAAAAAAAAAACCCTCATTTTTCCCTGATGAGTTTTTGTATTCCTTTCCAGTGGTAAATTGGTAAATGTGTAATGACCAGCTCTCTGAAGAAAAAAAAAAGTAAGTTTATGATAAATTTTACTGACAGCCTATTGATTTTCACAAAATGCTTTCATTAATTTTTGCCCAACTTGCATCCATAGCCACCCTAAGGTTAAATCCATGATTTGACAAAATCAGACTATGAATAATTGCTTCATATCTGATTCAGCAAAAAAAAAAATGGCTGCCAGTTTTCAGAAATGGGCATAGTTCCAAGATAAATGTTGGTTAATACTTTCATTTATGTTAGTGACTAAGGTAAAGTGAAACAGATGTGTGTTGGAACTTTACTCATTTGTCAATGACATGAGAAACTTTGTTAAATTGGGTGATAGTTTTTGAATGCTGAAAGGATATTTCCTCATTTTTTTTTTTTTTTTGCCTACTCACAATGTGATAGCTACTTACCTGACATACATTTAAGTGTTATTAGCATTATTGGTGTTAAAGTTGTTAGCATATTCTCCATTACTTTTTTAGGTCTTGACAATCAATAAGACAGTAGGTTGGGGCGCCTGGGTGGCTCAGTCGATTGGGTGTCCGACTTCGGCTCAGGTCATGATCTCATGGGTCTGTGAGTTTGAGCCCCGCATCGGGCTCTGGGCTGACAGCTCAGAGCCTGGAGCCTGTTTCGGATTCTGTGTCTCCCTCTCTCTCTGACCCTCCCCTGCTCATGCTCTGTCTCTGTCTCAAAAATAAATAAATGTTAAAAAAAAAAAAAGACAATAGGTTGAGCCCAATTTGTAGTATTTGCTGATTTCTGTGGTCAGTTTTAAACTACCAATGTGATGTTGTACATGGGATTGGAAAGAGATGTGCAATAATACATAATTATATGTATTTTCATAATACTATATTATTAATACTATATAATAAATTATATATTGTATATAAAATTTTCATAATAGTATTTTCATATATAGCTACAGTAGATGCAGTAATCTAAGGAGTACAGATTATAGTGAAATCTTAAAATGTAAGTTCATAATAAAATAATTAGGAGGTGATGAGTTTTGAGAATTTGTTACCTTTACTTTTAGTGTATTTAAAAAAATTTTTTTTAATGTTTATTTATTTTTGAGAGAGACAGAGACAGAATGTGAATGGGTTAGGGGCAGAGAGAGAGGGAGACACAGAATCCTAAGCAGGCTGCAGGCTCAGGCCGAACTCACGAGCTGTGAGATCATGATCTGAGCCAAAGTCAGATGCTCAACTGACTGAGCCACCCAGACGCCCCACTTTTAGTGTATTTTAATTGTAAGGTTATAAAATTTATTTATTTTATTTTATTTATTTTTTAAATTAAGTTTATTTCTTTTGAGAGATAGAGAGAGAGAATGCAAGTGGTGGGGGGGGGAGGGAAGGGCAGAAAGAGAGGGAGAGAGAGAATCCCAAGCAGGCTATGTGGAGTGTGGAGCCTGATGTGGGGCTCCATCCCAGAAACCGTGTAATCATGACCTGAGCTGAAATCAAGAGTTGGATGCTTAACCAACTGAGCCACCCAGGTGCCCCTATTTATTTTTTTATTGAAGTATAGTTGCCATAGAGTATTATATTATTTTGAAGTGTACAACATAGTGATTCAACAACTCTATAACTTATGCTCACTACAAGTATAGCTACCATCTGTCTCCATACAACACTATTACTGTACAATTGGCTCTATTCCCTGTGCTGTACCTTCCATCCCATGATTTATTCATCTAATAAGTGGAAGCCTGTGCCTCCTGCTCCCCATCACCCACTTTGCCCATCTGCCCTTGACCTCGCCACTGGCAATCACCAGTTTGTTCTCTGGATTTATAGGTCTTTTTCTGCTTTGTTTGTTTGCTTTGTTTGTTTTAGATTCTACATGTAAGTGAAATTATATGGTATTTGTTTTTCTCTATATGACTTATTTCACTTAGCATCATACCCTTTAGGTCCCATCCATCCATGTTGTTTCAGATGGCAGGATCTCTCCTTTTGTATGGCTGAGTAATATTCTATTATATGGAATCCATTCATTTATTGATGGACGCTTGGGCTCCTTTCATATCTTGGTTATTGTAAATAATGCTTCACAAACATCATGATACATATATCTTTTCAAATTATTCATTTCATTTTCTTTGGGTAAATACCTAATAGTGGGATTATCGAATCATATGATATTTAAATTTTTTGAGGAACCTCCATACTGTTTTCCACAGTGGCTACACCAATTTACATTCCTATCAATGTGCACAAAGTTCCCTCTTTCTCTACATCCTTTCCAACACTTGTTTCTTGTCTTTTTGATTCTAGTCATTCTGACAGGTGTAAGGTGGTATCTCATTGTACATTTTTTAAGTGTTTATTTAAATTACAGTTAGTTAACATACACTATGATATTAGTTTCAGTGTACAATACAGTGATTCAGCATTTCCATACAACACCTGGTGCTCGTCATAACAAGTACACTCCTTAATCCCCTTCTCATTTTGGTTTTGTTATGCATTTCCCTGATAATTAGTGATATTGAGCATCTTCTCATGTGTCTCTTGGCCATCTGTATATCTTCTTTTGAAAAATGTCTAAATTGATTGATTGAGAAAGAGAGAAATATTTATTTCCTGCATATTGGTCTAAGTGTTGCTTGTGGTTGTGTTTATCTGGCCTCCACTGGGTTTAATTCCAGGCATCAGGCAGTTTCTAGTCTACTCCAAATTTGTTCTCATTCTGTGACCCAGTCTCAAGGAGCATGGAACATGTTGCTTTTAGGGTGGAGGGCAGACACTCAAAGGTAAGCAGAAACATGAACTTCCTCTTTTTTTGTTTTGAAAAATTTTTTAAGATTTATTTGAGAGGCAGAGAGAGAGAGAGAGAGAGAGAGCGAGCATGAATGGGGGAGGGGCAGAGAGAAAGGGAGACACAGAATGAGAAGCAGGCTCCAGGCTCTGAGCTGTCAGCACAGAACCCTATGCGGGGCTGGAACTCACAAACCTTGAGATCATGACCTGAGCCGAAGCCAGACGTTCAACCCACTGAGCCACCCAGGTGCCCCAGAATCACGAACTGCCTCTTAAAGCTTGTGCTTAGAGCTGGCATGCTGTCATTTCATTGGTGAAACAATGACACTTCCAAAGTCAGTGGAGTTGGGAAGAATACTCCACCCACATTGAGGCATGGCAAAGGTGAGGAGGTAACAAAGGACTGTGAACAAAACATATAAAGAAAGATAAAAATGATTTTTTAAATAATTATGAAGCACATAGGTTTCATTTTTTATTTTAAAAAGTTAATATTGATCTAATAATTTGCAACATTTTAAAGAACTGACAGTTTCAGTTTGAGACAAAACAACATTTCAAACAAAGAAACATTATTTGAACAAGTTAGGTTTAGGTTGCTGAGGTGAATTCCATTTGTCATTTCCTGTGATTTATATTAAAAATTAACGATGCCCAAAACAAAAGCATTAGTTATGAAAAGAATAATATATGTTAATTTTCATTTGCAATTTGTACTTCATAGGCAGATATATGATGATCTAGGGCATCCATGTGTCTCTAAGAACTGGGATATGCCATCTCAAATTCTGTATAAAGGTGATCCTTGAATAATGTGGGGGTTAGGGGTGGCAACCCTCTGTTCAGGTGAAAATCCTCCTATAACTTATGTTTCCCGAAAACTTAACTAATAGCCTATTGTTAACCAGAAGCCTTGCCAATCACATAAACAGTCAATTAATGCATATTTTTCATGTTATGTGTATTATATACTAGATTCTTACAATAAAGTAAGCTAGAGAAAAGGTTAGTTAGAAAACCATAAGAGAAAATACATTTATAGTATTGTACTGTATTAATTCTGTAAATTTATGTCACGTGTTGGTAAGATAAATCATCTCTCTGTTAGTACCTATATCAATATTATATTAGGTGGTACAAATTTAAGTGCTTCATGTACTCATGTAATAGTTATTCAATAACATAATAGCTTAATAAGGTTTATTTCTTAAGGATTCTCGAATTTCTTTCAGACTTTAAGTTTATTCTTCTGTTTCCTTATCTAGCAGATATGTTAATTAATGCCTTTGGCCAGGCAAGATGGCATGTGACTTTGCTTGAAGTGTTTGATGGCAATTTTAGTAGGTTCTTAGATGACAAAAGTTAGACTAGCAGAAATTCTGTTTTTCCTTAAAGGTCAGTAACTTCATTAGGGTTACCATGTTATAACCCCAAATATGCTTTGGATATAGCCCATCATTCAGTTTTAGTTAAAAAATTTTTAAGAAATATTATGAGTACCTTTTCCCTGATACCATTCAAGAAAGGGACAAGATGTGAAGGGAAAGCAGATTTTCCATTTCCCTAATCTAATATACTTATTTGACCTTTCTGTTTGAAAGTTCTAAAATATACTGTCCTTTTGGGGGAAAAAAAGTACCAGATTGAGTCTCCTGGGAATTTTCCCAGTTTTAATTCTGCTATAAATATTTCCTTTGCTCCAGATATCATGAATATATATATATATATATATATATATATATATATATATATATTTTTTTTTTTTTTTTAATTACTATTGCTCAGAGCAGGCAGGCAACACATTTTTCTGTTCTTTTTTTAATAAGGATTCCAGGCATATGGTCCAGGCATATGTGTGTGTGTGTACAAGAATATGTACATTAGATAGTACAGCAATCCTTCCAGCATCCTAAGACTTGAGGAGAAACTATGTCCTCTAGTCTTTTAAAACTTATGTGAGATGCCTGTTTAACCTTCGTTGCATTTTTGTATTTAACATCATATTCCAGTACTTCAGATCAAGGACACAGATAATTTAAAAAAATTTTTTTTAACGTTTATTCATATTTTGAGAGAGCATGAGTGGGGGAGGGGTAGAGAGAGGGGGAGACAGAATCCGAAGCAGGCTCCAGCCTCTGAACTGACAGCACAGAGCCCGACGCGGGGCTCGAACTCACGGACTGTGAGATCATGACCTGAGATGAAGTCAGACGCTTACCCGACTGAGCCGCCCAGGCGCCCCAAAGGACACAGATAATTTAGTTGTTTGTTTGTAGCACTGTTCTGGCACTTCGGGGTTATGTGCTTAATTCGACAGCCCTAATATCAGGCCTGCCAGCATCCTTTGTTCAATCTGTCTTTCCAATCTGTCTGTCTTCTCTGTGTGTTAGTTATCAGGCCTCAAGCTAAGCCTCAGCTCCTCAAGAAAGTGCTTGAGAAAATACAACAATCCAAACGCTTTGGGACGCAGCAAAGGCAGTCCTGAGAGGAAAATACATTGCAATCCAGGCCTATCTCAAGAAACAAGAAAAATCCCAAATACAAAATCTAACAGCACACCTAAAGGAAATAGAAGCAGAACAGCAAAGGCAGCCTAAACCCAGCAGAAGAAGAGAAATAATAAAGATCAGAGCAGAAATAAACAATATAGAATCTAAAAAAACTGTAGAGCAGATCAACGAAACCAAGAGTTGGTTTTTTGAAAAAATAAACAAAATTGACAAACCTCTAGCCAGGCTTCTCAAAAAGAAAAGGGAGATGACCCAAATAGATAAAATCATGAATGAAAATGGAATTATTACAACCAATCCCTCAGAGATACAAACAATTATCAGGGAATACTATGAAAAATTATATGCCAACAAATTGGACAACCTGGAAGAAATGGACAAATTCCTGAACACCCACACTCTTCCAAAACTCAATCAGGAGGAAATAGAAAGCTTGAACAGACCCATAACCAGCGAAGAAATTGAATCGGTTATCAAAAATCTCCCAACAAATAAGAGTCCAGGACCAGATGGCTTCCCAGGGGAGTTCTACCAGACGTTTAAAGCAGAGATAATACCTATCCTTCTCAAGCTATTCCAAGAAATAGAAAGGGAAGGAAAACTTCCAGACTCATTCTATGAAGCCAGTATTACTTTGATTCCTAAACCAGACAGAGACCCAGTAAAAAAAGAGAACTACAGGCCAATATCCCTGATGAATATGGATGCAAAAATTCTCAATAAGATACTAGCAAATCGAATTCAACAGCATATAAAAAGAATTATTCACCATGATCAAGTGGGATTCATTCCTGGGATGCAGGGCTGGTTCAACATTCGCAAATCAATCAACGTGATACATCACATTAACCAAAAAAAAGAGAAGAACCATATGATCCTGTCAATCGATGCAGAAAAGGCCTTTGACAAAATCCAGCACCCTTTCTTAATAAAAACCCTTGAGAAAGTCGGGATAGAAGGAACATACTTAAACATCATAAAAGCCATTTATGAAAAGCCCACAGCTACCATCATCCTCAATGGGGAAAAACTGAGAGCTTTTTCCCTGAGATCAGGAACACGACAGGGATGCCCACTCTCACCGCTGTTGTTTAACATAGTGCTGGAAGTTCTAGCATCAGCAATCAGACACCAAAAGGAAATCAAAGGCATCAAAATTGGCAAAGATGAAGTCAAGCTTTCGCTTTTTGCAGATGACATGATATTATACATGGAAAATCCGATAGACTCCACCAAAAGTCTGCTAGAACGGATACATGAATTCAGCAAAGTTGCAGGATACAAAATCAATGTACAGAAATCAGTTGCATTCTTATACACTAACAATGAAGCAACAGAAAGACAAATAAAGAAACTGATCCCATTCACAATTGCCCCAAGAAGCATAAAATACCTAGGAATAAATCTAACCAAAGATGTAAAGGATCTGTATGCTGAAAACTATAGAAAGCTTATGAAGGTAATTGAAGAAGATTTAAAGAAATGGAAAGACATTCCCTGCTCATGGATTGGAAAAATAAATATTGTCAAAATGTCAATACTACCCAAAGCTATCTACACATTCAATGCAATCCCAATCAAAATTGCACCAGCATTCTTCTCGAAACTAGAACAAGCAATCCTAAAATTCATATGGAACCACAAAAGGCCCCGAATAGCCAAAGGAATTTTGAAGAAGAAGACCAAAGCAGGAGGCATCACAATGCCAGACTTTAGCCTCTACTACAAAGCTGTCATCATCAAGACAGCATGGTATTGGCACAAAAACAGACACACAGACCAATGGAATAGAATAGAAACCCCAGAACTAGACCCACAAACGTATGGCCAACTCATCTTTGACAAAGCAGGAAAGAACATCCAATGGAAAAAAGACAGCCTCTTTAACAAATGGTGCTGGGAGAACTGGACAGCAACATGCAGAAGGTTGAAACTAGACCACTTTCTCACACCATTTACAAAAATAAACTCAAAATGGATAAAGGACCTAAATGTGAGACAGGAAACCATCAAAACCTTAGAGGAGAAAGCAGGAAAAGACCTCTCTGACCTCAGCCGTAGCAATCTCTTACTCGACACATCCCCAAAGGCAAGGGAATTAAAAGCAAAAGTGAATTACTGGGACCTTATGAAGATAAAAAGCTTCTGCACAGCAAAGGAAACAACCAACAAAACTAAAAGGCAACCAACGGACTGGGAAAAGATATTTGCAAATGACATATCGGACAAAGGGCTAGTATCTAAAATCTATAAAGGGCTCACCAAACTCCACACCCGAAAAACAAATGACCCAGTGAAGAAATGGGCAGAAAACATGAATAGACACTTCTCTAAAGAAGACATCCAGATGGCCAACAGGCACATGAAAAGATGTTCAGCGTCGCTCCTTATCAGGGAAATACAAATCAAAACCACACTCAGATATCACCTCACGCCAGTCAGAGTGGCCAAAATGAACAAATCAGGAGACTACAGATGCTGGAGAGGATGTGGAGAAACGGGAACCCTCTTGCACTGTTGGTGGGAATGCAAATTGGTGCAGCCGCTCTGGAAAGCAGTGTGGAGGTTCCTCAGAAAATTAAAAATAGACCTACCCTATGACCCAGCAATAGCACTGCTAGGAATTTACCCAAGGGATACAGGAGTACTGATGCATAGGGGCACTTGTACCCCAATGTTCATAGCAGCACTCTCAACAATAGCCAAATTATGGAAAGGGCCTAAATGTCCATCAACTGATGAATGGATAAAGAAATTGTGGTTTATATACACAATGGAATACTACGTGGCAATGAGAAAAAATGAAATATGGCCTTTTGTAGCAACGTGGATGGAACTGGAGAGTGTGATGCTAAGTGAAATAAGCCATACAGAGAAAGACAGATACCATATGGTTTCACTCTTATGTGGACCCTGGGAAACTTAACAGGAACCCATGGGGGAGGGGAAGGAAAAAAAAAAAAAAAAGACGTTAGAGTGGGAGAGAGCCAAAGCATAAGAGACTGTTAAAAACTGAGAACAAACTGAGGGTTGATGGGGGGTGGGAGGGAGGGGAGGGTGGGTGATGGGTATTGAGGAGGGCACCTTTTGGGATGAGCACTGGGTGTTGTATGGAAACCAATTTGTCAATAAATTTCATATATAAAAATAAATAAATAAAAAAAAAAAGAAAGTGCTTGAATACTCTTCCACTCATCTCTCTGATTTCCTACTGCTTACGGATTTTGTTTCCCCCGTAGACTCTTGTATTTATTTGTTCATGAATTGTTTCGAATATACAAGTTTTCGTTTCCTAATTTATGCATTGCAGTCAAGGCCCTGCTTTTTGTTACCTAGTTAAGTAACTACAAAACTTGACTCTAGACTGAAAGTGGCAAGTAATTAGAGGTGGTATTTTAGTCCTTGGAAAGTTGATGGGATAGATATTTTTGGCTCAGGCTATCTGCCCAGTTCTCTTGAAGAATTCCTCCAGAACAAAGTTAGGTGCAGGTGAGTGTGATTTCAGTAGGGCAAACTCCCTTCTTGCTCATACCCCATAAGTCCCTGCTGGATTTTGCTATTATGCTTAAAGATTTTCCCTTAACTCTTAATTGATTCCTGAACCAGTCATATTATTTTAAAATATACTTCTCCACTTAGCAAGATTATTATAAATATGTTATATTCAATTTACAGAGGGCTCAATTTCTGTTCAGTTGTCAGTTTTTCTAGTCCAGGTTCGTTGGTAATCTCTCATGGGTCCAGTCGCCATATTACATCTTAGTTATAGCTCTTCAACAGAACCTTAAAAAATCATTCACAGGATATAAAAATGACCATCTGCTAAAACTTAAACCTATGGGTGAGTTTGACAGTTTACACAGAAGAGGAGACACAGGCTAGGTATCCCCTCAAATGTTAAAACAGATTTCAGTAGTTCAAGTTTAGGGTGTGTAAGAGAAAGAGGAAAAGTGGGGTTAGAGGAGGGAGAGAAAGAAGGAAGGAAAAAGAGAGAGGAAAATTGTTAGAGGTCATCCTTCAATTTAAGTTAGTAATGTGTGACTTTCCTGTAGCTGAACATTCAAATGTAATGATAAACGATTCATGAAAATTGAACTGAAAATATTGACCAGCTTTGTCAACACTAAGAGGCATAAATGCAGTAATTTATTTGACACGAGAACTGTTTTCCTTTAGGAATTGGAAAAATACAAAGACTTTGGTGTTGGTAAAGTGCCAGATATTTCAGGGAAGTGAAAATAATTGTCCACCCAGATGTTTGCAAATATTTGAATATTTAGAATTGTATGGACATCTGTTTGAATTTTCATGTTCGATATGTTCATTATTATGCAAATGTAAAATCTGACATTTAAGTCACACGAATAATTACTTACTGCCTGCTGATGATTATGTGCTTATGGAAGATAAGAGAAGTGATAGAAGATGAAGAAGAAAAGGTTGCCTTGAAGCTTGAATTTTGTATAAAATAAAGAATCTTAAAATTTCTTGAATAGTACAGTACCATCCAGTATTCTTTTAAAATCTTATTTTTAAAGATTTCCTATAGTATAATTGGATTTTTCTTTTGTACAATTCTGCTAATCTTAATACCTGTGTAGATTAATTAACTATCACCACAGTCAGGCTATGGAGCAGTTTCATCACTCCAAAAACTCCCTTGTGCTACCCCCTTATACTCATGTTACCCACACCTAACTCTTGGCAACCACTAATGTATTCGCAATAGGTTTTTTCCTTTTATTTAAAAAATTTTTTTAAAACGTTTATTCATTTTTGAGAGAAGAGAGAGAGCACGCGTGAGCAGGGGAGGGGCAGAGAGAGAAGGAGACACAGAATCCGAAGCAGGCTCCAGGCTCCGAGGTGTCAGCACAGAGCCTGACGCAGGGCTCAAACTCACGAACCACAAGATCACAACCTGAGCTGAAGTCAGACGCTTAACTGACTGAGCCACCTAGTTGCCTCAGTTTTTTCTTTTTGCAAGTGTCATCTTAATGGAATCATGCAGCATGTAACCTTTATGGACAAGTTTCTTTAACTCAGCATAATACCTTTGTTGTGTGCATCAGTAGTGTGTTTCTTATTATTGTTGAGTACTGTTCCATTGTATGGATGTATCATTGTTCATTACCTACTGAAGTACATTTGGTTATTTTCAGTTTGGGTGACTATGAATAAAGCTAATATAAACATTTGTTTACAGATTTTTGTGTGAACGTAAGTTTTCATTTCTTTAGGGAAAATCCAGGAGTGGGATTATTGGTAAGTGTGTCTATATATGTGTGTATGTATATATACATATATATATATATATATATATATATATACACATATACATCTAGAGATATATACATATAGATATATATCTCTATATATCTCTATATAGATATATATCAGTTAAAAAAATTATAAGAACCTGGCCAACTGTTTTCCAGAGTAGCTTTCCAATTTTCCATTCTCACCAGCAAGGTGTGAGTTCCAGTTGCTTTGCATTCTCCCAAAATTTGGTATCTCAACTTTTTTTTTTTTTTCAAAATTTTATTTAAACTCTAGTTAGTTAACACACAGTACAGTACTGGTTTCAGGAGTAGGATTCAGTGATTCATCACTCACGTACAACACCCTATGCTCATCATAATGCCCATCAACCATTTAGCCCACCCACCTCCTTCCATCAACCCTCAGTTTGTTCTCTACCTTTAAGAGTCTCTTATGGTTTGTTTCCCCCTCTCTCTTTCTCCACCTCCCATATATTCATCTGTTTTGTTTCTTACATTCTACATATGAGTGAAATTATATGGTATTTGCCTTTCTCTGACTGATTTATTTTGCTTAGCATAATACGCTCTGGTTGCACCCATGTTGTTGCAAATGGCAAGATTTCCTTCTTTTTGATGGCCGAGTAATATTCCATTGTGCATATGTATGTGTGCGTGTGCGTGTGTGTGTGTGTGTGTGTGAGAGAGAGAGAGAGAGAGAGAGAGAGAGAGAGAGAGAGAGAGATGTTTATCCATTCACCAAATTCACCAGTTGATGGACATTTGGGCTCCCTCCATCGTTTGTCTATTGTTGATAATGCTGGTATAAACATTGGGGTGCATGTATCCCTTCAAATCTGTATTTTTGTATCCTTTGGATAAATGCCTAGTAGTGCAATTGACAGATGGTGGTGTAATTCTATTTTTAATTTTTTGAGGAACCTCCATACGTTTTTCCAGAGTGGCTGCACCAGTTTGCATTCCCACTAACAGTGTAAGAGGGTTCCCCTTTCTCTGCATCCTTGCCAACATCTTTTGTTTCTTGTGTTGTTAATTTTAGCTATTCTGAAAGATGTGAGTTGTATCTCATCATGTTTAAATTAATTAATTTAATTAATTAATTTAAATTCAGTGTAGTTTATATATAGTGTAATATTGGTTTCAAGAGTTGAACCCAGTGATTCATAACTTGCATATAACACCCAGTGCTTATGCCAACAAGTGCCCGTCTTAATTCCCATCATCCGTTTAGCCTACTACCTCTCCCCTCCATCCACCCTCAGTTTGTCCTCTGTATTTAAGAGTCTCTTATGGTTTGCCTCCCTTTCTGATTTTATCTTATTTTTCCTTCCATTCCCCTATGTTCATCAATTTTGGTTCTTAAACTCCACATATGAATGAAGTCATGTGATATTCGTCTTTCTCTGAATGACTTATTTCGCTTAGCATAATACCCTCTAGTTCCATCCACATTGTTGCAAATGGCAAGATTTCATTCTTTTTGATAACCAATATTCCATTGTATATATATATACCACATCTTTATGCATTCACCAGTTGATGGACATTTAGGCTCTTTGCATAATTTGGCTACTATTGATAGCACTGCTATAAACATCATGTGCCCCTTCAAATCAGCATTTATTTATCCTTTTGTAAAATACCTAGTAGAGCAATTGTTGGGTCATAGGGTAGTTCTATTTTTAATTTTTTGAGGAACCTCCTTACTGTTTTCCAGAGTGGCTGCACCAGTTTGCATTCCCACCAGCAGTGCAAAAGAGATCCTCTTTTTCCGCATCCTCGCCAACATCTGTTGTTTCCTGAGTTGTTAATTTTAGCTATTCTGACAGGTGTGAGATAGTATCTCACTGTGGTTTTGATTTGTATTTCTTTGATGATGAGTGATGTTGAGCATCTTTTTATGTGTCTGTTACCCATCTGGATGTCTTCTTTGGAGACGTGTCTATTCATGTCTTCTGCCCACATCTTCACTGGATTGTTTGTGTTTTGGGTATTGAGTTTGACAAGTTCTTTATAGATTTTGATACTAATCCATATCTTCCCCCATTTTGCCTTTAGTTTTGTTGATTGTTTCCTTTGCTGTGCAAGAGCCTTTTATCTTGAAGTCCCAATAGTTCACATTTGTTTTCATTTCCCTTGCCTCTGGAGGCATGTCTAGTAAGAAGTTGCTGAGGCCGTGGTCAAAGAGGTTGCTGCCTATTTTCTCCTCTAGGATTTTGATGGTTTCCTGTCTCACATTTAAGTTTTTCATCCATTTTGAGTTTATTTTTGTGTATCGTGTAAGAAAGTGGTCCAGGTTCATCCTTTTGCATGTCGCTGTCCAATTTTCCGAGCACCATTTGCTGAAGAGACTTGTCTTTTTTTCCATTGGATATTCTTTCCTGCTTTGTCGAAGATTAGTTGGCCATGCATTTGTGGGTCCATTTCTGAGTTCTTTCTTCTGTTCCACTGATATATCTGTCTGTTTTTGTGCCAGTACCGTACTATCTTGATGATTACAGCTTTGAACCAGAGAAGACCCCAAATGGCCAAAGTAATGTTGAAAAAGAAAACCAAAGCTAGAGGCATGACAAGTCTAGACTTCAAGCTGTATTACAAAGGTATCTCAATTTTTCAACAAATATAGCAGTTCTTGTAGGTGTATGTTCAATTTGCATTTCAGTAATGGCTAATAATGTTGAATAGTCTTTCATTATTTATTTGTATATTTGTATATCTGTATATTTTTTTTTGTTGAAGTGTATGTTCTTTTTTTTTTTATATATATATGAAATTTATTGACAAATTGGTTTCCATACAACACCCAGTGCTCATCCCAAAAGGTGCCCTCCTCAATACCCATCACCCACCCGCCCCTCCCTCCCACCCCCCATCAACCCTCAGTTTGTTCTCAGTTTTTAACAGTCTCTTATGCTTTGGCTCTCTCCCACTCTAACGTCCTTTTTTTTTTTTTTTTTTTCCTTCCCCTCCCCCATGGGTTCCTGTTAAGTTTCTCAGGGTCCACATAAGAGTGAAACCATATGGTATCTGTCTTTCTCTGTATGGCTTATTTCACTTAGCATCACACTCTCCAGTTCCATCCACGTTGCTACAAAAGGCCATATTTCATTTTTTCTCATTGCCACGTAGTATTCCATTGTGTATATAAACCACAATTTCTTTATCCATTCATCAGTTGATGGACATTTAGGCCCTTTCCATAATTTGGCTATTGTTGAGAGTGCTGCTATGAACATTGGGGTACAAGTGCCCCTATGCATCAGTACTCCTGTATCCCTTGGGTAAATTCCTAGCAGTGCTATTGCTGGGTCATAGGGTAGGTCTATTTTTAATTTTCTGAGGAACCTCCACACTGCTTTCCAGAGCGGCTGCACCAATTTGCATTCCCACCAACAGTGCAAGAGGGTTCCCGTTTCTCCACATCCTCTCCAGCATCTATAGTCTCCTGATTTGTTCATTTTGGCCACTCTGACTGGCGTGAGGTGATACCTGAGTGTGGTTTTGATTTGTATTTCCCTGATAAGGAGCGACGCTGAACATCTTTTCATGTGCCTGTTGGCCATCTGGATGTCTTCTTTAGAGAAGTGTCTATTCATGTTTTCTGCCCATTTCTTCACTGGGTTATTTGTTTTTCGGGTGTGGAGTTTGGTGAGCTCTTTATAGATTTTAGATACTAGCCCTTTGTCCGATATGTCATTTGCAAATATCTTTTCCCATTCCGTTGCTTGCCTTTTAGTTTTGTTGGTTGTTTTCCTTTGCTGTGCAGAAGCTTTTTATCTTCATAAGGTCCCAGTAATTCACTTTTGCTTTTAATTCCCTTGCCTTTGGGGATGTGTCGAGTAAGAGATTGCTACGGCTGAGGTCAGAGAGGTCTTTTCCTGCTTTCTCCTCTAAGGTTTTGATGGTTTCCTGTCTCACATTTAGGTCCTTTATCCATTTTGAGTTTATTTTTGTAAATGGTGTGAGAAAGTGGTCTAGTTTCAACCTTCTGCATGTTGCTGTCCAGTTCTCCCAGCACCATTTGTTAAAGAGGCTGTCTTTTTTCCATTGGATGTTCTTTCCTGCTTTGTCAAAGATGAGTTGGCCATACGTTTGTGGGTCTAGTTCTGGGGTTTCTATTCTATTCCATTGGTCTGTGTGTCTGTTTTTGTGCCAATACCATGCTGTCTTGATGATGACAGCTTTGTAGTAGAGGCTAAAGTCTGGCATTGTGATGCCTCCTGCTTTGGTCTTCTTCTTCAAAATTCCTTTGGCTATTCGGGGCCTTTTGTGGTTCCATATGAATTTTAGGATTGCTTGTTCTAGTTTCGAGAAGAATGCTGGTGCAATTTTGATTGGGATTGCATTGAATGTGTAGATAGCTTTGGGTAGTATTGACATTTTGACAATATTTATTTTTCCAATCCATGAGCAGGGAATGTCTTTCCATTTCTTTAAATCTTCTTCAATTACCTTCATAAGCTTTCTATAGTTTTCAGCATACAGATCCTTTACATCTTTGGTTAGATTTATTCCTAGGTATTTTATGCTTCTTGGTGCAATTGTGAATGGGATCAGTTTCTTTATTTGTCTTTCTGTTGCTTCATTGTTAGTGTATAAGAATGCAACTGATTTCTGTACATTGATTTTGTATCCTGCAACTTTGCTGAATTCATGTATCAGTTCTAGCAGACTTTTGGTGGAGTCTATCGGATTTTCCATGTATAATATCATGTCATCTGCAAAAAGCGAAAGCTTGACTTCATCTTTGCCAATTTTGATGCCTTTGATTTCCTTTTGTTGTCTGATTGCTGATGCTAGAACTTCCAGCACTATGTTAAACAACAGCGGTGAGAGTGGGCATCCCTGTCGTGTTCCTGATCTCAGGGAAAAAGCTCTCAGTTTTTCCCCGTTGAGGATGATGTTAGCTGTGGGCTTTTCATAAGTGGCTTTTATGATCTTTAAGTATGTTCCTTCTATCCCGACTTTCTCAAGGGTTTTTATTAAGAAAGGGTGCTGGATTTTGTCAAAGGCCTTTTCTGCATCGATTGACAGGATCATATGGTTCTTCTCTTTTTTTTTGTTAATGTGATGTATCACGTTGATTGATTTGCGAATGTTGAACCAGCCCTGCATCCCAGGAATGAATCCCACTTGATCATGGTCAATAATTCTTTTTATATGCTGTTGAATTCGATTTGCTAGTATCTTATTGAGAATTTTTGCATCCATATTCATCAGGGATATTGGCCTGTAGTTCTCTTTTTTTACTGGGTCTCTGTCTGGTTTAGGAATCAAAGTAATACTGGCTTCATAGAATGAGTCTGGAAGTTTTCCTTCCCTTTCTATTTCTTGGAATAGCTTGAGAAGGATAGGTATTATCTCTGCTTTAAACGTCTGGTAGAACTCCCCTGGGAAGCCATCTGGTCCTGGACTCTTATTTGTTGGGAGATTTTTGATAACCGATTCAATTTCTTCGCTGGTTATGGGTCTGTTCAAGCTTTCTATTTCCTCCTGATTGAGTTTTGGAAGAGTGTGGGTGTTCAGGAATTTGTCCATTTCTTCCAGGTTGTCCAATTTGTTGGCATATAATTTTTCATAGTATTCCCTGATAATTGTTTGTATCTCTGAGGGATTGGTTGTAATAATTCCATTTTCATTCATGATTTTATCTATTTGGGTCATCTCCCTTTTCTTTTTGAGAAGCCTGGCTAGAGGTTTGTCAATTTTATTTTTTCAAAAAACCAACTCTTGGTTTCGTTGATCTGCTCTACAGTTTTTTTAGATTCTATATTGTTTATTTCTGCTCTGATCTTTATTATTTCTCTTCTTCTGCTGGGTTTAGGCTGCCTTTGCTGTTCTGCTTCTATTTCCTTTAGGTGTGCTGTTAGATTTTGTATTTGGGATTTTTCTTGTTTCTTGAGATAGGCCTGGATTGCAATGTATTTTCCTCTCAGGACTGCCTTCGCTGCGTCCCAAAGTGTTTGGATTGTTGTATTTGCATTTTCGTTTGTTTCCATATATTTTTTGATTTCTTCTCTAATTGCCTGGTTGACCCACTCATTCGTTAGTAGGGTGTTCTTTAACCTCCATGCTTTTGGAGGTTTTCCAGACTTTTTCCTGTGGTTGATTTCAAGCTTCATAGCATTGTGGTCTGAAAGTATGCATGGTATAATTTCAATTCTTGTAAACTTATGAAGGGCTGTTTTGTGACCCAGTATATGATCTATCTTGGAGAATGTTCCATGTGCACTCGAGAAGAAAGTATATTCTGTTGCTTTGGGATGCAGAGTTCTAAATAGATCTGTCAAGTCCATCTGATCCAGTGTCTCATTCAGGGCCCTTGTTTCTTTATTGACCGTGTGTCTAGATGATCTATCCATTTCTGTAAGTGGGGTGTTAAAGTCCCCAGCAATGACCACATTCTTATCAATAAGGTTGCTTCTGTTTATGAGTAATTGTTTTATATATTTGGGGGCTCCGGTATTCGGCGCATAGACATTTATAATTGTTAGCTCTTCCTGATGGATAGACCCTGTAACTATTATATAATGTCCTTCTTCATCTCTTGTTACAGCCTTTAATTTAAAGTCTAGTTTGTCTGATATAAGTATGGCTACTCCAGCTTTCTTCTGGCTTCCAGTAGCATGATAAATAGTTCTCCATCCCCTCACTCTGAATCTAAAGGTGTCCTCAGGTCTAAAATGAGTCTCTTGTAGACAGCAAATAGATGGGTCTTGTTTTTTTATCCATTCTGATACCCTATGTCTTTTGGTTGGCGCATTTAATCCATTTACATTCAGTGTTATTATAGAAAGATACGGGTTTAGAGTCATTGTGATGTCTGTATGTTTTATGCTTGTAGTGATGTCTCTGGTACTTTGTCTCACAGGGTCCCCCTTAGGATCTCTTGTAGGGCTGGTTTAGTGGTGACAAATTCCTTCAGTTTTTGTTTGTTTGGGAAGACCTTTATCTCTCCTTCTATTCTAAATGACAGACTTGCTGGATAAAGGATTCTCGGCTGCATATTTTTGCGTCTAGCACCCTGAAAATCTCGTGCCAATTCTTTCTGGCCTGCCAAGTTTCAAAAGAGAGATCAGTCACGAGTCTTATAGGTCTCCCTTTATATGTGAGGGCACGTTTACCCCTTGCTGCTTTCAGAATTTTCTCTTTATCCTTGTATTTTGCCAGTTTCACTATGATATGTCGTGCAGAAGATCGATTCAAGTTACGTCTGAAGGGAGTTCTCTGTGCCTCTTGGATTTCAATGCCTTTTTCCTTCCCCAGTTCAGGGAAGTTCTCAGCTAGTATTTCTTCAAGTACCCCTTCAGCACCTTTCCCTCTCTCTTCCTCCTCTGGGATACCAATTATGCGTATATTATTTCTTTTTAGTGTATCACTTAGTTCTCTAATTTTCCCCTCATACTCCTGGATTTTTTTCTCTCTCTTTTTCTCAGCTTCCTCTTTTTCCATAACTTTATCTTCTAGTTCACCTATTCTCTCCTCTGCCTCTTCCATCCGAGCCGTGGTGGTTTGCATTTTGTTTTGCATTTCCTTTAAAGCGTTTTTCAGCTCCTCGTGACTGTTCCTTAGTCCCTTGATCTCTGTAGCAAGAGATTCTCTGCTGTCCTGTATGCTGTTTTCCAGCCCAGCGATTAATTTTATGACTATTATTCTAAATTCACTTTCTGTTATATTATTTAAATCCTTTTTGATCAGCTCATTAGCTGTTGTTATTTCCTGGAGATTCTTCTGAGGGGAATTCTTCCGCTTGGTCATTTTGGATAGTCCCTGGTGTGGTGAGGGCCTGCAGGGCACTTCCCCTGTGCTGTGGTGTATAACTGGAGTTGGTGGGCGGGGCCGCAGTCAGTCCTGATGTCTGCCCCCAGCCCACCGCTGGGGCCACAGTCAGACTGGTGTGTGCCTTCTCTTCCCCTCTCCTAGGGGCGGGATTCACTGTGGGGTGGCGTGGCCCGTCTGGGCTACTTGCACACTGCCAGGCTTGTGATGCTGGGGATCTGGCGTATTAGCTGGGGTGGGAAGGCAAGGTGCACGGCGGCAGGGGGGGCAGGCTTAGCTCGCTTCTCCTTAGGTGATCCACTTCAGGAGGGGCCCTGTGGCAGCCGGAGGGAGTCAGATCCGCTGCCGGAGGTTTGGCTCTGCAGAAGCACAGAGTTGGGTGTTTGCGCGGAGCGAGCAATTTCCCTGGCCGGAGCCGGTTCCCTTTGGGATTTTGGCTGGGGGATGGGCGGGGGAGATGGCGCTGGCGAGCGCCTTTGTTCCCCGCCAAACTGAGCTCTGTCGTCCGGGGGCTCCGCAGCTCACCCTCCCTTTGTCCTCCGGCCTTCCCGCTTTCCGAGCAGAGCTGTTAACTTATGACCTCCCAGACGCTAAGTCGCGCTTGTTGTCGGAACACAGTCCGTCAGGCCCCTCTGCTTTTGCAAGCCGGACTCGGGGGCTCTGCTTGGCTGGCGAGCCGCCCCTCCGCCCCGGCTCCCTCCCGCCAGTCCGTGGAGCGCGCACCGCCTCGCCGCCCTTCCTACCCTCTTCCGTGGGCCTCTCTTCTGCACTTGGGTCTGGTGACTCTGTTCTGCTAATCCTCTGGCGGTTTTCTGGGTTATTTAGGCAGGTGTAGGTGGAATCTAAGTGATCAGCAGGACGCGCGGTGAGCCCAGCGTCCTCCTACGCCGCCATCTTCGTGACTCCTCTCCGAAGTGTATGTTCATGGGTTTTTTTTTTTTTACTCATTTTAAATTGGTTTGATTATTTTCTTTCTGTTGAGTTTTGCAAATTCTTTATATTTTTGAATGGCCTGACAGTGGTGTTAATGTAGACAATAGATGAGGCAAAAAAGGGAGGGAGCAGTAATTGATTATCTACTATACATGGCTTCTTAAACTTTGAAATGTTCTCTGTATATCTGTTAATGTTTTGGATTAAGGCATAATGCTTATTTCTTATCTCTGAAAATCCACTTGAATAGTGAATAATTGATCTGACTTACTGGTTTCAATAGACTTCAGCTTGTATACTTGATTCTCACACCAATTCAGTCAGGTACTATCACTCACATGTCACACATGAGGAAACTTAAGGGCTCAGAGAAACCGGGACTTGTTCAGGGTCCCTTAGGTAGATGAGCTAGAACTGGAAACCAGCAATATGGTCCCCATTACCTGTCCTTTTGTCATGGTCCTGGAACAGCTTGAAAATGAAATTTATTCCATGATCCAAATATAATCCATCAGGTCACAGTTTGGGAGAGCAGAAACCTTGTGAGCAGACCATTCATTACCCACTTACACCAAGAGCATGTATATGGTATATATTTTTGGTGATGGTGTAAGATTCTTGGGTATTTTGTGGTGGGAAAGTCAAGGCTTGACCTCTAGTGCTCAGCTCTAAAGTCACGTGAGATCCTCGGTCATACTGTAAATACGTGCTAGTTCATAGCTATTTGTTCCTTTACGATTAGAAATTTTCCATAAAGAATTTTTCCATAAGGAAGTGTCAAAGTAAAATTATTTAACTTTTATTAAAATAGATAGAAAATTTTGTATAGATTAGTAAAATTATATGTAAAACTGGTTATAGTTTAAAAATAAAATATAACTGGAACCACAACATAGACTAATAAATTGGAACATTATTTAAGCTTGGATGTGTATTACACAAAATGACTTGAGGAAAATCATATTTTCCAAACCTAGCAGATGTTATTATGCCTCTCAAATCCATTTCCATTTTTTTTTAACTCCTCTGAATACAGCTTTCTCCAACTGGTATTTATGGTCTTTGGAAAGTCATTTAGCTGTTCCCACGGACAGAGATAGTATTACAAACTTTGTATAGTGGTATACAAATAGCTAAGTGGAAGAACTGGGAGATTATCCTCTATGACCAACCTCTAAGTTGGGTTAAACCTCCCTTCATTTACAGACCAAAGAAAAGTACTTTTCCCTGTCCTTCACTGGAAAATTACGGAATTATAGAGGAGTCTTTGCACATGATTAGACCATGAAATTTGAAGGAGTGTTAAACTTACTTGGGTTTAGGAAAGCTTTTCTAGGAATATTGCCCTGGCAGAGGTGAGGTATTTTCATCAGATTTATTAGCCAAGAGAGAAAAGCTTATTTTAATGTTCCCACTGGCCCCATAAGTTATTTCTCTCTATCTGCTGTGGAGGAAAATAATTAAATTATTGATGTTTGTTGGCCCATACGTGCAGCTGCTTTTTCACTTATGTTGTTCATACACCCAATGTAAATATTCCAGACTTCAAGCAAATCAGTGACTCAGGACCAAAGATATATTAGTTTGACTAGCAATGCCAGTGTTTTAATTCCTTCCAAGGAAAGTGGTGTGGACTGATTTTATTTGCTGCCAACATTAACCCCAGTATGATTAAATTCAGAATATTTAAGTATGTATTTCCAGGGTTTGAAAATTCCCCTCACTAGGATTGCTTTAGAAATGTAAACTAATCTTTCTTTAATAACCATCCCTCTGAACAATACTGAAGGGCAATTACACAGGCTCACCTGTCACTTTACTGACCCTGTGTGCAGACTACATGGCATGCCTGGGGGAAATGGGGGTCAGGGAAAAGAGGTGGAGATCTCTTTACCTGAAGCCATACTGTAAATATGATCTTTAAAAAACGTTCTCGGGGTGCCTGGGTGGCTCAGTCAGTTGAGCGTCCGACTTCGGCTCAGGTCATGATCTCACGGTTCATGGGTTTGAGCCCCACATCAGGCACTGTGCTGACAGCTCAGAGCCTGGATCCTGCTTTGGATTCTGTATCTCCCCCTCTCTCTACCCCTCCCATGCTCATGCTCTGTCTCTCTCTGTCTGTCAATAATAAATAAACATTAAAAAGAAAACATTTAAAAAATGTTCTCTTTCCATTTCACATTTGTGCTGGGATCTCTTGTTCTGGGGTCAAATCAGTTTTATCTGAGAGTCTGTGTTACACAGACTATGTAAGTTATTATTGACCATTTTGCACCCCTCCCCCCAAAGACTTCTCATGATCTGAACATTGGAGAAAAGTATTTCCAGATTATATTGAAAAATACAAAATGTCTTCTTTTATTTATTTATTTTTTTAGCCATATGACCTTTTAATTATTTTTTTTCCAGTATATGAAATTTATTCTCAAATTGGTTTCCATACAACACCCAGTGCTCATCCCAAAAGGTGCCCTCCTCAATACCCATCACCCACCCCCCATCAACCCTCAGTTTGTTCTCAGTTGTTAAAAGTCTCTTATGCTTTGGCTCTCTCCCACTCTACCCTCTTTTTTTTTTTTTTTCCTTCCCCTCCCCCATGGGTTTCTGTTAAGTTTCTCAGGATCCACATAAGAGTGAAACCATATGGTATCTGTCTTTCTCTGTATGGCTTATTTCACTTAGCATCACACTCTCCAGTTCCATCCATGTTGCTACAAAGGGCCATATTTCCTTCTTTCTCATTGCCACGTAGTACTCCATTGTGTATATAAACCACAATTTCTTTATCCATTCATCAGTTGATGGACATTTCGGCTCTTTCCATAATTTGGCTATTGTTGAGAGTGCTGCTATAAACATTGGGGTACAAGTGCCCCTATGCATCAGTACTCCTGTATCCCTTGGGTAAATTCCTAGCAGTGCTACTGCTGGGTCATAGGGTAGGTCTATTTTTAATTTTTTGAGGAACCTCCACACTGTTTTCCAGAGTGGCTGCACCAATTTGCATAAAATGCCTTCTTTTAAAAACTATTTCTGTTGGAGTAGATTTAGAAAATGTCATTCTGCAAACATTGGAGAACACCTAACTGGAATATTGATAAGAACATTCTTTGGTGTTCCTTTAACTGACAGAGGACTTACACAGAATCCTTCCACCTGAGATATCAGTGAGAGAAAGAGTACAGAGTGTTGGTTTCTACAGATAACCATTCACTTCACTTTGCTACCTTGACAGACTTTGCAACAGAACTAAGAAGCAGAGAATTCAGTAATTTGAGATCTTTCTCTGAAGAGAGTAAATATAGATTGAACTTTGTATTACGGGAGCTACTGATGCAACGATTTAGGACAAACCCTCTCTCATTCCCTTTTAAATGGCAGCAAAAAGAAAATTTGGGGGGGATATTGCAACATCTTTGAGGGGCTTTGATTTGCAGTGTGAAGTTGGGAGAACACACTAACCTGGGCAAGGGGAAGCTTGATGCTCTGGGGAAGTTATTTTACTTTTTTCTACCTAAGTATATAGTGCAACAGGGCACTTTCAGTGTCCTTCATACAGTGCTTCCTTTTTGAATTTGCTCCAGATCTCTTGTCTTATCACCAAAACTTTTAAGCTAATCAACTCCTTAAACAAGTTTTAGCAAAGTAATAAAATAGTCCAAGGGGGAAAACTCCCCAAACAGTGTGCCTGCTTTAATGAAAACATTTTGGCATTTCAATGATAAAAATGTGCTAATCATATCCTTTTATTAGTTAAAAAGTGCTTTAGGGTTTTCATATTCTTGTAGACAAGAGGGAAAATAGCCAAATGTTGTCATTTTTGAGAACAAGTAAAGAAGCATGGATCACTCAATAATTCTAAAACAAATGCCACATTGTTTAATGTATGTGGGGAACTAGATAATGGAAGAATTAATTACTTGGCAAAACACTTAATGCAATGCAGTAAGAGAGGGAAATGGCCTTAGGAAAGGGTCATGTCAATAATATTGTGGGGCAAGGGGTCATGCTGTCTATTTTTGTACAGTGTATCAGAAAATTTACAAGCAAACTGAATTTTTAATTTCTGTCCCTCTCTCACGTCCTACTATAAGTCTCCTCAAATGTCTCACAATCTTGGTGTCAAATAAATGCAGTCTCAGTTGACTTGGGGGGGGTGGTTATTAAATGATTTTTCCATAGAGAGCTCACACACAGCCTCCAGGCCTGGGGTTTACATTATCAAAATGTTTACTTGCTCCATTTGAGCATGAGCGAGTTTAACCAGTTTGAAACAGTTTTGCAGTTGGTTTGGGGTGTCCTTTTTATTCCAATGGATTAAAAACAATGTGTGTGTATGTGTGTAATTTAGTACATGAGTTCTTTCTACTTCTGGACACTCTGTCATTATTGTTATGGACTAAACATTGTGGTAGATAAATGTATAAATAAATTAAGTATTAATAATGAATTTAGAATTATATAGGGAGCTTTAGGGTGTAAATGAGGATGTTGCAGACAGACACCTTGTAGAGAATGGATCCCATTTTCCAGTTCCAGTTTGGATTGGTTTGGATTGTGTTCCTAATGAAAACAAACGTCTGAGCCTTGTTAAGCTTGTGTTTAGATTCTGACCCTAGGTTTTGCCTACTTTTCTTGGTGACAGCTCTGCTATAGTCCCTAACATTTGATTTTAGCCCATCATTAGCAATAGTGTGAGCTGGTTATCTCAGCGCTGGGGCAACGTGCTGAGACTCCTGAGATCAGCAAAATTTATAAACATTTGCACAAACATTTCAGATTTCCGACCTGATGTGCCTACCTCATCCTCTTTTCCCAGTTTCCCACAAATGTAAATCTGTCCTCTGCTGGCAAAACAAAACTTATGAGAGCAAGATTTGGTTGCTTTGCTAGGCTTTGAGAAACTTTACAGAGAATAAAAGTTTAATCAGTTTTGTCCAATGAATGGAGAGAAATTCCGGTAATGGAAATGGCAGGTTTCTATAGTTACACATTATGTTTTCTACGTTTAACAAAAGGAGAGCTCTTAAACAGGAAGGAATATAAATGGTTTTTATTAATATTCATATAATATTACTTCCCACTCACAATAAAACACATTAAAATGCAATCAACTAGTTAGCAAATGAATGCACCTAATGTTAATTCTCCAATCATATTGTTCATATTGGGTTCTCCACTCCAATGTTTCTTTGCTTGGAGATGTGAAAAAAAAAAAAAAAAAGCCTGTGTTCAACATTGTGTTGGTGTGCCATTTTCACAGCCTAATACCTTATGGAACATTAGTTCCCGTAAATTATAATTAAATAGTTTTCAAGCTGCCTCTGCAGTGTTATCGTCTATAATTAATATGCAACATAACTTTGGATGAGTAGGATAGTAAATAAGTTTTAATACCCAAACTAGTTTAAAATTGGGGTAAAACTTTCTGTATGTCCCTAAAATCTTAGGTCTTCAGTCACTGGAGGGCTTTGTAAACAATACCGTTATCAACAAATTAGACTCTTTTAGTCTAGAAGGACAGTTCTCAGAGGCAATTTTGACCTCTTTTCCCAGAGTATATGTGACAATTCTAGAGACATTTTTGGTTGTCATAACTTGGTGCTGCTATCAGTACCTAGTGACTAGAGGCCGGGGACACCTGCTAAACAACCTTCAGATGCACCATCCATCCTCACCCCCAACAAAGATTATTCAGTCCAAAGGGTCAACAGGACCATAACTGAGAATTCTTCATTTAGGACAGTGTCTCTTCATTTTGTGATACATTGTGCAACTGGGATATGTTAAATGACTTGAATTATTAAGGAGTCCTAGAAGTTAATGCTTTGATTTTGGAGCCAAATAAGATACTGTTGATAGTATATGAATTTTCATTTAGTGTCTTTTTTAGGGAGAAAAATGTAGAACAAAGATGCAAAAAGAAAAAAAAATCATAGTAAGATTTTTTAGACATTGAGTGATAAAACTTATTTTTTCTTTTTAAAAAAATTTTTTTTAACGTTTATTTATTTTTGAGACAGAGGGAGACAGAGCATGAATGGGGGAGGGCCAGAGAGAGAGGGAGACACAGAATCCCAAGCAGGCTCCAGGCTCTGAGCTGTCAGCACGGAGCCCGAAGCGGGGCTGGAACTCACAGAGCGCGAGATCATGACCTGAGCCGAAGTTGGATGCTTAACCGACTGAGCCACCCAGGCGCCCCTAAAACTTATTTTCAAGTGTAAATTTTCCCAAGGTTCTTTGGGTCAGCTTGAGTAGATATCTAAGGAGAAGAAAATGTCAGACAACTTTTCAAGGTTCTGTTAAAGAGATATAATGGAGAGAAAATGTGTTACAACACTGTTTCTTGGAATAGGAATAGTCAAGACTGAAAAAGTTATTTGATTAAATCTTATTCATCTTCAGAGTATTACAGATTTCTCCTCCTTCCCCAAATAAAATTAATGGATTTTTTTAAACCCCCAGAGCTCTTAAAAAGCAAAGTATTTTAAAATTGTTCTACTTAACCATATCAGTATGTACTTTTAAATTTTTTTAAATTGTGCTTTTAAACAACCCCTGTGAAGTCTGAGAGAAATGCTACTCAGATACAGAATATTAAAACTCAATTAACTCACAAACGAAGCTAATTCAGTAGAATATATGCTGCATGGAGACAGGGACCTGGGCTGTCATGAAATTAGCTCTGGACCCAACACGTGGAAGAATCCATTGTACAACATTCAGGAAATATTAGTGAAATCCAGACACACAGACCAGTTTTCCTGGACTGTGGACTCTCCGATAAATGGGCCTGTGTTGAGGCAAGTGAAACATTCATTCAGAAGAGGCTACTTCGAATAAGAAGTAGCATTAAAGAGTCTACAAATTTTGCTAAATATTCAAAAAGCCTAGAATAAGCAAGTCTAGAATAGTGACTTTTCCGAGCCCCCAATTTAAGTGCACGTGGACCATATTGCTGTTGAGACCACCTTCTCTTGCTTTCTTAACCCAGAAATGTTGTATGGGTTATAGGCCATAGACATTAGCACAATGACAGTGAACTGCATGGCTTATACTACCTTTGCCATAACACTCCCCATCCTGTGTACATAGAGTGATGACTGCCGCCAAAACGAAGTCTCACCCAAACTAGAAATTCTCCAGTTTCTTCAAGGGTATTTTATGCATTTTAAAATGTATTCCTTTGACTCTTCAAAACATTTATTTATGTCTTTACTTTTGAAGTGCATTTAACTAATTTTATTTTTCCACTTGCATAAATTGTGATTCAAAGTAAACTAGGAACAGTTAGAACTTACTTGAAGATACTTTACCTAAAATGAGTTGAATGGACAATATTTTTACTCCCAAAGTTAGAGCTTCGGCCTGTGCGTTGATGTCTCCCACTTCATAAATCCAGCCCAGCCTCTCCAGCAGCTCTGATTCTACATCTCTAACTTATTACTGGAAAACTCTGTTTGGGTGTCCATTGGGCTCCGGCTACATTTGCTTTAAAGTAAACTCCCTGTTTTCTCCTCTCCCAAACCTGATTTTCTGCATTTATTTTTCACCTAAGCAAATTTATTTTCCTAGCTTCTTTCAATGAAAAAGCCCCAAATCATAATTCAGTATTTGCCCACTATTCAATCTTGTTTCTCAGCAAATTACAATTTTGGTCATTAATTTAAATAGATTAATTTTTTCATAACTCATGCTTATGTTCTATTGTTGATTACTCATGTTGCATGGTTAACAATTTGGCATTTAAAATAAAATTAGGAAAGGGTGCCTGGTTGGCTCAGTCATTTAAATGTCCACCTTTGGCTCAGGTCGTGATCTCACGGTTTGTGGGTTTGAGCCCCGTGTCAGTCTCTGTGCTGACAGCTCAGAGCCTGGAGTCTGCTTCAAGATTCTGTCTCCCTCTGTCTCTGCCCCTCCCCAACTCATGCTTTGTCTCTCTGAAAACTAAACATTAAAAATTTTTTTAAATAAAATAAAACTAGGAAAACATTGATTATCAGTAAAAAGATCCCTTGAATCTTCATGATTGGTCTATGAATCTTTATTTGCTGATATGAGGAAGCTTATATGAAAGTTAAAATTCTGTGAAGCTATTTTCAATTGAAAATCAATGATGACAAAACATGCAATAATAATACTTGACATCGATCCAGGATAGTTTCTCATTAATTTTTGAAGTGCAATACACTCTGAGAATAATGGAGAAAAAATTAGTTTAATCCACTTTACAGATTTGGAAAAGCAGATCTGTAAAGACTGTGCTTTACTAAATTCATATAATGCATTGAGAGGAAGAACTGGGATTCAGTTCATTTTTATAGATTTCCAATTCAGTATTTCTTTTACTAAATCCTATTGTTTCCTGTCTTTGAAAAATTGTAATTAGTAGGAATTTAGGATTAATTAAAAAAATTAGTTCTTTGAATGTACCTTGCTCCTTCATATCTCAAAGCATGTGACATTTTCCTGTTTGGAATGTTTTGTTTTCTCCCAACCTCATTTTCCTTTAGCTAATTGACTGCCTTCATTCTCAGATCCCAATTGCAGCATCTTTTCTTCAGGGAAGGCTTCACTTACATTCTGTATTAATTCAGTTGCTATATATATATGTATTTTTTTTTCAAAACATGTCCCAGTGTTCTCTTTTTCTTTTAGGTTGTATGTGTGATTATTTGCTTAATGACTTTGTTTTCCCCCCCACCCCCATCCCCACCCCCACCCCCCAACTCTCCTCTGAGCAGTATAAGGGCAGGGCTTGAGTTGATTTTGTTTATCACTGTATCTGCAGGGGAAAGGATGATTGGTATGTAACAAAATATATTAAATTCCTAAAGGAATATGATAATTGAATAAAGTAAGGGGATGTACTAAAGGAAATTGTATTTAAATTGTAGAAGAGAAAAAAATAAAAATAAAGAAGTGAAAAACACAAAGAGTATTTGTTACGGGTGGAATTAGCTCCTAGAAGTCCTGAGACTAAAGAGGAATTTCATAAACCAAAATTTTTTAAACCTAGAGGTGGGTCTAAAAACTGTTTTCTGTTATTTACTTATATTACTCAATAACAATAGATGTTAGAGTATGCTTATCATAAGTTCTATGATTGTGTACTTGCCTAAGGATTGTGATCACTAATTGCTAAATTAATGGGTGTCTCTGGGCTGCAGGGCACTAAATGAGGCATTTTATGGAAACTAGAGAAGACACTGTTCTTATCATTAAGTTGCTCTCTGTGACTGTATTTTATGGTTGAAATATTTTGTTAAACATCTGCTTCTCTGGGAGTGGACACCATCTGCTAGAAAAGAGGGGAGCAGAGAGCGTCAAGAATGGATTTTTAAAAAGTGTTGATGAACTATATTTACCACTACTATGTAGTTTCTGTGTTTAATGTTTGATTTCTATCAGTGCAATTCTCTTCAAGAAATTTAATTTCATTTCCCAGTTGACCTGAGTGGAATTTTTCAACAAGTGTTTATTGTGTGTTTTATTCTGTGCCAGGCACTGTACTAGGTCATGGTGATAGACAGATAAAAGACACATCCCTTGCCTTCAGGGATCTTACAGACTACAAGAGACAGAAGAATGCACCATGGCTGTGTCATAGTGTTTGAGACATGGGTGTGTGTGGATATTATTAGGGCACAGATAAGAGGCCTGGGCCCACAGTGATTCTAGTTAGGCTTCCTGAAGCAAGTTTATCCTGAAGGAACTTCCTGAAGGAAGTTTATTCGTGAATAAACAGCAGGAGGTTACCACATGAAGAAGAAGGATATCAGAAGGACCAGTTTAGAAAGAGGGAAAGTATAGGCAAAGGGACAGAAGAATGAAAGATTTATCCACGTCTGTGGAGGGGAGTGCAGAAATGTCATTTTAGAGGTAGCAGGGACCTTACAAAGCATCCTGAATATCTTGGTGTGTGGTTGAATTTCATTCTGGAGGTGGTGAGAATCCTTTTAGGAATTTTAAGGAGAGGGTGGAGGAAAGATCTGTCGTAACACTTCATGACTGATTAGGTAGTTTGATAAGATTCAGGAAGGAATATAGAATAATTCTTTCGATTCTGATTTGGGCCAGATAGAGAATACAGAAGAAGTGAGTCTGACAGGTAGGTAGTTAGTTGGCTTTTCTCATTAAATTAAATCTGTAGCATATTCAAGTGGCATTGTGAAATAAGTAGTTGGATTAAAGGATTTGGATACCAGAAGAGTATTTGGGGCAACAAACAGACAGATATTTACAAGTAGATTATTATATAGGTGGTAGTTACAAACAGGTGTGGATGAGATGTTCTTAGAAAGCATACACAGGGAGAAGAGAAATTGTGTTGTAAATATTTTGGTTTAGCGTTCATTCATCTTACTCCTTAAGGAGTACTCCATGTTTCCTTTGGGTTGTTACTTCTGTCTAACTTTTACTGCAAGTGGTTGGGGCTGATCCCTTGTCCAGCTCTAGGGGTAGCTATGTAACTAGGAATAAGTCATCTGGCTTAATCCATTCTTTTGGCCTCAGTGTTTGGTTCACTAGTGGGAATGTGACTGAAATAGGCTATTAGCAGCCAGAAACAGGACTTATGTTGGAACTATTGTAGGGAGAAAATCTCTCTTTTCTTCTGGACTTGAATTTGGAGGATGTTAGCTAGGAACTATTGGAGGCCACCTGAATAGCCTGAGTGTAAAACCAACAAACACCAAAGAAGCCAGAGCCAGGAGATGGAGAGAAATAGTCATGACAAAAATCTTCCCATCTAGCTCTGCTTAAAAAGTTTTTAATACTGCTCCATTAGAAAAACAACAAAAGCAACAACAACAACAAAAAAACAAAAACTGCAGCATTGTTAATGTGAGTTGCAAGATGGTGCATGAGCTTCCCCTGGCTGTCTCTTCAGCCTCATCTTTCCCTCATTCCCTCGGAATGTACCATGTTCCTTTCCATATAGGACCTTTGTGTATGCTGTTTCTATCTTTAGAGGTTTACCTTTTGTTCATTGTCTAGTAAATATTGACTATTTCTGGGAACTGAGAACCACCGCCTTAGGAAAGAAAGCCTTTCCTGGTCACCACATGCCCAGTTGAGGTTATGTTGCTTTGTTATAGATCAGGAGTTGGTAAACGTTTTTCTGTAAAAGGCCAGATGGTAAGTATTTTAGGCTCTACATGCCATGTGGTCTCTATCATAACTGCTCAACTTTGTTGCTGTGAAAGCAGCCATAGACAATATCTAAATGAAGAGATATGGCTGTGTTTCAATAAAACTTCACTTACACATACAGTCAGTGGGCCATATTTAGCTCACAGGCAATAGTTGCTGGAGTCCTTTTATAGACCTTTATTTCCTTCAGAGCTCTAATCTGAGTTTGTAATCATATATTCATGGTAATTATTTGATTAATGTTTGTGTCTACCACCAGATACTCAGCTCCGTGACATCAGGACCATGTGTTTTTGCTCATCACCATATTTCCAGTGTCTAGCATAGTGTCTGGTACACAGCAGAGTTTTATGAATGTTGTAGTTATATGTTTACAACATAAATAGAGAAGGAGCCCATAAAGAAGATTGAGAACAAATGAGCTGAGAAGTAGTTGTAACATAAGGATGAAATGGAATCCTGACATTTTTAAAGAGAAAGTTTAGAGAAGGAGTGTTTAGTTAACAGCACCAAATGCTAGTCAACTGAACAAGAATGGAAAAATTCCCATTTGGCAACTGAAGAGATATGGATTGGCTTGGAGAGAATGGCTGCATCAGAGTAGAGGGGGTTAGCATTTGGGGGTGGTGAGTAGTAGGTAGGAGCGGTCAGAAATTAGATTACTTTTGAAGAAAAGGTGGGGAATGTGGACAACTATTATACGAGGTAGCGGGAGTTATAGCTAGAGGGGATAATAGGAAGTTACTTATATTAAAACAAAGTTTCTAGAATAAAACAGAAGACAGTACCTTCTTGACATTGCAGTATACAAAAATGTCTTGAGTAGAACACACACAAAAAAACCCCCACTAATCATGAAGGAAAAATACGAGAAATTGGACTCCGTTAAAACGAAGCACTTCTGTTAAATAGGACACTATTTAAAGTGCTTAAAGGCAAGCCACAAGGTAGAAGATATTCTATATATGTATAATATAGTATATTAGCTATGTATGTATATATTTACATATTTTATCATAAATTATATAAACATATATGAGAATTTATATGTAAAGTATAATTATATGTTACATTTATAGATATTATGTGTACATATTATATATATGTATATTACATTTATAAGAGATAGAAGGAGAGAGAGAGGGAGAGAGCAGGAGGTAGAGATGGGAGGGGGAGAATAACATATCCATAGCATTATAAAGAGAAACTGGAAACACCCCATATAGAAACATGGGCAAAACACTTGAACAGATCCCTCACATATAAATGGTCAATAAACATGGGAAAAGGTGGTCAGTGTCATTACTCTTCAGATAAGTGTAAATTAAAACCACATTAGATATCTCTTCACCTTTGCCAGAATGATTATCACCACCCCCACAAAATTGAAAATACCAAGTTTTGGATAGGATGTAGAACACCTGAAACTCTCATATATTGCTGCTGGGAGAGTAAATAGATCCATCTACTTTAGAGAACTGTTTGAAAGTATCTGATAATGCTGAATATATTCTGTGATATAGAAATTCCATACTCTGTTGGGTATATATACCCAACAGAAATGTATATATATTTTCATCTAAGAATGTTCATGGTAGTCCTATTTTACAATCCATATTTAATAACAGATGTACATTGGAAACAAATCAAATCTCTATCAACCATGGAATAAATTGTAGTTTATTCATACAATAGGATACTCTATGGTAATGAGAATGAATGGACAAAACCACATGCATGCAACAACATGGGTATATTTTACAAACAGTACTGATCCAAGAAGCCAGATATAAGAAAGAATATATGGAAAATTATATTTAGAGAAAATTTTCAAACAGAAAAAATTAACTAGTGGTTTTGGAAGTCAGAATAGTGGTTACCTTTGGCAGAGGGAATGCCTGGCAGGGGGACTATGGAGACTTCTAGGGTGCAGGTAACATCCTACTTGTTGATTTAGATGGCATTTACCCAGGAAAACGTCTCTCTTATGATTTGTGCACTTTTCTCTATGTATATCTTCTTTAACTAAACATTTTTCTTTTCTTTTTTTTTATAGAGAGACTGTGAGCATGAATGGGGGAGGGGCAGAGGGAGAGGGAGAGAGAATCCTAAACAGGCTCCAAGCCCAGTGTGGAGCCTGACACAGGGCTTGATCTCATGAATGAGATCATGACCTGAGCTGAAATCAAGAGGCAGATGCTTAACTGACTGAGCCACCCAGGTGCTGCCCTAAATAAGTTTATTAAACAAATGAAAACTTTTGAGTTGTTTGCCCCCATTTGTATATTGAGTGGAAAGGGGTGGTAGAAGGGAAAAAGAGGAGGAGTTTGATGGGATGCTGCCCTGAAGAAGTGAGTGGGAACAGGTCAGGGCACAGGTGAGAAGGACAACCTACCTCCCCAAGGATGGAAGGGAAGGTGATACGCATTTTTACAAAAGGCTGGAGGATGTTTTCAATCAGGAAGGAAAGTCTCTCCTTTTCTTAAAGTCTTTAAAATCCTAAACTTTCCTTATTTATGTCTCTCCACCCCTCCTCCACCATTTTGGGTAGTTCAAATTTGTGTGAGGATTGCAAAAAATTGCCTTGATTTGGAATTCTTAGAAGTGTTGAGGCTGGTTTTGAAAGGGTCTTCTTGGGGCGCCCGGGTGGCTCAGTTGGTTAAGTGTCTAACTTCAGCTCAGGTCATGATCTCACAGCTCGTGGGTTTGAGCCCCACATTGGGCTCTGTACAGACAGCTCAGAGCCTGGAGCTGCTTCAGGTTCTGTGTCTGTCTCTTTCTGTCTCTGCCCCTCCCCTGCTTGCACTCTGTCTCTCTCAAAAATAAACATTTTGAAAATGTCTCCTTAAGGTTTTCTTCTTGGTTAGGCTACTCTTATGTTGATTAGTAACTAAGACAGATTATGTTTTTTCTTTTTTCTCTGTGATTGTGAGAATAAAGATTTGATTGGGACCTCTGCTATAGACACTTACAATAGAATTAAGTACAGAATAAAAATATCCTCTGCATGGAATTAAAAGATAATAAGGTCCTAATGCATACTAAAAGCAATTTATTATGTTCTAACAACTTGATTATCTCCTTTGGAGAGAGTGAGCATTCCTGCCTACTTCATTCCCATCACTGCCCAGACTTGCCTGGAATGAGTTCCCACCTCACGGTCTCAACTGACTTATCCTCAAAATTGCTTCAGTTTTCCATTTAACTGAAGTTATAGGGGCTTTATCTTTCAGGACTGGTCCAAATTAGGCTTTCTTTCAATGACTGTACTATATGGTGTACAGAAAATTAAAGGACAAATTTGCAGAGGAAATGAAGGTAACTCCTTGGGAATTGGAGCTCTATAAGCATTGAGATTTCTGAAAATTTTTTGATCGGCATAGTAGTTCTGCATTGGACCATCTTGGCATTGTAATCTCTTCTTTAAGGGCTTTGTAGATAATCTTACTTTCTGATCGGTTCTCTCTTGACTAGTGGAGAGTAGGTTGTGTATGTGGTTTCACAGAGCCTTAGAGATAAAGTCACTGAGATTAAATTGTGGGAAGAAAAAGTAGTATCTTAACATATCCTGTTTGCCCTGGCTCCTAGATTTGTTCAGTAATGACACAAATCATCTTTATATTACTTTTTTCTCTCATCAAGGGAACCTAAATTTTTCTTTTCTCCTTTGTAAAAAAACATGTAACCAGACCTACCTAGCCACATGTACACGAAACAAATTCTGTCCAACTTTTGAGATCCAATTTAAGTTTCATATGTACGTGAATGTTTTCAACATTACTGCAATCCTTAACTACCTTCTTTGTGAACATATAAAATGCACATAGTCCCTACCATGCAATTCATTGTTTAGCAATGTAACTGGTTTATTGCAGGTACCTGTCTGATATTTCCAACTAGATGAAATTTCTCTGAAGATAAGAATTGTACACACTGCTTCTAATTTGTGAACAGGTATTCAGTAAATGATTTCTATTTTTTATGACATCTTAAAAATAAGTACAAGAACCTATTATTAAGAAACAAACATCCCAAGTCAATTTCATAAAGTTTCAGAATTAGATATTTTTACAATAAGTCATTCCTTATTTGGAGTCCATAAGAAAAAAGGGAGGATAAACCAGAGATGAAATGCAAACTTCAATTTCAGTCAGGATGATGAAATAGAGAGTAGAGAGAATTAGGGGGAGCTTGGCCGTTTAGGTATGGAAATAATTTTTTCCTCTGTTATTTGGAACATAGCCACACACATCTGCTTATGTGCCAGAATTTGGGTTTGCACCTTTGGTGTGATGGAACTAATTTTACTAAAAATAACTTGACCCAATGATTTTATAGCTTTAAAACCAAGTATTACTTTTATGGAGTTTTAGCCATTTCCTTTTTTTCCTTCTCTTTTCTGTTTTCAAAATGTTAGAACTGAGGAAACAATGGCAACTAACCATCAGTGGAAGCTGTTTGTTATAATGACAAGTCATGGTTGCCATGAAGAAAATAATAAGGCGTGGCACACAAAACGTCAACACCAAAGTACAGATTCTTTTCAGCTTTTCTAGGCACCCGGTTTCATTTTTTTTTTTTAATTTGTGCTTTAGTGTGTATACAACTTGATTTTTACTTTTATTTTTGGTTTTGATTTTCTTAATGAGATCCTATGGATGGTTCAGGGTGCACTTAGTAAAGTACACATATTTGATAATTACCGGTGGGATCAATCAGTTCCATGACCACAGAATGCAACTATTATCCCAGCCTGCCCTCACAGAGATGTCAGACCAGGGCTGCAAGAAGTGTCAGAAGGACAGATGGCAGCTGAAGGTCTCCAGGTGGAAGAGAGGAATTGATTCTGGGGTCGTGGAATGTCAGAGAGCCTGTGATGGCAGGGCTTGTCAGCAGCAGGCAGAAGTGACTGTATTATGACTCACCAGGAATACTGAGATATTGTGCCTGGATCCCCAAGCCTCATTCCCCTACAGTTTCTCTCCATCATGTTCTCATTCAGTCTTATTCCACACCCCAGTTGGCCAAGAATTTTCTATTTTTAATCACTTCTTATCTTCTTTTCAAAATTCCCTTTTGTCTCTGAGTTTCAATCCCAGCTAGTCCCTTCTCGGCTTTAGCTTTGCCCAGGTTATTAAATATATTTGCGGTATAGTTGTCACTTTCTTCCCTAATTCCTACAGAACTGGATCTCATTTTCTTGTCATTTCTCAAGGGCCCTGAGAGTCACTATAGAAATTTAAAAATACGATTCATCTTATTTTTACAAAGGGTTTTCTACTTCTTGACCGAATTGTACCTTTGACACTACTTCCTTCAAAATCCAAAGTGCCCTGAAACCACAAAGTAACTCAGTAGACTGAGTGCTGTAGGTTCAGCCCTAGCATTAGTAAGTACTTCCTGCTGTGTGTGTAGAGAGCGGAGAGGGGCTTACAATAAGCCCTGGAGAGAGGTGTAATATGGGTTACATGAGTATAAAGTGGAATTGCATCTGGGGACGTGGCAAGGTCGGAGGACTGAAGGGGTGAAAGGACTTCAGATGCCTAATTCTTTGGCTGTGAGAGAGGGAAGATTAAAATGAAGGAGGGGGGGCGGTTAATGACATTGAGGGGTGGATTGATTTCCTCTCTAGTTTGCCTGTAGATCTGATAAGAGATTATGGTGACAGAATCAAGCAGTCAATCGATCGATCAATCAATCAGCAAGCCTGATTAACAGTGCACAAAGACAGCATAGCTTTAGAAAGTGGCTGCCGTAAGTTTCGGTGCAACTGCCCAGGCAGTTATTAAGAGGTCGAGGACAGTTCAATGTCCAGGGGACCAATTGCATCATATTCATTTCTAGTAAATAAAACGGTATATTCTCTTTTTGTTTAATTTCACATTTACTGAGCACTTAGAATGGGCTAGGCCTGTGTCATATGCTGAGGATAGTGTAGTGAGAGAAAGGAAGAAAGGGAGAAATGATAATATAAAGAAATAAACAGTGAGGGACCAAGGAAGGAAGAGAGGTAAGATAGAAAGAAGGAGGAAGAGAGAAAGAGAGTAGTTCCTGTCCTCAGGGGATATAGTCTCTCATGAAATTTGTTGTTACTATCTTGAGCTGTATTAATAAAGTATTCATAAGATAGAATGAAGTCACAATACAAGTGAATATTATTGATTGTTCTAACTGGATGGTCCAGAAGGTCTCACTTTTTTCCAAATTGTGTATGCTGGCCCTGAAATAGCTGAGTGATTGCTTCAGCTAGCTTCTTTATCTTTTGTGTAAAGAACCAGGCATGATACCATTATTTATAAATGGCCCTCATGGTGACAGCTCTAGTGTTTATTTTTTTCAACATTATCAGGCATCTGATGCATAGTTTCTCTGCACTACAAATTTTGGTCAGATGGTCAAGTGGATATGAAAAAAACAGTTCAGTGGCATCTATCATTTTCATGTGTTCATGATTTGAGGTAAGCCTGGGACAGAGACAAAGCCCATAGTTAAATATAAAAAAGATTGCTTGATGATAGTGAAGTTATGCGATGCCAAGTAGGAGCATCTCTGTTTTTCAGAAATTGATAATTAAAACCCACAACTGAGAACAAAAGACTACTCTACGTTTTAATGTAGAGGACCCAACATCCATTGGGCTGACCATGGCCCTACAGGGATGGCTAAGAGGTGCCTTTTCATCAGAGGTGGGTTGTCTCCACCTGGCTCCCCCCAACTCAGTTCATGTAGGAGAAAGACTGGAAGTGAGCTGCTTATGCCCTCTGCGGGGAGTGTGTTCTTCCTGAAGGGAAGCTTCCCCTTTCTTCTCTGTCTTGTGGGGAGATGAGAGGGTTACTCAACTGGTTGATTTCTCCTATGGCAAGGGAAAGGGCTAAGAGAATCACAGAGTTTGGGCACATCTGCTAGAGCAGAGTGACGTCTAGTATCCTGTGAGATCTCTGCCAAGCAATTAAGCTTGCTGATCTGCTCTGATGATGCTGAATCAGGCAGAGAGCTCCGAGGAGAGTTGGCATGGTGGTACAGCTCCTTAAGTTCCAAGTCCTTGGAGTTAGGGGGAATGTACTTAATCTGTGCCACTAGGCTTCAGAGTTGAGTGCTATGGTGGATGTGTGAGATTGGATTGCAAGTTTGCTGGGGATTGCTATAGCATGGAGCAGATGCTTATATGCAGAATAATGCTACTTGATGCAAGTACTTGGGGGTGCTTAAAAGAAGAAAAGAGGGCCAAGTTTGCCACAGGCAACACAACCTTCTTCCTCCTTCCTATAATAGTATCAAAGATAACCCAAATGAAAGTGTCAGGGACCAGAGACTAGAGATAGTGCTGGTATAAGAATGTTCTTACCTGTTATATATTTAAAGAATTTTCTCAAATTGTGAGGTTAAATGTTGTAAATGAGCAGAAGAGTCTTAAAAATGAAAATGGGACTGCTTTAGTACATGCTAAAATTCTTAAAAAAAAAGAGAGTAATATGTACTAATGCAATTCACTGTCCAGAAGAAATGGGAACTTAATACAGCATGTTGGTTACAGTTATTGATGAAAATAAAATTTTTATATTTATACCTCATGACTCGATATTGCTCAGTTTCAAGAATTACACTTCTGCTCAGTGAGCCCTGCAGGAGGTGGATAGCCCCAACAGCTGGTGATACTTGGAATCTTTCATCCTTAACTATGAGCTTTAATGATGAACTCTGGGAAAATAGGATATATTTCACTAAGAATTACACACCAGCCACACCATCCTGTTACACTAAAAATATACTAGATAAAACCACGAAGGACAAACATTCTATTTAACAGTGACACATTGAGTTTTCTCTTTGTTACTAGGAATAAGAAAAGATGTCGCTAATCAAAACTTCTTTTCAAGCAGTTTATTGAAGGCATTAGGCAGCAAGAAGAAAAGATACAAAAGATACAAGTATTGAAAAGGAAGATATAAAATTGTCAGTATTCGCAGATGACAATCCCCCCCCATCGATACATAAATTGCTACAGTAAGAGATTAGCAAGTTTCCTGAATACCAATTAATGTTAAAAAATGGACTGACTTTGTATATATTAGGAGTATAAAATTAGAGAATGATACCATTTAAATGGTTAAGAATATCAGATAAGAATTCTAGACTCTTACAGAATTATGGTGACTACCTAAATCTGAATTTCTCCATGTATCCTCTAAAAATATTAAGATTAATAACGAGAGAAAAATGTATCTATAATTCACACCTACGGATCTCCTAACTAGGAGATAGAGAGTACTTCAAACTTACTTGAACTTGTAAGTGGGAAAACAGATATCTAAAATCATTAGAGTCATCTCTGGACCCCATTCCAGGTGAGAGTCAGGTAGAGACTCTACAGAAATAGGAGAGGGAAACAGGTACTAGCCGGAGTGAAACACAGACTACATCACCCCCCTAAACAAAGATTTCCACGCTGAGAATGGAAGTACTTAGAATCCGTGGGAACTGAGATGTAGGGGAGTATTGACTACTGAGGAATCAAAAGAAAGAGGCTTGAAAATTTATACAACCAGAGGCCACCAACTTGAGAAGACACCAATTCTGGGGGACCAGGAAGCAATTTAGAAAGGAGGGAAGTTTCCTTTGAAGGCTGATTGGTGAAGGGAAATAAAGGAGCAAGAAGATCTAAAATTTAAGTGCATTAAATAAAAGAGTATTAATGAGTCACAAGAAATATCAACCATCCCCAGAAGGTACATCTATTGAAGAAACTCAACTTTTCTATACCAGTAGGAGAGCATGACCTTGAACTAATAAGACACCATTGATCTATCCAACACCTTAACCTCAAACTCTTCCCCTGGAGAAACATTTGTTTATGGTTCAGAAAAACCCAAAACATTTAAAATTGAACAGCAAGTATCAGGTAACATCCACACAAAGCTACTTTAAGAGGGAAATTCGAAGTGAAAAGCAAAGTTTTTCACATGGTAAAAGCATTTGTTACCTCCCTCACCATGAGGAAAACAACTGTGCAGCAGAGGACAACTGAAATGTGTCTTTGGATTCATTAAATATCACTAAGCAAGTATTTTCACACATGAAAGAGAACTTTGAATCAGAAATTCAAAACAAACTTAGAATGGAAATGAACAGCAACAAAAACAGAAAAGAAAAAAGAGGAACATGTGAGACAAATGTTAATCAAATAAACTTGGGGAAGAAAGAAAAAAATTGGAAAATTATTTCAGAAGTGAAGATGAAGACGAAATTACAACTTACTCAAGAGAGAATATATGGATGGACTGGAAACATGGAGGAAAGACATGGAAATAGGCAAGAGCAGGAAGACCAAATAAAAATGGTAAATGGATGGGAAAGGATCAGATGTAGAAGGCAAAGAGAATCCAATACTTGTGACTGTAGTCTCTAAGGGAATAAAAGGAAAATAATAGAAGAAAACTAATATTTGAAACTATAAATCAATAAAAAATTATGGAAATTTAAAAATATACTTACATGTACATATTGGAAGGGACTACTGGGTACCTGGAAAATTGACCATACATTGTCACCTCTGAGACTTATCCTAGTAAAACTATTAGACTTAAGGAAAATTCTTGAAAAATAGGCCAAAAGATCAAGTCATTCACAAAACAGAGAAAATCAGGCTGGCCTTAAATTTTTGACAGCTATACAGTAGAAAGCAACAGTGGAACAGCATTGTCACAAAACTCAAGGAAAGGAAATATAATCTAAGGACTTGATATTTATTGAAGTTCTTCAACAATTAATGCTATAGAAAAATAATTCTAAGCATGGAACTTAAAGACCTTTCTGTGGAACCTACTGAAGATACGCTTCGTTAAACCAAGAGATGACTGGGGAATAACTCAGTAAAAGGAATGAGGTTGAGTATTTAATATACTTAGTTGTAGATCTAAGACCAAAACAAAGATGGTGGGGGTTGGGAGGCACTGTGTGAAGGTTACATGTTCTCAGAAAATTGAAAAAATACAACTAAAACAAAAAGAAGTATAAGTGAGAAAGAGGAAAATAGAATAAGCTCACTAATCACCACATAAGTAAAAGAGGAATTAAAGCTATAGTAGAATGTTAAGTAAGGGAAAGGAGGTCTAGGAACATGATAAAAGATCTAGGCATAAAGGTCACCATTAGAATTATAACATTTTCTAAATGCAAAAATAAATGCATAAGAGGGCACAGGAAATGCATAAGACAGCATTAAATATAATATAAAAATAAAAAAATATAATATAAAACACATGAGGTAGAGACTAAACATTTCACTTATATCATTAAATAACTGGGCTAAATTCAATTAAAAGGAGTTAAAAGGAAGGGATTTTTATATTAGTTCAGAAAGAATATCTAAATTTGTGCATGACAGATATGCTGTCTACAGCATGAAATATTGGGCAGCTTTAAGAATAATGTGGAAAATTCCTGTGCATTGATCTGGAGTGAATTCCAAGGTAACTTAAGTTAAAAAAAAAGTGCAAACATTTAAGAGTGTGTATGATATGCTACTTTATAATTTTCGGGTATTTTCCTCTCACCCCCAAATTAGTCCATTAAATTATTTACTAATGAATCACTAATTGCTTAAAGATGATGACCAGAGAAATTTAAATGTAAATATTTAAGGGCACTGAAACTTGAATATCAATTAAAAATGTCATCTTTAAAAAGGCTATAAATTAATGAGAATGTAGTATTCAATCTACAAAAATGTACTTAGACACAGCTGTTTTGAAGAACACGTGCACTACATGGGAGATACCTGTATCTGAGTTGGGCAGACATTGTTTCTTAGGTAAATTTGTTAATAAGCAAAGGGTTATTACATCTACTGGTCAAGCCGTTTTTTTTAAAAAACACTGTCCTTCTTTGGGACATCTAGGGGGCTCAGTCAGTTAAGTGTCAAACGCTTGATTTGGACTCAGCTCATGATCTCGTGATTCATGGGATCGACCCCCGCGTTGGACTCTTGTGCTGACAGAGTGGAGCCTGCTTCAGATTCCCTCTCTCCCTTTCTCTTTGCCCTTCCCCTCCCTATGCACCTGCTCACCCATTCTCTGTCTGTCTCTCAAAACAAATATTAAAAACAAAACAACACTGTTGTTCTTTGGGGTGTGTGAATGGCTCAGTTGGTAGAGTGTGCATTGATCCCAGAGTCATGGATTCAAGTCCCACATTGGGCATGGAACCTACTTTAAAAAAAAAAAAAAGTGAATAAAAAATGCTATCCTTCTTGAATAGCAGATGAACATATCTGTGGCAGATACAATAGGCTGCATTGTTCAATCTCTATTCCAATTCTTTCTAGTATTCTTTTCTGTAGTACATGTGTTGTTGAGCTAAAAACATCATTTCTCAGATGTCATTGTGGCTCAGATTCTGTGTATGATTTAGGTTCTACTAGGCAGATGCACACACGGAATTGTGAATTTGGAACTGAATTAACTGGAGAGAGGCAGTGGTGTGCAGGGATCCTTTGCTGATAGGCTCCAACGTGAGTAGCATGGCATCAGAGTCAGCGGTTTTGTCACTAGCTTCTGGACATCAAGATTGTGACCGAGGTTGTGTGATGCTGGAACCAGCAGTTGGCACAATTACTTCAAAACTCTGCCGCATCCCGGCAATAGCAGAGATCGCTTTTTCCCTTTTGGGCCAATTCTGGGGTTTTCTGGGAGTCAACCTTGGAGCATAAGATCACTTAATGCTTTATAAAATGACTTTATTCTTAGATATTTCCTTTTTTCCTGATACTGAATTTTAAATGATAAAATATTCTAGGGAAACTACCTTAAAAATATGATGTATATTCTTTTGAAGTTCCCAACGCATAGAATTCTGTATAGAACACCCTGAACTATTAAACTCACCACCAGCTAGCAGCCTTCCGTGTGCTGAGTAACCTGGCTATTCTCCTCCATTTCCCTTTGGCATAGTCATTAAAGAAACAATCCCAAATCCATCATTTCCTTCCTATCTTGCTCTTCACCTCTTATCTTTTGTTCACTGCTTTTTAATGAGTGCAGCAACTACTGCCTATCAGTCAAAGCAAGCCACCTCTATTGATTCTATAACATGCATTACAAAGAGATGATTTAGGCTCTTTTAGGGAATGTTAGCCACTCAAACATCTTGGCATATATGGCTTGGGTTAAAGACAAATAGGGCCATCTCTACACATAAGAAGGTTCTTTGTCATGGGGCTTTGGAGTCTGCCCTAGGAGCTAAAAGCTTTTCTTTTAAATGGATATCATTCCTAGCTCCTTGCTGCTGTTTACTGTTTCCTGGGGAAGGTGAGTTCTTAGGCCTTCCAGAAGAAGAGAATTGTATTCCATTACAAGAGTCAACAGTTTATCTAGGCTAAGACCCAACAGAGACCTGGAGTTTGATTACAGAAAAACTTTGCCTAGGCCAAGTCTGGAAAATGAAAGGATAATTTAGGTTGGTTCCAACGCAAAGGAAATAATAGGGTAACGGTAGAGAAAGTGATGGGTTGCCTGTCACCTGCTTGTCACAGTGAGACCAACTGGAAGGTTATTTAGGAATGGAAAGGTAAAAATCTTTAAAAGGAGCCACGTCTATCGGCGTAGTAAGGGCTTGTTGATTTTTGTCTCAAGTGCTTAACTGCAAAGAAAATTCTTCCCAATAGCTTCATGCAGCTGATGAAGTAGATGAAGTAGAACAGTAGAAATTACTGTTAGAGGTGATATTGGATAATAATTAAGAACATGAACTCTCTGGAGACATTGGCACAATTTCTCCAAATCCCAGTTTTACCCATCAACATATCTGTGACCTAGGGCACAAGATTCATAACTTCACTGTGTCAGTTTCCACAACTATAAATGGGGATAATAACAGCACTTCTCTTGTAAGGTAAGGTTGTCATAAGGTATACAGGGGTAGTTGTAAAGCAATCAGAATGGTGTGTCACATACACCACATAAATGCTAGTATTCAGGTCTTCATTTCCTCCTCAGAGGTCCTTTATGATAATCATATGTAAGAAATGATCCCCTGCTGTCTTTGTCTCTCGCAGAACCTTAGGTTACTGTCTTCCCAAACTATTTTTTTAAGATGGATTAAATTATTAATTCCCCCCATACATATATACAAATAAATTTTCAAACTAAAGGTATGGTCCATTTGTAGGTGATGAAATAAAGGTGCTAATAAAGATTTTCTCAGTGAATGGGGGAAAATGTGGGAGAGAACTTGGAATTGATGAATTCATGTGTTTAATCAGCGTTTGTTGGGGGATTAGTATGAGTCAGTCGCCATCATGGCATCGTGGGTATCAAGATTGGAAAAAAAAAAAAAAAGAACAAAAGCAGTTTTCTCTCCCTTACTCACTGTACGTTTTCAGAGAGAAGGTGAATATCATCTCCATGCAAGGAACGTGTACCCCATAGTCCCTAGTGTAACGTATGGGACATTTGAGCTTAATAGTTTATTCATACATGTAGATAGTTAAACTCAAAATGGAAAGATTAACTTAACTATTCAATAATCACTCAACAATCTGCCTTGCTAAGATTTGTGGGCCTCAGAGAGAATTAAGATTCCATTTTGCATGATAATTTAATAATGGATTAGCTTATCATTTTTCTTTTGTTTACAAGGCTATTCTTCCAAGATCAAAATTGCAGTGAACTAACAGACTGATAAAGACAGACATTTCAGGAATATTTATATTGAGCCTTTTGGAATGTTTGAAAGGAAATATAGTCCCTTTAAGCCTAACTTGGGGTTTCTTTTTTTTTTTTTTCAATATATGAAATTTATTGTCAAATTGGTTTCCATACAATACCCAGTGCTCATCCCAAAAGGTGCCCTCCTCAATACCCATCACCCACCTTCCCCTCCCTCCCATCCCCCAACAACCCTCAGTTTGTTCTCAGTTTTTAAGAGTCTCTTATGTTTTGGCTCTCTCCCACTCTAACCTCTTTTTTTTCCTTCCCCTCCCCCATGGGTTTCTGTTAAGTTTCTCAGGATCCACATAAGAGTGAAAACATAGGGTATCTGTCTTTCTCTGTATGGCTTATTTCACTTAGCATCACACTCTCCAGTTCCATCCACGTTGCTACAAAGGGCCATATTTCCTTCTTTCTCATTGCCACGTAGTACTCCATTGTGTATATAAACCACAATTTCTTTATCCATTCATCAGTTGATGGACATTTCGGCTCTTTCCATAATTTGGCTATTGTTGAGAGTGCTGCTATAAACATTGGGGTACAAGTGCCCCTATGCATCAGCACTCCTGTATCCCTTGAGTAAATTCCTAGCAGTGCTACTGCTGGGTCATAGGGTAGGTCTATTTTTAATTTTCTGAGGAACCTCCACACTGCTTTCCAGAGCGGCTGCACCAATTTGCATTCCCACCAACAGTGCAAGAGGGTTCCCGTTTCTCCACATCCTCTCCAGCATCTATAGTCTCCTGATTTGTTCATTTTGGCCACTCTGACTGGCGTGAGGTGATATCTGAGTGTGGTTTTGATTTGTATTTCCCTGATGAGGAGCGATGTTGAGCATCTTTTCATGTGCCTGTTGGCCATCTGGATGTCTTCTTTAGAGAAGTGTCTATTCATGTTTTCTGCCCATTTCTTCACTGGATTATTTGTTTTTTGGGTGTGGAGTTTGGTGAGCTCTTTATAGATTTTGGATACTAGCCCTTTGTGCGATATGTCATTTGCAAATATCTTTTCCCATTCTGTTGGTTGCCTTTTAGTTTTGTTGATTGTTTCCTTGGCTGTGCAGAAGCTTTTTATCTTCATGAGGTCCCAATAGTTCATTTTTGCTTTTAATTCCCTTGCCTTTGGGGATGTGTCAAGTAAGAAATTGCTATGGCTGAGGTCAGAGAGGTCTTTTCCTGCTTTCTCCTCTAAGGTTTTGATGGTTTCCTGTCTCACATTCAGGTCCTTTATCCATTTTGAGTTTATTTTTGTGAATGGTGTGAGAAAGTGGTCTAGTTTCAACCTTCTGTATGCTGCTGTCTAGTTCTCCCAGCACCATTTGTTAAAGAGACTGTCTTTTTTCAATTGGATATTCTTTCCTGCTTTGTCAAAGATGAGTTGGCCATACTTTTGTGGGTCTAGTTCTGGGGTTTCTATTCTATTCCATTGGTCTATGTGTCTGTTTTTGTGCCAATACCATGCTGTCTTGATTGCAGCTTTATAGTAGAGGCTAAAGTCTGGGATTGTGATGCCTCCTGCTTTGGTCTTCTTCTTCAAAATTCCTTTGGCTATTCGGGGCCTTTTGTGGTTCCATATGAATTTTAGGATTGCTTGTTCTAGCTTCGAGAAGAATGCTGGTGCAATTTTGATTGGGATTGCATTGAATGTGTAGATAGTTTTGGGTAGTATTGACATTTTGACAATATTTATTCTTCCAACCCATGAGCAGGGAATGTTTTTCCATTTCTTTAAATCTTCTTCAATTACCTTCATAAGCTTTCTATAGTTTTCAGCACACAGATCTTTTACATCTTTGGTTAGATTTATTCCTAGGTATTTTATGCTTCTTGGTGCAATTGTGAATGGGATCAGTTTCTTTGTCTTTCTGTTGCTTCATTATTAGTGTATAAGAATGCAACTGATTTCTGTACATTGATTTTGTATCCTGCAACTTTGCTGAATTCATGTATCAGTGCTAGCAGACTTTTGGTGGAGTCTGTCAGATTTTCCATGTATAATATCATGTCACCTGCAAAAAGTGAAAGCTTAACTTCATCTTTGCCAATTTTGATGCCTTTGATTTCCTTTTGTTGTCTGATTCTTGATGCTAGAACTTCCAACACTATGTTAAACAACAGCGGTGAGAGTGGACATCCCTGTTGTGTTCCTGATCTCAGGGAAAAAGCTCTCAGTTTTTCCTCATTGAGGATGATGTTAGCTGTGGGCTTTTCATAAATGGCTTTTATGATCTTTAAGTATGTTCCTTCTACCCCCACTTTCTCGAGGGTTTTTATTAAGAAAAGTTGCTGAATTTTGTCAAATGCCTTTTCTGCAACGATTGACAGGATCGTATGGTTCTTATCTTTTCTTTTATTAATGTGATGTATCATGTTGATTGATTTGCGAATGTTGAACCAGCCCTGCATCCCAGGAATGAATCCCACTTGATCATGGTCAATAATTCTTTTTATATGCTGTTGAATTCGATTTGCTAGTATCTTATTGAGAATTTTTGCATCCATATTCATCAGGGATATTGGCCTGTAGTTCTCTTTTTTTACTGGGTCTCTGGTTTAGGAATCAAAGTAATACTGGCTTCATAGAATGAGTCTGGAAGTTTTCCTTCCCTTTCTATTTCTTGGAATAGCTTGAGAAGGACAGGTATTATCTCTGCTTTAAACGTCTGGTAGAACTCCCCTGGGAAGCCATCTGGTCCTGGACTCTTATTTGTTGGGAGATTTTTGATAACCGATTCAATTTCTTCGCTGGTTATGGGTCTGTTCAAGCTTTCTCTTTCCTCCTGATTGAGTTTTGGAAGAGTGTGGGTGTTTAGGAATTTGTCCATTTCTTCCAGGTTGTCCAATTTCTTGGCATATAGTTTTTCATAGTATTCCCTGATAATTGCTTGTATTTCTGAGGGATTGGTTGTAATAATTCCATTTTCATTCATGATTTTATCTATTTGGGTCATCTCCCTTTTCTTTTTGAGAAGCCTGACTAGAGGTTTATCAATTTTGTTTATTTTTTCAAAGAACCAACTCTTGGTTTCATTGATCTACTCTACAGTTTTTTTTAGATTCTATATTGTTTATTTCTGCTCTGATCTTTATTATTTCTCTTCTTCTGCTGGGTTTAGGCTGCCTTTGCTGTTCTGCTTCTATTTCCTTTAGGTGTGCTGTTAGATTTTGTATTTGGGATTTTTCTTGTTTCTTGAGATAGGCCTGGGTTGCAATGTATTTTCCTCTCAGGACTGCCTTCGCTGCATCCCCAAGTGTTTGGATTGTTGTATTTTCATTTTCGTTTGTTTCCATATATTTTTAAATTTCTTCTCCAATTGCCTGGTTGACCCACTCATTCTTTAGTAGGGTGTTCTTTAACCTCCATGCTTTTGGAGGTTTTCCAGACTTTTTCCTGTGGTTGATTTCAAGCTTCATAGCATTGTGGTCTGAAAGTATGCATGGTATGATCTCAATTCTTGTATACTTATGAAGGGCTGTTTTGTGACCCAGTATATGATCTATCTTGGAGAATGTTCCATGTACACTCGAGAAGAAGGTATATTCTGTTGCTTTGGGATGCAGAGTTCTAAATATATCTGTCAAGTCCATCTGATCCAATGTCTCATTCAGGGCCCTTGTTTCTTTATTTACCGTGTGTCTAGATGATCTATCCATTCTGTAAGTGGAGTGTTAAAGTCCCCTGCAATTACCACATTCTTATCAATAAGGTTGCTTAAGTTTGTGAGTAATTGTTTTATATATTTGGGGGCTCCCGTATTTGGCGCATAGACATTTATAATTGTTAGCTCTTCCTGATGGATAGACCCTGTAATTATTATATAATGCCGTTCTTCATCTCTTGTTACAGCCTTTAATTTAAAGTCTAGTTTGTCTGATATAAGTATGGCTACTCCAGCTCTCTTTTGACTTGAAGTAGCATGTTAAATAATTCTCCATCCCCTCACTTTCAATCTGAAGGTGTCCTCAGGTCTACAATGAGTCTCTTGTAGACGGCAAATAGATGGGTCTTGTTTTTTTATCTGTTCTGATACCCTATGTCTTTTGGTTGGCGCATTTAGTCCATTTACATTCAGTGTTATTATAGAAAGATATGAGTTTAGAGTCATTGTGATGTCTGTAGGTTTCATACTTGTAGCGATGTCTCTGGTACTTTGTCTCACAGGATTCCCCCTTAGGATCTCTTGTAGGGCTGGTTTAGTGGTGATGAATTCCTTCAGTTTTTGTTTGTTTGGGAAGACCTTTATCTCTCCTTCTATTCTAAATGACAGATGTGCTGGATGAAGGATTCTTGGCTGCATATTTTTTCTGTTCATCACATTGAAGATTTCCTGCCATTCTTTTCTGGCCTGCTGAGTTTCAGTAGAGAGATCCATCACGAGTCTTATCGGTCTCCCTTTATATGTTAGAGCACGTTTATCCCTAGCTGCTTTCAGAATTTTCTCTTTATCCTTGTATTTTGCCAGTTTCACTATGATATGTCGTGCAGAAGATCGATTCAAGTTACGTCTGAAGGGAGTTCTCTGTGCCTCTTGGATTTCAATGCCTTTTTCCTTCCCCAGATCAGGGAAGTTCTCAGCTATTATTTCTTCAAGTACACCTTCAGCACCTTTCCCTCTCTCTTCCTCCTCTGGAATACCAATTATGTGTAGATTATTTCTCTTTAGTGCATCACTTAGTTCTCTTAATTTTCCCCTCATACTCCTGGATTTTTTTTTATCTCTCTTTTTCTCAGCTTCCTCTTTTTCCATAACTTTATCTTCTAGTTCACCTATTCTCTCCTCTGCCTCTTCAATCCAAGCTGTGGTCATCTCCATTTTATTTTGCAGCTAATTTATAGCATTTTTTAAGCTCCTCCTGGCTGTTCCTTAGTCCTTTGATCTCTGTAGCAATAGATTCTCTGCTGTCCTTTATACTGTTTTCAAGCCCAGCGATTAATTTTATGAGTATCATCCTAAATTCACTTTCTGTTTTATTGTTTAAATCCTTTTTGATCAGTTCGTTAGCTGTTGTTATTTCCTGGAGATTCTTTTGAGGGGAATTCTTCCGTTCCGTCATTTTGGATAGTCCCTGGAGTGGTATGGAACTGCAAGGTACTTCCCCTGTGCTGTCTTGAATAACTTGTGTTGGTGGGTGGGGCCGCAGTCAGACCTGATGTCTGCCCCCAGCTCACCACTGGGGCCACAGTTAGACTGGTGCGTACCTTCTCTTCCCCTCTCCTAGGGGCAAGATTCACTGTGGGGTGGCATGGCCCATCTGGGCTACTTGCACACTGCCAGGCTTGTGGTGCTGGGGATCTGGCCTATTAGCTGGGGTGGATTGGCAAGGTGCACAGGGGCAGGAGGGGTAGGCTCAGCTCGCTTTTCCTTGGGCGATCCCCTTCGGGAGGGGCCTTGCGGCACTGGGAGGGAGTCAGACCCTCTTCCGTGGGCCTCTTGTCTACGCTTGGCTCTGAAGAGTCCGTTCTCCTAGTCTTCTGGCAGTTTTCTGGGTTATTTAAGCAGGTGTGGGTGGAATCTAAGTGATCAGCAGGACGCGGTGAGCCCAGCGTCCTCCTACGCCGCCATCTTCCTCCTAAGGCAATCCATTGGAGACTCTTAAATACAGAAAACAAACTCAGGGTTGCTGGAGGGATGTTGGGTGGGGGGATGGGCTAAATGGGTGATGGGCATTAGGGAGGGCACTTGTTGGGTGTCATATGTAAGTGATGGATCACGAAATTCCACTCCTGACATCATTATTACACTGTATGTTACCTAACTTGGATTTAAATAAAAAGGTTTTTTTTTTTTTTTGCAAAAAAAATTAATCAGGTCAAAAAACAAAATTGAGTGCAGTCAGAGATTACAGGCATTTAATAGCTCAGAGAGAGAGTGGTAAAGAGTGTTTGAGAATAGAATGGATTTAGGCATGAGACAGACTGAAAAATCCCCAGCAAGGCTGAACTGTGTATCCATTCTCGGCATCTGAAATTTCCCTATTACCTAGATATGTTTTAATGATTTGATAAGGTTCAGAAGATGTGAATCTGAAATAAGGAGGAAATGACCATGACCGTAGAAAGGTGAAGTCTCAAAACTTGCTGCTTGCAGCAAAGGCGTGAGAGTTCTAAAAGGCCGAGACAGAACAACAGGAAGTGAGCATTCTGTACTCCGGGATGAGTAGTCGGACCGTTTTAGGATCTTGCAAATAACAAGGCTGTAAATAGCTCCTGAAATCCTTAGCTCAACACCCACCCTCAGGTTGGGCATACGAAGATGAAGTAAAAGAAGTCTTTGGAAAACGTTGTTGGAGTGTTATGACATGAGGAAGTTGCTTCTCCTCACCTAAAGCTCAGCAAAAAGAGAACATATGCAAAGGCCTTGACAATGTCCCCTGAAGTTTGGCAGAACATAAGGGACTGTAACTTTAGTGTGAAGCTGTGTTAGGTTAGCTGCCTAGTGGTACTAGGGACAAAAATAGATGGTAGATGTTGGCGGAAGAAGCGTATGGCTCAGGAGGGCCAAATGAAGACTGCACTGGACAAAGAGGCAGCCTCAGTGTTTGAATGTTTATTTATTTTTGAGAGAGACAGAGACAGAGTGTGAGTGGGGGAGGGGCAGGGAGAGTGAGAGACACAGAATCCTAAGCAGGCCCCAGGCTCTGAGCTGTTAGCACGGAGCCCAATGAGAGGTTCAAACTTGCACTCGTGAATCGTGGGATCATGACCTGAGCTGAAGTCTGAGGCTTGCCAGACTGAGCCACCCAGGCGACCCTAAAAGGGGGCATTATGTAAGAGAACTTCAGGTAGAGTTTGGAAGTGAATTATTAGATACAAAAACTCTCAGTGTAGGGGCGCCTGGGTGGCTCAGTCGGTTGAGCGGCCGACTTTGGCTCAGGTCATGATCTCGCGGTCTGTGAGTTTGAGCCCCGCGTCGGGCTCTGTGCTGACAGCTCGGAGCGTGGATCCTGTTTCAGATTCTGTGTATCCCTCTCTCTGACCCTCCCCTGTTCATGCGCTGTCTCTCCCTGTCTCAAAAATAAGTAAAACGTTAAAAAAATATATAAAAAAAATTAAAAAAAAAAACTCTCAGTGGGGTCCTACATGTAGAGAGGTATTATCTACATCAAAGAAGGTTCTCTAGTATTTCTAAGGATGGTTGGTTTTCCAAAATGACACAAAGGTACCTCATGAGAGAGACTTGGTTTGTATAGAAATAATGCCTGACACATAACGAGCATCTATCTGTCTCAGAAATTACGAATGCCTTGTATGTGTTAACTCAACTTCTCACTGCATGGGGAAATGAAAGCTCAGAGAAGTTAACTAAATTGCCCAATTCATGTAGCTAGTTTGTAGCCACCACTTATAAGTCATAACAGTAGAATAAGCCATTTCTTGCCTGTTCCTTACCTACCTTTCCTCCCCACCTTAGCCCAGAGGAGTCAGTGTAGGTAGGGGTGGAGCGGGAGAGGAGTCAAAGTATAGGTGGGGATGTGGAGAAACAGACCTGTTTTCCCATTGTAGTTTACACTATAAAGCAGAAACAAGCTGTAGAAAGAATATGTCTTAGCTTTAAGTGAAATTTGGAGTTTTGTTACTATAAGGCCATTTTACTCATATTAGATGCTGTCTTAATGAAAAGGTTCTAAGGAACTTTCATTTTTTGAGAACTGTCCAGAAAAGTCATGAGATCTGCCCTCAATTTAATCTCTCTTAGTATGGAAAATTAGCCCGACATATCTGGGAAGCAGGGGGAAGCAGTGACATTGTTTTCTGCTTCCCCTCTATGGAGTTACGTTCTTTGAACATGGCATACATCATTTGTTGAGTGGGAACTGTATGTAGAATGCTGTATTCAGAGCTGTAAAGAATCTTAGAAGGAGCTTTAAACCTATAAAGATAGGTAAATAGATAGACAGTTAGACAAGCAAGAGGTAAAAAGTAAAAACATGTTTTCATTTACAGCTATAAAAATAGTTATGATGTTTAGAATGCCTGAGTAGAGTTTTATGGAGGACAGCCAAATATAGCATAGAGGAGAGGCCCACACAACAGAAAACAGTGGGAAATCTCAGTCCTAGGGAGAAAATCTGTGGGAGGATGGGAATAGATCACTACTGAAGGGAGTTAAGGGAAGGATGCAGACTCCATTTATCAGACAGAATAGAGTAGAACTTCATTGGTAGCAAGAAGGTCAGTGGAATAGGACTACTGTGGAGGGTTTGAAGGCCATTGTCTCATATTTAATCTAACCCCCTGTGGTGTAATGTACCACCTGGTAAATCACATTGCACACTAATTTTACCGGCTTAGGCCAAGTAGCCTAGGGGAGTCTTTGTTTCTGTAATTGAGAAGCTCTATAAGAATCAAAGGTTTTCTGGATGAGCTATCATCTGTATCAACAAAATTTGGTACTGCACTGGAAGTGAAAGACATACTTGATTATTAAATGTTCTGCTTTATTTAGAGAAACATATTTGTGACAAGGGTAAACAGCAAGCTTGCAAAGTTTTATTTGCTGAATCTAGGAACAGACTGGTGATAACTCTATTATTTATGGTAATGGATTCACAATGGTGGTTGTAGAATTTCTTTTCCTGGGTTTCTGATGAGGAAGAAAGAGGAAGAATGAATATTTTCTCTCTGAAACGCTTAAATCAACTTTCTAGTGTTTTAAATACTTGGATTCTTGAGAAGCCCGGGCATTACATAGCTGAGTGAAGTAGGGTTTCAAATGGATGTCTTCCCCAGGTCAGATAGCTTGTCTCAATGAGGTAAAAAAACAAAACAAAACAAAACAACAACAAAACTGTCTGGCTACTGCAAAACACTTAGTGTCCCTTTTAGCTGAGAGTCTCATAAAGAAATAAAACCAAACTGCATAGGCAGAGAATATGGCTCATGATACTTATTTTTTCAGGTATATTTCACATGTTTTTACCCATTCCTTGACTTTTTTGTAAGTGGTAATTGTGCTAATTTTTATGTGGCTGATTTAAGAATGTGATTCTGAATCTAGGAGAGATGTCTGGAAAAAAGGAGAGGGCAGTGCACTTTGTCATTAAGACCCCCATAATTATTTGTGTAATGTAAACAATCACAGAAATTCAATTGGTTTAATACAGTCTGGACTTGAAACTCAAAATCATCATTTTTATTCAACATCAAATTATCAGAAAGGAAAGAGAGCAGTTATTAAGTTGGCCTTGCAAGAACTGTATCTTGTGATTCTTGGAGCTCAAAGGATGTACTGATTTGGTGAATATTCATCTTCATTCATTTTTTTGGCAATTATAATTTGGTACCCACTGTGTGCCAAGCCAGCATTCCCATGATTCTCGAGTCTCTGTGAGACTTCTGAAGACATGTAATATCAGCACTTTATAGCATCCATTCTTAAAATTTAAATCCATATATCTTTTACGTATTTAGGATTGGCTGCTTTTCTTTCAAATGCTTGGAGAATTTATTTTCAATCTTTTCCTCTAGGAGTCAACTGCCCCTTCCCTTTCCCACCTCTTCCACTCCCCTTAAACCTTTGAACACCTCTGAGTATTCTGTAATATGTGTGACATACATATCAAATTTGTTTGCTCTGCAAGGGGAATCATTCTCTGCTGCAGAATTTGGGATTTTTTTTTAAAATCGAGGGAAGTACCAGAATGTTCACTGAAGAAAAGAAACAACTCTTAATCCTAAAATCAGGTAATTATTTCTTAGCCTGCAGCTCACCTGATGTCAAAAACAAACAAACAAACAAACAAACAAAACCAAAAAACAAAAAAACTCTCCAAAATCTAACTCTCAGTAAATGATGCTTCTAATTCATCCTTGCCAGAAAACACTGACTTCTTCATTGAAGGAAGTCCTGAGTTTTTGCTGTTGGATTCCCAAACCACATGATTAATTTATTATTATTATTTTTTTACCTGCAGATACATATTACTTCCTGTCATTAAGAACATAGATCTTAGACTAAAAAAGACTAAAGATAGCTTTAACATACATATGCCACAGAAGGCTGCTGCTGTGTGTTGTCACTTAAATCAGGCGGTAAGAGAATTCTCTCCTTGTTTGGCTGACATCATAGCAGTGAGCTCCGCGTGGAGAACACTGCTGTATTTCCCTTGGGCACTTTGACTGACAATCACATGTGATAAGTTAAATACCATTTTAGGTGCCAGCACAAATGAAATTTTAAAAAGAAAGCTCCCGTTCGTTGATGAGAGTAGTTGGTGAGTCTTCTTGAAAGACTAATTGCATTCAAATGCCTTTAAAAATTCTTCTTTTCACCTGTGTGCAAACTAAAAGTAGAGACCTATGTTAGGATCCAATTATCTAACACATTTAATCTCCTCTGTAGTCAGATAGCCAGTAGGTATTCTGGGAGAGAAATATTTTGTTTTTATATGGTAGATGCCAACAAAAATAACAGACTGGTCCTTGCTGGGTCTAAGTGAAAATTTACCTTTAGAGCCAAAGGACCACATGAGCCTCGTCTGTGTACATGCCCACATCTGCCAATATATATTTGCATAAATGATTTGATTGGGAAAAAGAGTATATGAGGATAGACATTGGTTATCTAGGGCAAGAGAGAAAAATAGAGCATCCCCTACTTCCACGGAAGTTGCATTGGGCTAAGTCTGCACCCTACCCTTTCTAATCCTGCTTCAAATACATCCTAGTTTCAGCACAGTTAAAACGGAAAGATCATCATCCTGTCTTGGGTATCCTGTGGGTTTTTTAATTCATGCAGCTCAGGAGTCCGTATCCTGGACAAAGTGATAATCCCCTGATGAACAGTGAAGAACATAGAGGAGAGCTTGATACCTGGTGGGTGTAGAAGATTCTCACCGTATACCTTGGGTGCCATGCTGAGGCCTGGTGGGCAAGTGGCAGAGCCTGGTGAGCACAGACTATGAATATGTGAGTGCTATGTGAGACTTCTCCCAGGCCCTTGCAGGAATATGTAGGAATGTTCTCTAGAATATGGCCTCTTAGAGCCACACAAACAGGGTAATGTATCACTGCCCTGTTTGGGTTGCCTCATGAACTAAACTGAGCAGTAGATTTGGTTATTTGGGACTGAGGAGTGTAGGAAGCTGACATGCCTTTTGCAATTTTGGTGAAAACCAGTTTATCTGAGTAATTTGAGAGATTAATATTTTGGTACATCAAATGCATTTTATGAAAGTAGTGTGGGTTTGAATTTACAGATTTAATTAAAGTGTTTATATTCCTGATCTTTATAAACCTTGTTAAAAGCACTCCTCTTAGAATTGGGTTACAGACAAAAGCAGTTTGCCTTCAACAAACTTTGGAATTTGTGTCACCAAAATATCCCAAAGCCCCACCAGACTATGGAGGGAAATAAAAACACATTAGTGTGAAAACTCAGATTTCACTACCTAAATGCCCCTCCATATTGACACAAACCTCAGTCCGTGGCTGGTGGGAGTGGCAGTAATTCTGCCACTTGGAGGTTGAGATACTGATGCACTAGCAATGAACTCTGGTTTTCCGTGTAATCGGCAAGTCATGCTACTTCCTTACCTCTACATGTTGACTGAAACTCTAGAGCCAGGCTTCTGCTTTTGAGCACTTCTGTTCCTTGAAGGGACTGGGGCCTTTTCTTTAACCCCACTCTCTATGCCTGGTATTCTGATAATCTTAATAGCTTTGGCCAACTAGGGTAGAGGGCTTGACCCTGAGGAGGGAGTATTTCCCCCATTTTCTATCTCTGCTGTCACTTCTTGTGGTCATGATGTCGTTGCCAGTCAGATCTGATCTTAACTGTCCATTGTGGTATCTCACCCTCTGGGTTATTTCTCAACCCTCCCCAGAATATGACCAGTGATTCTGATCCCCATCTGCATCTTCCTTGCTCTTCTGGGACTACCTTCTAAACTGATGCTTCTCAAACCTTCTAAATATGCACATGGCACATATGGAGATCTTGTTACAATGCAGATTCTGATCAGTAGGTTTAGAGTGGGGCCTGTGATTTCTGCTGATGCTACTGGTCCAGCACCACATTTTGAGTAGCAAGGCTTTGTACACAGAGTTCTCCTTCTTCAGACTTCTTTCTGCTGAGTTCCAGGTTCCTCCCTCCTCTTTTTTTTTTATACCTTTTACCAAAGTTACTACATACTTTTATTTAGGTTATCATGAGCACTTTCTCAATAAAAAGTACCAAACCATTTGTGGACCCCAAGAGGTGACCTTCTCCAGGTCAGCCAAGCAGATTTTTACTGCAAACCAGAAGTTCTCCAGTCTCTCTCTTCCTGCGGGATGTCACCTCCTCTAACCTATGAAGATAATTCAAGCTCAATAGCAGTTATATTCTTTAGAACATTCTGGTTTTGAGAATCCCTGTGTCACTATGAGACCATGCCTCTTAGGTCTGCTGACAGTCATTTAGAAGCATGAGTCTAAGTTCATTCAAAAAAGGCAGAGAGTGTTTCCACTGAATTTAAGAAAATATGAGGTAGCACATTATTCTCTTTCTTCTTTGCCATGTTGTACTTTCAATTTCCTCTAAATTAGTATGTAAAACTGTTGAAGGATCTTCACTGAAGAGTTAGGGTACTTTCAGAAAGGAATGAAAACAGAGAGGAGAAAGGTTAAAGTTCTAGCTAAGTTGAAAAATTGTTTTGAATAGCTGTAGAAAGGTGTTTAATGATTGTACCTTCACAAGGAGAGTGGATCTTTCCAGGGTTAACCTTGATCTGAATTTTGCATCTGTGTTTTCCAGGATTCCCTGTGACATCTCTTATCCTAAACAAAAGCAGACCTCACTCCCTGCACCCTTGTCCTTTTTCTGTCCCTTATAATGTCCTAAGGGCTTGAGGGGTGGCATGGACTTTGCCTGGGTGACAGCAATTCTTTCCATTTTCTGGTTTCATAAACCCTCCAACCTGACTTTGCTCTTAGATATTCCACCAATGGGAGCTGTGGGCTTGAAAGCTCTTTAATGAATTGACCTATTGGAAAGTCTATAACACAGAATACATTTAATTAAAAAATACTGTTTAAATCTATGGCAAGAAAAGAATATTTCTTTAATTAACAAGGCATATGTTATTCTACACTTGGAGTTGATGGGTATCTGTTACAGCAATCGTTTCTTTCCCCCCCCCTGGGATGGGGTGCGTGGTGGGATCTGTTGAAAGCATAAAAAAGCTATGTTAGTCTATAATGAACCAAAAAAAGTATGAGATGTCGACCTATTCTGTAATCTTTCAAAGCCATGGTTTCCTTATTAAGACAGATAAACTCTCCCAGGCTCTAAAAATCTCACAGAATTTCACAAGGGGATTTGAGACTATTTTTAATGTGGTGCCACAGAAGAGCAGATAAACCTTCATTCTAGTCCTTTGCTAAACGGGGCTCAGCAGATTTCTAAATCTGATTTCTACTAAGAGTAAGTTCTAGAGCTGGTATTTCCATTCTGATTTATATTCGTGTGGTGCAATTCATGTGCTAAAGGAGATAAATATAATATTATCAGTTGTAAAGTGTTCTATTTTTAGTGGCCTGCACTTCCTAAACATTTTTGAAAAATCAGGAAGGGCTTTGCCCGTAGATCAGTCATCATCAACCTAATCATCATTAGGGATGCAACAAGATTCCTCTCTCTCTCTTTCTCTCTCTCTCTCTCTTTCTGTCTCTCTCTCTCTCATCTGTGAGGAATGTGATGTTCAGAAAGATTCTACAAATTTCTCAAGGTAGCATAGGGCATGAGTAGCACAAAGGTGCTTGAGTTTTTACTTTCTGTTTAGAGCACTATTTAATAAACCAGTCTACATACATTTCTAAAGCCAAATGTGATTTTAGGAGTACTTCATTTTCTCTGGTAATAAAACCTCCATTTCAACAAGCCCTCTGGCTACAGTCTACATTTTCTCTATAGACCCTAGCCCCAGAAAGTGTGATTAAAAACTGAAATGTACTTCTGGGAAATGAGAATATGCTCTGAAACTCTATGTTTGGTGCTTTTCCACTTGCAAAACAGTTAAAAGTGCTTTTTACTGTTCCTTTTTTCCCCTCATACTTCTAATACAAAGAAGCTCAGTATTATTATCATTCCAGTTTGCCAGCAGCTATTTCAGTGCCCATCCGAGTGTCATCCAATAAGCTAGTAATGAAATGGAGACAGGTTGTCAGAGCTGTTAGGTGTGTATTATTGATGGACCACTTAGTCTGGTCCTTGCAACCTCTCTGAATTTTGCTTTCTCATCTTTAGGATTCCTTACAGTACCAGATTTTATTAAATGTTTATTTATTTTTGAGGCAGAGAGAGACAGAGCGTGAACGGGGGAGGGTCAGAGAGGGGGAGACACAGAATCTGAAGTAGGGTCCAGGCTCTGAGCTGTCAGCACAGAGCCCGACATGGGGCTCAAACTCACAGACCGTGAGATTATGACCTGAGCCGAAGTCGGATGCTTAACCTCCTGAGCCACCCAGGCGCCCCTACAGTACCAGATTTTTAAACTCTGTTCCACATTATTTTTAATCTTTAAAAACCTTATAGTATTTATTATGTTCTAGGCACTGTCCTAAGAACTTTACACATACCAACTTACTTACCTTTGTAATAACTTCTATTATAGGTAAATACTATCATCTCTCTGTTTATGGATAAGGAAACTAAGCTTTACAAAGGCTAATTAACTTGCGTAAAATCCCACAGCTACTAAGTGTTGGTGTTGCCATCTGACCCAGTCTGGCTCCAGAATCCGTGCTCTTGCCCACTGTATTCTTCATTATGACATTGCCTTGCTTCAGTCCTTATAGCTCTAAGTTTCTTAATTTGTGGTTTGAGAGGTCTTTCTTTACTTACCAGTGCTTTGAGATTTGTTCTACTATATTTATCATGAAACACATCTGGATTAATAATGAAAGAGCTCACTGAATCCCTTGGTTAGCCTTGTAAGTTCCCAGTCAACAATATTCAACACCTTTGAGAAGATTGTCTTTGGGCAGTTCTAATCTAGTACGTGAGAAGTTATGTGTGGTTGAACCACTCCAGTCAGCTCTCCTTTACCCTTCCAATCCCTCAATGGCTACCATGAACACTGGCAGTCAGTCACCATAATTGGAGATCAGGCCTTAGCAAAACTGAATTCTGAAACAGATTTGATTCAGATGAGAAGGGACTTGAACCTTGATCTTTAACTACCATAACTTTCTTCTTTTGAAAGGAAACTCATTATGGAAAAACTTATTTTTTCCCCGAGTTTCTGAAAAGCCAGATTGTATGAAAGCCTTTTATCTTGAACACTTGAGATATTATCAACCTAATACCTGAACCAAGAAATAGAACTTCTACAGAAAATTCTCAGGTGACATTTTTGGACTATCCAAGAGGAAGTTCGGTCCCTAGGTGTTTAATAAATCAGGCCTGCGCATTGGGTTATGAGGTATATTTCATTGAGAGTACTTGGTATGGGGAGTCCTCTGTTTGATTTAAGGCTTTATTATGGGAAATGGGGGGAGCCCAGCTGTGACTAAGAGGTAACATCTGTGTTTGTTTCTTAGCATTTGGTGGGTACCTGGAAGGCCCTGAGCATCTTCTCCTTCCCTATGGGGACAGTGGTATTGTGGTTGTGAGTGTGACCCAAGAAGGGCCTAAGCCCTTCAACTGTCATCTGTCAACTGCCAGATGTTGCTGACAGCAGTGCAGCTGTGTCCCACTTCCAGACAACATCATATATAAAGCCCTAGGTTTAAAAACTGATTACTTAGGGATTGTCTGTTTGCATTTTAGAAGCATTCTTTATTTCATAAGAAGTTTAATAGGGAGTTACTTTAGATAGTTCTCATGTGCTTAAAATAGAATTTGATTTATAAACAACTTCACAGAAGCACAACTACAATGAGGGAAGTGTGATTTTCACTTGAAAAAGAGAAGAATATGATTCTTTAGATAGACCATGTCCAGGGGAGATAGTTGTGATGTTGTGTCCATTAAGCCCTTATTTGATATTCAAATTACCTGATAGTATGCAGTCATCTTACAATATTATCACAGTTTACAGTTTACATTGCTTTCACATGTGTTCCCACAGCGACTTAGATCTTCACAATATCCCCATGGGGTCAATGATGGAAGAAGTAATAGCCCATTTTACAGACAGTCGAGTTTGGCTAAGGTTCTGAAAAATTGGGGCATGCCTTTTATGAAATAGTTTGAACAGCATTTTTCAACCTTGTCAGTCTGTTTAAATGGTATCTGTTTAGGCTCCCCTCTTCTAAGCTTTGATTCAATGGGGTGAGTCCTGAGAATCTATGTTTCCAATGTTCCTCAGGTAAATTTGAAGAATATATAGGAAATAACTAGGAGGATTTGAAAGAATTTGATTCAAACTCAGGTCTTTGATACCAAGTCTTCTCTACTTTTTCTTATATACCCCACTGCCTCCCTGAGCCTGAATTCTCTCTGTGATGGTTACTAGGTAAATTCCTAGGCATTCTTGTAAGTTTGAGTAGAGAGCCATAAGAAAGCCATTTATGAAAGGTGACCATGTCAAAGCCTGTAAGTTCAAATCCTACTTCTACCACTGTCTTGTATGACCCTTTAGGTCGGTTAAATAAATATTTAACAGGCACACACTATGTGCTGGGCTCTCAGCCGGGTGATGGGGGTTGCTCTAAAACTGTTTATAGGCTTGTAGGGGAGATTGGGATCCTTAGCTTTTTTTTTTTTTTTTTTAATTAAAAAATGATCCCAGGGAGTGATTTCAGCAAGATGGTAGAATAGGAATCTCCAGATTCTTCTTCCCCTAACAGAGAGATTGACTCAAAATGATACACAGACCAGTTTCCTTTGTGAGAAATCCAGAAAACAGGTAAGAGGCTCTTGCACCCTAGGCAAGTGCAAACCAGCTATATGACACTGTAGTCCTTCCTGCTAGCTCAGTGTAGCACTATCAGGAGGAAACTTCCAGCCCCTTAGTTCTCAGTGGGGAGGGAAAGAGAAGCTTGGATTAAATTTTTGACATTCAGACTTTTCTGGGGGGCTAAGGGGATGGGTTTCAGTCTTGCTTGAATCTAAATGCCGCCAGGAAAGGGTGTCAGGTTGGGGACCACTGAAAACAAAGGTGATGGCTTGGAGCATTCACTTGCTATACTCCACCCCCCCCACCCCCCCCCCCCCCCCGCTAACCTGAGAATAAGTAGGAGAAAACCCCCAACTAGTGGTTTCTCCTTGGGGAGGAGCATTTGTCCACTGACTTTTCAGAGATATGTTCAAGGGACTGGTTTCTGTTTCTCCTGACTCAAGAGTGCTGATACCTGGCATACACTAGAAGTCTGCTGCTGAAAACAAAAGAGAGCTGGGTGTACTGAGGCAATTCCAGAAACTTGCAATACTGCAGACTGACACCAGAGAGAGCAAGAGATTATGAGTTACTGCACCGCTCCCCCCCCTCCCCCGAAGCCCCCCAAACAGGAAATCCCTCTAGTTTGGAATTTATAAGCACAAATCCAGTGAAGATGCAGCTCCAGAAAAGATTTGGAAGGTCCCCACAATCTCTAGCTGGGCTAATGGGTGAAGATTTTCCTGTATGAAACCAGTCTTTAAAGATTAGGAGAGGTGTCTGCTTTTTTCAAATGCAGAGATCCCAACAAAAAGTTGCAAGGATACAAAGAAACAGGGAAACATGGTCCAATCAAAGGAACCAAAGAAGTCTCCAGATACTGATCCTTAAAGAAGGAATTATGTGAATTAATTGACAAATAATTTACTCATCCTAAAGATGATCAGTAAACTCAGAAAAAAATGCTGCATGGACGAAATGAGAATTTCAACAAAAAGATAGAAAATATAAATAGAACCAAACAGAGTTTTTGGAGCCAAAGAGTACAGTAAATAAGCTGAAATATTCTTTGGAGGAGTTCATCAGCAAACTTGATGAAACAGAAGCAGAAAGGAGCATGGTGGCTGCCAGGAGCTCAGGGAGAGGGAGAGGAAGCAGAAATGGACAGTTGTTGTTCAACAGGTACAGAGTTTCAGTCATGTCAGATGAAAATGTGTTAGTGGTCTTCTATGAAACAGTGTCTGTAGAGGTAACTACTGCACCATACAGTAACGTTTTGTTAAGAAGATAGATTTCATGTTGTGTGTGGGGGCTGTTTTTTAAAAGCCATACACCCACAAGTGTAAAAGTGACTGATTATATCTTTATTCTCCTCCCAGGAGCTTAAATCATTTGTCAGTCAGTGTGAGTTGATGAATGTTGGCTAGAGATCCTAAGTGAGAAAATATCCCTCATTTGGTAGGAGAAACATGTTTGATTTGAAAATCCAATCAATGAAGAAGAGAATCACTGTTTTTTTTTTAATGTTTATTTTATTTTTGAGGGAGAGAGAGAGAGAGACAGGATGAGTGGGGGAGGGGCAGAGAGAGAGGGAGACACAGAATCTGAAGCAGGCTCTAGGCTCTGAGCTGTCAGCACAGAGCCCGATGCGGGGCTCGAACCCATGAACCGCAAGACTGTGACCTGAGCAGAAGTCAGATGCTTCACTGACTGAGCCACCCAGGCACTCCAAGAAGAATCACTTTTATGCTTAACTAATGCCTTTAGCCACTTGTCTTGAAGACTTTCCTTTCAGTAATTACCTTTAAAGATAAGCAAAAACTTCCCATAACAGTTAAATTAACCTACTGGTTCATCTGGATAATGAGATAGAAATAATTAATAAACTTAGGTTTAGAATTATTTTTGAAAGTAAACTTTGGGACTGGGAAGGGAACCAGTTATGCTGGGCCATTCAGTGTTGTCCTTAAGGCAGTGTTGAGAACACTGATGAGCCCAGCCTGAATCCTGACACTCTTCTATCTCCTTACCCCACATTAAAGGCTGACTGCCCTCTATAGGCTCAACTCAAGTTTCCAGCAGTACTTGCCCTACACAGGAGATGGGTAACCAGCTCCCATTCAGGCTTGCTCTAGCATCTTGTCTTGCCACGACAGGCCTCCACTTTGTAATGGTTAGTTTATGTGTCAATTTGGCTGGACTAAGGGATGCCAACACAGCTGGTCAAACATTTCTGAGTGTGTTTTCTGAGTGTGTCTCTGAAGATGTTTCCAGAAGAGAGCACTGAAGTGGCAGATGGAGTGAAGATCACTTTCACCAATGCAAGTGGGCATTATCCCATTTATTGAGGCCTGAATAGAACAAAAAGATGGAGGAGGAGTGAATTTACCCTCTGTTTAAAAGACATCGAGACTCCTGATTCTGGGGCATTCAAACTCAGCCGCGACCTACACCATTGGCCAGCTCTTGGACCTTTGGACATGGACTAAATTACACCACTGACTTTCCTGGTTCTCTTGTTTGCAGATGGCAGATTGTGGGACTTTTTGGCCTTTATAATTGCAGGAGCCAGTTTTTTTGAAAATGTTCATTGATTTTGGGTGGGGGGTGAAAGATAGAGAGAGAGGGAGACAGAGGATCCAAAGCGGGCTCTGCTCTTGGCAGCAGAGAACTGATGTGGGGTTCAAAGTCACAAACCGTGAGATCATGACCTGAGCTGAAGTCAGACACTTAACTGACTGAGCCACCTAGGTTCCCCTGCATGAGCCAATTTTTGTAATATCTCCTTTATAAATCTCCTGAGGTATATAAATGAATATATATCTATATATCTCCTATTGGTTCTGTTTCTTGGAAAACCCTGAAACACATTTATAACCACAGAGCTGCCATTATCCTTCTTGTCACAACATTCCCTGTTTTGGCTTAGTTCTAACCTCTGAGTAGTTACTAGAAGCTTTGGATCCTAATAGGATTTGGGGTTAGCTTTTTCAGCCATGTCTCAGGGGTAGAACCTACTCAGCAGGTGAGACGATGACCGTGTTATGCACTAGCAGTTCTCCCTGGTGCCCACAGTGTACCTGCTCTTTCTGAATCATTAGCTAATGAGCTAATTAGATTTCTATCTATGTACTCTGCTCATCTGTTAGGAGATGACTTTACTTGATTTTGGATCTTCCTCTCCCCGATGCCTTTTGCTCTTAGCACTTAACTATTTGTACAGAGATCATATCCTCAAATCTTTTTAATGGTATGCTAGGTCAGCAGAGTGAATTCTGGTGCCAGAACTTGTGGTTTCCAATCACAATCGCAGAACTTGTGCTTTCCAATCCCTACATCCACACCAACTTTTTCTGCTTGATCAGAACTTGAGAAGTGATGACAAGAGGAGCACATTAGTATTTCTCAACTAGGTAAGTGAAATGTCTGTGTTTGCCCTTTAGTTTCTGCCATGTGGTGGTGGTCTGTTTTTATGGCAACATTATGCTCCACCAAATTTACAATAAAATCCAAAATTTTTGCCACAACTGGTGTGTGATTTGGCTCCTGGTTGTCTTTCTGATCTCATGTCTGCCACTCTTCCTTTTTATGATTTGATAAGTTTTTTTCTTTCAATTTGATAAGTTTTAACATTTGCAAACATCCCTGAGACCATCGCCACAATCAAGATAATGAACATTATCCATTATCCCCCCAGATGTTTCTCCTGTTCCTTTGTAATCCTTTCAGAATATCCCACCCAGTGCCTGTAAATTGTGAGATTATTTCCAAACTGGCCCGTGGTAGCAGAACCGACTCCTTTGTGAGTTCCAGGCATTCTTTCCTTAAATGCCTTAAGATGTTCCTTTCTCTGGCCTCAGGTGTTTCCTCACAGGCATGTGCACATGTCCTAGGTGCTCTCTCTGTGAAGCTCTCTCTTGAGTCAGACACTCTGTGCCGCAAAACCCTAGCTTCTTTGATCTCCCTGGACTCTCAGCTCAGTGTTCTTGAAGAATCAACTCCTCAGCACCTTGGGGAATCTGCTGGCCTCCACCTTGACTCCGCCTCCCTACACTCTACCACTCTTCTTGCTCACTATCCTACTTCCTTTCTCACTGGCCTTTTTTCTATCTTGCAAAGCCAGGCATATCCCTACCACAAGGTCTTTGTTCTTGCTCTTCCTGAAGCCTGGGAGGATTCCTGCAGATATTTGCGTGCTTGCCTCTAAAAGCAATACTTTCTCGAATAAGCCTTTACTAACTGTCTTATCCAAAATGATACCTCATCTCACCCTCTGTCATCTTATCTGGCTTTATTTTTTTTTTCCATAGGATTAACTTCAGTGTGCTACTATATTTTATTTGTTTATATGAATTTGTTTATTTTTATTTTCCATTTCCTCCATTACAGTATGAGATATCTGAAGACAGACATTCTGCCTATTTTGTTTAACCTTGTGACTTAGCACATAGTGTCTGGCACCTTGATAAATAAATCAATGAATGTTGAATGAACAAATGAATTTTAAAAATGAGTCAGTGAGACTCTACTGTTGGTATTCCTGACTTGCTTATTAGCAACATGACTTAGAGCAGATTTGTTTCTGAGCCACGATTCTTGGTTTCTGTCTTCTTTACCCCAAAGTGAATTCTCCCTTGAATCTATTCATCTGATCCCCAAAACTCATAGCTCTCTTTCATGTTCTGTTTTTAACTTTATCCTGAATCAGACTGAACCTGGTTGTAACAGCAGCTTCACTGGAAGCATATGACCATTACCTTCTGAAATTAGGGCTTGCTTGACAAGAGGTGAATAGTTGCCCATTCTAGTGACCGGCATTTGAGTAACAGTTGGGTTTACATTCTTTAGTACGTTGCCTTCAATTATGTTGATAAACTAAATGCTGCTTCTCTTAATCAGAATAAATGACAAAATTATACTGGCATGGGAAACAATTATAGTGATTTAGAAGATTAGAATTCATTGTAAAGATTTAGAGTAATTTTCTTGTGGTGCAAACAAACAGGTTAAAATCTAACCCCTATAATTCCTTATCTTCCAAATTTTTGAGAAAAGATTTTTTTTGCAAATGGTAGAGGTGGACATCATATTAAAAACAGTTTTTCATTTCAGGAACATTTGTTAGTACTGTTAGTTTCTGTTATAAGAACATATAAACAAGAAAATATTAGTAATAGTATATACTAGTAAGAATATATGTAATATTATTGCACATAATAGTAAAAATGACATTTCAAAATACCCCACCTGCAGTGGGATGTACAGAAGGCATCTCAAACTTAGTAGGTCCAATAGCTGTTTCCTACCCACATACCCACCCTGAAAACCAGCTCCCTCTGTGATCTTCTGAGTCTCAGTGAATGAATTTAATTTTTCCAGTTGCTTAGACCAAAAGCCTTCAGGTTATTCAGTTCTATCCTTACACCTTTTCTCTCATGTCTACTCCATCACCAAATCCGGATCTTACATTTTTCACCGTCCCTTTAGTCCAACCCACTGTCATCTGGCCTGAATTATTTCATTGGCGTTACTAATACATCGATGCTTGAAGATGAAATTAGTTTGAATTTTCTCCCATTGTGTTATTCTTGTCAGTTTATACTAATTTTGTAAGTAATTTGGGGAGCTGTAATATTTTGCTGTGATCTGGCATAAGTTACAAAAGGTAGAAATTATCCCTTGAAGCTTGATAAAAACTTGCCTATGGAACTGTCTAGCCTGGCACCTTTTTTGTATATTTTTTGTCAGTTCTTCCATTTCTCTGTTACTAGCCTATTCTAGTTATTTCTTGAGCTAATTTTATTTTGTACTTCTAAATGCATCATTTATTTTAATCTAAATTTTTTCAATGTAATGGCATGAAATAATAAATTATATTTTAAAGTACTTACTGATTTTTAACATGGAGATACCAAAGAAAAAACAAAATGAAATTTATAAAATGGCCCTAGTATTTCAAGCCAGACTTAAAAAAAAAGAAAAGGGAAAAGTAAAACTTGTATAATAGGAAATGACTATACACATTTCAGAATGAAATGTTAAAGTTGCCACTGATCCCCTCAACCCACAAGTCCCTTTCCCAAATGTAATCACTTTTAACTATTTCTAATGAGGAGATTTGTTTTTAGGTTTAAAAATGAATGCAAACATAAACATCAGTCATTTTAAATTTCCGTCTCTGCACCTTGGCGAGTATATTTTGGATATTTGCATCTGTTTGTATTCATGTTCATTTACGAGATTGAACTATAGTTTCCCTTTCCTGTGCATCTCTTTCAAAGTTTCATTATCTTTACTGGATTGGTCATATGATTTTGTTATTATCTGTTTTTTTCCTATGATTAAGAAAACTTGATGTATAATTATGTCTACAGTTATCCACACCTGAGATGCTCCTTGTGGAAATGTTTTTAATTGAAGTTGAATTTCTTTTTGATTATTCAGATTTTTTATTTACATTGGGTTGGTTTTGCTTTGATACATTTTGTATTTTTAGGGATTTTTGAATTTTATCTAAAGTTTCTTCAAATTTACTGGTGTTAATAATATTTCTTAATAGCTTTTAAATCTATCTTGGATCTGTAATGTCTCCTTTACATTCCTAATCATATTTATTTTGTCTCTATTCTCATTTTCTTGATCACTTTCTCCAGTTTATTAGTTTTATTCAAAGAACTTAGTTTTATTCATCTTCTCTTTGTTCTATTTTCTAGTCCATTAATTTCAACATTAAAAAAAATCTATTTTCTACTTTATTTGGTTTATTTTTTTAATTTCTTAATTTGGGTGCTTTATTAATTTTTAATCTCTTTTGTTTTATATTATAATAATTTGAGGATAATATTTTTTCTATAAACACTATTTTCATGTTATCTTTCCAAACTTTTGTGCTTTCATTATCATTCAATTCCAAATATTTTGTTTTTTTGAGGTTTACTTTTCCCAAAATGTTATTTATCTTGTGTGTTTATATATTCTGTTACATGAAAACTTAAAAAAAATCTTTTTATACTGATTCCTTATGTAATTATAATATGGTTGAAGACTATGGTCATATGATATTGATTTTTCAAATTTTGTTGAGACTTGCTCTGTGGTTTACTGTATGGTCGATTAAAAAAATGTCTATTTCATATACCTGTGAGAAGAACATATAATCTCTGTTAGGGGCAGAGACACATATATTAGACTTATAAATAAAATTTATAAAAAAAGTTAATTTATTTTAATTTTTCTTTAGTGTATTTGACAGACAACGTTACATTAGTTTCAGATGTACAACTTAATGATTTGATGAGTTTATACATTATGCTGTGTTCACTTGTGAGTATCACTACCATCTGTCCCATTACATTGCTATTACAATATCACTGACTGTATTCCTTATATTGTACTTTTTATTTTTGTGACTTACTCATTTCATAACTGGAGGCCTCTGTCTTCTCCCCTTCACTTATTTTGCTTAACCCCCCATCTCCCTTCCCTTTGGCAGTCATTAGTCTGTTACCTGTATTTATAATTCTGATTTTGCTTTTTGTTTATTTTATAGAGTCCATTTATGAGTGGAATCATGACTTACTTACTTTAGCATAATACCCTCTAAGGTCATCCATGTTGTCTCAAATAGAGAGATCTCATTTTTTATGGCTGTGTAATATTGCATTCCATCTATCATCTATCTATATCTATATCTGTCTATCTATCTATCTATCTCACATTTTCCTTATTCATTTGTCTATTGATGAACACTTAGGTTGTGTCTATGTCTTGGCTATTGTAAATAATGCTGCAGTAAACATAGGGATGTGCATATCTTTTTGAATTAGCGTTTCAATTTTTCCTGTAAATACCCAGTAATGGAATTATTGGATAATGTGGTTTTTCTATTTTTAATTTTTTGAGGAGCCTCCATACTCTTTTCCACAGTGGCTATACCAGTTTATATTTTGACTAGTAGTGCATGAAGGTTCCTTTTTCTCCACATCTTAACCAACACTTGTTGTTCCTTGTCTTCTTGATTTTAGCCATTCTAACAGATGTGAGATATCTCACTGCAGTTTTGATTTTCATTTCTTTGATGATTAGTAACGTTGAGCATCTTTTCATGTGTCTGTTGGCCTTCTGTATATCTTTGGAGAAATGTCTTCATGTCTTCTGCCCATTTTTTTTAAATTGAATTGTTGCTCTTTCTGATGTTGAGTTGTATATGTTCTTTATACATTTTGGATATTGACACCTTGTCAGATATGTCATTTGCAAGTATCTTCTTCCATTCACTAGATTGTGCTTTTGTTTTGTTGATGGTTTCCTTTGCTGTGCGTAAGCTTTTTATTTTGATGTAGTCCTAATAGCTTATTTTTGCTTTGGTTTCCCTTGTCTTAGGAGACATATATGTAAAAATATTGCTATGGCTGATGTCATAAATTCCTGTGTTATTTTCTAGAATTTTTATGGTTGCAGGTCTTTAATCCATTTTGAGTTCATTTTTGTATATGGTATTAGAAAGTGGTCCAGCTTTCCCAGTACCATTTATTAAAACGACTCTTTTCCCCATTGTATATTCTTGCTTTGTCATAGATTAGTTGGCCATATAAACATCGGTTTATTTCTAGGGTATCTGTTCTGTTGACCTATATATCTATTTTTGTGCCAGTATCATATTGTTACGATTACTATAGCTTTGCAGTATGTCTTGAAATCTGGAATTGTGATACTTCCAGCTTTGTTTTTCTTCCTCAGAATTACTTTGGCTATTCCAGGTCTTTTGTGGTTCCTTGTAAATTTTAGTATTATTTGTTATAGTTTTGTGAAAAGTGATTTTGGTATTTTGATAGGAATTGCATTGAATTTGTAGATTGCTTTGGGTAATATGGACATTTTGACAATATTAATTTTTCAAATCCATAATCATAGAATATCTTTCAATTTTTTTGTATCATGTTCAACTTCTTTTATTAGTTTTTATATTTTTCTTTTTTCTTTTTTTTATTTTTTTTTATTAAAAAATTTTTTTTAACGTTTATTTATTTTTGAGACAGAGAGAGACAGAGCATGAACGGGGGAGGGGCAGAGAGAGAGGGAGACACAGAATCGGAAGCAGACTCCAGGCTCTGAGCCATCAGCCCAGAGCCCGATGCGGGGCTCGAACTCAGGGACCGCAAGATTGTGACCTGAGCTGAAGTCCGACACTTAACCGACTGAGCCACCCAGGTGCCCTGTGTTTTATATTTTTCAGAATACATGTCTTTTACCTGTTTTATTAAGTATTTATAGGTGTTTTATTCTTTTAGGTACAATTGTAGATGGTGTTGTTTTTTTAATTTCTCTTTCTGTGACTTCAGAGTTACTATATAGAAACATTACCAATTTCTGCATATTAATTTTGTATCCTGCCACTTTAATGAATTCATTTATTACTTCTAGTCATTTTTTGGTGAATTGTTAGGATTTTCTGTGTACAGTATCATGTCACTTGGGAATAGTTACAGTTTAATGTCTTTATCAATATGGATGACTTTTATTTCTTGTATTTTCTTTTTAAACGTAAAGAAAATTTAATGTTTATTTATTTTTGAGTGAGAGAGAGAGACAGAAGGTGAGCGGGAAGGGCAGAGAGAGAGGGAGACACAGAATCTGAAGCAGGCTCCAGGCTCTGAGCTGTCAGCACAAAGCCCAACATGAGGCTCAAACTCAATGAGAGCAGGACTTGGGCCGAAGTTGGACACCCAACTGTCTGAGCCACCCAGGTGCCCCTATTTCTTTTTCTTGTCTGATTGCTGTGGCTAGGACTTCTAGTACTATGTCATAATGAAAGTGGTTAGAGTGGACATCCTTATTTGGTTCTTGACCTTAGAGGGAAGGCTCTCAGTTTTCCCCCATTGAGGATGATGTTAGCTGTGGGTTTTTCCTACAAGGTGTATAGTATGCTGAGGTATGTTACCTCTCCATTTTGTTGATTTTTTAAAAAAAATTTTAATCAGAAATAGATGTTGAATCTTATCAAATGTTTTTTCTCCATCTTTTGAGATGATCATGTGATTTTCATATTTCGTTTTGTTGTTATATTTATGATGTTGATTGATTTGTGAATATTGAACCATTCTTGCATCCTGGGAGTAAATTCTACCCAATCATGGTGAATGATCTTTTTAATGTATTGTTGTATGTGGTTTGCTAATATTTCACTGAGGATTTTGTATCCCTTTCATCAAAAGTTTTGGCTTGTGGTGTGTGTGTGTGTGTGTGTGTGTGTGTGTGTGTGTGGTTGCTGTTTGGTTTTGGTATCAGGGTAATGCTGGCCCTTCTCTAATGTTTTTGGAAGCTTTCCTTCCTCTTCTATTTCTTAGAATAGTTTGAGGAGAATAGGTATTAACTCTTTTTTAAATGTCTGGTAGAATTCACTTGTGAATGCATCTGGTCCTGGACCTCTACATTTTTGTTTGTTTGTTTGTTTTAATTTTTATTAGTTCAATGTTGTTATCTGTAATTGGTCTGTTCAGATTTTTTACTTCTTCCTGGTTCAATTTTGGAAGATTGTATGTTTCTAGGAATTCATCTATTTCTTCTAGTTTGTCAGCATATAATTTTTATAGTCTTCTCTTAAACTCTTTTATATTTCTGTGTTATCAGTTCTTACTTCTCCTTCCTCCTTTCTGATTTTATTTATTTAAGTCCTTTCTCTTTTTTCCTAATTAGTCTGGCTAAGGGTTTGCCATTTTTGTTTAGTTTTTCAAAGAACTAGATTTTGTTTCATAGATTTTTAAAATTATCTTTTTAGTTTCTATGTCATTTATTTCTGCTCTGATCTTTATTATTTCCTTTTTTTCTACTCACCTTGGATTTTGTTTTTCTTATTCTAGTTCCTTTAGGTATAATGGTAGATTGTTGGAGTTTTTTCTTGTTTCTTGAGGCAGGCAGGCCTGTATCTCTATGTACTTTCCTTTTAGAACTGCTTTTGCTGTGTCCCAAGAGATTTGGAACCATTGTGTTTTCATTTTCATTTATCTCCATGTATTTTTTTTATTTTTCCTTTGATTGCTTCATTGACACATTGGTTGTTTAATATCATGTTGTTTAGTCTTCATGTTTTTGTGTTTCTTCCAGTTTTTTTCTTGTGATTTGTTTCTAGTTTCATACTGTGTGGTTAGAAATGATTCATGGCATGTTTTCAGTCTTCTTAAATTTGTTGAGGCTTGTTTTATGTCCTAATATGCATTCTATACTGGAGAATGTTCCATGTGCACTTGAAAAGAATGTGTATGCTGTTTTTTTGTTTTTTTTTTTTTTAATTTATTTTTGAGACAGAGAGAGACAGAGCATGAACAGGGGAGGGGCAGAGAGAGAGGGAGACACAGAATCGGAAGCAGGCTCCAGGCTCTGAGCCATCAGCCCAGAGCCTGATGCGGGGCTCGAACTCAGAGACCGCGAGATCGTGACCTGAGCTGAAGTCGGACGCTTAACCGACTGAGCCACCCAGGCACCCCATATGCTGTTGTTTTTGGATGGAATGTTCTGTATATATCTATTATGTCCATCTGGACCAGTGTCTCATTCAAACACATTGTTTCCTTATTGATTTTCGTCTGGATGATCTATCTACCAATATGAGTAGACCGTTAAATTCCCCATTTTATTGTGTTACCACCAACTTTTTTCTTTATATCCACTCATGTTTGTTTTATGTATTTAGGTGCTCCAGTTTTGGGTGTGTAGATATTTACAATTGTTATATCTTCTTGTTGGATTGATCCCTTTATCATTATGTAATGCCTTTCTTTCTCTCTTATTGCAGTCTTTATTTTAATTTTGTCTAATATAAGTATTGCTATCCCAGCTTTTTTTTTTTTTTCATTTGCATGGTGAATATTATCTGTTCTTTCACTTTCAGTCTGTATGCATCTTTAGGTCTGAGATAAGTCTCTTGTAGGTAGCATATTGATAAGTCTTGTTTTTTTTTTATCCATTTCACCACTCTGTGTCTTCTGATTGGAGCATTTAAGCTATTTACATTTAAAGTAATTATTGATAGGTATATACTTATTGCCATTTTAAAAATTTGCTTTCTGTTTGTTTTTATAGTTCTTCCTTGCTCCTTTCTTCCTCTCTTGCCTTTTTTATTCATGATCAATGAGTATCTATAGTGTTTTGTTTGCTTTCTTCCTCTTCATGTTTTGTGTATCTATCATAGGTTTTGGGTTTGTGGTTACCATGAGGTTCATATATAACATAGGAAGTAAATAGCAGTCTATATTAATTTGATGGTCTTTTAAGCTCAAACACACTTAAAAAAAAGAAATGAAAAAAAACTTCATTTTTTTTCTTTTTCCCTTTCTCCATTTTTTCTCTCTTCTCCACACTTTATATGGTGTCATATTTTACATCTTCTTATTCATATTTTTCTTATGTGTAATTGTGGTCATTTCTTTTCTATGTAAAAAACTACCTTTAACATTTCTTTTTTTTAATTTTTTTTTCAACGTTTATTTATTTTTGGGACAGAGAGAGACAGAGCATGAATGGGGGAGGGGCAGAGAGAGAGGGAGACACAGAATCGGAAACAGGCTCCAGGCTCTGAGCCATCAGCCCAGAGCCCGACGCGGGGCTCGAACTCATGGACCGCGAGATCGTGACCTGGCTGAAGTCGGACGCTTAACCAACTGCGCCACCCAGGCGCCCCAACCTTTAACATTTCTTGTGAAGCTGGTTTAGTGGTGATAAATTCCTTTATCTTTTGTTTTTCTGGGAAACTTTTTATCTCTCCTTCAAACCTGAATGATAACCTTACTGGGTTGAGTATTCTTAGTTATAGGTGTTTTCCTTTCAGCACTCTGAATATATCATGCCCCTCCTTCTGGTTTGCAAAGTTTCTGCTGAAAACTCAGCTGCTAGCCTTATAGATTTTTCCTTATTGGTAACTTTTTTTCTTCTCTTGCAACTTTTAAGATTTTATCTTTATCTTTGGCATTTTAATTACTATGTGTCATGATGTGGACCTTTTTGGGCTCATTTTGTTTAGAACTCTCTGTGCCTCTTAGACTTGGTTTCTCTCCCAGGTTTTTTATTTTTTTTTATTTTTTTTAATGTTTATTTATTTTTGACAGAAAGAGAGACAGAGCATGAATGGGGGAGGGGCAAAGAGAGAGGGAGACACAGAATCCAAAGCAGGCTCCAGGCTCTGAGCTGTCAGCACAGATCCCAACGTGGAGCTTGAATTCACAGACTGGGAGATCATGACCTGAGCCGAAGTTGGACGCTCAACTGACTGAGCCACCCAGGCTCCCCAAGGAAGTTTTTAGTTACCATTTTGTCAAATAAATATTCTACACCTTTGTCTCTTTCTTCTGGAACCTATAATGCAATTTTTTTTTTTTTTGCTTGATGTTGTCTAAGAGATCTCTTAACCTATCCTCGTTTTCAAAAATTCTTTTCTCTATTTTCTGTTCATCTTGTGTGTTTTCCATTACCCTGTCTTCCAGATTGCTGACACTTACTTCTGCATCTTCTAGTCTACTGTTGATTCCCTCTAGTATATTTTTTTCTTCAACTCTGGTTGGTTGTTTTCAATATTTTCTACCTCCTTATGGTAAATCTTACTGTATTTTTCCATTCCTTTCTTCAACCCAGTGAATACTTTATAGTCATTAAATATATAAACATTTAATTTCTTTATTAGGTATATTGCTTGTCTCTGTTGTATTTAGTTCTTTTCTGAGGCTTTTTCTTGTTCTTTATTTTGGAGCGTATTTTTCCGTCTCCCCATTTTGCTTGACTTTCTGTGTTTGTTTCCGGATTAGGTGAAATGGCTACTTCTCCTAAAGTTGAAGGAGTGGTCTTGTGTATCGTGTCCTCAATGCAGACTGTGTGTGCTTGGTGACTTTTGCTGACTGGCTGGAGCTGTGACTATATATGCTAGTTACTCTTTTAAACCAAGATTTTTTACAGAAAGAATAAAGATAATAATAATAATAATAATAATAATAATAATAATAATAATAATAAACAAAAAAAGAAAATAGTAAAAAGAGACAGGGAAAAAAAACAAAAAAAAAGAGAGAAAGAAAAAACAGATTTTTTTTAAAAATGGAGTTATTTTTAAAAAAGAAAAAAGGAACAATAACAAAATGAACAAAACCAAACAGATAAAAAGAAAAAAGGAAAACACAAAACCATGGCATGTTTTCTGTGCCCAAGCACCACAGGGTGGCTTGTATGGGCTTGTGGACCCTGGGCTGAGGCCACAAGCTCACTGTGTGTTGGACTCTGCTCCAGTCCAACTGGAGGGGGAAAGAATATTCTTAGTTCCCAGGCCCTTTTACACCATGGCTTTTTTCCTGTGCTCCCGAGCATCTAAGGCTGGTGTGTCTAGAGGGCCCTGGGCTTGCTGAGGTTAGAAGCTCCCTGTGAGCACTGAATCTACCAGTTATGGCCCTAAACCTGTCAGGCCATGGGACCCGTCACTTATGGCATCTGAATGCCTTTTTTGGCATCCAGGTCCTGCTCAGGTTCAAGCTTTTAACGTGGAGGCACCATAGCTCTTGGGGCCATTTAAACTGCTTCTTTTTCTGTGCCCCAGCACAACTAGGGCTGGTGTGGGCTTGTGGATCCTTGGGCTGGCCGAAGCCATGAGCTCACCAAGATGACCAACCTGCCTATTAAGTGGTCTGAACATAAACACCATGTGTTTTTCTCTAGTCCCTCTGACCTGGAGAGCTTTCCTGCTGCTCCTCTGCCACTTGGAAGAGTTCTAGTGTTCTGTTTTATATGCTAAACCACAGGTTTTTTCCTCCTGTTCTCCAGGACAGAAGGATATGTTTCCAGTCCCTCAATACTATCCTTCCCCACTTCCATTTGCAGCATTGGCTGTGGGGGTGCTCTTTGCTGCTGTGTGTTTATCTCTCTTGCTGTTCTCTTGCTGTTCTATCTTTGGTTTTTCAGTAGCAATGTCAGCCCTCCAGTTCTTCAGAAGGAATTTTTCTGTTAACAGTATAGTTTAGTGTGTTCATGGAGGTGAGTTCAGAGTCTTCCTACTAGCCATCTTGAACCAGAACTAAATAAAAATTTTAAATTTGGTCATCAAAATATTTTAACCTTTAACAATTTTGTGTTCACTTATCATAAGCATAAAATCCCCTGCTATACTAGCAAATTTACTTATAATATATTCCTGAATTCTATCAATTTTTCTTTACATATAATAAATTTATGTGCAGTATATTTCTGAATTTTATCAGGTTTTTTCTTTGCATATTTACATTATTTCCATATAAGTTTATTATTATTTTTCTCTTATCAATTAAAAAATTTCAACATATAATGGCTTTCTTCATTCTTACTAATGTAATGGTCTTAGGTTCTAATTGTATATTAATATAACTGTCTTAGCTTTGTCATAGTTAGAATTTATCAATGTATTCTTCCATCTTTTCCTTTTAACCTTTTTGTGTCTTTAACTTGTGCATTTATTGTATAAATAACATCAGCCCATTGAAGATTTCCTTCTTTGTTGTTTCTTTTGAAAAGCCTTCTGTTATTCTAATTATTTTTTGAAAAGCTTTTTGTTAGTCTCATTACTTTTTACTATTTTGTAGATTTGTCTTTACTCTGTTTTCTTTTAAAATTTTTGTCATTTTCCTTGGTGATTTGTAATTTTACCACAACTTTTTAATGGGTAATGCTTTTATTTTTGCTTTTTGTATGCCTGCTTATATACATTGTACTTCTCTTTATTTGTGAATCCAGACAATGTTCTAGACAATTCTCAAATATTAAATGTTTGAACATCTTCTCTTCTTTGTTCTATTTTTTCCTGATGAGGCGAGGATTAGGCATATGTTATATATTCTTGTTTCATTCTCTATGTCTCTTACTTTCTCTTTCACATCTTTCATTTTGTTTCCTCTCTGTGCTGTGTTGTACATAATTATTTGGCTTTAGCACAATGTTCACTAAATCACTTTTTAGCTGTATCTATTATATCTTTATCTTTTTTGCTTTATCTGTTATATAACGTGTCCATTCAGGTTACTTTGAATTTCAAAATTATATTTTTCAATTCTAAATTTGCATTTTCATATATTCCTGACATTAATGTTTTATATTGCCAATTAATTTATTATTCCATTTTTTCTTTAAATGTTTTTATCTATTTTATTTTATATTTGATAACTCAAACATCTTAGATCTTTGGAGATCTAAACCTCTTGTTGGTAATTATTTATTTATTTATTTTTAACAATCAAAAGAGGCCCAAGACCATTTAATCTGGGCTCGCAAACTGTTACAGGCACCTATTATATTCACATCAACTTGTTTGTCTTATGAGGATACAGGGAGATATGTTATCCTCATTTTTTTTTTTTTTCCAGTTGGGACAGAAAAAAAGTAAAGTGACTTAACCCAGGATAATTTACAAGTCATAGCAAAAGAGAGTAAATGAACATGGGCTCCACGTTCATTCCTTTTCTCTTCATACACCACAAAACGAATGGCCACATGTATCTATAAATTATATTCCCTTTCTTGTCTCAGTTACAATAGTTTTGTCCATTTATTTACTGTCAAGTTAACTTATTCTAATTTCCTCTGCCTTTTGAAAAATTGAGGTGTTTTCTTATAGAATGTTCCACATTCTGGAGCTGATTCTTCTCTCAGAGTCAATTGATCTGTTTCTCTATCTCTGTATTTCCTGTAAAATCCAGCCTAGTGCAACCCAGCTATGCCACTTCCTTCCTTTTCAGCTCTGCCCACTCTGCCTCTTGTTGGTAGTTATTTTTGATTCTTATTCCTGGTGACCTGTTTTCATTTGTATTTACTTTTTAATTCATTATATTGCTGGATGAATAAGGCTAAATTAAATATTTCACCCACAAATGGAGTTCTGTTGATAGCATTATTTGACTTGAAATATAAGTGATACTCAATATGTTAGATATACTTATGCTTGTTAAAACCCTCTTGCCATAGTAACAGGGGTGAATGAAGTATTGGCCATTGATGAGCTTTCTGAGTGTGTTCAGTCAGTGCCTCCTAGAAAATCTTCGCCACATGCGTTGAAAAGATTCATGAGCCTTATGTTTAGAATGGCTAGAGGCTTTCCGTATTATAAGGAAACAGTGTCAGTAAAATCCAAGTATCAGGTAAGATAAATCACCCATTTAAATTAAGGATTTTCAAGAGTCTGCTTTTGTGTATTTTTAAAGGAAAAAAAAAAGGTAATTTCCACTAGGTGGCTGTTAAATATTGGGAGAGAATTGAAATATCTTCTCTTGTTTAAGAAGGAAAAATGAGAGTAAGGAATAAAACAAAATGTGAAATTGTTAATAAATTGATTAAAAATTAATTTTTAAGATGTTTTTATTTATATTTGAGAGAGAGAGAGAGCATAATCAGGGGAGTGGCAGAGAGAATGGGAGACGCAGAATCTGAAGTAGCTCCTAGGTTCTGAGGTGTCAGCACAGAGCCTGACACAGGGCTTGAACTCATGAACCGTGAGATCATGTATAGTTTATACAATGTATAGCTCTTTATATTTTATTATTTATTTATTTATTTTAGAGGGAGCATACAAGTGGCAGGGAGGGGCAGAGGGAGAGAGAGATTGAATCTTAAGCAGGCTCCATGCTCAGCTCAGCACAGAACCTGCCGTGGGGCTTGAATTCATGACCCTGGGATAATGACCTGAGTTGAATTCAAGAGTCTGACACTCAATGGACTGAGCCACCTAGGTTCGCCTATGGCTCTTTACCTTTCTTAAGTGCCCTGTTAAGAATAAATGAAGCAGTGGTGCATAAAAGGTTTTGACTCATGTAATCTCAGAGACTGAGAGAATATTCAGAAATTTAGTTGGACTCTATCATCATCGTTATTAAATGATGATTTTCAGTGTGGAAATTCGCAGAATCCTGTGAGATGGTGGGCAATTATACATTAATTTTTTTTCTATGTGAAAACCTGTCCCATATCTTTCCTTTAAAAAAACCCTTAAATTTCAGATAAAGAAATAATTATATAAATCTGTTGGTATGGGTTTCTGTTGTATTCGTTTATTCCATTAGGTATATTTCTGATGTCTCATTGTTTTTGTCGATCAGAGTTCACATTCTTGTTTTCTTTTTTTTTTCTTTTTTTTTTAACATTTATTTATTTTTGAGACAGAGACAGAGCATGAAGAGGGGAGGGGCAGAGAGAGAGGGAGACACAGAATCTGAAACAGGCTCCAGACTCTGAGCTGTCAGCACAGAGCCCGACGTGAGGCTCGAACTCACGGACCGTGAGATCATGACCTGAGCCGAAGTTGGACGCTTAACCAACTGAGCCACCCAGGCGCCCCTCACATTCCTGTTTTCAAAAAATGAAGACATATGTGGTTTCATTAGACCTGTACTTCCTAAGGAGACAATTTAGAAGGAGGAGGATGTATTTACTAGTTTGTCATCTTCATAGAAGACTCTCTTTATTAGTCATTAAAAACAATAGTAAATTTCCAAGTGTTATATGCACTATGAGTACTAAAGCTTGTTGTAACTATTGTTATAGACAATTACAAATAACGACACCCTACGGGGGACCTTTCATTTTTGGTCATGATCAATTTACGTGTATTGCACAAATATAATAACATTTATTCAGCAGTATTCTTAATAATACTGCTTATTGTTGAGAGGACAATAATTGCAGGACAGCAGGTGAGGATTGAGGACAGCGGGTGAGTGTGTCAATATCCAGGTTCACAGAGTCCCTTAGTTTTCCATTTATGAATATCGGTTCAAACTCTTTTGTGCAGATACTGTAGGAATACTGCAGAAAATATACCGAATATGGGGGGAAAACCCACCAACAATTTGAGCTATATAGCTTCTAAATAAGGGAGGCAAACGGGGAACAAAAACAAAAGGATAGGACTAGTTACTGGGTTTGGAACAGTGATTAACTTTTTTCCTTGGAAAAACATTGTCACCGTTTCCTCTGAAATTCAGGGACACAAGGTGCTTCTTTAGCGTGTTGTGTTTATCTGTTTGAGTCACAGGAGCAAGTGACCAGTGCAGCCTTTTTCATTTCTTCCCAAATCATTAACTGGCATAAGAAGTGGCTCATTGATCGCTCCTCATTATCAGGGTTAATTTGAAGAATCATTTAGCTTTAACCTCCTTCCTCGAAGAGAGGTTTTCTAACTTCCTGAGATAAATCAAATCTACCTGCATTGTCTGTCTCTGCCAGGCCAGCTTAAGTTCCTAAGATGTCCAGATATTCTGCAATCAAGGGGAGTATTTTCTGCAGAAAAAAGAGAAAGTGATGAAATTTTATTCACACAATTGGGATACCTTTTATGTGGATCTATAATCTGTAATATCATCTTTAATGGCTGCTTTTCTGAAATAATATCTGAAGTCATTAAATGACAGAATAAGAGTAGGGCAGATCTCAAGGAGTTTTTAAGGGTAAATGTAAAAATGGCAACAAAATATGGATAATTGAATAAATAAATACAGCAGGGATAGCTCTTTGGGTATGATAGGCTCTTCATATCACTCATGGGAATACAGTGGAATATGTCACTAAGGCATTATGTGAATGTTATGTGCAGAAACTGCTAATAGATTGCATAAATTGTCCTCTTGAACTGTGAATTTTTGTTCTGCTGGTGAATGCTATTTAGGGCTATTTCTAGGACTGGTTTTGGACACATTAAAATAAGATATAAAATGTCCGAATAACTTTTTCCATCCTCAGTATATTAAGGTGTTTCTTTTAATCATAAACACACAGTATGTATAGATTAATAGATTATCTCATTTCATAGAAAATCTTACTTGGATCCCTCTTTTTAGGCATACTTGGTAATTGGGTTTAGGTATCAGAGATGCATGGGAAGACATCTCTGGATAGCTAAATACATTAACCTTACTCATTGCCCATGATCATAAATCAGGAAGGGTGTTTAATAAATTCAGAGACAAATTCAAGGAAGTGTTGATGACTACTAACATTATTTAAGTTTCCTCAGGGCTGGTTCTTAATCTTTTTAGGTGGAAAGACTTACAATATACAATATGCATTTTTGGGTAGCAACTGTATTATAGAAACAAATTTAATTTGCACAATCCAAGGGAAATAGTGGGAAAGGGAAAGAACGGAAAATGCGTATGTCTGATGGTTATTTAATAATTCCATTAAACATAAGGTTTTGTGGGCTTCTAAAAGAAGAAACAGATTTCTGCTTTTGCACCGTCTCTAAGAACATATTGTCAGAGCTCCATACAACATCATAAAAGTCTTATTAATTGTTGCGTTGAGAAATTTCACCAGTATGTTAACTATTCTGTTTCAATTTCAGTGGACACCATTATATTTCCCAGCAGTTAAAAATGGATCAGAAAGGGGCGTATGGGTGGCTCATTCAATTGAATGCCCTACTCTTGATTTGGGCTTAGGTTATGATCTGCGTGGGATTCTCTCTCCCTCTCTCTTTGTTTCTTCCCCCCCTACCTTGTACACCCTCTGTCTCTCAAAATGAATAAAAATAAACGTTTAAAAGTTTTCTTAAAAAATGGATCAGAAAAACTGACAGCCTCTTGCAGGTTGTACTAAATGCTACTGAGAGCAGTTAGTATTTTTTAAAAAGCTCTTTCTCCACCAAAAGGACTTTTCAGCATCAGATATGCTGGCAGGATAATAGTAGGCTTTATTACCATCAACACAAGACTGTCAGTATATAAGCAGAATCTTAGATGCTATTCCTATACATAAATACACTGTTAGCTTTTTTAAGCAGTGTGATTCACTGCCTCATGTACAAATAGCAAGGGCATACAAAGTGAGAAACCAACTGTCCGCCATTTACCAAACTTCATTCATTTTGCTGGAAACAGTACCAGCTTTCAAACTGCTAAAAATACCCTGTGACTAACTTAATAAAAGACAGTGCTCCCTTCCGGAATCTCAGTTCCATGAGCAAGTCAAATGGAGAGTCAATGCTCTATTTAAGCTATGTTTGAAAGGCACCAATGATGAAGTTTACATGTATAGTGGAAGGAAGTGACTAGTGCATTGTATCATTTGTCATGAAGAACATAGCTTTCGAATGTAAAAGCTTGTTAAAAAGAATGATGGTAAAGGCCTACTGCCATTAGGACATGTCATAAGCAAACAAAATTAATGTACATGGTGGAGCCAGGACAGAATTGTCTCCCTGGAACATAACTTGTATCATGTAAGAAATTGTGAATATTTTTTTGTTTCAGTAAGCAGTTGTCTTTCCATGATCACCTTTAGGCCTATGCAAAGACTGAATATAGTTTTATTTTCATACCACTTTCATCCTTTTAACATTAATAGAGCTTTTAGCCTGAAGCACACAGATACAATTATTCTTTTTCTGTGCATTGTCTGAATATCTCTGTATGCAAAACACCTGGGTTAGGGGCAGGATTATCCCTGTTTCTAAAGGAAAGATCTTGGATATCTCAAAATTTAAATTTATACCAAACTACCTGTTGTTTCTGTTCTTTTTTCCTTTTTTATATTAGGGTAAAATATAGATTGTATAAAATTCAATATTTTAACCATTCTGAAGTTCACAGTTAAGAAGCATCAAATACATTTACAGTGTTGTACAACTGTCACTATCAATCTCTAAAACTTTTCATCATCTCATATTGAATTCTGCATCCATTGAACAAACACTCCTCATTGTCCCCTCACCACAATCCCTGGCAACCACAACCTTACTTTTTGTCTCTATGAATTTGACTACTGTAGGTGCCTCATATAAGTGGAATTATACCATATTTTTCTTTTTGCAACTGACGTATTTCACTTAATGTCTTCAAGTTTTATCCATGTGTCAGAATTTCATTCCTTTTTGTGGCTGAATAATATTCCATTGTATGTGTATATTACATTTTACTTATCTGTTTATCTGTTGACGGACATTTGAGTTGTTTTCACCTTTTGACTATTGTAAATAATGCTGCTATAAAATCTGAGTAGTGTATTTTCTTTCTCTTATTGTGGCCATATGTTCAGCACCACATTTATTTATGTTGATTGTATATTTTCTGTGGGTGAATTATAAGCTCCTTGAGGACAAAGTTCTTGCTGTTTTATGTTTATAAACCCATAGTAGACAGCATAGTTTTTAGACATAATGAGTGTTAAATAATACCAGATGGATTACTAAATGCATCTCAGAGAAATTCTAGACTTTGTTAATAACTGCCCATTATCAAAAACAGGGACAGAAAAAAGCACTTTTAACAGTGATTGATAAATTGCTCTGCTCTTTTCTTGCGTCTCCAGTTTCCTTTAAGAATGCTCGGAAGAAATAGGGAAAAGGAATCCCTCTAGGCTATACAGAATATATAAGTGTGATGAACTGCATTAGTAAACTACTGAAAGTAGTACAAAAATTATATGAATGTTATCAAAGTGAATCTGAAAGGTAGAACATTTAAGTTTCAGCCTGATTTAATGAGCTGATGAACAGCTTTCTTTGTGACTATGATCTAAAATCTCAGTAGACAACAGACCCTATTTGCCAATCTTGTAGTGCAGCCTTGCAGGTGAATTGAATACCTAACTAGCCTGCCAATAGCTAGCTAGTTATTTATTTATTTATTTATTTATTTAAGCTAGTAAGATTTTCAGCACCATACTTATCTATATAACATCTTTAGAAATATTCTTTAGCAAGACTATGCATCAAGTGTTTCTGAATTTAGAGAAAGAGCTAGAACTTAAAATATAATAATAATAATAATAATAATAATAATAATAATAATATAACCTGAGCACTGCTCTGACCTAGATGCTGTACCAGGTACTAGCGTTAATTTGTTAATCATCACAGCTCTGTTAGGTTTCTGCTTTTATATCTCCTGATATATATTCTGAGGAACAGAGAAGCCATTTGATTCATCAGGAAATTAGGCCAAGAATTGAATCCTGGTTTGTTGGACACCAAAATTCCAACTCTGTCTTGTTTTTAAGAATTTCCTTTGCAATTAATGTATTCATGCATTTTTCAAAGTGTTTTTACTTTTTTCTTTTCCAACTGTATGATTTTTCTTTTTTCCAAAATCTGTATCTCTGACTTGGATCTTGTGTCCGTACCTCTAACCTAAATCTGATTTTAGTCATTTTAATTTCATGTCTCTTTTTCTGTAGATTGCAGGTTAGTTTCCACTGGTTGATTCAAATTATTGATCTGACTTAACTCCCTGTAGATGTTATACCTGCTTACATTTTATTTATATGCTAATTAAGCCTGAAGTTTTGGCCTCTTTTATTGCTTATCCCTTTATTCATGCTATCCCTATATCTCTCCCCAATTAAATTCTTTTCAATCTAAGTATAGGTCTTTATTAAAGCACCGAGGTGGAAATAAAATATTAAATATCATTCTATTTAAATGAGTCACACATTTTAGAGCAAGGGTATAATGAAATAAATCTATGACATAGTTAAGCACCTTGATGCTTAAACTAACCTAGTTTCCTCCTAGTCTTGAGCAGAAGAAATCTATCATAAATCAGCCAAAAGCTTTTCTGTAGACTGTGAGATTATGGTTCTTATTTTTGAGAGTTTAAGGGCACATTGCTATCATGAGCTCTTTAAAGTTCTATGAATACACAGGTCAATAGCCAGCTTACAAATAATCAGGAAAGGGTTTCTGTTTGCTTTTCAGCATTTCCTGTTCTTAATTCTTTTTCTTTATTTCTTGTGGCTAATCAGAAAGTTTAAAGAGAACATCATGGCATTCTTTTTGTTTAAAAAATATTAACCCTTAGACTAAAAAATTTTTTTAATTGAAGTATAATTAACATACTATTAGTTTCAAGTGTACACCATAACGATTCAACAGTTCTAAACATTACTCACTGCTCACCATGATAGGTGTAGTTACCATCTGTCACCACGCAGTGTTTATTACAGTATATTATATATATATATATATATATGTATATACACACACACTATATCTTAGATTGTCAGTGTTGCACAGATAGCTTACATTCATAGGATTTAACTAAAGATTCCTTTTGGTAAGAGCAGGAAATTAAGATTTTAATACTGTAGAAGCTTTAACTAGAAAAAAATAATGGTTTGCTTTTCATTTCTTTGTGACAATATAGTGTAATACTTGAAAATTTTTTCCCAAACTTACTATAGATGTGAGGTAGCACAATCCTTATCATCCTTTCACTCATTTTACTCCAAATATTTCCTCTTCTTTTCTATAGCTACCAGTACTGAGTAGTTTCTTGTTCTATTTCAGTTTTAACCCTTCATTATCCCATTATTATGATTGTTGGCGTTTCTTATATTCTGGTCCTTACGTAACACAAATCCATGGTTTATTAACTATATAAACAATAAGAGCTGTATGAAGTGCTATTCTCCTTCTGGATTTTGAGGATGAAAAAGAGGTTTAGAAGAAACTGCATCCCAGAGAGCTCTGTTTTTGTCAAAGCCTGATATGAACAAAGTGATATTTTCCCACCTTCAGTGACCTGCTGAGGAAGAACTATTAAAAAGTGCCATTTAAAGCAGTCATTTTTATTCTGAAAAAGGCTAGCTTATGCTATAAATCAGAAAAAAGTTTCCAAGTGAGAAGAACATTATTCTTCTGAATGATGAAAATGAGCTCCTTGCTATTATATATAATGGAGGAGAGGAAAGGCATGTAGGTTTCAGGTCTGCAGAATGTATATGTTGCTGCTAAGGGCATGGGCAGCCCAACAATGCATAGGGTTATTCTATACCTCATGATTGTGCCACACCACAGTTTATGTGTGTGATGTATTACTCAACGATATCAACAAGGCAGAAATGGGAATTATATGGACCAAATGTGGTAATCATGGACAATTATATATAGGACATTCTTGGTACTTAATAAAAATGTATTGTTTATAATGTATAATATGGTAGCAATACAAAACAAACCAACAAATACAGAAGGATAAAAGTACTTCAAGAGTTTATTCAAGCTAGAAAGAAAAGCTGGTGCAGCTCTGTGTCTGCTGCATTATTCATCTGAAAAAGTCTTATGAAATGTGCAATCAGGCTTTTTGTAAAATGTAATAAAACAGTGATCACAGATATGAATTTCCCTCCCTTTTTTCCTTCGTTCCTTTGTTCCTTCCTTCATTCCTTCCTTTATTCTGTCTGTCTGTCTATTCATCATCTGATCTATCTATCTATGTTTTTCAGCTAGGGTCAGTTTAGGGTTATTTGAAAAATTTTAACCAAAGTATGGAGATTATTTTAATGAAAAATAATCCATATAGGAAGAGTGATGATTTGCCGAGCTCCTTTCTTTAATTCAAGGTCTTGGAGCGATAAGGCTCTGGGAAACTGAAATCATTAGATCTCTTGTGGTTTCGAAGATGGTGCTTTCATACTACTCTGACAAGGCATATTTTCTTTACTAAACTGGTGATCACAACAAAAATCTAGAACACTGTTGAATGTCAGAATGTTCAGAAATTCAGAGGACAAACAGACAGGAATTGAGCCAATGACAATGAAGACTGTTTTCCTTATAGTCAAATGCTCTAGGTTCATTGGAGTCACGGAGTTTGAAGAACTGGAGTTTTTCTTTGAAAATGAAGTCACACCAAGGGCCTGCAGAGATTCTTTATCAAAGATGATATGCAGATGGCATATGATAATATGGTTAACATGTGTCATTAGGGAATTGAAAATTAAGACAATAAGGAGATAGTACTACATACCTGTTGGAATTGCCAAAATCTGGAACACTAACAGCACCAAATGCTGGCAAGGATGTAGAGCAGCAGGAACCCTTATTTATTGCTGGGGGGAAAGCAAATTGACCATTTTTTAAACAAAACTGATCACACTCTTACTAGCAATTGTTCTAGCAATTGTACTCCTTGGCATTTACCCAAATGAGTTGAAAACTTATATGTTAATACAAAAACCTGCACATGGATGTTTATAGCAGCTTTATTCATAATTGCCCAAACTTGGAAACAACCAAGATGTCCTTAAGTAGGTGAATAGATAAATAAACTGTGGCTCATCCAGACAATGGAATTTTGTTTAGCGCTAAAAGAAATGAGCTTTCAAGTTAAGAAAAGATACGGAGTAACCTCAAATGCATGTTACTAAGTGAAAGAAGCCAATCTGAGAGAGCTAAGTACTGTAGGATTCTAACTGTATGACATTGTGGAAAGGCAAAAAAAATGGAGACAGTAAAAGTGTCCAGTGGTTGCCAGGGGTTGAGGGTAGGGAGTGACGAATAGGCAGTGCGTGAAGGATCTTTAGGGCAATGAAAAACTCTCTGATTCTATCATGGTGGGTACGTTTGTCCAAATGCATAGAATGCACAACACCAAGAGTAAAACCTAAGACAAACTATGGAATGTGGGTGATAACGGTGTGTCAGTGAAAATTCATCAGTTGTAACACATGTATCACTCTGGTGACAAGTTTTGATAGTTGGGGAAGCTGTGTGTATGTGGGAGGAAGGGGTATATGGGAAACTTCTGTATCATCTGCTCAATTTTGCTGTGAACCTAAAAGTCCTCCTAAGAAAAGTCTATTTAAAAAAATTAATATGAGATTTACTGAGATGGCTGGGTAGAAGATAAAATATACAAAATTGAATATTTTTCTTTGTTATAGCAGTAAGAGAGATATAAATGGGAAAACCATTCTATTTTCCCTTCCCAGCTTATTTTAATTTATTGTATTCTTTGCCTAACTTTTAGGAACCTACTGCTTCTTCTCTTCATCCACCTTTACTTTCTGACCCCATGATGCTGTCCTGGAATCCTCTCATTATATTTAAACATACGTGTTCCTCCCTTGACCTCTTATCCTGGTATATTAACATCCTTTCTTACCACCCTTTTATTTCATATTCCTCTTTCTCATAACCAAAGGAAGCTAAAATACATTTTAGGAAAGCATATTCCTCTCTACTTCAAACTTAACTAAAAATCATAAAAGTATATCTGGGGTCATTTGTATTTTTTTAAATTAAATTGTTAAATATGGAGACATGGTCCACATATATTCGTTGAGCATACATTGTTTGCCACTGTGAGTGGTGTCATGGCTTTCTTCTAACAAATCTTACAGATAAGGTAAAAATAAATAAATAAGCAAGCAAGCCACAGTTTCAGAAGAAAATTCTAGTTTGTTTTTTGCCTTTTTTTTTTTTTTTTTGAGGGAGAGAGAGAGTGCAAGCAGGGGCAAGGAGCAGAGGGAGAGAGAGAATCTTAAGCAGGTTCTACACTCAGTGTGGAGCCAGACACGGGGCTTGATCCCATGACCCTGGGATCATCACCTGAGTCGAAATCAAGATTTGGACACTCAACCAACAGAGCTACCCAGGAGCCCCAGAAAATTCTAGTATTTAATGATATAAATAATACTTTAAGATGTATTTCAGCTTCTTTAGACCATAAGCTTTATGATATGTATGTATTATCAGGTATTTGTCTTGTCCATGTAGCCGAAGTAAACTGACCAATGCAAAAGCAATCTCTACTTCCATAAAGATAGAGTATACCTAAAGTTCTGACATAGGTATTAGGCTTCTCAAATTATTGGCTTTTGTGAACTTCTCTGATTATTATCTTTTGTGCAGTTGCTAAGCTAAATTTCAGAAAATTTAAGCTAAAATTAAGAGGGACTAGAGACTGAATCTGCTAGTCTTAGTTTTATGACCTACAGCTATTTGAATTTTCTGAGTCTCAGTTTTCTTTCCTGTAAAGAGAGGCTCATAGTAATACGTACCACATTTGGTTTTTGTAAGGTAAAAGAAGATGGTTATTCCAAGGCCCTTAGTACAGTGTGTGAGCTTAAAAAAACTGTAGGGTTTTATTAATAATAATAAATTAGAAAATCTGATAGCAAACATTGCATTTACCAATAAACAATATATGTAAGATATCCAGATAAATTTTATAAGAAATGTGTAAGAAGGAAGTTACAAAACTTAATATGATTAAATAAATAAATTCAATGGGCATGCGTGGAGAGAGTTCATATTACAAAAGTTTGTTACTTTTAAAGCAATATATGGATTCAGTACAATTCTAATAAAAAACTTAAATGACTCTAAGATGTGTGGGGTATACTTGTGCTTAGAATTTTATTATAATGTGAATTTTATTTGATTCTCCAGTCAAATGAGTTTAAATTAAACTGTTCTATTATTGGTATGAGAAAATACTAACCATGAATTCAACATTTGTTTAAATGCAATAATGTATTTTTGTCATTAACACAGTTCTGGTGTATACAAAATTATTCATAACTGCTAGGTACTATTATAATTCTCTTAGTGACATTTAAATCTCAAGCATGTGCACTTTGAAGTAAATTCAACAGAAATTGCAATAAAAGAAAACGTTAGGAAAAATAAGACAATGAAACCAAAAAAGCAAGTAGAAAATGTTTGTGGTCCTTTTAAGGTCATTATTAGAACTAACTCAGAAAGTAAATCTCTTGTAAAAGAAGATAATTTAGTAAAGTATATCTGGGAATTGTATGTATAGGAAGGTCAGTTTTATTAGAAAATAGGCAGCTAATAGTTTACAGGAAACCATATATCGCTGATATATTGATTATGAAACCATTAATTGCTGCATTATAAAATGTTGAAAAATTCATACTTGAATATCTTAACTGGGTGAGAGATTTGGTTTAAACAGTCTTAAAGCTTTTTGTCCTACTGGTCATATTATTGTTTTGTTGGTATTTTACTTATACATGCAAAGCAAAGCATATTCGTTTACAACCTCCTTGGTGATGATACAAATAATTTGCAAAGAATTATCCAATAGGATACAAAAATTTTCAGCACAAATGTTATTGATTAAGAAAAAAGATATTTGGGGATTAACACAGTTTCAGCCATACCTCCTATGTTTAAAACTACAGGAATAGGGGCACGTGGGTGGCTCAGTCGGTTAAGTGTCTGACTTCGGCTCAGGTCATGATCTCATGGTTTGTGGGTTTGAGCCCCGTGTTGGGCTCTTTGCTGATAGCTTGGAGTCTGCTTTGGATTCTGCGTTGCCCTCTCCGCACTTACCCCATTCATGCTCTGTCTCTGTCTCACTCTCAAAAATGAATAAACATTAAAAAATTAAAAAAAAAAACTATAGGAATAAAAACCAATAAGGGCTATTGTTCACCCTGAACACATCATCAGCTACTACACAATTCTGTGAGACCTTCTTTTCTTAAACTGTTTGCCATTTGTGCTCCTCATTTCGGAGCTGATGGTGTTATAAAGGTGATTTTTGTTTTTCTGTTTGTTTTTTAAAAATAAATTTATAACAAAATATATAACGATTCTGCAAGTTTTTCTACTCATTTATATGCTAGCTTAGCTGTGTGCATTGGCTGTTCAGAAGTTTCACAGTTGACTTTTGTATTTTTCTTCATGGACAATAAAAGGATCAGATAACAGACAGAAGTTTATATTTCAAAGACAGGTGAATATTGACAGTTTCATTTGACTTAACCTAATACTGCAAGAAGAGCTATAACCATATGCAAGCTTGAAACAACCATAGACATTTTCTATGTTCAACTAAGTGATTGAAGGGCTTACAAAGCGGGCTTATTAGTTGTCATTTTTCTCAGGACTGAACACTTCCAGCAAACAATCATGTTTCCAAGTTACGTACATTTAAAAAAAAAATTTTTTTTTAACATTTATTTATTTTTGAGACAGAGAGAGAGCATGAACAGGGGAGGGTCAGAGAAAGAGGGAGACACAGAATCTGAAATAGGCTCCAGGCTCTGAGCTGTTAGCACAGAGCCCGACACGACTTGAACCCACGGACCGCGAGATCATGACCTGAGCCGAAGTCGGACGCTTAACCGACTGAGCCACCCAGGCGCCCCTGTACATTTTTTTTTTTAATTTGATAGAGTCACTTCAATTAAAAAGAAACTTTGAGATTTGGAAGAAGAAAAGGGACTGTGAAGATGTGAATCTTTGGAGATTCAGTGGTAAAATATTAGTGGTAAAATAAATAACTTTACATGGTGTCTTTCTTTACCAAAAAAGTCCTCTTATTAATATTTATTTGAGATAACAGAAGAAGCTATCCATTGGATTATTTCAATCCACTATGGTCTCAGTATCTTGACCCACAATAGCCTGCAATGTTGAGGTAGACTTCCTGTTTGATCACATGATGAGCATTCTACACTGTGGTCACCCTGACATGCCACATAAAGCAACAAAACATGGTATTTTAATTCACAGGTCCATTGGAAATGAGGGACCTTTGGAACATACTTCCTCATTCTTTGATGAAAGTTAACTTATACAAGAAAGTGCTGGGGTTGTGTAAAGTCTGTTTTCTTCAATGAAGGAATCGGTGTTCACACTTTGCAATTGTCCTAGTAGAGGATGACTACATTCTAATTTTTTTTTTAATGTTTATTGATTTTTGAGAGAGAGAGACAGAGAGACAGAATGAGCGGGGGAGGGGCAGAGAGCAGAGACACAGACTCCAAAGCAGGCTCCAGGCTCTGAGCTGTCAGCACAGAGCCCGATGTGGGGCTTGATCCCATGAGCCATGAGATCATGACCTGAGCTGAAGTTGCATGCTCAACCGACTGAGCCACCCAGGCACCCTGAGGATGACTACATTCTAAATTAATAATAATTCAAACCACTGAAATTTAGCAAGTGCTGTTGTTGTCTTTTTAAGAAGGAAAAGTTGACATGAAAATTAAGTGATTTCTAGATTTGTATATTCATAGAAATGTTGAGCAGAAATGAACTATGAACTTAGAAATGATCAACCTCAGCTTTTGTTTTTTAATTTTAATTTTTTGGTTGGGGGGGATGAGAAATTGAGGTATATAAAAGGTGGTGATTGTCTCCAGATCACTTAGCTAGTGTTGGGCCCATGACACCAAATAAAGTCTTCTGACCTTAACCTCTTATGCTAAGGAACCCTAGAAAATTCTGGAAATGTTCTGAGAATTCTCTAGTTGAATTAGGGGTATATGCATCAGGTTATGTATTTTAATCATTCTAATTGTAACTAAATTTGATTCCTCGGAGTTTGTTAACACTAAATCTCCTTTAATTTTAGAGACTTCCTGAAGAACCATGATCCTGGCAGTTGAGTCCTCGTATGGTGAGTGATGGGGAACATGCAAATTCCCTATGTTGCTTAAACATGTTGAATAAATAACAGTTGTCAAGATGTTCCCTGGCTTCTTGGAGAGTCCCTAGTGATGCCCACTGGATTGCCTGGCTATGATCAAAGGAAGCTCTACACTTCTAGATAGGAGGAGCTTCAGGGTAACAATCTGGTTGAGGGTATTTAGGGAACATCCCCTTAAGCAATATTGTTAAGCTAGAATTTATGCTGGTTTGAGATGGCTTGACATTGGAAAAGGTGATGAAGATTACTGCGGGGGGGGGGGGGGGTTGGTTAATCCTCCACCCCTGCAGCCACCAGTTCCTACTGGTTCTGCTGCAATAAATATCATTGGCTTCAGTCTAAGTCTTACTGGATATTGAACCCAGGGGACCTCCTAGATTCTAAGTCTAAGCAACAGCAGCTACTTTCTTTGGGAATTAAGTTTATTAATTTCATTTTTTTTTGCACACAATATGACCACACTTCTTCACAAAATAAATGTAAACCATGATCAAATCTCCTTTTATTACTGTATGCATTAAATACTTTGTTTTAATTGTGTTATTTAGCAAGTGTTTCACTCTCATGTGAATCCAGAGAAATGAGAAGTGAAGTTTCTGAACGGCATTCCATTGATATAAGGTTGCTTTTTGCAGGATAGGTGGGGATAAAAATTGCTTCTGACAGGAAGTTTTATTAGAGCAATAAGAAAAGGGAAATGTGATATACAGTTGATTAACATTTTAAAAAGTACTGGATAAAAGCCTCAAATAAAGTGTTTGAACATTATTTAGGTCAGGTCATCTATATGCCTAACCACCTAACACCAAACTTTTTAGAGGTGATGGGAATGGAAGTGATCCCAAGTTAGAGGCTGAGGAGAGCTTGGTTTGTTTTACAGCGTTCTTGGGTCTGGCAAAGTATCTGGTATGGGGCTCAGAGCCAGTCTCCTAGGCTTTGAAAATAAAAAAAGGGATTTTAGCTAAAATTCATGTCTTTAAGTATTGTTATATTCAGTTAACAGGCAACTCACACCTACCTTGCCATGAGGAACTATTTGAGAGGGCAAATATACCCACCACAGGTGACCTCTCAGCCTAAATATATCTTTTCTCCCAAACATTTACAATATGAGCTGTAAAATAATTTTTCCTCATTTTTTCATTCTTGATTTATCTTTAAAAATAAGTGCCCTGTGCTTCCAAGTACTCAATGATGAATGAGGTTAGATTGCAGATGTGTATTCTTTGTTAAAGTAGAAGTGTCTTGTCAGAGTTTTCTATAGAATATCTGACATCCCTATTTAAGGAAACTTAGGAATGTGCCTCCTGTTATTTTTAGAGCTGTAGCAAGGATTTCTTTTCAAGAACCTTTCCATAGACCGTGACACTGAAGTTGTAATAACTTTGAAAGCCAGAAATGGGAAATTTTCAGAAAAGAAAACAATAGCTGAATAAAAAAAAAAAGTTTCAGGAGAGTCACTGTCATCCTCAAAAAGCAATGATCTCATTAGTAATCACATAAGTAAAAATAAACAGCATGTTTTGGGGGCCTCCTATTTTGATAAAAGCAAAAACAAAACTGCTACCCACCATTGTTGAGGGAAATGGGCACTCTCAAAACATTTTAAAGGCAAGTTCGCAGTACCTAGAAAAAGCTTTAGAAATGTGCCTCATTTTGGACTCAGAAAGGCTTCTTAGAGGATTTTAGGACTTTTCTTAAAAAAATACAGATGTGTGAAGATTTTCACTATAGTTTCTTTATATTATTGACAAATATAAATAACCTGCCTATCCTGTAGTAGAGATTGACTACACAAATTCTGATATACATACCATGCACAAGATTAAATTCTACTTAAATATTAAAATCACAGACGTGGTTATTTATTGACATAGACTAATGAAAAAGCATGTTAAAAAGTAGTCTGAGTTAATAAAAATGTCTGGAAGGATATACAAATGGTTTTATTTTGTGTTTTTAAAATAAGCTATGGATTTTATTGTGATTTCACCAGATATTCTGGTACTGTCCTTTTTTATTTTCCAGGAAATAGACCAGGATACCACATTACATTTAGTTATCATGTCTGCTTAGGCTCCTCTAATCTGTGACACTTTCTCAGTCTTTCCAATTTCTCATGACCTTGACACTTTTGAAGGGTGGTGGCCAGGTGTTTTGTAGAATGTCTCGCAATTCCGATTTGTCTGATGTACTTTTCATTAGATTGGGATTTTGAGTTTTGGGGAAGAATGTACAGAGGTTACATGCTATTCTATTTCATCTTCAGGAAGTACATGGCAGAGCGCTGACTTATCAATAGAGATCACAACCATGATTTCTGGGTTTAAGGTGGTGTCTCCCTGGGTTTCTCAAAGAGCCTGGTTACAGAGCCTGTGCTCTTAGTGATTTCTCTGTAATGCGGATCCTTAAGTCCTTACCTTGGGAAGAGGTGTTCTTTAATCAGTTGGTTGGTAGGAACTGAGCAAACAGAATTTTCTTGACAGAATTTCCCAGACATGAGAGTTCTGGTGACAAGAGCGGAATGGATGGATACACTGTGCAGCATTGCTTTCCCAGAAATATGGTCACGGGACTCATTCCTCAGTCTTACCAGATTCCTCCTGTGCCCAGAATTGCACTTTGGTTCATTCTCTGAAAAACAAAAATTAAGAAAATCTGCTTCTAACATGGAAGTCTAACAATACTGAGTTAAAAGAGATACCAGAATTTGATTACATTCTTTTGCACACCAAAAAGTTAGTTTCCTTAACTTATAGAGAACTACTATAAATGTTTAACCAAAAAAAGGGCAAGTGATATTGCCCATTTCAGGTAATTGCAATATCAGATTGCAATATCAGATAATTGATAGCAAGGGACATATAAATATCTTTTAAACATTTGAAATGGTGTTCAAGTTCTCAGTAAGATATATGTAAATTAAAATTACAGTGATAACATGTAAAAATTATTTGGGTAGGAAAGACCAGAATGCTTGATTATAAGCTGTGTTGGCAAGTGTTTGGGGAAACAGACACTTCCTATTTTTTATGGTAAAGTACATTGGTTCAATTTGTATTGAGAGCAATTAGACGTTATGTTTCACAAAAAGAAATAAAATGTTTTTGACTTGGTAATTCCACTTCGATGTTATATCTTTAGTATGTATCACATTTATATAATATAGATATGCTGGCATGAGCACAAAATGATTTTTATGTAATAATATTTTTGTAGGAGGAGATCAGTTAAATAAATTGCTTCATCGGCATACAGTGAACAGCTAAGAATTTTATGTGTACTAATAAAATCTCCATGACATTTTAAGTTTAAAAAGCCAAAAACAAAAACATGGGGCAGAATGACATATAAGATATATATGAAACTAATAACAGTGGTTCTATCTCCAAAAGGGATTTGGATGGCTAACATCAGAGGTGAATGGAGTCTTATTTTTCACTGTGTACCATTTTGTGCCTTTTGCATTTTGTACATATATGTATGACCTACTAAAAAAACACAATGAACATTTTTATCAGACAACATCTACCACCTCTTATCTTGAAGAGAAGAACAAATGTATGCTTTGGAACTGAACCCCAAGGCTTGAATTCTGTTCTCAGATCTGCCACTAACGATCTCTGTTATTGTTGTGATGGCTAAGTTTGTGTTAGCTTGACTGGGCCACAGGGCACCCAGATATTTGATCAAACATCATTCTGGGTAAGTCTGTGAAGGTATTTCTGGATGAGACTCACATTTGAATTAGTAAATTGAGTAAAGCAGATTGCCCTCTTAGCTAATGTAGCTGGGCCCTGTATAATCAGGTAAAGGCCTGAATAGGTCAAAAAGACTGACTCTTCTGAGAGTAAAAGGGAACTCCTCTTACCTTTCAGCCTTGAACTGGGACATCATTTTTTTTCAGTTTAACTGAAAAATAGGCTCCTCCTGGGTCTTGAACTTGCCAGCCTTAGGACTAGAACCACACCATCAAGTCTCCTGGATTTTCAGTTTGCTGACTGTAGCTTGACACTTTTCAGCTTCGATAACCCATGGGCCAATCCCTTATAAATCTCTTTCTAATATATAAAATATTATATAATCCAAAGAGGATCTTAAGTGTGTATGTATGTATAATATTTATGTTTCCTTTTGGTTCTTTTCTTCCTGGAGCACCCTAATACACTTAGGAAAAGTACCAAAGTAACAGAAATAACAACTGCCTCAGTGGTTCAGTTTTCTCTATATGGTGAGAGACTTAAAATAACAGCTACATGTTCCCTTGTGGTTCTGGACATACATATAGTACAGTAATTTCTCTACAGATGGTCCTTCAAGTCTGTCACTTGAGCTCAAGTTGTATTTTTCTCTCTGCTTGCTGGTTATTTTCCCTAAAATTACAGTATGCTTAGCATATCCCAAATTGAACATGTCTATCAGGAAAATCGTCTCTTCTGTTATTTTCTATGGTGCCATGTTCTTATTGTAGGAATGAACAAAATTTGGGTTATCTCTTCTTTCTGGGCAACATAGTACTTTGGTCATTTATGATGGCAATCAAACAAACATTCAAGAATACTAAGAGAAGAGGCAGGTCAAAGGGTTTTACTCTCTCGGTTCTCTATAAAGTACAAAGCCAAGTAACAAGTGGAGTTTTTCAGTTGTCTGAATAGCTCTGGGTTCTAGAACTGATATTTGTGTCCAGTCAGTGGGGGTGTATAAAAAAACTGTTGCTGGAGCCTTGTAGACAGGTCTTTGTAGAAAGCTGTGCTCTGGAGAAGAAAACATTTCTGGCCCTTTTACTGTTTTACTGTTTTATTCATAGAAAAGAACATTGGATGCATGGGACAATCAAATAATAATCTTCTCTTGCTTTGGTATACCTGGCTTATAAACAGTTGATAAGGCTTTATCATATTGTTAACCATTTATGCTTCCCAAGACAAGGAGATGACTTTTATATTGATGTTTCCAAGGGTCTCATGTTCTTTGTGAAGCATTTCCCAGAGATTCTTCTATAGTATGTTCCCAGTAGTCAGATATTGGTTCATCCTTCTTTCTTAGTCTGATGCCCAATCCTAGTGTTGACCCTTTTGTGATAAATCTATCCTGTGGATTCCCTAGATACCCATTGCTGCTGTTCTATGCTGGACCCTCAGCATCCTACCTCAATTTATGCAACAAAAATCCAAAAATATTTTCTAATTCTGTCTTTTCCATTACAAATCCATGCTCTGCACCCATTATTTCATGACTAATTTGCTGTAAATACTGCTTTTTTTCTGTCATGTTTTTGCTGAGAAATCCCGCAGTGATTCCAATGAGATTCCAAAGTCATCCACTTTTTTTTTTTTTTTCCTGAGAGAGAGAGTGCAAGCAGAGGAGAGAGGGAGAAAGAGAGAACCTCAAGCTCCATGCTCAGTGAGGAGTCTGATGTGGGGCTTGGTCCCACAACCCTGGGATCATGACCTGAGCTGAAGTCAAGAGTCAGACGCTCAACCAACTGAGCCACCCAGGTGTCCCAAAGTCAGTTTTTAAGGAGTGTTTATAATAAGTTCCACTTTCCATACCTTATCAGTATCTTACCTAATCAACCATCCAGACTGGCTAATTTTACTCCCAAACTTTCTCTTCTTTCAACATAGTTCATTTTCTACAGAGCAGAAATGCAGAGTTATTTAGATAAATAGATATATAGAAAGAGATAAATATACAACTTTTCAAATATAAATATATAAATTCACAAATACTTATTTTTAATTCATAAACACTCAAGTTTATAAGTTAAAATTATTTGTATTCAGATGGACAAGAGTTAGAGGGCTTTTCCTTTTGTTCTTTTTTGTTTTTGTTTTTGTTTTATCTCTTATTAAGCTATAAAAACCTTAGCAAGTTATTTAATCTCCCTGAACTTCAGATACTTAACTCTGCTGAATTCTGAGGATTAAATGATATATTTAAATTGTCTGGCATTTTCTGGCATATAGTATCTAATAAATTAATGCATATTTCTTTTTTTTTAATGTTTTATTTATTTTTGAGTGAGTGAGAGAGAGAAAGAGAGAGAGACCGCAAGTGGTGGGGGGGCAGAGCGAGACACACACACAGAATTGGAAGCAGGCTTCAAGCTCTGAGCTGTCAGCACAGAGCCTGACGTAGGGCTCAAACTCATGCGCCGTGAGACCGTGACCTGAACCAAATTGGATGCTTAACCGACTGAGCCACCCAGGCGCCCCAGCATATTTCTTGATTTTAGGTTTCGCTTTCTTCTTTCCTATTTTTCACACTGCAGTAGTTTGCATTTGATCGGGAGACAGAAACTATGCCACAAGTTAAACAAGTGAAGTTAATATAAAGAATTATTAGCTATGATGAAAGAGACACTGTGGGATATAAAGCAACTTCATATGTTACCCTAGGGTTGAGGGAGAGTAACCAAGGAAGGACACACTTGGAAGAGGTTTGGACCTTGTTGGAGAAGTTGTTCGGCCCACTGGGCAGCAGAAATGTTTACTGGTTTGGCCCGGCCTACACCTGTCCGCAGTTCCTGGGCAGGCAGGCCAGCAAGCAGGTGGTCAGAGGCTGGTGATGTGGGTGTGCAGTGAGTCTGGTGCTGGCCAAAGTAGATGGCCTTTAGGACATGCAGGCTTCCATGGGTGTGGGGCTCAAAGGACTGCTTGGCGTGTGACCCTGCAGACCACAGCACGGTCCCAGAGCTAGGAGGGCAGAGGCCTTCAGAGTAAGAGTTGTGTGGGGGTGTGTGTGTGGGGGGGAGGGGACTGGTTTCTATGTCTATAGGACCGGGGAAAGGTTATTGCTAGCTGTAGGATGCAAGGTTGTAGAGGGGACTGTGCTCTCAGCCAGTGGCTGGGACAGGCTCGGCAGAATGTTTTCATACTCAGAAGGCTGACCCCCTGGCCTATACAGGAAAATTTGGAAAGCTTCTTCCTCTTGTGATGTCTCTCTGGTGCCCCCTGCTGAGAAAGTTCTTCATTATGCTCACTTTAAAGGAACAGTTTTGCAGGACTTCCCTTGTTTATCGCAGAGCATACAATGAAGGGTCCACTTGAAGATGAGAAACAATAAAAATCGATAACTGGCCCATCAGCTATACCATAAAACCAATTAACTCTGTCTTATGAAGATGTAATTTTTCCCCATATATTTTATCTGAAGAAATGACAGGTTTTCCTTATTGGGAGTGATATTTTCAAATGATTAACCAGGAATACAGCTTCACTTTGTAATAGCTGAGTAAGTATTTGAATACGAATCCAAGTTTTATTTATGGAATTTTATTTTTTATTTTATGTTTAAAATGTTTTAAATGTTTATTTATTTTTGACAGAGAGAGAGACAAAGCATGAGCAGGGAAGGGGCAGAGAGAGAGGGAGGCAGAATCTGAAGTAGGCTCCAGGCTCTGAGGGGTCAGCACAGAGCCCGATGCAGGGCTCGAACCCGCAGACCGCGAGATCATGACCTTAGCTGAAGTCGGACGCTTAACCGACTGAGCCACCCAGGTGCCCCTATTTATGGAATTTTAAACGCCATTCTGTGTGTTGGTCTATTCTAAAGAAGAAAGTAATGACACTCTGCAAGGTTTGAACACTAAGAATACATTTGCATTATCCAGATAGTCTTTCAGTGGGTCTGTAGTTTTGTGTATTTTTTTTAACTGTCATTTGTGGCTTCTTTGTCTCACTATTGATCTCTACTAATAAATTCTGCTATTCCTCCCTTGGCAGTAAGCAGACATGCTCCCCCCAGCAGGCTGCAGCACTTTAACAGTTAGCCATGACCCTGAATTTCTATTCCTTTTAAGCACATGGTCTTATTTCTGTGCTTTGGAGAGATCATATGGTCTTTCTTCTTAGCTTGACTCTTATTTTCCTCTGTTGCTGTGAGCAAGGTGTCTTACAGATTTGAACATATCCACTGCTCATTAAAATATGCCAAGCCCAACTCTGTAAAGATTGAGTTTGAGGCTTCTCTTCCTGTTAAAGGTGTAAGAAATGCTAACAGTCTAGGAATCCATCCGGTGGGAGATATCTGTACCTTTTTATTCTTCGGTGGACTCCTTTTCCTGTCCCTTTTTGTCCATAGCTGAGAGTCACCTCCTGCACACAATTTGATTTCATCAGCCTGGTAGGTCAATGACCTCTCACCCTCTCTCTTTCACTGTGGAGGCTACACTAGGTTGCTGTGAAGCAGAATAATGGATTTGAATCCTGGGCCTGCCACATATTAATTGTGCTATTTTCTGTAAACTGAGGGGCAATTCATGTATGTAAAAGTTATTTGCACAGACTGTAAAAATTAAATTATAAAAATGAAGTACAGGGATACTGGATCATAATATTGAGGATGATAGCGATGATTTTGAGGGCCGGGATATTTATAGATACAGTGAACAAATTTTCTAGAGAAATTCCACATGAAACTTTTGCTGTCTGCTTCCTGGGAAGAACAGTTCAGACTTTCTTTTAGCTCTTCTGTCCTGCTGCTCCCCCCCCCCTTTTTTTTTTTTTTTTTGGTTTGTGCTATGTCATCCATGTGTTCTTCGTGGGACCAGTGTAAGGCAGGAGATAATACAATTTTAGGACAGCTGGTTTCTGGGTCAATTTTGATGTCTCGTATCTAGCAAGTTTCCAATTTAATAAGACAGAGTGAAATAAGTTTATATTGATTTTTAGAAGACAGAGCAAAATAGGAAGAATTATAATTTAATAGATCCAAGAACTATTGGAAGAGGAAAACTACAAGTAACTAGTTCAAACTGACATTAATTCCCACTGAGATGAAGAGAAGAGATGTAAATGTATTTGAGAACACCCCATTTTCATGTTGACCAAAGGGTTATAAGCTTTTCATCCTCATAAATGGATTTCATACTAGACTTTTCAATGTATCACTATATATAAGGTTAATAATTCTATCTTTTGTGAGCAAAATTTGTTTATCAAGCCCCTGCTTTGTGCAAAGTACCGAGGTTGGTGTTTTAGTCTCCACTCAGATTTGGGCTAGACATACTTATGCCCAATTTCTAAATGAGGACATACAAATGCAGGTTAGTACTTTGTGAAAGGTGAAATAACTACAAAGTTTACATACCCAAATCTGTCTTTGGTCCTGCTTCTCTTACCCTATCCATCTTTAAATGTTAAGAAATAGAGATTATGGATATAAAGCAACATGAGTAGAAATAATATGATAAGTTAAATGAGAAAAGAAACTGCCTCCCATGAAGGCAGTAATCCTAGGATATCAAAGCAAACTAACATACAGATTTCTTTTTAAGGAAAATTTTACTTTTGGAACTCCAGTGTTGACTCAGACTGTTTTGATAATGTTACAAATGCCCAAAGATGAAGCTATGTATAAATTCCTTATGTTTATGGTTCTCATTCCACTTAAAACCAAACCAAATGTATAAATTAAGTACTAACAAAATTAAAAACCAATAACACCCAATTAAGAAGCACTATATAATGTGTTCGATTATATTTTGTGGAAATCAAGTTGCTATTGCAATAAGAATATGATATCAACAGCTAAGGCCCATGTTCTTTTCTGTTCACAGTACCTACATGTTTTTTATTGGCTCAATTCTGTCATTCTTTTGTTCTGTTTGACATTTGTGACACTTTTATTTTGTACATTATGTTATTTTTCCTTCTCTTTATCATTGTGTTATTTTATATATTAAGTACAATTCTAGTCTTTATTTTTTTCCACAATAATACATGTTTATGGTGTTAAAGTTCAGATGGATTATAAGGATTACAACAAAAATGCAGCTTCTATTATCCTCTTACCTCCTGAGACCCAGTTCCAAATCACTTTCAACTATATTTTAGCTGTTTTTATCTTGATACTTAGCCCTGCAGTAGAGACTGCAAGCTGCCCCTGTAACATCCATCTTCTCTCTATTTTATTAACTAATGAAGTCTCAGTTTTGAAGTTGACACCATGTCCAGCTAAAAAACTACATTTCCCAGTTTCTCTTGCAAAAATGGATGGTCATCACATTGTCAGATTAGGTTTAAAATTTGTTTCAAATGCTGTCTTTTGCTTTCTGTCCTTCCTCCTTCCTCCAGCCTGCCATACAGAAGCTGTGGCTATAGCTTGTTGTTACTTTGTGACTGACCTGAAAGAAAGGCTTACAGGGTCACAGAAATCTTGGCCCCTTATTATTGAGCCACTGTCCATGCCTGGACTGACTGCTTCTGTATTTCTTGTTTTGTGAGCAAAAACCACACCCCATTTGTTAAGCCAGTATTGATTGCAGAAGAATTACATCTAAATCAGTTAATAGATAATTAAATATATTTCTAAATCTATTAATCATTTCTAGATAATGTTTATTTTGTCTTATCAAATGTAGACATTATTTAGTTCCTAATATGAAAGATTTGATGCAATTTTTCTGTCCAGCCAAACTATATTATTCAATTTTTTTCCCAATAGTTTTTCATCAAACTATTTAATATTAATTTTCAGTAATCCAATTAATGATTTAAAGGATAATAATAGTTTTATTCAGGCTTCAGCCAAACAAAGTACCAAGACAATATTTATTTCTTGAACAATTTTCTGGTTTCCCTGGAAATAATAATTGTTTTGTATAATTGATTCCTTCTTATTTGGTTTCCTTATCACTAATTCTTCCCAGTGTCTGGAACAGAGTATTATTTTCTGTATAGTCATGTAAGTAATCAATTAGTTCAAATTTCTTTCCTGGGGACATCCCTTCTGGAGCACCCCGTATTCCTATCTCACTCTGGACTAGCTGCCTGCTAGCCTCTGCATGTGGACCCTACACATTCTTTCCCCCTTGCTTTGGTGAAGCATATCTTCAGTAGCTTACTGAGAAAGGGCACAGGGAATATTGCTGGTCTGAAAATATCTTTGCCCCAATCTTATACCATTTAATGGTTATCTGGATTTTATGCCAAATTGAACAGTGGCACCTGGGTGGCTCATTTGGTTAAGCATCTGACTTCAGCTCAGGTCATGATCTTGCAGCTCATGGGTCCAAGCCCCCCGTCGGGCTCTGTGCTGACAGCTCGGGAGCCTGGAGCCTACTTCAGATTCTGTGTCTCCCTCTCTCTCTGTGCCCCTCCCCCTGTCATGCTTTATCTCTGTCTCTCAAAAATGAATAAATGTTAAAAAAAAATTAATTCCAAATTGAACAAAGAATGTTTTATTTCGATTTGAAGGCATTTCCACAGACTTTTGAGCATTTAGGTTCGCTCTTGAGAAGTCTTTATACCTTTAAAGGTAAATTCTTCCAGTTCTTCACTTGGATTCTCCGTATTTTCATTCTTTTCATGTGCAGTTTTTTTTATCGTTTGTGACTCTTTGACATGTTCTAATATTCTTATGTCTTCTTTTCTTCTGTTGTCTATATCTTTGTTTATTTTGCTTTCTAGAGTTTTAAATTTTCCCCATATATGGATGCTTTGGTTGACTTTTCCTCATTGTTTTAGCTACCAAGATGTCTTTAAAGTTTTGATTATCTTCCTTTAAATAAAATATTATTCTTATTATGTGCAATGTATTGGTTATTTCCACATTTGCCTGGGGAAAAATATAGCTTGTGTGGATATTAGTATATAAGTATTTGTATGAACATGTGCCTTAATTTATCTTGGATAAATACCCAGGGGTAGAATGGTTGGGTCATATACTAGCTATGTTTACCTTTTTAAGAAATAATCTCAAACTGTTTTCAAAAGTGGTTATACCAATTTGTATTCTTCAAAGAGTACTTGAGGAACATTTCTCTTGTGTCAAGTCTTCAAATAGTCTTTTCACAGTTGATTCTTGATGTTCTTTCCCCAAATCAAAAACAAACAAAAAACCCCACAGAATTGTTTAAATTCCCTTGTATTTGATCTCTGGCAAACTGACTTTCTCTGGCTTAACAGCCTATGTTCTGGCTTCCCAGTCTGTGGGTACATAGTGTTTTAGTAATTGCTAATTCCAAAATTTCTAAATATGCTGTATTAGACCCCCTATGAAATGAACTTCTTAAGAAAAAAAAAGTCACCAAAGTTTTTTTTACAACTAACCATGCTAGACAGATTATAGAGATGGGTTTCAACATGGAGAGACAAAATTTTCACTTATTTGGTCATTAAGCAGAATGGCATGTTTTGATATTCAGTATGTTTACCCTGAAAGTCAGTTGGAAATTATGCTTCCTTTTGAAACAAGGGTGAGTCTTAAAATACCTCGAAAAATATATATCTAGCCAAGAAGCTGGAATAGTTCCAAGAAGTAGCAGCATATTCTGGAACTGACAGGTCCAGAAACACAGGTTTGCATTTCACATGAGAAATTATATTTTCTATTCTGTGTCACCCACTGACCACATGTATTTATTATATACGTATATAAGGGCATATATGTTTATAATATATATGTAAAACATATGCATTTATATTTAACGCCTATATTTGTATCTATATTGCATATATATTTTCTTAAAATTCAAAAAAGCAAGTAAAACTATCTGCAGGGTATTTTTCTCATATTTTAATTTTTAGTGTGAAAATGCAAACTAAGATCCTTAGATATTTTAAAAGCTGACTAAAGCACTGAAAATTACAGTAATCATTGAGCTTCAGTCTGATGCTTCTAGTACTACAATGATAAGGTTTAGATGGGCAGAAAAGAGGATGGATTTCTATCCTTAAATTTGTGCTAGACCTTGCAATACCCTGATGACCACCTATGCCGCAACAGCTCTGACAGTCTAGAAAGCTGAGTTCTCTCTAGAAAACATGGCCTTTCATTAAATTGTAAAATTTTAGAGAAAGAGATAACACCTCATTCCACATGGACAAACTTTCCATATATTTTTTTTAATTAATGCTTTTTGCCTGTGACAATAGCTGATGCTATCACTTTGGATGTCTCCTTTTAAAATAATTAAACATTTATAACGTATCTACAAAGTACAGGCCTGCAGAGATAAAAAGCTGGATAAGAATGTTCCGGGCCTTGCAGGAACATCCAGAGCTCACTGTTTAGGAGACAGGTTATTTAATCTACTCATTTTCTTTTCTTCTTCTTTTTTCAATCCACTCATTTTCTAATTAAATTTCTCAGCTCTACCTAAGGAGTTTAGGTGCATGAGTACTGAATACCCCCACACATCATCTAAAAAATACCAGAACTTTGAGAAAAACAAAACCAACAATAAAAAGTATGGCGGGTCCTTTATCTTTGCCTTTAAATAGTACAGCATATAAAGGGTTTAATGGGAGCCGTCAAGCATTTCAAATATATGCTTAGAGAAAGGATCCCATTATCAAATATATCATACCCTTCAGAGAAGTTCGTGGTTGCTTGACAATTAACACTTCCTTATAAGGCTTGATGTCTCTGATATCATCAGAAAGGTGGGAGTGTGGGGAGCAGGAATGCAAACTATTTGGGGACCATATTTGCTTCCACTTGATTTTTAACATTTCTGAGTTGTCTGGAAGCTGGTATTAAGAAGCCATCTACAAGGAACACCAAAGTATTCTAATACTGCCTTTGCTCTTTCCCCAAACGCTCTGCTCCTTTTGCCCTAGATCCTTACTCTTGCTATTGAGGTGGTATTTTGAACACTCATGATGTGTAGGCCAGTATAAAACCAAAGGCACACCCAGTTAGAGACCGATACAGTGGAAAGGTGATCTCCAGATAGGAAGTGTTCCATCAGCTACTGACATGTTAACTCAGAGTTTCTCCTTCCATTGTGTCTTTGACTTGGGAGTCAGCTGCCTCTAGAGTGCTGGCTTCCAGGGTTACTTTTCTTCCTCTATAACAGACCATGTTACATGCTGATCTCTTAGCTATTAGATAAAAAATCTCTGTCTATTGTTCTTGACACAGAAATATTATAACTTAATAACTTAATCTATTAAATGAAAAATATAATAGAAAAATCCTTCCCTCCTTCTTTCCTTCCTTCCCTTTCTTCTATCCATCCTCTTGCCTCACATTGTTAATGAATCTGCAATTTAGATTGGAATCGATGGAAAAGACACATCTGGTTTGTATGGCCTTAGCTAAGATGACTTACTTTAGGGCTGGCATCTTTGATTCTAAGATGGATCGCCCACATGACTGAAAAGTTGATGCTGGCTCTTGAATGACTGGGACCTCAATTTCCCTCCTTCTGTGCCTCTCCATGTGACTTGGTCTTTCACCCTAGTGGGTGAATTTCAGGGTGGATTATTTTAAGAGAAAGTCAGGTGGAAGCTATACTACCTCTTATGACCTAACCTCAGAAGGCATATGGATTTATTTTCTACTTTACGTCTTGGGTTGAGGTGGTCACAAAGCCCACTGAAGTTTAAGCGGAGGAGTGGACAGAGACTCCACTTTTTGATGAGGGAGTGACAAAGAGCATTTGGGATAGGAAGCATCGCTGTGGCCACATAGACTACAAAGGCAGACCCATTTCCTAGCCTCGAGGAGCTTACTATCAAGCAGGGATTTTAGACAAGTGAATGATCACCCATGATACTGCATTTTTGTATGACAGGAGGAGGATGCAGCTCCATAGAACCTTAGCACTGAAGACTTCTTGGAGGAAGTGACAGCTAAGCTGAGATCTAAAAGATAAGTACAAGTCAAAAGCTTAGGTTTGAATGATGAGGGAAAAATGTTTTAATTCCTTCTCTGCCATCAGGATATCTTTCCACCCTGGTCTTCCCAGATTTTATAGTTCTGACCCTTGTCGAAATGCTAATGCTTATGTAGACAGGAGCAATTCTGCATGGAAACTCACCTTAGTTGAGCATGTCTCATGAGCCAGACATTGTGCTGCCTGCTTTATATCCTCCATTTAAACTTTATGAAAATTTCACAAGTTGGGTATCCTCTTCTGTACAGTTGAAGAAACTGAGGCTTAGATATGAATTAACTGATACGTGATGTAAACCAAGGCCTGCTTGACTTCTGACATCTTTCAACTACCCCATACTCATTTCACCTTAAGAAATATGTGTATCTCTGGGGCACCTGGGTGGCGCAGTCGGTTGAGTGTCTGACTTCAGCTCAGGTCATGATCTCACAGTTGATGAGTTTGAGCCCCATGTCAAGCTCTATGCTGACAGCTCAGAGCCTGAAGCCTGCTTCGGATTCTGTGTCTCCCTCTCTCTCTGCCCCTCCCCTGCTCATGCTCTCTCTCTGTCTCAAAAATAAATAAACATTAAAAAAATTTTTAAAAAGAAATATGTGTGTCTAGCAGAGGATTAACATTTTAGTAACTAGAAAAATACTAATGACAATAAAAATGACAGGCAATACTTATTAAATGCTGACTCTATGTCAGACACTGTTCTATGTTCTTTCTTTAGATGGATAAGCTTATTTATTTATCAATTCTGTGTGAAATAATTCAGCAGACCCTTCACTGAAAGCACATTTTGACATGGATGGTTAAAGAAGACAAGGACAGTGACACCTAGAGTAGGTGGCTAGAGAGACAGAAGAGGGACTTGGTAGCAGTAGTGGGATAGCTGGGCACAGGAAGAGGAGTGGGGATCCAAATATATACTGTCAGTTTCACAATTTTGCTTGAACTGTTTTGAGAGAAATAATGAACTAACCAACCTTGGTGACCGAAAGCAACCATTGCAAGGTTACAGCAGTGGCCATCCTGATAAGACAGTTTTTCTAGGAGCAGAGTGCAGGATGAAAGGGTATAAAAGTCCCCTGCAGTTGGTCCAGATCTTAACTGTGACTAATTTTCATTCTAAATCCAGCATAGTGTTTTGATGTCTGCATTATTTGCTACCAAGAACTTTAACTCTCTGACCAGACAGTCAGGGACTTGCATAGTCTTCAAAAAAAGTCAATGACGGTTGTCTTTTCCCCTGCTTAGGATCAGCAACATAATTTGTGGGGCCCAGTGCAAAACAAAAACGTGGGGACTCTTGTGGAAAATGCATTAAGGTCTTCAAAATGGCAACAGTAGAACCTTAACCAACTGTGGGACCCTGTGCAACTGCTCATGCAGCTATCCCTATCCCTGTCCTGATAAATTACACATTCTGCAGATGTCATGTGTGGCTTGGTTGTACATTAAGAAATGCTGGGTTCTGAGTGCAAGGCCACCTGTGAATTTGGGTTTGCGTGACACCAGTACCCTCTGGGAGCTACCTTCTGAGAACAGATATTATATCGACTGTTGTCCACAGTGAACCTCTTTTTAATTAAGCATCCTACTTCTCTTCCAGTGTTGTGACACCCCAAGTTATTTGGGAAGGTTTATCACTCTGTGGCCTGGCTTCTTAGTATATTCTCATGACAGGTAGGGATACACCAACCCAGCAAGTTGGATATAGAGAAGCATATGAATTGCTGATGGCTTGAAACCTTCCACTCCCTTAAATTTTGCTGATCATTGAGTTCCCTTTTCAGAGGCAATGCAACTAGCTGCTATTAGCTGTGAGTTACAGCTCTCACTTCTTAATTTGGATGGCTGCTTGCCAGGTGACCTCTGTAGTAGTAAAAAAATTTCTGTTGACTTCAGAGCTAAATTAAAGTAAAAATGTACTTGGGCTTTTAATCAGACCCAGAGACTGGGGAGTGTGGTGAATGGAACATAAAGAAACAGACTCCATATCAAAAAATCCCCTTGGAGGGACACATACTGTGTCCAGTTTATTTAAAATAGTTACCTGAATGAATCTTGTTTTTCACTGACTTGTTTAAATCTGGCAAGGAACAAAATAACAAGTGCCTAATTACAATTCAGTGGCCTGCATTGCAAAACATCTCTAATTATTTAATCAGTGTTCCTCTTGCTTCTCAAATAGAGCTTCTCAAGCACCAGGTTTTGTAAGAACTTGTTTTCTTAATATAATAGAATATTAGAAATAAGTTACTCTAAAGGTCATTTATTTCCGTTTTATCCAAGAAATGTCTGTAGAATTGGTTTTCCATAAAAGTGTTCTGGTAAATATTGGGCTACCAAAATAAGGAGATCCCAGTTCCTCTTACCATTCAAAAAGCTGGTAATCCAGTAAGGGAGAAAGAATAAAATCCAGAACAAAAATACGGGAAAAGGGCTGCTCTGGTATGAATTAAATGTTAAATGTTATGGGAACACAGAGCGGGGACTGATGATTTAATTAATTCAGTTATAATTATTCAGCTCCTACTGTGTGCCCGCCACTTTACTAAGTAGAGGATAAAGAAGCAAAGAAGATATATACAGTCTCAATCCTACCAGGGAAAATGATAGCAAACAAATCGTTCTTCCTTGAGGGATGACAAGCCCTCATGCAGGAGATAAGAGTTGAACTAGGTCTTCAAGTTCAAATACTATCTCGCTGGGCTAGCATGGAGCAGGAAGAAAGGAACAAAGGAGAGCACGCTCTGTATATGTTAGCTACGTCTTAGTGAGTTGCAGTCATTTCTTTTCATGGTTTCACTTATTTCCAGTACCTTGGGTTTTTCTCAGTTTTAGCATACGTAATAACCATGTTCCAGTCCAATTTCCCTTTGTTTCATTGGAGACTAATTCTTTATGGTGTGATTAGTGATCCATCTACAGCCTAACAGTGTCCTTGGTCTTTGCTGGTGAGTACATACATGCTGGACTAGGTGTGGGGATGGAATAGGGGTGGGGAGATCAGGAGTGATTTCTGTGTCCTGGAATGAGTTCTCCCAGTGTACGAGTAACAGGCCCACTGGTCTCTGCCAGAATCTTTCCTGCTGCCAGAAAAATACTAAATATGTAGCCTCAGTAGCATAGATCAAGTGGATGAACTTTTGGGGAAATGAGAGGTTTTACATTTGTAATGTCAGCAAAGGAAAACGGGAGCTATAAAGTTCCTTCTTGTCATTAGTATCACGTTTCCAGTAGGCTTCAGTAATGCTACTGAATCTATATCCCGGGGAGATTTGGCGTCTTGCTAGCTATTAGATTTTACATTTTAATGATAACTTCTCTGAACTGCCTTATCCAGCAACCATGCTTATAGGGTGGGAGCACAGAAGACCATGGTGGGATCAGTATTACTATTGTGGTAAAGGATATATGCCTAATTTTCCAAAGGATTCAAACTCATTTGGAGCATCTCAAGACTCTATTAGCCACAAAACAAGTGTTCTGTTTTGGAGGTAAGCAAGTTGAGAAGGCCTGAGCTTTGATTTCATGTACTAAAAAAACCCAGGATCTAGAATTAGATCTGTGTTCAAATTTCGGCTCTACCACTCATTAGGTATGTTCACTTAGGCTACCTTCTCTGGGCCTTAGCTTCTTGTCCTAAAATGCATTTAATACCTTTCCGGTTGGTGCTAAAAAATAATTAAAGGGTATAGGGGATATAATGATAAAACATTTTATTGACTTAATAGTGCTGTACAAATTCTTTTTTTCTTTATTTTTTTATTTGCACAATCATATGCAACTTGAGATGCATATGCAACTTACATTTGGTCAAGAGATTTCAACTCTGTGTATTACAGGGAGGTGAATGGGCTAAGTGCTAGGGAATCTGAGCTCTAGTGGTCTCTGCCCCTTTGGGCAAGTCATTCATTCACTCATTTAGTCATCCATTCATTTGCTGTCTCATTTTGTAAACCATGTAATATGCTTTGCCTAGGTCACTTGGTCTTCTGATGCTTCAGTTTTCAAATCTATAAAAGATGTTAATATTAGCAGCTCAGTTACTCTACAAACTTCTTATGAAGATCAAATTACTGTGGACCTACCAAAAGGATGACCCTAACCTCAAACAATAATAGCAATATTGGTTTATTGCATTGAAGAAATGAAGTTGAGTTTGTTAGTGGCATTTAGAGAACACTGACAGACTGGAAAAGAAACATGTCTCCAGGAGAGAGCAACATTCCCAGGAATGACCTCCTTGGAGCTCTAGGACTCTGTGTCAGAGAAGGGACGGGAGATGTTTGAGCACTATTCTGAATGTGGCAAGATGCGAGAAATAGAAAAGAGGTACCAGGTACCAGCCACAGTATGGTGGACATTCATGCTTGAGTTGGAAAGCATTTCCTCTATAGGTAAGAGAAAAGAAAGGATACATTTTCACATTTGATCTGCAAGGACAGGCAAGTGACTTCTCCTGGCTATTCAGTTTCAATATTCAGCCCAACATCTGCTTAAGAAGTGCCATTGACAGAGGTTTTAGGTAGCCTGAGTCATGTGTGGGCTGATGAATTATTACTACTGCAGTTAAAAAAAAAATGGTGACTGGTTCTGATATATCCACTTAAAGGGAAAAACAAATTCAGGTAGGGCTAAAATTGCATCATTCTAGCTGAAGGGGGCTAAGCCCAACCCATTCATTGAAGTGTTTACAAAACTACAAAACAGTAAACAAAATATGAAAGAAAAAATGAAACATATTATCTTTCCTTTTATCCAGTTAGGGATCAACTAGGGGTAGAAGACTTTTTGAAAACAGGATTGTAATGGTATTTCCAATTCCCTAAGCCTTCCCAGTCTTTCTCTTATTCTCCCCCAACCCCCATGCGTATACAGAGTCTCCAACTTCTTCGCCAGCCCTCACATTCTACTAAAGCTGATGCGTGGCCAAGGAAGAGCAGTCTTCACCCATCCTTGGTATGGGGTTGGATTGAGGAGAAGGAATCAGATAAGATAAGACAAGCCTTTACTGTGAGAGTCCACCAGAAGAGGTTAACGTAATCCACTCGGGTCATTTAAAGAAGTGGCAATGTTATAGTTGCCCCTACTCCTATCCATGAGATGACTCATTTGGGACTCCCGGGATCTTCACTGATTCTGTTGGCTTTTTGCCCTTCGGATATCAACCAGAGCATTTTTCTGAGGAGGTTTTTTTGTCCTCTTCCTCTGTTCGAATGCGCCGTGTCTGCTTGTGCTAATGTGTTATGGTCATGCACACCACAAGAGTTGGGAGCCCCGGGAAATATAATTTTCAGCAAAGTGTCAAAAATCTTAGCATTTATCCGTACTTTATTCCGATTCCAAAAGTTTCTAGGCTGAAAGGAAACTTACCTTGTTTCATCATGCATTCCTTCTTATTCCTTGGATGAAGTTAAGTATGAGGGCTTGATACCATATGTATGATTTCAAATTGTGAAGACCCTTATCTTTCCAAGGCTCTATTTTGCCTCTTTCCAGTTCTAGTGCCAAAACTTGGTTCTTCTTGTAGTTCTTGCCATTGTTATCTATAAAGGAGCAGACACAGTCGGCAGTGGTAGCTCTAAAGAGAGGCTCTTCATTAATGTTTTTGTGTTAGAATAAAATCATCAGATTTGGCTGGCAGGTGAAAGAGCCAGAGCTAAGTATTGGCCTTTTCTTTGCCTCTCCCCAACTTCCTTGTGACTGAAAAACTTACTTTACAAATTAGATAAGAACAGTTCTGGGGAAATTAATCTTGGTATGATTCTTTCAGCCCTGGTAATCTGATACTTACGCATAATGTTAAATTGCCATGATCTATCATGTCCTTCTTTTTTAATACTTTAATCACACAGGTGATACAAAGCTGGGTCTTGGCCGTAAATAATGCATAGAAAACAATGCTGGTATACAATGGCAAAGCACAAAAGAAAATCAAATCCAACATTTAGTAACAAATCAGAATTCATCATAGTAACACACATAAATGTTTTACTTTAACTGTGTCCCTCATTGAGGAAGTTAGGCTTTTAGATTTTCATTATTAAAGAGGTTTCCTTGTTTTTCTTATTTCTTCTATTTTAGGATATAATACTGTCATATCATTTTTCTTCCAAGGCAAATGATTTCTCTGAGTTGACAACACCTCTAGAACATCTACATTTCCTTCCTCTCCTTTTTATGAAAAGCTGCGGCTAGCTTTTAGTTATATAAATGTGTCATATTATAGAGCTCTGAGATACAGGAATAAGAAAAATGTCAGAGACCTGAGGAAAGAGGACAAATCTTTCCAATAGCTGAACTTTATATAATATTTGTTTTTTTGAAAAAGGACATTATAAAAATTCAAGTGTATATTTTTTTACCCTTAAAATTTCAGAAAAACTCAGCTAATTCCTTATCCAAGGCAAGGAACACATGTTCTTTGCTTTTGTTTTGATTTTGCTTTTGAAATTTACGATACAAAGTGAAATCCTAAATCACAGACCTAAATATAAAATGCAAAGCTATAAAACTTCTAGAAGATGATATCGGAGAAAACCTAGATGAACTTGGGTATGGGAATGGCTTTTTAGATTCAACACCAAAGGTTGGACCCATGAAAGAAATAATGGATAACCTGGACTTTATTCAAATTTAAAAATTTTGCTTTACAAAAGACAACGTCAAAAGAATGTGAAGACAAATCCCAGACTGGGAGAAAAAATTTGTAAAAAAACCCCAAAAACCAAAAAACAACACATCTGATAAAGGATTGTTATCTAAAATGTACAAAGAACTCTTAAACTCAACATTAAAGAAACAACCTGAATAAAAAATAGGCCAAAAACTTTCACCAAAGAAAGTTGGACTTTTCACCAGGGAAGATCCACAGATAGCGAATAAGCACGTGAACAAATGCTCTATGTCCTGTGTCCTCTGGGTAATACAAGTTAAAACAATGAGATATCACTACACATCTCTTAGGATGGTCCAGTCCAGAACACCGTCAACACCAAATGTTGGCAAAGGATGTAGAGCAGCGGGAAGTCTTACTCACTGCTGGTGGCAATGCAAAAGGGTACAGCCACTTTGAAAGACACTTCAGCAGTTTCCTACAAAATTGAACATACTTTACCATATGATCCAGCAATCATGCTCCTTGGTATTTACCTAAAGGAGTTGAAAACTATGTCTACACATAAACCTGCACATGGATGTTCATAGTATCTTTATTCATAATTGCCAAAACTTGAAGACACTCAAGAGGTTCTGTGGTAGATAAGTGGATAAACAAACCGTGGCACCTCTAGACAATGGGGTATTATTCAGTATCAAGCTGAGCTATCATGGCTTAAAAAGACATAGAAGACCCTTAAATGCATGTTACTAGGTGAAAGAAGCCAATCTGCAAAGGCTATATACTATATGATTCCAGCTATGTGACATTGTTAGGAAAGGCAAACCTACGGAGACAGCAAAAAATCAGTGGTTGCCGAGGATTGAGAACAAGTGAAGGGATGAATACGCAGAGTACAGAGGATTTTTAGGGCAGTGAAAAATACTCTGTATCCTGTAGTGGTGGATATATGTCATTATACATTTTTCCAAACTCATAGAATGTACCACACTCAGAGTGAAACCTAAGGTGAACTGTGGACTTTGGGTGATAATGATATATCAGTGTAGGTTCATCAGTTGTAACAAGCTTACCACTCTTCTGGGGAATACTGGTAATTGGGGAAGCTGTGCCTGTGTGGGAGCAGAGGGTATATGGGAAATATCTTAATTCTTTGTGAACCTGAAACTGCTCTAAAAATTCAGTCCTTAATAAAAAAAAACTTTAAAGAAATTTAACATTTGCAAGAGTTGAAATATTCTTTTAAATGGGCAAAGGACATGAATAGACATTTCTCCAAAAAGGAGGTATGAATTGCCTGCAAGTATATAAAAAGATGGTTAACATCCCTAATCCTTAGGGAAACACAAATCAAGACCGTAATGCAATACCGCATCTCATACACATTAGGATTAGTATGGCTACTATAAAACAACAATAACAACAGAAAGTAATAAATGTTGGCAAAGATATGGAAATATTGAACCCTTGTGCACTGATGCTGGAAACCTATAATACTGCAGCCACTCTAGAAAACAGCACGGCAGTTCCTCAAAAGTTAAAAATATGGTTAACATATGATTCGGTAAGTCCACTTTCAGGTCTATATCCGAAAGAATTGAAAACGGAATCTCAAAGAGATATTTATACATGCATGTTCATAGTAGCATTATTCACAATAGCCAGGAGGTGTAAGCAACCCAAGTGTTTATCAACTGATGAATGAATAAATAAAATATTCTGTATACATACAGTAAAATATTATTCAGCCTTAAAAACGAAGGAAATTGTGCCACATGCTACAACATGAATGAACTGAGGAGATTATATTAAGTAAAATAAGCCAGGTACAAAAAAACAAAAGCTGTATGAGTTCAATTAAATGAAGCCCGAAGAGTAGGTGAATTCATAAAAACAGAAAGTAGAATGGCGGTTGTCAGGAGCTGGGAAGATGGGCTCATGGTGTTTTATTGTTTGAAGAGTATAGAGTTTCAGTTTTGCAAGATGAAAAAGTCCCAGCGATTGAGTCGCACAACATTGTGAAAATACTTAACTCTACTGAGCTATATGCTTGAAAATCATAAAGGTGGTTGGCGCCTGAGCAGCCCAATCAGTGGGACATTTATTTGACTTGGGCTCAGGTCATGAGCTCATGGTTTGTGGGTTCGAGCCCCGTGTCGGACTCTGTGCCGACAGCTCAGAGCCTGGAGCCTGCTTCAGATTTTGTGCATCTGTCTCTCTCTCAAAAATAAGTAAAACATTAAAACAAATTTTTTTTTAAATGGTAAAGGTGGTAAATTCTATGTTATATGTATTTTACCATAATCAAAAGTTTAAAAATTGAGGGAGCGATCCTAAAACTACATATCCTAAAATTTTAAGTTAAAATTAAATTTTTTAAAAAAAATTTTTTTTTTCCAACGTTTTTTTATTTTTGGGACAGAGAGAGACAGAGCATGAACGGGGGAGGGGCAGAGAGAGAGGGAGACACAGAATCGGAAACAGGCTCCAGGCTCTGAGCCATCAGCCCAGAGCCCGACGCGGGGCTCGAACTCACAGACCACGAGATCGTGACCTGGCTGAAGTCGGACGCTTAACCGACTGCGCCACCCAGGCGCCCCAAAATTAAATTTTTTTTTAACGCAAGTACCACTTATCTCTGTTTCTATGGATCCACTCAACAAATGTTGATCAAGTGTTGTATAACAAATTGGGCTATTCCTTGGCATTTATTTTATGTCACCTTCACAACAATCCTGGGGAGATAGAAATAATTAGTTACATCGTTCTCTAAAAACAAAAAAAAATGAGACACAAAAGAGATGCTTGCCTAAAGTCACAATGTCACTTGATAGCAGATCTTCAGGGATGGCCAGTAGAATTTATCTTCTGTGTCAACTCCGATGGATCCGTCGGGGCCTCCTGAAATGCTGTGTTGGGAAGGATTTGAAGCCGCATCTGTACTCAGCTGCCATGATCCACATCTGTCAAGAGAAAGGAAGGGAAGGGACAGCTGACCCTCTCCTGCCAGGCATTTATAATCCTTTACCTCATCCAGGTCTAAATTCCTTTCGTTATGTATCAACTGAATTGGACCCTGCAAGAAGTGTCAAGAGGCAGTGTTAAAGTCAGCGTAGATAGATTAGTTGGAATGCTGTTTTTCAGAAAGTTGCAAGAAGTGAAATACCCACATCTAATAGAAAAGGTAGGGCAGACGTTTGCTCTGAGAAGCCCGACGACAACTGCTGTGCTCTTACCGGATGATGGTGAAAGAAGGAGTGGGATTCTCCTTTTATGTTTCTTCTGAAGAGAAAGTGAGTTATGGGAATGGCCCATGCCATTTGTTTTCACATGCATGCATAAAAAGATGGCTTTTTATTCATCTGAAGGCAAAATTGGCTAAGTGAATATATATATATGAAGCTGATAGTTCAGCATAGTTGTCAGTAATTCAGATATTTGTCAAGTTGCCTCTGTAATGTGTTTTCACACATAGCTTAGCTTCTGATTCACATAGCTTAACTCTAGGCAATATATTTTTTAGCAGCTCTCTGAGGAGTTATGTATCTGAATTTCATTTGAATAGCTATTAAAAAATAAAATTAAGTTCATCTAGAAAATTCCCTCTTCGTCTGAAAGTACCATTTGAAAATTTCCCAGCTTTGGAAAACCTGCTTTCTGGGCTATTGTAGAATTGAATGGAACGTGTACATCAAATCATTCCTGAGAAAGATATTAGACAGATGTGCCTAAAGCTTTGAAATGTAACTACAATAAAATAAAGAATCACTTTCTTTAAAAAGTGATGGATTGGATAAATCTTGTGCTGACACTTTCACATAAGGTGTAAAACCAAGACTCTAAAGCACCTTAGATTTGATGAAATCAGTAGATATGCTAATGTTGAAATATTTATAATATTTAATTATGTGAAAAAAAGGTGACAGATAATTATGATACAGTATTTTTATAATATACACCTAAGTGTTCATAAATGAGTAGAAAAAGATTTAAGAAACACACAAAGACACACTCTAAGATATATACAAAACTACTTCTGGGGAGGTGGTAAAGGCAGGGAAGAATGAAGCAAGGGTTGAATATTTTATTACATACTTGGTTTGATTTTTTTAAATGCCAGTTTATCAATTTTGTGACTTGAAACTTAAAAAAATGATTATTTGGGGAACACTGTATATATTCTGGCACTACAAGTAACCAATACACAGAGTGGAGCCAGTATATTTCAGTTGATGCTAATTCTTCAAATCCCTGAGTCATGTAGTCTAGAGTAGTGTTTTCCAAATTCTGAATCCAAATCTATTAGTGGATTAAATCAACATAATGGATCACTTCTGCTTCCTTCATCTCTTTCGACAATTTTTCTGTTGGGTTGTTTGTCCTTTTCTTACTGATCTGTGGACTTCCTTAAGAATCCAGCATACTAGGGGGCGCCTGGATGGCTCAGCCAGTTGAGCGTCAGACTTCAGCTTAGGTCATGATCTCGTGCTTCATGGTTTCTGAATTTAAGCTGTCCTGTCTGGTGTCAGCACGGAGTCCGCTTGGGATCCTCTGCCCTCTCCCCCAATTTCCTCCCCCACTCGCAATCTCTCTCTCTGTCTCTCTCTCTCAAAAATAAATGAACATTATAAAGAATTCAGCATACTAGTCTTTTGGCAATTTGTATGTTTTGTTTTGTTTTGTTTTTTTAAGTTTCCTCCAGTTTGTTGCTTGGATTTTCACTTTCATTATAGAGTATTTTAATGAGCAGAACTCCTTAATTTTCATGTAATGAATGTATAGATCTTTTCATGGTATATGTTATTAATGTTATTTTTTGATCCAGTTTAATCAATCCTTATGTCATTACCAACCATATATCTTCTTTAATGACTTATCGCTGAGTTTTAATTTTACTTTAATATTTGAGTCCTCATTCAGTTGGAATTTGTTTATGGTGTAATATAAAATCTCATTACATTACTTCCATATGGAAAATTTACTGTCTCAGCACCATTTTTTGAGAACACAAGGTTTTCCCAATTGGTCTGCAATATTAATTATGTTGTAAATAAATTATATTGTAATTTCTATATGGATGGGTCTGCTTTGGGGCTCTTAATTTTGTTGTTATTTAGTTTATCTTTCCTTCTGTCAGTTTCCCTATGGCTTTTTTTTGTATCTATAGAATAGTATCTCCAATTTATTATTTTTCTTCAGGAGATTTCAAAATTCTTCAGAGAATTCAGAATCAGAGTTCTGTGGTGATTTTTTTTCTTGTAAAATTTTAAAAACTCAGCTGTCAAAGTATGTTGTGAGTTTTATGTTCCATAAAATGTGGAATTTTATTTGAATTTATTGATGCATTTGGAAAAACAAACTAACATCTTTATGATATTGAGTATTCCATATCACTCTAAGTTTTCATGATGTCTTTGTATCAGAAGCCTCTTGTTTAACATTTCAAATCTTTCAAGTTCTGCCTGTTATTCCAGCCGTTGCTTGGTGACCAGTTTGCGCAGGTTTGACATAGGGGCATCCATACTTTTCTTGGATTTGTAACACGTGCTTCTCACTTCTTGCCCATTGAACACACTAGCATGCCTACATGTGCACCCAGGAAGTATGGGAAAATACAGATTAAGTAACATTGGTGGAGTCACCTGGATCAGTGAAAAGCAAGGGCTAATGGATAAATGCTTCCCTCTTCCATTCCCCTGTCTACCTGGACGACATAGTATTTCTGCCAGGTAGGGCTGGACATGAAAACCGAAACTTTGCTGCTTGGAAGGGGCTGACTTGATTTGGAATTGAGTGCAAAAAACACATATGTAGTGACAATGTCAGCAAAGTAGCAAACTTTGGAGTAAATGGGTAAGAGAGGACTGCCACTTTACCAGCCTTAGTGGTAAGCTAACCCTAAGTATGGCAAACTAGCCAGAAATCAACAGAAGAAATCCTCAAAGTGGGAGAACTGAGAGGGACCACCCAGGTTTTTCACATATCCCTCCCTGCTTTGTATTCTGCACACACAGCACAAATTTTCTCCACACTTCCCTGGGTGACTAGAAGCCTATGAACACACGTAGGGGAGATCTGAGTAAACCAGCAGAAAGTAAAAGCTGGGTCAAACTTGAAAACTGCCTGAACTTTGAATATATTTCCCACCCCACACATAATTTAACCAGCCAAGCATTGAAGCCTTATACCAGATCAAAGTTTCTGAGTACAACCTCATAGCAATTATTAACTGACCACTAAGTTAAGATGACCGTTAGGAAGTAAGGCTAAAAAATAAAAACAAGAATTTTTTTAAAAAATGATGAGAATCATCAGAAAACACATGCCAAGAGGGTGACAGCTTCTGTAGATTATGTCCAGGCATGTTAAATAAATTTTAAAAAAAAAACAGCAATAAAAACTCTTGGGGGAAAAATAAAAATCTAGAGCAGCTGCAATATATTGTCTAAATGTTCAGTTTTAACAATAGCAAGAACAAAAACAAAACATAAAACATGTAAAGAAACAGAGAAGTGTGACATAATCAGGAAAATAACCAGACAATAGAAACTGACTTTGAGTCCACTAAGGTGTTGCATTTCTTATAGAAACATTTTCAAGTAGCTATTTTAAATGTGTTCAAAGATTTAGAAAAAGCCTTGTTTATGGAATGTAAAGGGAACATAATTAAGAATTACTCCCAAAGTGGGTGCCTGGGTGGCTCAGTCAGTTAAGTGTTCCACCCTTGATTTCAGCTCAGGTCATGATCTCAGGGTTTGTGGGTTCGAGCCCTGTGTCAGGCTCCACACTGGCAGCATGGAGCCTGCTTGGGATCTCTCTCTCTCTCTCTCTCTCTCTCTCTCTCTCTGTGTGTGTGTGTGTGTGTGTGTGTGTGTGTCTTTCTCTCTCCCTCTCTGTCCATCCCCTGCTCTCTCTCTGTCTCTCAAATAAACTTAAAGAGAATTATTCAACAAAAAATGAATCTCCGTAAAGGAATAGAAATTCAAAACAGGGAGGAGGATTCTAGAGTTTTAAAATATAATCAGCAGGTTATCTGGGTGGCCCAGTTGGTTAAGCATCTGATTGAATTTTGGTTCAGGTCGTGGTCTCATGGTTTGTGAGTTTGAGCCCCACATCGGGCTCTGTGCTGACAGCTCCCTTCTTTCTCTGCCCCTCCCATGCTCATGTGCTCTGTCCTGCTCTTTTAAAATAAATGAATAAAAACTTTAAAAAAATTAAAGTACAGTCACCAAATAAAAAAGATCATTATATGGGCTCAATAGCAGATATGAAATGGTGACTCAGTGAACTTGAGGATTTGTCAATAGAAATTATACACTGTGAAGAAGAGGGAGAACAGATTGAAGAAAAATGAAAGAACCCCAGAGACCAATGGAACAACATCAAACATGCCAACATCCGTGAGGAGGAGGAAACATGTGAAGAGAGGAAAACCAGAAAGGAGTAGGTGGCCTTTGGAGTCAACTTGGCATGTTGTTGCACCTGTCAGTTAGTTGTTCTTTCTTTTTTACTTCTTAAGACCATTCCATTGAAAGATGTATCATACTTGTTTAACCAATCACCAGTTGATGAACATTTGGGCTATTTCATGATTTTGTCATTTATATAGCTGCTGTAAATATTTAGGAATTTGTGAGAATTCTCTATTTTGAATACAAACCCTTCATAAAATATGTTTTCCAACCATATTCTCTCTGCACGTGGCTCTCCTTTTTGTTTTGTAGTAGTGTTTTTTAAAGTGTAAAGGTCTATAAATTTGATGAAATGTAATTTGTTGATCTTTTCCCCATATAGTTTGTAGTTTCTGTGTTTTATTTAAACAATCTTTGCCTTTCCTACTCTCACATTAGGCCTTCTACTAAAGTTTTTTTTCTAGAACTTTCACAGTTTGAGTTCTCACAGTTAGGTCTGATGCATTTTAATTACTTTTCCGGGTAATGTTCTGCCTTGAACACCACTTATGTGGTAGTCCTTTCTCTGGCTTTAAGTAGTGTTTTCACAACATGAGCTCTCATCAATACTCAGCTGAGGGCTCGAAAAGAACTCTGAAGAACTCCAGAGCTTTTCTGTTTAGCTCATTTCCGTCTGCTACATTATCCTATTGATCTAGCTACCTTGGCCTCCACAAATTCTCTAGTCTTTCCCTCAACTCAGAAACTGACAAGTTCTGTTTGGCTTCCCCCTCCCTATGCTGCAGCCTGGGGACCTCCTCTAGGCAATACGTTGGGGCAATCTTAGGGCACAGCTCAATTGTTTTCCTTTTTAAAATTTTTTTTTAATGTTTTATTTACTTTTGAGAGAAAGGGAGAAAGAGGCAGAGTATGAGCGGGGGAGGGGCAGAGAGAGAGAGAGAGAGAGAGGGAGACACAGAATCCAAAGAAGGCTCCAGGCTCTGAGCTGTCAGCACAGAGCCTGACGTGGGGCTTGAACCCACAAACTGTGAGATCATGACCTGAGCTGAAGTCGAATGCTTAACCAACTGAGCCACCCAGGCGCCCCTGTTTTCCTTTTTTCAGGACTCACAGTCCTGTGCTGTTTATTGTCCAGTGCCTGAGAGTTGTTGTTGCCAGTAGTTTCCCCAGTGTTTTTAGTTGTTTAAAATGGAAGGATACATCTAATAAAATGTGAAGTTCCCAAGCAAAGTTCTTATCCTTAGAATCTCAAAACTCTTAGAAATTAGGGCCAAACAAATATAAATAAGACAAGTATAAGAAAATACACTGTGAATGGAACTTATTTATAGCAACTTAAATTGGATTTCAAAAAAGAGAGATATAGATGGGAAATGGGAAAGTTTCATAGAATCTCTTAAACTTTAAGGCTAATGATGATTTGTGTAGTAGACAAGAACATTTAAAGTTTGCAGGAAAGAGCTTGACCCGAGGCACAAGGGGAAGCATGAATGAATGATCTGAGCACCAGTAGAAGGAGACAGAAGAAATATTTAGCTGCAGCAGGCCAGATAATATCAAATCTTGGTGCACTGTGTTGTGACGTTGATAGAGAAAGGACTTTTGTTTTTATCTATTATCTTAACTATTCATCTGGCTGTGGTGTGGCAATGAAGATAAAGATTCAAAATAAAGGAGACAATTTATTTTATTTTATTTTTCAATATATGAAATTTATTGTCAAATTGGTTTCCATACAACACCCAGTGCTCATCCCAAAAGGTGCCCTCCTCAATACCCATCACCCACCCTCCCCTCCCTCCCACCCCCATCAACCCTCAGTTTGTTCTCAGTTTTTTTTTTTTTTTTTTAAATTTTTTTTTTTTCAACGTTTATTTATTTTTGGGACAGAGAGATACAGAGCATGAACGGGGGAGGGGCAGAGAGAGAGGGAGACACAGAATCGGAAACAGGCTCCAGGCTCCGAGCCATCAGCCCAGAGCCTGACGCGGGGCTCGAACTCCCGGACCGCGAGATCGTGACCTGGCTGAAGTCGGACGCTTAACCGACTGCGCCACCCAGGCGCCCCTGTTCTCAGTTTTTAAGAGTCTCTTATGCTTTGGCTCTCTCCCACTCTAACCTCTTTTTTTTTTTTTTTTTTTCCTTCCCCTCCCCCATGGGTTTCTGTTAAGTTTCTCAGGATCCACATAAGAGTGAAACCATATGGTATCTGTCTTTCTCTGTATGGCTTTTTTCACTTAGCATCACACTCTCCAGTTCCATCCACGTTGCTACAAAGGGCCATATTTCCTTCTTTCTCATTGCCACGTAGTACTCCATTGTGTATATAAACCACAATTTCTTTATCCATTCATCAGTTGATGGACATTTAGGCTCTTTCCATAATTTGGCTATTGTTGAGAGTGCTGCTATAAACATTGGGGTACAAGTGCCCCTATGCATCGGCACTCCTGTATCCCTTGGGTAAATTCCTAGAAGTGCTACTGCTGGGTCATAGGGTAGGTCTATTTTTAATTTTTTTTGAGGAACCTCCACACTGTTTTCCAGAGTGGCTGCACCAATTTGCATTCCCACCAACAGTGCAAGAGGGTTCCTATTTCTCCACATCCTCTCCAGCATCTATAGTCTAACGGAGACAATTGAAATGTCTGCTGCAATCCAGGCATACTTGTTCGTATGCAGTTGTGGAACAAAACCTAAGAGGAAGAAAGTATTTTGGGGATGTCTTCAAAGGTTGAAACAAGAGGATGTGGTGACCAGTTAGATGTAATGGTAGAAGAAAAGTCAACTAATATGCACATAAAGCATGTTGGGGAGAAGGCATTGTATTTTGAAAATGCCTCTTTAGCTTTATTTGTAGAGTTCACCAAAATAGCCATGTTAAACTGGAAAAAAATGGAACCGTGTCAGACCCAGTCATCATATTGTAACATATGCAACTTATGATTGTATTATATATAAACGTATATAAAATACATTGTGATATATGCAATTAATTCCATTTTCCTGTTCAGTGATTCTGTTTACTTTCTATAGTACAGCTGAGAAAGGTTTCCAGTTTCTACAACAGAAAATCTTAAAAATGATTTATCCAGACTAACAGGGAAGAGGGACTGTGAAAACATAATGATCCGTAAACCAAGGCTGGATGTTTCCTGCAAATCTCAGTCTTGCTTGGGGTTAACACAGAGTCATAAGAGCTACTGGCAACTGGGACGGGTGTTTGATTTCTGAGGGCAGTACCACAGGGAGGCATAATGGGATGGTGTACTTCTCAATGAATATTAGAGTTAGTGGAAATATGGCTCCTACTTGGTTTGCACACCACATGTGAGAAGAAAGGGCAAAGAGGAAGGAAGTGGGTTGAGATGGTTTTAGCTGTTAGGTCTGTTTTTAAGTGCTAAAGACATTGCTCTTCTTGGAAAAGTCAGGCTTGATGTCTGGAGTGCTGAGCTGCAAAGCTAAGGCAGGCCTTCTGCCCCTTTAGTGTATAATAATACTTTTGTCCATTTTCACTTCAGATCTGAATTTTCCTTTCCTTGACATCTTATTAATTCATTCTTCTGGGGAGTCTTTCAAAGAGGAAAACTCATCCTGAGGAAAAAAAAATCAAGCCAAGTCTAATTGACTAAACTTTCCTAGTGCTCAGTGCTGAGAAGCAGACCTTTCAAGTTTTTGCCAATTGGCAGGAGTTTTAATGACAGGCTTCCAGGATCAAAGCAAACCTTTTAACTTCTTTTAACAGTAAATTCAGTGGTGACTATTGACATGTAAAACATTCTCCATGGCAGAAACAGAAATCTGAGATTAGTTGAATATTACCATGTATCCTATGCGGAGGACAGCTCAGTATGCTCCCCATTAACCCAACAATAAAACATCAGAGCCAAAGAGGGAAGAGAGCCCATATAATTGTTTGGCTAGGAAATGTTGGGGAATAAGCACTTACAAATCACACAGTTGGTATGGGACTATAATGGCACATTCACTGAAACACCAATAATTAAAAAGAAACTACTGTGGAAATGAAACAAGCCTACAGGAAATGCATTTGCTTCTAAAAGGCACTATTCCCTTTTGATTTCAAGAGAGGTGACATCAAATGAGAGTAGAGGGTGTGGGGGCAGAAGTCAAATGATCTGTTGTCTAGCCCCTACTTTGTTAATCCAGTGTTGTGGTTTTAGTCAAATCACTTATCCTGGCTGCGTCTCAGGTCCTTGATTTGTCAAATATGGTGGCAAATCATCTCTAGCTATAAAAACAAAAGCTTTGTTTGTAGGCTTATAGGCTTCTGTAACAGTGAGAAGTGAAGTGAAGACATGTATTCCTCTGTGACAGGGTTTATCAAGTTTTTGAGTGTTGGAAGGTATAAAACATTTGCTTTGAGCTTTCATCCCCAGAGATAATTGATTATATAAGTTTGGAATAAGATTCATTAATCATTATTTTAAACAAATACCCAAGATAAGCCTGTGACACTTAGCCACAGGTTTTTAGACCAAATTCCTCTCTCTCCCATATTTAGTCTAGCTTGATAGATCCTTTCCTATCATCTTAAACTTGCAGTTAAATTCCCAAAGCTGAAACAGTGGGTACCACATTCCAAAGAGAGACTAGGGAGCTTGACACACCTCTTTCACACTTTCTAGGGGTTAGGGAATCTTACACCCAGCAGTTCCCCCTCTCTCCTACTACCTATGTAAGCGGAAGACTAGGATTTTGAGAATCTTTGGATACCAGACTGTGAGGATAGGAAGGGAAAAGGAATAGTGGGCTCTTCAAGCCTATTTAAGCTGTAACTGCCATAACAATTTATCACAAACTTACTGGCTTAAAACAACACGTATTTATTATGTTATAGTTCTTTAGTTGGGAAGTCCAAAATGGGCCTCACTGGCTAAGATTAAGATGTCAGTAGGATGGCATTCCTTTCTGGAGGCTTTACAAGAGAATCCATTTCCTTGCCTTTTCCAGCTGCTACAGGCCATCCACATTCCATGTTTCGTGGTCTCTTTCCTCATCTTCAAAGCCAATAACATGAGTTGAGACTGTCTCACATCATCATACTCTGACTCTGACTCTTCCCTCTTCTATTTTCATAGACCCTTATGATTGCAGATAATCCAGGATGATCTCCCAGTTGTAGGGTCAGCTGATTAGTAACCTCAATTGCATCTTCAGCCTTAATTCCTCTTTGCCGTGTAACATAACATAGTCACAGGTTCTTGGGATTGGGTTGTGGGACATCTTTGGAGGAGGCATGATACTACCTACCACATAAACCGAAGGAAGAAGGTTCTAAAAGAATCAGTTTTCAAGATTGGAGAGTCTGTGGAAGGAGAGACTAGCACCTACACCCTGGTTATAGATGTACTTAACCAGTCAGGTCTGCCCTGCACCTATCTGGACGATGGAAAGTAGGTTAAGTGGGGTGACCTAGATGCATGAGCTTCCCATGGTTCAAGGGGCGTGAGCCATAATTTTGGTACTCTGCTCAGGGGTACTTTGCATAAGTATAAAGCAGGATATGAATCTGAAGCGTAATGTTCAGGAATGGGATGGGAAGATATCGAGCCAGAGTTTATCTCCCACATGAGGGGCCTGAACCATGAGAGGCCCTACCCGTGACACTTCTCATTGAACTCAAACATGATCCCATTGGGAGGACTAGTATTTGTGTGCTTGCCACATAGCATGCTACCCCTAAGACGATGGTAGAGACCGTTAAGTAGAGGCAAGAGGCCAGCATTTTCCATTCTTTCCTCTCAATTTCTAATATATTTTTTAAAAAAATTTTTTTTTCAACGTTTATTTATTTTTTTGGGGACAGAGAGAGACAGAGCATGAACGGGGGAGGGGCAGAGAGAGAGGGAAACACAGAATCGGAAACAGGCTCCAGGCTCTGAGCCATCAGCCCAGAGCCTGACGCGGGGCTCGAACTCCCGGACCGCAAGATCGTGACCTGGCTGAAGTCGGATGCTTAACCGACTGCGCCACCCAGGCGCCCCATCAATTTCTAATATTATTAAGTACAAAACAATACGTTCAGGGAAAAGCAGGAATACTAAAATGCAGAGCAACCCCTCTTCCCCCTTTAAGTCTTACACTGTGGCCTGAGTAGTGATGAAGGAGATGAGGGGATTTAAATTAGATGAGAGACTGGAGCACCTGGGTGGCTTAGTCGGTTGAGCATCTGACTTTGGCTCAGGTCATGATCTCACGGTTTTTGAGTTTGAGCCCCGCATCAAACCCTGGAGCTTGCTTCTGATTCTGGGTCTCCCTCTCTCTCTGCCTCTCCTCCATCTCCGTTCACATGCTGTTTTTCTCTTTCTTTCTTTGTTTCTTTGTTTCTTTGTTTCTTTCTTTGTTTCTTTGTTTCTTTCTTTCTCTCTCTCTCAAAAATAAAGATTAAAAAAATAAAAAAATAAATTAGATGAGAGATTATAGTTTTCATCTAGACTAGATTGAAAACGTTCTGAGAGTGACCAGAGAGCTATGAATTCAGCCAAGATGCTGTTAAAGTATAATTTTCAAAAAGGTAAAATCATAGCTCTGTGCAAATTTAGAATGTGAAAGTTTTTATCTAACTTATTGATTAACGAAGAAACCAGTAAGATGTAACTGATTCAAAGAACATTTTAGAAGCTAGTGTATTTATAGGAGTATAAGATTGCTGGGTTATATACAAAACTGATAAATGTCTAACAGGGCCATATATCTTTAAGGTTATATGTTTCATTAGGAATTATATTGCTCATGTACAAAAAACTACAAGTTTACAAGTAACTTTACTATTTCTTGGAACTTCAATTAGGCATAAACAGTGAAATGAACAAAGATCATACTCTTAGATAGTACCCGAGTGACTTCTGTCTCTGTACAACATTGAAGGAATGTACTGTATACCTTTTGGTGCCTTATTTTCAAGTTTTAGATTGTGAATAGGGGAGGAGAAGAGAGAAAGAGAGGGAGACACAGAATCTGAAGCCGGATCCAGGCTCTGAGCTGTCAGCACAGAGTCTGACATGGGGCTGAAACTCATGAAGTGTGAGATCATGACCTGAGCCGAAGTCAGATGCTTAATCGACTGAGCCACCCAGGCATCCCACTAGCAATATTTTTAAGAATGGGAAAGGAAGAGTCAGATTTTGTGTGAAAGCAATGAGAGGGGGAAGAATTAGTTTTTACCTCACTGAGTTCAAGTGTGACTAGCAAAATACAGCACAGATTTAAGATTATGAAGTGATAACAAAATGTAGTTTAAGGCTGCATTTCCTGAAATGTGACAAATGTGTTTTTCTGTAAAATATGGGATAGTGTTTATGTATTGCTGACTCCCAAGAGTGGTTTTGTGCCAGGTTGTATCAGACAGAGTCAAGTCAGTAACCTAACCTGAAATCGTCTATCATCATTACTACTTATTTCCTGATGAGATCTATTCCCTTCTAGGAGTAGCTTATATAAAAAAGTGCAAAACCCTCAGTTTTCAGCCATTAGCTCACTTAAATGTCTTGTGGGTATCTTTTTGATATTTTGAATTCCGTTTTTACCAACAAGGCATAGTTTAGATGAGTGGTTTATTTTTCCTTACTGGATTCCAAATAACACATCTTTCAGTTTGACTAGATCTTTTCAGAATCGCTAGATGGCATAATTTCTAATATAGGGTTCACATTACTGTGGCCTGTGAAGTGTGATGTTAGAACATTTAAATAAGACAAAAATTAAATTTTCTGCCACTAAAATCTGTCTAGCATCTCTAATGATTATGGAAAATAAGTTAAAAATAAACTAAGCAATGATAGGATATAATTCTTGTGTTCTTCCATGTAAGTTGTCAACACTGTTACAAATTTATTTTAAATTATTTTCTCTCAGGTGAAATTGTTTACTTTATCCTTCAGCTTAAGAACAGACTGGTTAGGGTCACTGGATCAATGATTTCCACTTTAAATTGGTTAGAAATCAAATGACTCCTTAGTCCCACATGTGAATATCTTCTGATAAAACAAATTATATGAAATGAAAACATTGAAATTCATGTATTTTTTAGTAGAACTGAAGAAAACAGAATAATAATGTGGTCCCTTTTGATCTACTGTTTAATCATCATATGATGTGGACCAGTGCCTCATGTGATTTAACACCATGGGAAAGCCCAGTTCATCATTATGACTATTGTAAATATTCTTATTAAATATTTACTTTCTAAACAGCTGTTGGTTAATTGTAACCAGAGGTCAGCATTTAGATAAAAATGAAATTATAGATACCCTTATAGATACCCCTAGTAAATCTACTGTCTCTGAAATGTTGTGTTCATCTTACTGTATATCTTGTGAAGGATGGACAGAATGCAATCATGGGTGACAGTTTTGCTGTTACTCCCATTTGTAGAATTTTGATATTGTTTATAAAATAACCTCAACAATTCTTTCTAACTAAAGCGTGGATGCTGAGACTCAGTAAGACACCGGGAGAAAGGTAGGCTTGGACTCTTAAAAATGGAGAATGGTGAGTGATATCTCACTACTTTACTTCCAGTAGACCTGTGTTTCTATCTCATGTTGACTCCTGGTCTCCTATAGTTTCTCCAATTATTATAATCCTTTTGTTCTTCACTTTCCAGCGAAGACAGTTGAGATTTACCATCTTGGTTGTCTAATAGCCTGTTCCCCCAACCTTCTTGTGCCCTTTTAATATTGGTGCATCGAGAACCAAACTTTGTTTCAATCCAACTATCCATATTCTGGAGTCACATGGAGGGCTTGTGAAATATAGGGCTGGGATGTACTCCCGGAGATCCCAATAGAGTTGGTCTGCTTTGGGACCTGAAATTTTCCATTTCTGTCAAGTTCTGTTGCTTGTTGATGCTATTCCAGGGACCATGCTTTGAGAGCCATTCTATAATACATATCCTGAGTTATTCTGTGTATCCTTAGGAGGCCATTGTAACTCTTTTAGTTAATCAAGACCACTGGTGGAGTGACATCAGCATCATAGTGGCATAAGACATCCCTAGTTTTGGTCCCCATCCTCAACAACAAAAATTTGGCATCCATCCATGGTTAAGAATGTCTTTGAGGTGGCTGTGGGATCCAGCACCATACTCCAGGGGACACAGGAAGAGTCTCTTTGGTGCATTGGTTAACAGGCAGATAAACCTCAGTCCTGGCTGTGGACCTCACAGTGGCCCATGAACTGGCTCCAGCCCCTCTTGACCAAGGTCCTTCTTGGCCCTGGGAAACAATGACTTAGAAAATCACTCACAGATGAGAGAGCCTTTGTGGTAGTTCACATTTCCAGAGGAGAAGGTCCACTCTGTAGGAACAAAACATGTGAATTTGGATACTTTGGAATGGTTAATTATTAGAGACTGAAGGAGGGGACAACGATTTCCAATGTGAAGATAGCAACACAAAATTTTAAGAAACATGAAAAATCAAGGACACAAGATGACACCAAAGGATCACAGTTATCTTCTAGTGACCAAACCCAAATGTATGGCTATGTCTGATTTACCAGATAAAGAATTCAAAAGAACTGTTTTAAGGAAATGCAATGAGCCACAAGAAAACAAAGAAAATTAAATTAAATTAAGAAAATAATACACAACAAAAATGAGATTTTAACAGAGCAATAATATGAAAGAATCAAATTCTAAAGCTAAAGAATGCAGTGAATAAAATAAAAAAAATGCAATAGATGGCATTAACAGCAGACTGGATCAAGCAGAAGAAAATTTCTGAACAGGAACTTTGCAATTATCCAGTTAGAGGAGAACAAAGAAAAAACAATGAAAAAGAGTGAAAAAGCCCATGTGGTTTATGGGATGCCATCAAGAGGATCAATTTGTGAATCATCTAATTTCCAGAAGGGGAACAGGGAGAAAAGAGAAAGCATGTGTAAAGAAATGATTGAGAACTCCAGTCTGGGAAGAGATTTGGATATTCAAAATCATGAAGCTTAGGTCACTAAACAAAGTCAACTTAAAGAGATTCACTCCATGACACATTATAATGAAATTGTCAAAACTCAGATGCAAAGCATCTTAAAAGCAAGAGAAAAACAGCCTATAACTTTGGGGGGGGGCGCCTGGGTGTCTCAGGCGGTTAAGTGTCTGACTTCAGCCCAGGTCATGATCTCACAGTTCATGAGTTCAAGCCCTGCATCAGGCTCTGTGCTAACAGCTTGGAGCTAGAGCCTGCTTCGGATTCTGTGTGTCCCTCTCTCTCTGCCCCTCCCCAGGTCATGCTCCACTCTGTCTTTGTCAAAAATAAATTAAAAAACTTAAAAAAAAAAAAAAAAGAGATAGTTCAATGGTGGTTGCCAGGGGCTGGGATGTAGAGGAATTGGGGCAATGTTGGCCAGAGGGTACAAACTTCCAGTTACAAGACGAATAAGTTCTTGGGATCTAGTGTATAGCACGATGCTTATAGTTAATATTACCATATTGTATACTTTAAAGTTGCTAAGAGAGTAGATCTTAAATATTCTCACCACAAAAAAGAAATGGTAATTATGTGACATGATGAAGGTATTAACGAAAGCTATGGTAGTAATCACTTTGCAATATATATATAAGAGTATCAAATCTAAGCATTGTATGCTTTAAATTTAAATATTATGTGTCAGTTATATCTTATTAAGCTGGAAAAGTGAAAGGACACTGGGACACATACATATATATACACATACATACATATATACACATACATATCTAGTTTACAACTTCTTGTGTCCTGAGATCTACCTCATAATTTCTGTGAATTCTGAGAATTTCATAAATTCTATGAATTCCCAAATGATCTTCTCAGTGGCCATTTCAAAACATTACTATTTAAAACCCTGGCTTAGGATGAGATGATGAGACTCCTAGAATAAATAGAAGGCCATCAAGTAGGAATTTGCTTAAATTTAAGATGGTCATCTACTAAAAAATTAATTGTACCCTCCCCGCTTCTTGCTTTCTCTCAGCCCATCTTTCTTCTCTTTTTGTGGAGGAGGTGTTTTTGTGGCTCATTCCATCACTTGTATGCTCAGTTCTATAACTTTTCATTAATCAGGATGCATTCTTAACCTCTTACTCTCCATGGCGTATTTTTCCTCAGCATAAAAATATGATGCAGATCTCTCTTATAGTTATAAAATAAGCCAAAACCCTCTTTTGAAACTGGTAGGAAAATTGGATATCCAGTTCGTTCCATATTTAAAGGAATGAATTTGAACCCTTACCTCCCACCATTTAAAAATGTTAAAATGGACCAAAGACTGGATGGAACGTAAGACCTAAAATGATTAAACTCTTAGAAGAAAACATACATATAAATCTTAATGACATCAATTAGGCAATGATTTCTGATATATGATACCAGAAGCACAGGCAACAAAAGAAGGAACACATTAATTGGGCTTTATCTACATTGAAGACATTTGTTCTACGAATGACACCATTAAGGTGAAAATTATGTGTGTGCGTGCATACTTTTGCCCATATTTTCCCAACTCTGTATTCAAATATGTGTTGGTAGCTTGAAATTGGTCATGGTGGGAATATTTATAGAATGGAACTCAAACAAATGTTACAAATCAGGGCTGTTTTTTTTCCTTTCTGGAGATGCAGTTGCTAAACATTTACTACATCATCCAAGGACTTTATGGATATATATATATCCATATATATATATATATATATATATATGTATATATTCTATATTCTGTATTCTATTCTATATTCTATATTCTATAACTTGTCTCATTGCATGCTCTGACTGGCTTTCTTCCTGTTCTCTCTTTTTGTAGTGATGCTCTCCTCCAATCCATTCTCAGCGCTGTTTTCAGAATCATTTTTTCCCAACATGAATGTGATTGTGACATTTGTTTAAAAATCCATCAATGTCTTTGTAATGGAACCAATGTGAATCTGCTCCTTGGTGAGTCACAGATACACCAGGTGGTTGTCGCACAAAGTAAACTTTATTTGCAGCAAATGAGATCATGGAGAATAACTTCCAAAGCTGTGACTCTCTGAGGAAGGATGGGTAGGTTCCTTTTATTTAGGATTAGGATGAATATTGAAAAAGGGGATCCTTCACTTATGCACCTTAAGGAAGCATGCCTGTACATACATTCTATGTTATATAAATGAGGCTTGTGCTCCTCCCTGGGTTGAGATTTTAGTGTTATAGTGAGGTAAAGGTAATTGTTGGTCATTCTGTTTTTTTTTTTAAGTGTTTGTTTATTTTTCAGAGCAGGGGGAGGGGGAGACAGAGAGGGAGACAGAGAATCCCAAACAGGCTCCCTGTTGTCAGCCCAGAGCCTCACGCAGGGCTCAAACTCACAACTGTGAGATCAGGAGCTAAGCCGAAATCAAGAGATGCTTAACTAACTCAGTCACCCAGATGCCTCTTGTCTGTCATTCTAGAGGTCACTCCATGGTCTGTCTGCACAGGCACCAGTTGGAGAGTTACATTCAAACTGGTCTGGGTCGTCTGGGCTGGCTGGCGGTCTTGTTAGGGCAGTTGCTATTGCTTAAAGGGTGGTTGTGCTTTCCATTTGCCTGAATTAAGAGAAGAGCTTAAGGAAAAATGTGGGACAAACGTCTGTGAGTACAAGCAGGTTGGCAGTAAAGGTCAGGTCTTGGGTTTTAGCTGGTGACATCTTCACATCATGTTCAGGATAAATAGCGTCAGGTCATTTCAGATTCCTTCCTCTCCTTGAAGTTTTTCCAGTTTCTTTGAAGTACTACTTGATGGCATCAGGCCCTCCCTTGCTTTTGGGTCTATGTACCTGGAATCCCTTTGTGAAGTTTTTTTCTTCTTTTTCTGTATGGTGTACTCATTTGTTCTAAGGCTTACTAAGTCAGGACATTGCTTCTGGAGAGACCTCTTGTTTTTCTCTCCTCCTAGGCTACACTCCCTTCTTGCCCCCAAGACTGTGGATGAACTGTACTTTCTGTGTCCTTTAACCTTGACAGCTTTGATTTGGTATATTAACTTCCTTACTTCTCATTACAACCAGCTTCTTGATGGGAGGGCTGAGGTTTTATTCATTTATTTATTCTCAGCATCTAGCATATTTTAGAACATTATAGGTGATAAAAGATGATTTTGAAGCATGTTGAATTTTGAAGAGAAAAGTTTATTTTAAAAAGAACATACCGCATTTGGGAGCCATAGCATATTTGGTTTGAAGTGTTTAAAAACTTGCCATGATTGAATTGCATAGCATTTATTGAAAAGGGACAGAAAAGGCCAATATGAAGGACATGAGTAGAGAATTTACCGTAAGAGTGACTGTTCACACTTGAATAACTTTGCATTTGAGCACTTGTATTTGTGATGAAATACTAAAGGAAAACACATTCTAATTAAGATGACAAATCTTCATTGTCATAAGTGTAATGAAAAATGTCTAGAGATTTTTCTTTAAATATTGACTTCACAGAGGTAAGTTATGACATTAGGCCATTTGAACTTCAAGAATGTTTATTCCTAAGACTGTCAATTTAAAACTCCAAGAAAGGTGAATAAGATAAATTAAAGTTCCTTTAACAACTTTAAAAGTTTAATCATGGTGTAACATTAAATATGTTAGAGAAAAGCATAGATAATAAACTCACTGCTTGATCAAATCATATATTTCAGATTTATTCTTTCTTTTATAATATTAAATATTGCTATATGTTATACTAAATGCTAGAGAGTACAGAAAAGGCTAGAAGACTTTTTATCTTGGGGTTCATGGCTTAATGGGAGAGAATAGTTCTAGCCAGAAAGAATGAAAGGTATGGTTATTTGTTAGGTCAGTGTATCTTGATGATGATGACGGTGACAATGATGGTGACATGATGACAACTGTGGGGACAATAATGATAGCTGTGCTTGTTGAGTAAACATTTTGTTTCAGGTGATTTGCATATTGAATCCTCATTGGCTCGTCTTAATTCTGCAAGGAAAATCTTTTTTAATCCTCCTTTTTTATTTAAAAAAAAATTTTTTAATGTTTATTTATTTTGGAGAGACAGAGAGAGAGAGGGAGAGGGAGAGGGAGGGACCGAGAGGGACACAGAATTTGAAGTAGGCTCCAGGCTTTGAGCTGTCAGCATAGAGCCCTATGCGGGCCTTGAACTCACAAGCTGTGAGATCATGACCTGAGGCTTACCAACTGAGCCACCCAGGTGCCCCTTCAATCCTCCTTTTTTAGATGATAAATCTGCATTTCAGAGAGAAATTATGTAACTTTCTTTCAAATAGTAAATAGTACATTTATTCTTAAACAGTAGATAGTAGATTTAGGTTTCCAGCAAGATCTAACTTTACAGTCCAGTCTTCCTAATATTCCCTGGAATTTGAATCAAAATGAACGAGATGAGTTTTAGTTCTTTTCCCACTTCCTATTGGGTTAGAGAACTTTAGTCCATGAACCCGTATTCAAGTTGGCTTTCTCATCAGTGAAATGGAGATAATAGTATCTGTCTTGTTTATATCATAGGACTTTTATAAAGACTGAATGGACAGAAGATGTGAAAATTTTTATTCTTTAAGTATAAAGCCCTTTTGTGAATAATTCTTGAAGTGTACCAACATATGTTGTCATCATAAATAATATACAAAAATATAATAATCGACATTTTTTTCTAAAACTCTACTTCTGGTATTTTCAGAGTTCCAAGGACACAGCAGAACAAATGATATAAATGAGTTATGTTGTATGCAGGCTATTAACTGTAAGAAGAAAAGTTTCTTTCCAGAATTGATTTTTAGATGTTGGTAATCTGAAATGTGATTACTAATTTTCCAGGTCCTACCTCCCAACCCAGTATTTCTGAGTATTGTACTCTTAAGGAAATTTTCAGGCTGCTTTATGTGCTATTTATTGTTAGGTGAGGACTGACATGAATTATGGTTAGCCACATCCAAGGATGAGTTTGAGGTAGAGCTTGAAATGGACGCAGTGTGGCTCTGTCCCAAAAGTCAAACAGTAATGTCAAGACCTGAAAATGTTTGCTTGAGTCTTTGGCCTACATAAAATGTATACTTCTCTTTAGTTCTTTTTTTTTTTTTTAAATAATTTTCAGTTTTAGTGACAAATAATTGACATGCATGGATAAAGATGTGGTTTATATGTACAATGGAATACTGCTTGGCTATGAGAAAGAATGAAATCCTGCCATTTGCAGCAATGTAGCTGGAACTAGAAGGTATTATGGTAAGTGAAATAAGTCAGTCAGAGAAAGATATATATTTTCACTCATATGAAATGTGGAACTTGAGAAATGTAAAGACCATGGGGGAAAGGGCGAGGGAAAAATAGTTACAAACAGAGATGGAGGGAGGCAAACCATAAGAGGCTTTTAAATACAGAGGACAAACTGAGGGTAGACTGGGGGTAGGGGTGGGGAGAGGGGAAAATGGGTGATGAGCATTGAGGAGGGCACTTGTTGGGATGAGCACAGGGTGTTGTAGGTAAGCGATGAACCATGGGAATCTACCTCCAAAACCAAGAGCACACTGTACTTATTGTATGTTAGCCAATTTGACCATAGATTATATTTAAAAAAAGAAATAATTGACATGCATCATTATATAAGTTAAAGGCATACAGCATGTTGGTTTGATTTACATATATTGTAAAATGATTACCACAATTGGTTCAGCTGACATCCATCTTCTCATATAGGTAAAAGAAAAAGAAAAAGAAAAAAGGAAAAAAAAAGTCTCTTTGTGATGAGAACTCATAAGGTTTACTCTCTTAGCAACTTTGCTGTCTATCATACAGCGGTGTTAGCTGTAGTCATTGTGCTGTTCATCTTAAAATGGGAAGTGCGTGTCTTTTGACAACGTTCCTCCAATTTCCCTCCCTCTCTTTAGTTCTTAATATCAATATTTAGTGTAATTGGTTTTTTTAGGAATCAACTTTTTAGAATCCTCTCATCACAGGAAGAAGTTCCTTAGCCATTCTAAATGACATCAGAATATATATCTGCAGCTCAAAAAATGAGAAAATCTAATCACAACCCAAAGATTTCTTTAAAAAAAATTTTAATTCTAGTGTACTTAACAAACAGTGTTATATTAGTTTCAGGTGAATGATGTAGTGATTCAGCAATTTCACATATTACTTAGTGCTCATCATGATAAGTGTACTCTTAATCCTCTGTATATATTTCACCCATCCCTCACCTCCTTCCCTCTGGTAGCCATCACTTTGTTCTCTATAGTTAAGAGTCTGTGTTTTGGTTTGTCTCTGTATTTTTTTCTTTGTTTGTTTGTTTCTTAAATTCCACGTATGAGGGAATCCTATGCTATTTGTCTTTCTCTGGTTTGTTTCACATAGCATTTTACTGCCCCATCCATGTTGTTGCAAATGGCAAGATCTCATTTTTTATGGCTCAATAATATTCCATTTTGTATATATACCACTTCTTCTTTATTCATCTCTTGATGGACATTTGGGCTGGTTCCATAGTTTAGCTATTGTAAATAATGCTGCATTAAACATAGGGGTGCATATATCCCTTTGAATTAGTGTTTTCATATTTTTAGGGTAAATACCCTGTAATGGAATTATTAGATCATATGGTAGTTCTATTTTTAATTTTTGAGGAAAACTTCCATACTGTTTTCCACAGTAGCTATACCAGTTTGCATTCCAAACAACAGTGCGTGAGGGTTCTTTTGTCTCTGTATCCTCACCAACACTTATTGTTTTTTTGAATTTTTGATTTGAGCCATTTAGACAGGTGTGAGGTTGTTTTGATTTGCATTTTCCTGATGATGAGGTTATTGAACATCTTTTCGTATGTCTTTTGGCCATCTGTATGTCTTCTTCAGAGAAATGTCTGTTTCTGTCTTCTGCCCATGTTCTAATTGGATTTTTTTTTTTTTGGTGTTGAGTTATATAAATTCTTTATATATTTTGGATCTTAACCCTTTATTACATATGTCATTTGAAAATATCTTCTCCCATTCAGTCTTTTAGTTTTGTTGGTTGTTTCCTTTGCTGAGCAGAAGCTTTTTATTTTGATGTTGTCCCAAAAGTTTAATTTTGCTTGTTTCCCTTGCCTCAGGAGACACATCTAGAAAGATGTTGTTATGGCTGATACCAGTTACTGTGTTGATACCAGTTACAGTAATTGATACCAATTACTGCCTGTGCTCTCTTCTAGGATTTTTATGGTTTTAGTCTCACATTTAGGTCCTTAATCCATTTGAGTTTGTTTTTATGTATGGTATAAGTAGGTGGTTCAGTTTCATTCTTTTGTATATAGCTATCCCATTTTCCCAGCACCATTTGTTGAAGAGACTGTCTTTTTCCCACTGCATCTTCTTGCTTCCTTTGTCAAAGATTAATTGGCCATATAATTGTGGGTTTATTTCTGGGCTTTCTATTATGTTCAATTGATCTATGTCTATTTTTGTGCCAGTACCATACTGTTTTGATTACTACAGCTTTGTAATGTAACTTGAAGTCTGGAATTGTGATACCTCCAACAATCCAAGAATTTCTGAAGAAGATCTGGAAACTGATGGTTATGTGTAGGCCGCATTGTGTTTAACAAGAAAACATCTTTGAGGAATGCGCAGAATCCCTTGTTGTTGTTGTTGTTGTTATTGTTGTTGTTGTTTTATATTTCATAGCAGCTGAGGACATCTTAGAAATCATTTTAACCGTAAAGCACAGAGCCTTTGCAAATTAGCAGAAAGAAAATAAAAAGGACAATCAGAAGGGATTGTTCTATACTGATCTATTCAGTCTCCAAATTTATATCCATGAAAAATACTCTGTCTCCTTTTGACACAGGTATTCTGCTCTCCTTGGTTTTTCCCATAGTTCTGGCCATGTGGGCATTTGGAAATAGATAAATCAAGAAGAGCTTAAGCACTGAAATGGGTATTTAGTGTTATAACTGCTACAAGTTAAAGGCTGTTATGCAACTACTTTGTAAATACTGGCAACACTCACCTGTGTATTTTTCATCCTGGGTATGTATTTGTTTGATCAGCATGATTTTCAGCTGCTGCCGTTTCCAGGACAAATATGTATATGTAAGGGTGTGTGTAAGGCACTAAACTATTAATGCTCTGGGTTAGTTAATGATAGACAATGTTAGTAATTAAAGTGCTTGTTAAAATACACTCTAGTATTTCAGTATTACATCATTCTTTTGATGTTTATGAACATAATAGTTTCTTAGATTTGTGGAAAATGCAATGGATTGCATGCATTAATTTCACTGGCCGAAGAAAAGACCATTTTCTACTCTCAAACTTCTTCCGTCTGGCGCTGATGACTGAAATTTCTATCCCAGAAGATAAAATAAGATATTCCAGACACAGAAATACAGGTTTTCAAGATGTAGCTCTGGGAATGCCTATGTAATTTCTCACATTTATTCAGTCCAACATGTAAATATCTGTCTTTTGGGCTTTCCCGAGGCTGGGAGAAAGAAAGAATGAGCGGAGAATAATGGAAAAATTCTAAGATTGTGCAGTGTTGCCTACAACTGTTATACTTCTGTCACTAGCAATGTATGCATGAAGAATATCAACTAAATTTCTCAATGCATTAGTAATTCAGTTTTTTACTAAAATGGCCCGGTGTATTGTATACATGCTTTTTTATACATAGAATTGAAAGGCAGGCAGTGTGTTTCTATTTCAGAAGTCAAACAGCAACATCCAGCACTGATGTTTTCATAGTTTTTTAGGACTTTAAATATGTTACAAAGCCAAACAAGCAACATCCAGCCCTGAATTCTTTCAGAAATTTAAAGATGTTCCACTCTCATTTTTCCTCTAAGTTTCATATGAGAATTTGACCTTTAATCAAACCTATTTTTGCCTGTATGGAATGTGTGTGGTCATGGACATATGTGTTTCTTGCCACGTTTAAACTTTGTTCTTTATCTGTCATTTTCAATAGTATGACCATGATGTGACTCAGTATGGTTTTTTTAGTTATTTTCTTGATGGTTATTGAGAGTTGATGTCTAAAATTTTGTCTTTTCTCAAATTTAGCACATTTTTGATATTATTTTCTGAAATATGTATATCTTTGTTCCATTCTCTCTTTACCTTTTAAGGCTTTGGTTATACATATGTTGGACTGTTTGGTATTATCAAATAGGCCCTGAGGTTCTGTTTACATTTTTCTATCTTTCTCTGTTTTTATTATTATTATTTATTTTTATTTTTATTTTTATTCATATATTTTTTGTTTATTTATTTTTGACAGAGAGAGAGACAGAGCAGGGGAGGGGCAGAGAGAGAGGGAGAGAATCCCAAGCAGGCTCTGCACTGTCAGCACAGTGCCCAATGCAGGGCTTGAACTCACAAACCGAGTGTCATGACCTGAGCCGAAATCAAGAGTCAGACGCTTAACTGACTGAGCCACCCAGGTGCCCCCTTCTTTGTTTTTTATGTTGAATTATTTCTATTGAGCTGTATTCAAGCTAACTTACTTTTTCATCTACCATTGACATTAAAAAGTTGAGTCCATGTTGGGGAAATTTGAAATTTCAGATACTATGTTTTTCATTCTAGAATTTCATTGAATTTTTAATCATTATTTTTCTCTGCCAAGGTTTCTTATTTTTTTATTCTTTGCAAATATACATTTACTGTTTTTTTTTTGTTTTTTTTTTGTTTTGTTTTGTTTTGTTTTTGATTGAGGAGAGTTATGCAAGCCAGTTTAAAATCTTTGTCTCCTAGTTGCATCTGATTCGCCTTGAGGTTAGTCAGATAATTTTCTCAGGTAATTCTCCTCTCTAGAATGTGTTTCATTTTCCTGGTTATTGGTATGTTGGGTAATTTTGTATCATAGCCTGAACACTGAGAAAATTAAGTTGTGGAGAAAACAAATTCTGTTATTTACCTCAAATGAGTATTATTTCTTTTGTTTTACCAGGCAGTTATCATGTGTGGACGTGAACTGCAAACTGTGTTTTGGGCAGGAGCTCTAAGTCTAAGTCTGACTGTTTTGGTCTTTAGCTGAGCTGCTTTGAATTTGTTTCTTACATGAGTGGTTCTGGGATCAGTAAAAGATGTGGGTATGCAGAACCTGGGGATCCCTTCTCCGTTCCTGTCTTCAGTTTGATTCCTCTATCCTCTGTGACCATGGTTTCTCCAGCTGCAGCTGTTTCATTAGCACACTTGCCTGCTTTACCTGCTGCAATTGACCTCAGGTTAAAAGCCATGAACATGGGAATTCACTTATATAATGCTCCTTTCCAACACAGTTTCTTCAGGTTGCTGATTTTTTTATTATATATCCACATTTTATAGTCATTTTGTGAGGGGGAATTATTCTGGTAGGATTTTACTCCATTTTTACCAGAAGTGAGATCAATAGTTCTGTTTTGTTTATTTGTTTCGTTGGGTTTTTTTTTTTTTTTTAGAAGTAATGATTAAAATGTTTCTGTTATGGTGAAGGAACAGATGAAGTTTATTTATTATATCTAATTTACCTTCTGGATAACATAACATAGCCCCTTGAAATCACAGAAAAATGAGCTGATTTGTAATTCTTTCTCTTTCATAAAAATCAAATGTCAGATATCTTTTCAGGTTTAACAAGACCTTTTAGTACTCTGCCATAATATAAATAATGCGCATCTGTCTGATACGAACATTTTTCATAATCTTTTCTCATAATATTACACAGCAATATATTCTACTTTATTTGAAGGATCTTATTTTTTATAATGTTACCCACATCAGTGATATACTTTAGTGTCTTATGTATTCCTGGCTTCAGACAACTTGCTGTAATACTTGGCTATGAATGATAAGTGAATGAATTTTACACTGAATGCTATATCTATAGCCCTATTTCAGATTCTCTTAAGTCCTAGGTAAACAACTTCTCTTTCATGTTTTTCCATGTTTTTGTTTCTCCCAGTAAAATACTGTTCTCATTAAATAAGTTATATATAATGAACAATAGATTTTTCACAATGCTAATGAATATGTTATTCAGTACTTTACAAAACAAAATACTTTCTATATTTTGGTATTGAAATAGAATCTAGCAAACATCATAAACCAAGCCAGTTAACAATATCAGTACCTTCATGTAACTATAGAACAAAACTCCCAAATAGCGTAACTTTTTTCCAAATACTTTTTTCTTCTTAATCAATATTTATTTGAGTCTTCTATGAATATTTCCCGAAAGAGAAGGTATTCAGATGCTGATTTTTCCCACTTTATGATTTCACCCAATTTTAATGTAGCATCAAGAAGAGGTGTTTTCTCAGTGATATGTGACTTTTGTTTTAATAAGAAATTTCAGAAGAAATATAAAATTTAATAAATTTCTGAACCATCACATTATTTTAAACACGGATGGGAAAAATAATGATTTTTCTTTATAGCCTAGATGCTTATGTTTAAAATATACTGATAATCATAACGGCTTCACGTTATCATTAATTAGAGCAGAGTAGTTACACTATAATTCTCAGCAAAATATGAACTTTACTTGATGACCATGACAATGCTCTTATTAACCATCTTATTTGGAAAGAAGATAACATCTAAAAAGTAATAGTCAGTTGTTAAATGAGCCTCCTCATCTGGTTCAAAAATAACAGATCCTCAGGGTCAATAGGTTTCTTCATTTCCTAATTTGATTCAGGTTCTATACAATTTTTTTCTTTATTGTGAAAAAGCAATAAAATATACTTCAGTGGAAGAATCCTTAGGCCTGTTATAATCTTATAAAAGGTAAGAGAAATCTACATCATTGCCTAGAAATAACATTTCCAATTTAGTACTGTGTTGGAACTATCTGGAAGAGAGGTGTTTATCTGATTTGGCAACATGTTTTTCCACATGTCTTGAATTATGCATTTTTTGATGTAATTAGGCCTTTTGGGGGACCTAGAATATTGAAAATAATTGCATTCAATCCATTTTTAAGGATGCTTTTTGCTGAGATCAAAAATGGCAATAATCAGTGTCAAGGCAAAGTACACATCAGTTGTCAAATATAATTACAATTTTTTGCAGTGTTAAATGAAGATATTGAAGGTAAATGTTATTTATGCCTTCTTATCCCAAATGAATGAAATTAAATTTAGGTGAAATTATATCTAACTATGAGAAAAAAAATCATAAATTGAAAGAAAAGGAACTTAATTTGGGGCTTAACTGCAAAGGCAATATAGATTCATCTTATTAAAGAAGAGTATAGTTTTAAAATGCAGAGAGCTTAACACTGGGGGAAAACATAAAGGGTGATTATCCATTAACCTGATGTTGGATATATCAGTCAGGGTCTTTTTATGAAGCAGATAGTACAATAAACAAAGGGCACTGAAAATAATGTAATGAAGTAACTATTTGCAGAGGAGGAAGCTGTTACTAAAACTTGGTAAAAGCTGATTGTAGGAGAGGGACTACTCTTGTAGGAGCAGTGACCAAAGATACTGTGCAGCCTGGTCAGACCTAAACAGTGGCCTGACAGAGAGGGAGGAGACGGAAAACTATAATCTAATCTCTGTCTTCTGCTTTTGCCTTCCATTGGCTGAAACCAATCAGAAGCTGGGGGATGCAGTCCACTGAGGGCACCTCCTGAGACACATGGGTGGAGAAGGGCGGACAGTGGACTAGAGGGGCAAAAGGGCATTGGTACACTTGGGTCACTTTCTTTTGCTAAGATGGATGTGCATTGAACTTTTTCATATTGCAGCTACCCAATGTTTGCATGTTAGCAAAGTTAAAGTTACCACGGCCAAAGTATAAAGGGCGAAGGGGCCACACAAACCACTGATGGAAAAAATTCTGCCTTGGCTATAACACAATAACTGGATCATCTCTGCTCCACTTTTGTTCTGTGAAGCAAAATCCATAGGTTTTGGTGAATTAGAAGTTTTGAGTTCATGTCCTGGCCTTGTCACTTACTAAGTATATCATCTTGGACACTTACTAAACTTCTTATAACTGTAATTTCTAAGGGTAAAATGGTGACAAGGGGTATTAGGAGGATCAAATGTAGCACTATATCCATATAAATTAAGGTTTATAAGAAATTCTCAATAAATGTTAGATATTATTAAAGATGTAAGACTACCAATAATGCCATGATTTTCCTAACTTCAATCTTGAGGTTTAAAAAAAAAAATTCGTTGCTATATCAAAACTAAGTCAACTGGTTCCCTAATGAAAATTGTCTATTTGGGAGTGGAGTTCATATCTGATGCCATTTTGGGGACCACTGTGGAGAAGCTTTGTGATATTTCTAAACTGTTGGCATGTTGTTTTGTGGTTGATAATTGTATTTTTTGGATATACTTGTGTTTTCTAAATCTCACACCACTTTAAGATTATTTTTTTGTTCTAAGCGTGGCAAAGTTGTTTAATTTTTTTCTAATTTAGTATAATTTTAGATTTATACAAAAGCTGCAGAATTATAGAGAGATTTCCTATATATTATTCACTCAGCTCCCCCTAATGTTAAGCATCTTACATAATGATGCTGGATTTGTCAAAACTAAAAATTAAGAGTGGTATGCTACTGTTTACTAAACTACAGATTTTTTTTTTTGAAATTTTTCAGTTTTTCTAGTAATGCCCTTTTTGTTCCAGGATCCGATGTGATATGCTATGTTGCATTTAGGGCAGAGGTTTGTTTGTTTGTTTTTGTTTTCCTTTTACTTCTTATTTGTATTTTTGGGGAAATACATACAACTTCAAATATGGAGAACAGGAAATATGCCTTATTAAGCTATTTCAGTTTCAGTTGGGTGGCTGTGTAACAAATTGCCACAAACGTAATGGCTTAAGACAAGAGAAATTTTTATCTGGTTATTCGTAACATAGGAGTAGGAAGTATGGCATTGGGTCTTACAGGTGTTAATCCAAAATTCCCTTTCTCTCAGAAAGGCACTAAAGCCTCAGTTCATGTTTTAAATAATTAAACAATATGAATAATATTTTTTAGACATAAATTCAAACTGGAAACTGAAGCTGAAGGAGAAATGAATAGTTGTATCCATTTTAAAGGGCCTATGTAATGCTTGTAATAGTGAAATAACTTCTGTTGCTACACTTTCTGTCTAGCCTTTTATAATCCAGATATGATTAATTCTGAATATTTTAATATAGTCAAATACTTCCAATTTAGCGATGTGCTCTAAAAACATCATTGTAGCTGATGGGGGTGCCTGGCTGGCTCAGTCCATTAAAAGTCTGACTCTGGGTTTCAGCTCAGGTCACGATCTCACAGTTCGTAGGTTTGAGCCCTGCTATCAGCACAGAGCCTGCTTGAGATTCTCTCTTTTCTCTCTCTCTCTCGCTCTCTGCCCCTCCCCCATCCTCTCTCTTTCTCTCAAAAAATTTTTTAAGAAAAATAAAAATATCATTATAACTGGAACAAAAGAAAGAAAAGTGAAACAAACTCCTACAAAACAACGGCAACTGAAAACAAACAGACTCTAGTGGCATGTTTTAACTTTTTACTGCCGTGATCTAAATCTGGAAGCAGGGACTACAGGGTTAGAATGGTGCTTAGAGAATTCTAGTTCACTCTTAGTTCACAGACAGGGAACTGACATCTAAGAAGACTAGGTGCTGTCCCCTCAGGTCCATTCCCATTATGCCACCATCTGTTAAACAGGATTGATCCTGAGAAAGCCCGACAGCACAGGGAGGATAGTGACTGAAAGCACAAGTTCTGGACAGAACAGGGTTATGTTCCGACTCCTCCCCTGTGTGATTTCTGACCTCCTTTTATCGTTAATATTTTAATTTGTGAGGTCCGGATAACAATTGTTTCTTTTTTTAGGTTTGCTAAAGTGTTTAAGTAGTAGGTACGATTGATGAAATTTATCATTTGTGTAAAGCCCTAATAAAAATTCTAAATTAATGCAATATACACAGTAAGTGGTTGGATTGTAGTTAGGTGTTCTGACTCTGGAGTCTAAGAAAACTGGTTTTGAACCATTGTTCTTTTATTTAGCTGTGAAAAAAAAAAAAGAGAGAGAGAGAGAGAGAGATAATGATAGTGCCTATCTCATAGTACTCTTACAAGTACTCCATGAGATAACTCCTGGAAAGCAAGAACTCAATGAACCTACACATTTCACCATGTTCCTACTAATAAACATGAAGATGAAGGGGTGTTGACAAAGGTAAATGACCCAATGGGCACAGTCAAAGGCTTGCACACAAATAAAGGCTTAAACTAGGGCAATTCTACATTTGATAGTGTACGTAATGTCAACAATTGTCTTTGAAAAATGAAGTGTTCTTAAGACTTTCTTATTTTTATTTTAGGGGAGGAAAATCAATATAACACATAACAAGAAATACAGTGATGAACAGATACAGCAACTCATAAGTCTTAGGTTTTATGCAATTCAAGTACTGAAGGTAATTTTTAAACATCTCAGATACCACCCAAGTGTTCTGCTTAAAGGATATCTTTTCTTATTACATTTTGTAGAAAGCAAAATGAGACTACTGGGAATAGTGTACAAGAAAAGAATCCTGCCTGATACAGACTGTCAGAATGTCTTTACTAACCTTATACAAGGACATTGCTTTTTTTAGCAAGAATATATTGCTCCAGAAATTTCATAGCTGGAGAATGTTTGAGGGCAGATTATACTAAGTATAGAATAATACTGTCAACATTAACCTAAATAGCTCATTTTAGAACTTGTAAAATAGTACAGCATATGGTGGTGACATCACAAGACTTCGTCTGTGACAATACTATTTGCAGTAATTAAGGTCACCCTATTTTTTTCTGTAGTCTTATAAATTACCATATTAATCGCTATGGAGGAAAAATGCTTTACATTTGGGGGTAATGATGAGTGACAAATGTGAAAATGATTTGACAAAAAGAACTCTCAGGGATAAAACAAACAAATGCTGTTACAGTACTGGAAAATGTTGATATTTGAGAAGTAAGCTTTTGCTCAGTGAAATTTTTTATTCTAGATACTACATAACTAATATCCTGTACCATGTAGCATGCTTACCTATCACTTTAAAAATAGCACACTCTGAGACCATTGACCTTAAACTAATTTTGTATTGCTTATTTAATGAAGTCTCACTAACATATAGGAGTACCTTAAATTTTTAGGCAAAAGTAACCTTTAGAAAGCAAAACAGTTTCTAAAAAATTTTTTTTTCAACATTTATTTATTTTTCAGACAGAGAAAGACAGAGCATGAACGGGGGAGGGGCAGAGAGAGAGGGAGACACAGAATCGGTAACAGGCTCCAGGCTCTGAGCCATCAGCCCAGAGCCTGACACGGGGCTCGAACTCCCGGACCGCGAGATCGTGACCTGGCTGAAGTCGGACGCTTAACTGACTGCGCCACCCAGGCACCCCAGAAAGCAAAACAGTTTCTAACTGGCTAGATGTAAAAAGGAATTCGAGAGATTTATAGGAAAATGGCTGGACAGAAAGTAGTCATCTTATATCAGTAGAGGTATAACGTAGTTATTCATTCATTCATTAATTTATTCAATAAATATTTGTTAAACTCTTTACAACATGTCATGCATTATTACGGGAAATGTTTTCAGTGTTGAGTGAGAAAGTTTGCCGTTTTGAGAGTTCACAGATTTTGGCCTTTTATGGTTCTTGGAAGAAATTCTTTCTAAGAGACACCAAACATAGGTTCATTTACACCAGAGTAGTGATATTAATAATAGTGGACTTGTTGGGAGTGTCATGACCATTTTTTTTTTTAAAGATAGGTATAAAGATTACTTGGATATAATGACAGGATTTTATTTTTTACTTTGACAATCTGTAAGTTTATGTGCTAAAAAACAGACAAACAATCAGGATGGTATTTTTTGCTTGGTAGTAAGGCAGGATAGATACCTAGACTAATCGTTCCAATAAAAGATTAAGCAATATGTTGGGTGAATACATTTTTAAATGAATCAAGAGCAGTCACGCATGTGCAAATAATCAGCGGCTGAATAAATGAATGAAAGGGGAACAAAGAGAGGTGATCTGAGCACTAAAACCCTACTTTCCTATGAGGAACATTTGTGAAATTAAGTAAAGTTATGATTCAGTTTATGTGCACGAAGGTATGTAGGAGATAGGAGTGGTGAGTCTAATAGGAAATCCTGTTTCACAAAGCTGGGGAGAACCTTGAGAAAACAAAATAAAATAGTAGAAAAGTGAAAATGTATCAGAAAGTAAAATAAATGTAAACAGACTAATTGTAGCAAAGACAAACTGGATGAAAATACTCATTTCAGATATTCATTTTCATAAGAATTCATATGAATTCATTTTCATGTTCAAAATACCTTAGGATATTAGGTATGCATAGGATAAAGAAAGTTTGGATAAAAACATAGAAAATGTATGCCAGGTGAAACATATACAAAAAAAGTTTTGTAGATGTTTAATTTTAAGTAAGATAGACTGTAAGTCAAAAGTCATTCTGGAGATAATCTGTTACTACTCAACTTCAATTGACCAAGAAAATATAGCTACTTAAATTTGAATCCAAGAAATATGATAACCTGAAAATATATAAATTTTAACATGCTAGTGTAATTCAGAGAGAAACAAACATATCTACCATATCGTGGGTTCTTAAAAACACCTTTATTAATTTATAGATAAAGCTGCCCCCCCAAAATAGGATATAGAACATTTAAAGCCCAGTTAATAAACTTCATCTAATGCAAGGGCTATAAAATATTGTACTCAGCAAGTTAAGAATACAGTTTATTTTCAAACACACAAAGGATATTTAAAAAACGGCCATGTATTAAGCCATGAAAAATTATGTTATTCACAATAAAAATCTCTGATCACAGTGTAAGAACTCAGTCAAGAAGATGACTAGAATAAAACTGATATGTTTGGAAATTAGGAGACATTTCTAAATAATGTATACATGGACAAGAATCTAAAAATACAGTAACAGTAACAGTAATTTGAAGGAAAAGACTTATAGAAGCCAACGCAAAACCTAATGTCTTTAAAATTGGGATAGATAGCTTAAGACTAAAAATAGAAATGATATAAGATTAATAATTCTGATTATGTTAAAAGAGCAACTTTTAGTTATCAAAGGCACCACAAAAATGAAGACAAACTTTTTTCAAGAGATGTTAACAGATTTTTTTTCCAAGAGAATATAAAGAATTCTCAAAACTCAACAAGACATATGAACAAAAACATGAACAGCTATTTCACAGAAGTAGAAACACAAGTGGTTAATGACCATATAAGATTTCCAATGTCATAAAAATCACAGAAATGCAGATTAGCCATCACAGGCGCTGTTTTACTTCAACAATGACAAAAATTGTAAGTCTGACAATATCGTCTTAAAAAGGTGTGAAACAATGAAAACTCTTATCATATAGTAATTGTGAGCATAAACGGAGAAAATATTTTGGGAAATAATTTGAAATGATTTAGTTAAGTTTTTTTCAGATCAGAGATTTTTGACAGATATCCATGGACTCTCAAAAGGTATGTGAATAGATTTCAGAGAGTCTATGGTCTTAGATGGGAAAAACATTTCATCTTTATTTTCATTAACTTTTAACAGAAAGTTAGCATTTCCTTCAATTATGAATGAAAGAAATGACCTACCAATAGTATTAAGAATACCTAGGTTTTGTCACCATGGAAATTATAGATGTAATCATGTCACATTATGGTCATTTCAATATTCCCAAATATGATTTATGCTAATCGTTTCTTTGAAATTTTAGCAGTCATTACAAAAATGTTAGATTTTTTAAAATGAGGCTAAAGAACATATATTACTCTAACACTTATTTAAAAACCATCTTAATTGTATTTTTTTTAACATTTATTTATTTTTGAGAGACAGAGGGAGACAGCACACAAGTGGGGGAGGGGGAGAAAGAGAGGGAGACACAGAATTCGAAGCAGGCTCCAGGCTCCGAGCTGTCAGCCCAGAGCCCAACACGAGGCTCAAACTCACAAACTGTGAGATCATGACCTGAGCCGAAGTCGGACGCTTAACCGACTGAGCCACCCGGGCACCCCGTTAATTGTATTTTCAAACAATTGGCTTTAACTCTACATATTTTATTTTACTTATTTAAAATGTGTAAACTGTTTAATTCTTCATAACATTGTTGTGAAAAGGGCAAGAGAGGCTTCTATGAACTACCAAAGGGCTTCATAACATGAAATAGTTTAAGAGTCATGGCAAACGTGTACCAGGAATTTGTACTAGCACTGTTTATGATTGCAAGAGCTGGGGACAACTCAAAAATTTATCAGTTGTGAAATGTATAAAAAATTGTTTATTTGTACAATAGCATACGATATTGTAGTGAAAATTATGAGGTAGGGTTTCATTTTTTAACCATATGGGTAACTCTTAGAAATAAAATGCTGAAGGATATAGTTGCAGAAAATGTAATAAAACATTAAATCATACACAGAAACATTAAAAAAATTAATAGTATCTGGTTTAGAGTTTCAAAAACTGTGGCAAAACTCTTTAAAAGCAAATGAGTGGTAAAGTTAATTTAAGATAGTGGGTACATCTGAGCAAGGGGGGAGATGGATGATGGGGAGGGGTATGTAGAGTTCTTCAAATGAAGGCAACACCCTTTATTTAAATAAGTGTTGTGGGTACAGAGCTGTCCATTGTATGAAATAATTAATTGTAACAACATAGCTCTTGTTTTGTCTGTCCTTTATATAGTTACATCAAGTTTACAGAAGGTTGATTAATATTTTTAGAAAAGCAGATACAAGGAGGGCTTTTGTTCTGAACCCTTGATCTTCTCTATGCCACAGATATAGTAGATGGTATGACTTAATAGATACGTAGATGCTTTCCTTACCTTAAAGAGTTGCAATTTGGGGCGCCTGGGTGGCTAAGTCAATTAAGCGTACAACTCTTGGTTTCGGCTCAGGTCATGATCTCATGGTTTTGTGAGTTCCATCCTGCATCAGGCTCTGTGCTGATGACACAGAGCCTGCTTGGGATTCTCTCTCTCTCTCTCTCTCTCTCTCTCTCTCTGCCCCTTCCCCACTCACACCGTCTCTGTCTCTCTCAAAAATAAACAAATGAAAAAAAAAGAGTTGCATTCATGAAAATGCTTAGAAAATTAGGAAGCATGCTATTTGAAAAGAGAATATGGCAAATACGAAAAGTCACCCAATGAATGGAAGAATGGCTTAACCGTCTTTACTTTTATCTAAGGATGAACTTTTCATCTACAGGTTGGTTTATTGCTTCTCTGGCTCCTAAAAATATATTAGGAAGGCTTGGTATCTTAAAAAGAATTTGGGGGAGCTTTCAAAAACTAGTTTCAAAATAAGTTTCTTTGCGATAGTGGTAGGTTATTTCATTTGTAAACAAAGGTGAGAATTCTATGAACTGTCATGTATTCTCTTGAATAAATATGACACAAGGTCCAAATTACATTGAGAAATATAGAAAACAGCAAAGATACATGCCCGGAGCAGACCTTTGAGAATGAAAAGAGGGCAAAGTTTACATATGAATAATTAGTAAAAACTTGCCAGGTCAATGAGGATGGTGACTGACTCCAAAATGGCTCTGATCCCACATGTGGTAACTTAGAATTTGGAATAATCTTACTTTTCTGCAATATTTACTTTTCTGCATACGAACCATAGGGAAGTTTCTGATGGACATTTAAAGCAGAGAGTCATAATAGGAACTGTCTTTAAGATGGAAATAAAGCAATTGGAAATGTAATGAATTTTTCCTTTTTTTGGTAGATGAAGTAATAATAATAATAATACTAATATAACAAAAACTCACTATCATGCTTGGGAAAGTCTGAAGACAAAAAGAGTGTTTGTTTTTTCCAGTGGGAATAAGTTCATTTTAAGAAAAACAAAGATATATTAGATTTAAGAGTTGTTGTTGTTGTTGAAGTCGGGATGGTAGATCAAAAACACCTGAGATAGATGGCTGTGTGGAGAAATCTAAGAAACATTTATTTCTTCAGAGTTGGGTATACTCTTAGAGAATATTTTTAGCAATAGCACTATTTTGTGTTATTTGAAACAGATGTACATCTAAACATAGTTGTTGGCTTCATGTCATCAAAAATATGGTAAACATGATAATTATATACTCAACCTTAATTCTAGTATGTCCTACTTTTCATTTTATTAAAATGATTTTGGTATTTCATCCCGTAGTTTATGCAAATTCGCACACACCTGTGGTAAAAATGTTGTCCTTATTTAGTGTTTGAATACAAACAGAATAAAAGAAATACCTCACTCATTGAAAGAAAGGTGTCTTTTTCCTAAGGAAAGTGGCATGCCTTATCATTTGCACTAATTATGCACCTTCACATTAAAAGCATATTTCAAGCAGGTAGGTCGTAGGCATTTCTTTTCCTTCTGAAATATTGCAATGATAGTACTTAGGCTGCTGATCTTGAGGCTTTCGTTTTTATAATATACCAGAAACTGCTCTTTTCTCCAAATACCAATAAATTATTTAAAAATTATTACCAATAAAAGTGAACCCATTCAGAATATTGTTCTTGTAATTGTGGAATAAGAGAGGCAAACATTAGAGAACGTAACATGAATAATTCTTAAAGCACGCACAATTCTGTTTATTCTGTTAATATTTTTGTGGTATGGATTACCAAACCTTAAGGAGATTTTTGTTTACCATCAGCATTCTAATTTTTTGTTCAGAGGAACAGGCACAAAGAAAGGGAATAAAGGTTTGCCTAAAGACTGTCAATGTGATGAGGATTGAGACATGACTACCTTAAACTTAATATTGATCGAAAATCCTTGATCAGAGATGGGAAAATTAAAAAAACAACTTTCCTGAAAAGGGAAATAGGAGTTGACCTGTAAAGTCAAGAGTTGAATATGAAAGACTCAAATCAGTGTGCTCAAATGATTTGGATCTTGTGTACTAATAGCACATAATATAGTGCTTACAGCCTTGTCAGTATCTGTGACTCTACATCTAAGACATATTTTAGAATAATGACATCTAAGGGTCTTGACATTGTCAAGTTTACTAAGGAGTCCATTGTCTGGAGGCAGGCTCTCGGAGTTTGCCGCACTAGCTAACAGATGAACACAATGTCCATAAACAGTATATAATTGAGATATCCCTTATGTCAATTATAAAACAAAGATTTTAGAAACTGTGATATTGAGCCTTCTTGCCTCTTCTATTGTAAAGAAATATGTGGCAGTACTCCAGAGTCTAAAGATTTGGAAACCTGTCATAGGAAAAAAACCCACAAACAAACCAAAAAAACAATTATAAGTTTATATGTTCTCAGAAAGGACACTGAAAGTCAAGAATCTTTTGAACAAAAACTTTTAAAAAAGAACCAAGTAGGAAACAACTGCCTGGTCTACAAAACTCTAGATTGAACTGTTGCTAGATTATTAGATCTATAAAGAAAAAATTTCCCTATTTTAGGGTTTACGAATTGTTTGCCCTTTGTCAATAGCATGTCTCAATTTAATCTGACTTGGAGGTTTTCTTAGAATTCTCTCTGTCAGCATTTTATCTGTTTGCAGTATGACTACTATAAAGAAATGGTGCTTGGTGGATTGATTCAGAAATATGTTTCCCTAACTCCTATGTGATTTCAAGTCTGGAGACTAGACAGGGACAAAAATTTGAACTCCATGGAAGTCTTTTGAAGTATGTAAGTACTTTGAAGAGAAATAGGCTTGTGATTTTAATCTGCAGTAATGTGATTTATAGTTTTTACAACACTATAAATAGAGGTTTACATTTTAATATTTCCAAACAAAAGCAAGTATAGCACCGATTTCACAAACTTAAGAGCAGCATTTGTCTTTCTCAGATGTTACTAACACGTAAATGTCTTTGTTATATGGTGAGATTAATACGGAGGACATTAAAATCAGGACAAAAATTTGTAAAGGACAGAATTGAATCTATGTGGCTATAACCTTACTGCAATTCTGAGTCAATCCTCTTTTATCATGACATGACTTATGAGGATATGTCACAATATTTGAAAGTCACAATATTTTTTCTCTGAAAATTATTCTAACTTATTAAAAAAGTCCTAAATAGGCTTTGATTGCATTTATTTGCTTTTCGCCCTTAATTACTCATCAATTTACAGTTTCAGCTCATGTGTTTCAAAGAAAAAATTTTTTAACATTCAAATTTGAGAGACAGAAACGTTTTTTTAACATTATTTAAATTTGAGAGACAGAGACCGAGAGGCAGAGGGAGTGGGAGACACAGAATCCGAAGCAGGCTCCAGGCTCTGAGTTGTCAGCACAGAGCCCTGTGGAGGGCTGGAACTCACAAACTGTGAGATCATGACCTGAGCCAAAGTTGGATGCCTAACTGACTAAGCCACCCTGGGGCCCCAGTAAAACAACTTCTAAATAAAACATTCCAGGAATGCAGTGCTCAGGGAACAACAACAACAGCAACAACTAAAGTATTTCCATGCACAGTTTATCATTTCACTTTATAAAAGAAGTTAGTTGGGTATATTATTTCTACCATAATTTGAGTCTTATGCTCTGAATATCTATTCCTTCTTCCACAATGTCTTTCGGGCTGCTGGGCATATACGTTCTTCATTTTGCTGATGCTCTCACTATATATCTCATAAGGAAAAAAAAATCATTCATTCTTCATTTAACTTTTTAACCATTATAGACCTCTATTTTAGAGAATAGTCTTTATCCTTAGAAATAAATATAAAAACTCAAATGCTGGGTGTTCTTTGGAGATAAGGTACCCCCTTGATTGGCAAAGGCAATGGATAGTGCTTTTACATTATAATACAGAGGCAAGGCTAATGGCCTTGGCTTTGAGAACTTTGTAAAGTAAAAAGGTTAAAAAAATAAGATAGGAGAAAGAAGTTCGTTGAAACACTAAACAACCAGTATTACAAATATTGCAAAGTTGCTCTAATATAATTCTGTGCTGGCTTTATCAGGGAAATGCCTTCTAAGCCTGATTATATACTTTCCTTTCTTTTCTAACTCAGGGGTAATTGGAGTTAGAGATAGAAATGACAGAGTTGGAGATAAAGACATAATTTTGTGATTTCCCAAAAACTACTTTTTGCAATGAGAGGTGAAATACGTTATTTGTAATACAGATTGAATTTACCCCACCACCAGTGACATAAAAGGACTTACCATTAGTAGGGGAGTACATGATCCCCCTCTAGTTCAGGGTGTATACACTGATCTGCCTTGACAATGTTCACCTTCTGAAAATCTAGTAGAATCTTGCAGAATACCCTCAATTTTCAGGCAAATGCCTTATACATATATTTTTTTTTTTCCAAAGGAGATCCTGGTGCCTGTGTAAGAGGGAGTTGTCTCTTATGTCTTGAATAAGGTGCATAAAGTGATTTATATTGACAATCAGAAATGCAATTGCATCACAGGGTGTTTAAGTGAAATTAACTTAAGGGGCAAAAAACACACAGAGGGAATAATAAGTTAAATTATGTAAGTATAATTATATACAGTATATTAAGCAAGCCTACTTAATCTGTGTACCCTGGGAATGACTATAGGGTGGGGAATCCAGCTTTCCTTCCCTTGGTCTCCATTCTGCCTAAGTGTGAACATCTTGCCAGGCTGAGAGTGGCTCTAGTTGTTCAAAATACATAGATTTTTGTATCAGATGGATTCTGTGATTGGGTATGACAAGTAGGAAAGTTATTCAAGTTCAGCAACTCCTGGATGTTATTTGAGAATTGCAATGTTTATTATTTATAAAGCATCAGATACCTTTGAGAGTCATCATTGTGCAGCAGAGGGTAAGACTGAGCGGTTTACTTGTTCTAAAATATTTTATAGTATTTGTATAAAATATTTCTCCTTACATTTTTTCTCATTTTATATGACTGGGTTAATGTGTAAAGTAAAATACCTCTACCTAGACTCATCTATAGTATATTATGGTTTTTCTTCTTAATGATACCAGCTAGCTCTACAAAAGGACACCTCTGTTTGATGTTAATGGTACTGATTGTTCAGACATGAGAGAGAGAAACTCTATCTGTTGACTTTAAAAATTAAAGCCAAATCCAGGTACAGCAGCATAAAGATATTCCTCTGCATAAAGATTGGAAGTTCTGACTAATGCAACTATTTCTAACTAATGAGAAATTCCTTAAAACAAAACAAAACAAGACAAAACAAAACAAAACAAACAAAACAAAACTCCTGGTCCTCTGAACTGCTATCGAAGCCATCTTATCTCTTAATACTAGGTGAATAAAAAAACCTTTAATGGGACAATAATTAATGACCAGAGTAGCAATAAAACCCCAATGGCCATTATTGTCCCACTAAGAGGATATACTGGGTGCTGCTGAAATTACACCGGTGAACAAGACAAGGTGCTCCGGGAAGACATCTTAAGAAGTCTTTTAACAGAAATAAATAACAGATGTAGACATTTTTGTCAGGGGAAGGGGCAGTGGGGGGTAGGAATGGGGGTTGGAAGAGGAGGCCATTATTCTAACTGCTACAGGTACCGCATCAATTTCTTTTTTAATAAAATCTAAGGTCTAGTTGAATATGTGACATACTGTAGATGTTCAATTAACATTTGATAAGTCAGTATATGAAATCTAACACAGTGTCCTTCAAATGATAAATGTCATAAAACTGTGATATGAAATTTCACCCAATTATCCACCTTTCTGATTACAGTATTTTTAATACAATAAAGATCTGTAGAGGGCCACCAGTGTCAGAGGTTACAAAACCCTATGGTGACTCTACTCTGTGAAGCAGCTCAGATACCTCACAGTGGATTTGTTCTGTAGGAAATGAAACAGGAAATGACATCACATTTAGCCCACTCAGCAGAAGAGCTTTGTTTTAAGAGGAATGATGCCGGGGGCTGTTTCCATTCTTCTCACCTTTACTGTCTGCCTTAGTTTCTCTTTCCTAGGGGTTTCTTACCTATAGTTTCTTACCATGACTTTTAAAATTATAGAGCATAAAATATTAAAATAAAAATTATGATTATAAAGCATTAAGGTTTCCTATATCAATGGTACTTTATCTAACTTTTCTTTTTAAAATTGAACTTATATACTTCATTTTCCAGACTGCCTGTTTTGGAATCTAACCAGTATCTCTCTCTAACCTGGAAACTCAGTTGGTCTTTGAGGCTGAGTAACCACAAAACCAAAAAAAAAATCTCCTGAGTTCTGTGGTTTGCTAAAGGACTACCGGAGCTGACAGAATAGTTGCAGCAGATAAAATTCTCTCTATGCTTATATTCTCTAAAAAACACTTAGGCCTCCTTTTATTTATTTATTTACAAATGTTATTTATTTATTTATTTATTTATTTATTTATTTATTTATTTATTTCACAATCCATAAAGACAGAGGGTTAAATCATTCCCCGGCACACTGTTGTCACCTTTCTGGCAGAGCCCATGCCTTATTGATCAGTTGATTCACTTTTATTTTCATTCCTCACTCCCATTTTCCTCCCTTTATAGCCTGTGACTGTGCTTGATTTGTGCTTTTGAGTTTTTATGTGTCCTTTTAAAATCATTATTACAGTTTTGCCTGTACAGTTTGGCCTATATACATTATAATTTATGTAACATGCAGTATTTTTACCTTTCTCATCAAACACTGGCTTTTTGATAGCTATCCATGTTGTAGAGGATACATGTAATTATTTGCTTCTAACTGCTAGATAGCATTCTACAGTATATGCCCACTATGTGTTTTCTATTTATTTACCTACATAGAGGTTTATATATTGCCTTCAGCTATATAATTTGAGTAAACACAACAATGAATATCCTTGATAATCTGGTGATTCTAGATTTTTGTGAGGATTTCTTTTTTGATATGAACCCTGTAGTATCATTACTGGGTCAGCAATCTTGACTCAAGTAAGTACTTCCAGGGAACTTTTCAGTCTGTCTGTAATTGTCTACCCTCCCCCCACCCCCCAGCAGTGTGTGAGTGTTTATGCGTCACGTCCTCACCGACATATGGCATTCTAATATTTGCTAATCTGTAAGGTGAAAGTAGTATCTTACTGTTTTAATCTGTATTCCTCTGATTACCAGTGTATTTGAGCGTTCCTCATACTTGAGTATTAACCATTTTGCATTTTCCTTCTGTGGATTGCCATTTAACATCCGCTCCCCATTTGTCTGTTATGTTTATTGTTCTCTTTTGTTGATTTCTTAGATAGTTTTATCATAGATACTAATCACTTATGAATCTTGGATGCAAGCTCTGTCTCATTCTTCCAGATTATACGCTGTACTTGGGAGTTCTACAGTGGCCTTCGCTTAGTAAGACATTGGTTACAGTTTTAAAAAGTTCAAATAAATAAATCTGCCAATATAAGCATCTCATAGTTTACAGTAACTCAAGGGAATAGATTATGAATAAACGATTGCCCTCGTTTTATGGCTTTGAGAAGTAAAAGCATTTCTCCCCCCATGCCTGTATTCAGTCAAGTACTGTGTGTGTGTGATAGCTTTTGGACTGTGTCAACTAAACCTAGCTGGAACTGTGTTTCCCAGAATTCTCTTCTCTTTGGGTTAGGGTTGTCCAAAGAAGAAATTTTATGAGGTTTGGAGGGTAGATGTAAAACAGCAGTCATTTCTGCATTCTAAAGGTCAGTGTTCCTGGAACAGTTCCAAGAACTGCCACACGTTGTAGGATTGTTACTGATTTGCTGGCTCCCTTTGTTGCTTTAGAGGAACATATGTGCCTTCAAGCCTTCTGGCTCTATGGTGTCTTCTTCAGAGCTTCTCCAAAGCGCTGGATCTCCTGATGAATTTCCTTCCTCAACTTCTATGCGATTTGTGTATCAGGCTGTGGTACACGATGCCAGCTTCACCTGTGGTCACTTGCATTATCAAGGGTGAAGGGAACTTGAGACAGATGTGGATTCCAGTTGCTTAAAGCTCTTTTACACTTTCACATTTAGATTTTCTTCACATCTGCCAGCCAAGAAACTTCAGATTCAATAGCAGACACAGAAGCAGTAGATTTATATAGACTTCTCCCCCCGTTGCCATAATTACATAAAAGTCTAATCCCCGTAATAAGTCCCTTATTCCAAATTACTTACAGTTTTTTTGGGTTTTTTTTTGCTACTCTGGCCAAATTTTAGTACAATGTATGTACAATAAGGATGGAAATATACACTTTTATGTAAATTTATGAACAAAGAAATTTACTTATCACTGAATCAGACTTGGCACATAATTTTGAACAGGCAAAATATATGCTTTATTTATGAAGGCAGATAGTTTGGTAGAAAATAGAATCAACTATGTTAATTAAACTCTTCAGGGGCAATCCTTTTTTTTTTCAATTTCAGTTCTGGTAGAGTTAACATACAGTATTATATTAGTTTCAGGTGTACAATATAGTGAGTTAACAAATTTATACGCTTATTCGGTGCTCATCACAATAAGAGAACTATTAATCCCCTTCACCTAGTTCACTCATCCCCGTACCCACCTCCCCTCTGGTAACCATCGGTTTGTTCTCTATGGTTAAGGGTCTATTTTTGGATTTGTCTCTTTTTTTCTTTCTTTGTTTGTTTTATGTCTTACCTTCCACATCAGAGTAAAATCGTATGGTGTTTGTCTTTCTCTGACTTATTTGACTTAGCATTGTACTCTCTAGATCCATCTGTGTTGTTGCAAATGGCAAGATCTAATCTTTTTTACAGCTGAGTACTATTTCATTGCACATATATACCACCTCTTCTTTATCCGTTCCTCTATGGGTGGACACTTGGGCTGCTTCCATGTCTTGGCTATTGTAAACGATGCTGCAATAAACATAGAGGTACATAAATATTTTTGAATTAGTGTTTTTGTATTCTTAGGGTAAATATCCAATAGGGTAATTACTGGATCATATGGTAATTCTATTTTTAATTTTTTGAGGAACCTCCATACTGTTTTCCACAGTGGCTGCACCACTTTGCATTTCCACCAACTGTGCACGAAGGTTCCTTTTTCTCCATATCCTTGCCAACACTTGTTTCTTATGTTTTTTATTGTAGCTACTCTGACAGGTGTGAGATGATATCTCATTGTGGTTTTGATTTGCATTTCAGTGATGATGAGTGATGTTGAGCATCTTTTCGTGTGTCTTTTGGCCATCTCTATGTCTTCTTTGAAATAATATCTGTTCATCTCTTCTGCCCATGTACGAGCAATCATTTTTTAACCTATCTTGGATAATTGACCACTTTGGGAATCTGTTGAGAAGTGGTGACTTCTTTCTTTAAAAAAAAAAAAAAGGTACAATGTTTTGTGTACTAGTTTAGTATGTTCACAGATCTCCTAAAACTGGTCAGTAGATGCCTAAATCACTGAGGGGTTAGGAATACCAGGGTAAAACCTATTATCCTACACCAAGGCACACATTGTGTTTCTTGCCAGCTTCGTTTGTGCCTGATTAGCTCATTTCTGTAGAATGTGGTTCTAAAATGCATGAGATCAGGGTTGCCTGGGGGACTCAGTTAAGCATCCAACTTTGGCTCAGGTCATGGTCTCATGGTTCATGAGTTTGAGCTCATCATCGGGCTCTCTGCTGTCAGCACGGAGCCTGCTTTGGATGCTCTGTCCCCCTCTCTCTCTGCCCCTCCCCCACTTGCACTCTTCTCTCTTTCTCTCTCAAAAATAAATAGATACTAAAAAATTATAAAATAAAATGGAGGAGATCACATATTCAACCCACATATAGTCCAGATGCCTTAGCACTTCTAACCAACCCAGGTCAGATGTTTTTCACGTGTGTGCTATGCGTCACAAGCAGGATCTAGTGAGAACGTAGGATGTGAACATTTATTTCACATAAATAAATGAAAATTTATTCCTGCTAGCCGTAATGAACCATTGAAATTCCTGCCAATGGGTGTTTGATGGTACTATTTCATACTCCAGGTAACAAACTTTAAATTATGGTCTGAACAATAGTGTCTTGCTTTTGAAGCCAAGAGTTGATGATAAGCAGTTAAGCGGTCCCGTGTTCTTTGATAATGTTCTCCTGTTTATGTTTCTTTTTTTTTTTATTTATTAAAAAAAAATTTTTTTAACGTTTATTTATTTTTGAGACAGAGAGAGACAGAGCATGAACGGGGGAGGGTCAGAGAGAGGGAGACACAGAATCTGAAACAGGTTCCTGGCTCTGAGCTGTCAGCACAGAGCCCGACGTGGGGCTCGAACTCATGGACCGTGAGATCATGACCTGAGCCGAAGTCGGCCGCTTAACCGACTGAGCCACCCAGGCGCCCCTCTCCTGTTTATGTTTCTGTGTGACTTCCAGAGTCCAGAAATCCAGAAAATTTCCTTCTATCACTGTGGAACAGCAAGCAAACATGGCGAATGGCAAGAGTTTGGTAATAGCAAAATTCGGTTAAGGCAGATTCAAATTTAAATTACTGCTCTTTCAAGTCAAAAACAAATAGATACCAGACATTGATGTGGAGGGAAACACAGCTGATCAAACAGTTTTCTAATAGCTTTTGTTTAGAGTAAAATATTTACATTTATTTTTTTTAAATGATGAGCAATCATTTCTAATGAAAAGGTGAATAAATTGCATACTCCTTAATTAATTTTAAAAGAGGCCACATAATATAAGGTTACAAATCAACCTAATAATTCCAATTTCTAATTTCAAGGAAATGAAATGAGATAGAGAGTGACGATATAATCCTGGAAAATATTAAGATCTAAAGAAGAGCTAAGAAAAGCTGATTACATAACCATGACTGTAATTTTCTCAAGCTTTTCATTACGTCAGTTACCAGTTCCCACCAGGTTACTTCCTAACCAACAGTAGATTTGGGGAAATAAAGTAAAGAGATTGTTCATTAAAGGATTCAGATTGATTTTAACCTTTCATAATGTGGCTATGTCAGACACACCAGCTACTTAAGCCCTAACATACTCTGGGTTCTGTGCGTGCCTTATTACTTATCCTTTTAAATGCAGAAAATTCAAATCACCTTCTTTTAAGATGCTAGGGGATGAGTCAGAGGGGAAATTGGAGGTGATTTGTAATGGATACAGGTTTCTTTTTGGGTTGGTGAGAAAGTTCTGGAATTAGATAGTGATGGTTGCATAATCTGTTACTAAAAACCATTCAATTCTGTGCTTTAAATGGCGGATGTTATGATATGTCAATTATATCTCAATAAAACCCCCCAAACACCAACATCAAGAAAACTATGTGAAAATAAAATTCCCACCCAATAAAACTCAAATTAAGGCCTGTCTCCTTCTCTCAGCGTCTGCTTGTTCTGCCCCTACCACCCTGTTACAGCCTCACCCTCCAAATACGATCACTGAGACCTGCCATAGTGTGACCAGTCATCTCTGTTTTCCTGACACTGTCCAATTTTATTATTTATTTATTTATTTATTTATTTATTTATTTATTTATTTTGTCCAATTTTAGTACAGATAATCCTGTGTCCTAGGAAATCTCTGAGTCCCGGGCAAACCTGGATGCTTGGTCATCATATTTGTCAACAGGCAGTCCCTTTCTGACTACGGCCTGTGTGTTTTTTATATTCCCCAAAACATTTCCATTTTCTCTATTGTCCATATACTGTGCCTTGCCCTCCTTCCCCTTGAAAGGAGCAGGCAGGACCTTTGTGAGCACCTGGCCTTGTGCTCCTTAGTTCAGTAGTTTAGCTGAAGCTGTGATTCTTTACATCAGAGCTTTGGCCTGGACTCACTTCAGCATTAGGATAGTTGAGTGCATTTAACTAATTTTAAAAAATCCTAAAAAGATAAGAAATGAGAAACATGTCAACTACACTTCAATAAAAAAAAAAAAAGAAATGCGAAACATTAGTTTTTCCTTAAAAGAAAATAATCAAAATTCTTTTTATAGCCATTGAAACTCAGTTTTCTTGTTCCTTAAATACGTTTCTGCTTTAGAAATAAAGACTTAATGGAAATGTCTCATTACATATTTTAGGTTGACACAGATCCTGTCAGCACCCACAGCAGTTTGGGTTATGAATACACATTCACTTCTCAGTTCAGGGTCTCAGCACCACACAAAGTCTGAAATACGTTAGGAAAGGCTTAGCCCCAATGGCACTGTAACTCACTTGTGTTTTCCTTTGCTCTGCAAGAATGCAGAAAGGACACAATTCTAGACTGTCACCTCTGATTTGTCCTACGTCCAGAGAAATACGTGGAGACATCCCGTTTTTCTGAGACCTTCAGGACTGTTGCAGTTAATCGAGTCAATTCTTACCCTTTGTAATCACTTCTCTTACCTTAATCTTGGTCAGTCCATTGCAGAAGATGAAAGGGAGGGTGTGATGCATCACAATGACTGTGGCATAAGAAGCATCATTGAGTGCTGGAAGCTTTCCATTAATTAGCATATTTAATCTTCACAATTGACCCCAAGAAGCATGGAATAAATTATTATACTGGTAGTACAAAGTAAAGAAAAAGTAATGGTAATTAAAATAATGCTCCTAAGGTCACACCTAGCAGGTGTGGCTGAATCAAATTTCGAGACCAGTTTTGTTTGACCACAAATTCCATGCTCTTTCTGCTGTATTGTGGCTGGGCAGTGAACTACCTGTCTGGGATTTGGAAAAAATATCTACCGCTTTGATAATTAACCTTGCTTCTCTTTGATTAAAATCCTTCTGATAATACCTTTTGCTCTGTGCAATATCTAAATAAGACCGAAACCTAATTGCTTAAACTCCTCCAACACTTGTATAACATAAGGGAGTAGAAATAGCATGGGGCTTCTGAAAGATGCAAGGCTTTTGCTCAAGTGTGGCTCAAAACCAGCCCTAGGAGATTCACAACTGCTGCCCTACCCACTTCTCTGTTTTATTTTTATCCAAAGTGGTTACCACTTTCTGACTGACCACGTAGTTTACTTATTTTCTTATTGTCTTTCTCCTGATTCCAGTATGTAAATTCCATGGGAATAGGGGTTTTGTCTGGTTCCTTGCACTATCTCCAGTGTTTTAGTGCCTGGTACCCAGTGTATATTTTTGAATGAATAAATGAATGAATCCCTCAATAGGACACAAAGGTAAAATATGGTGGAGTTGCATCTCATGGGAAATTAGGGTAGAAAACCCCTTTGAAGTACAGTACATATACAGAGAGACCTGCTGTACCCTACTAAATCCAACAGGTAGTTGTCCCCCTGCACTGAAAGACATGTATGTTTCTTTAATTGGACTTGCCTTGCTAAAAGTTTAGTTACCATATTATATTGAAAATGCTTATCTTTAATGACTGAAGTCACAGTAATCACAGGATTTCTGTAGTGGAACACAGATAAATGAAATAAATGCCCCACTAGTATCATCAAGAGAGATGCCCTTTCCTAATCCAGCCAGACATCAATACCAGATGGTAAAATTCCTTTGCCTCCAGCAGACTGAAGTAGAGTGAAGATCCTTCCTGGCTAGGCATGAAATCTGGGCTAGTTAAAAAATCTAGCTTTCGGTCTACAGTATTGTTTAATGTTCTGCTGGAATGCCTGCAGCTCTGAGTGAGGTCTGAGAGTTGCTGGCAGTGCCATTTTGCATTTTTCAGAGCTGGGAGGGTGACGCTGCCATGACATGACATTTATTTTGCAGTCACTGGGGAATAGTACTGCCCTGAGTGCTTCCAGTTCAGCTAAAAGTCAGGATACATGTGGGAATTAAAAAAAAAAAAAAAGAAAGAAAAAAAGAAAAAAAAGGTTCGTCCTTTGGATTTCTATGCATTCTTGAATTTCTTGTGTGGCTTTGGTCTCCCACTGCCAGGTTGATTTTTTTTCCCCCCAGCTGTCCTGGTATCTTTGCCCTGGCAGTGACCAGATCATCCGAGTTCATTGTCAGTTTGGGTTTTGTGTGTCACACCTGTTTGGCTTGGTATCCAAGAGAGACGTTCCAAGTATTACTTGAAGCCTTATGCTCTGCATTTTTATCATATCATAATGTACTCAGGCAGATGATGGCTTTTGGCAAATAGGAGGACTTTTCTATTTGCAGATCATCCATTCACTTGCCATATGACTAGGGAAAGACATTGAAAATCTATGTCTATTTTAATGTCTGACTTGTTCCAGTGGGAAATAAACCAAAGAAACAAATCCCCAAACTTTTCAGTGCTCTTTAGAATATCGTCTTTAGTCTTAAATATTCCCAGTGGGTTTAAGTAAGGTCCACAGGTATGATGGACATGCCTGAAGCACAGGGAATGTAGGGAGAAGGAAGTGACCAATCAACCTTGGTTGCCTGGGACTGAAGGTTTTCCCAGGAAGTGGAGCTTGACGGCTAAAAGTAGGAAAGTCTTCAGCAAAACAGAATGGTTCATCACCATAGATGAGAAGTGAGAAGAAAGGAGAGAAAGTAGTGGACATTGTTGTGCCACCCACATGCAATTCTTTTAGTCACTCACTGAGTCAGTGCTTTCTGAGCATCTGCTGTGAGCCCAAACATGTGCTGAGCTCAGGGCATACAGTGCTAACTAAGCGTCCTGGTGCATAGAGTTTATAGAATCCACTTGTCTAGTGGAGTTTGAAAGGCCCAAACTGAATAGGAACCTAAATGTGTTGTAGTCGAAACCATCCTGCCCTGATTAACAGATGACTCTTACAACTCAGAGGTTTCGAATAGCTGATGCTCCTATAGTGAGGTAGACTCTCAGTTCTAAGAGATGCTCTCTTCATTGCACCAAACTGTCTCCTTCCCTGTCCCCCATGCTGCTTGCATTTCAGACCATGCCAGAGCTCCTCATTATGTTCCACCTGTGCCTACCCAGCATCTACATTTACACTCTACCTTCTCTACATCAACTTCTAGGTGTCAGGTTAAATTACAACCCATTACTGAAATGAGAACAATAACTTACAGAGAAATGCTGACTTCACATAATTACAAACAAAAGAGGGAGAATACCCACGTGGAAATATACATGTTGAAATTTTGTGTCTATGCACTCAGGTTAATCCTATATATTTTCGTCTCTAAGACACTTGCCACTTTCTACTTTGTGTCACAATCATTTGCAGGCACACACTGTATCCTCTTGGGAGGGGTCCATAGCCTATCTATATTTTCACCTCTAATCTCAGCACTTTTATTGGTACCTTGAACATAGTAGGTTCTCTGTAAATGGTTGCCAAGAAATAACCACATGAATGGAAACATACATTTCCTCAAAGTCAAAGTCAGTTAGTTTGGGCACTTTCTTTCCTTAGCTCAAGGACAACTGGCTTGACCTTGATTTGAAGCAGTCTCACAAACAGGCTTTTAGCTTACTAAATCCCTGCATGGTTGGGGTTTTTTAAAAGGATTTACTGCCACAGGTCCGTTCTATTTAACTTTTCCATTTCAGATAGCTCTTAGTGGTATGGACCAGTATCTGAAGTCTCAGAAAATAGGGAAAGAGCTGGTAGAACCTTACTTGGAAGGGGATTTGCCAAGTAAACTTGTTTTTTTTTTTTTTCCACCATGTAGTACAGTGCTTGGTGCATTGTAGGTCTTTAAGAAATTCTTACTGGATGAATATGGTAAGTCAGGTAAGCATCACACGTGTATGAGGTACAAAGAAGGAGAAAGACTCAGCACCTCAGGGGCAGGAGGTGTCTAGTTTAATTCAATCAAAAAGGAAAGTGATTTTCAAGTGTTGGGAGCACAGGAACTGTGGAGATGGTAACTTCCGTTTGAATTAGAATAAGAATAGGAATAACTTTCCTCATCCCTAGGAGAAGAGAGTTTGACCCAATCACACATTTAAAGTATATGTTACTTTCTGGGTTGTTTCCATCCATTAGCTGCAGCTCCACTTCAGTGTGGGGTCAGTTCATCAATTCTTACAAAATTCAAGTTTGTTTACAATGCATCTTTCAAGTTAACCAACAAATTATTCTTAGTATCAATCCAAGAGTACCTGTTATTTCTAGGCAACCTGATTTTTTATTGTGTTCATTACTCTCTGGATCTCAAGTTCACCTTGTAACAAGAAGTACTTGACTTTATGATTTCCCTCCCAGCAGGAACCAGAGATCTTCCCCACAGCTGTACTTGAGACCATTCTCAAGGAGTTCTCTTCCCATTTTCTCTACCCGCAGGCTTCCTCTCACTCATCAGACAGATGGCTTAAAGATTGAACTCTCTTTATGCATTCTTCTGCCTTCAGAGACCTTTTCCCATTTAACTCATCCTGGATCCAACTATTCTTTGTAATGTCTTTTTTTTTTTTCAAATGAAATATCACATTAAAAGTGAGATAGCTCTTGGTTGTTGGCGCTGATAAGTAATATTATTACGAATATTTGTCCCTGCTAGGAGTTAGTAGACTAGCACATAGAGCTGATCCTCACTTTGCCACATGCTTCTGATTTAGGCATGCTGCTACCACACTTATAATTAATAATTTCTATCAAAAGACTTGTCAAAGTTCCCATGTAAGCAGACTGCCAATGAACTGAGTTTCTTTTACTAATCCTTGGTAACATATCAATTAATTCAACTAAGGGAGTACTTTTAAAAATTTTATTTATTGCTCAATAAATTCATTAATATTACTTTGCATAATACGTGCTTACTCAGCTAGAAGTAAAATTTCAAATCCGTTGACTTGCCAGAACACATGAAATAGTAAGTATAATTCAGAGCACTTGATTGGAGTGTTTTATTAATATTACAACAGACAGAAACTATGAATGAATGAGTCAGGTATAAATGTATTTCAGCCACCCAAATTATTCTAAAGCAATCCCCTAGAAATAATACTTGTTCATATGCTTTCTTTCTTTTTATTTTTTTAAATTTACCTTTTATTTTATTTGTTAGAGAGAGAGAGTGAGTGGGGGAGAAGGGCAGAGAGAGAGAGAGAGAGAGAGAGAGAGAGAATCTCAAGCAGGCCCATGCTCAGTGCAGTGCCCAACAAGGGGCTTGATGCAAGGCTCAAAGCTTGATGCATAACCCTAGGATCATGACCTGAGCCGAAATCAAGAGTCAGATGCTCAACCGACTGAGCCACCCAGGCAACCCTGTTCATATGCTTTCTAAATGCCTTGACATTTAAAAATCAAAGGGTTATACAAGAATAATTTGATAGTTTTGCCACTTTTCCCCCCCTCAAGCCTCGAATATTCTCATTGTATCTCATTGTTGTAAGAGCCAATATCAGTGGTTCAGTTTAAAATGATAACAACTATGGTGGGTGTGTAGCATTTAGTTATGGGGACATAAAAAAAATTGATATCGAAGGAATATCAAAAGTCTCCTTGATTGTAATAGTTTTAAGTTCAAAGTGTGATATATTGTCTCATCCTAAGTAACTAGCCCTTAATAAGTGCTTTTCTTGATGGTCAAGACCATCACCAAATAGTGTCACAGATAGTGTAATGTGGAGAAGTAAGCATGTATTATGAAACACATACATGCATTGATTTTTATTTCCTTACAGAGCATGTTCAGAGTTGTATATGACTTTTTGGTGCTATGGAATAAGATGAAACATGTTGCATAGGGTTAGGGATGGGATCTTTGTAATTAGATACCCTAAGTTTGGATCTTGGTTCTGCTGCTTACAGGTGTATGTCCTGGGCAACTCATTTAGCCTATCTGAGCCCTATTTTTTAGGATACAATTATCTCAGATAATTGTGAGGAAGAACAAAATAGATTAGACATATGGATATTTATTATGGTAGGGTCTCAATAGTTTCATCTACCTTTATGAAAATCTATGAAGATAACATATGATGAAGTGATAATTGTAGAGTTTATATTTCTAGTTCTTGAATTGCTCTATTCAAATCTTAATCCTATTAAGATTTTGATATTACATGACAACTTGTTCTTATTTGTCTACAAAAGTCTTGTAAAAACCTTATGTCAGCTCCATCATCCTGATTTCATTATGATCATGGTTCTGAGTCATTTCCCCTGCTACTCTGTTTTATTTCTTTTGTATATTTTAAGATAATTTCCAGCTAAACATCATATGAACCACATCACTGAAATCTAATTAGTAGATCACCTGCTCCAGCAGCATGTGCCTTTATCTCATTACTTCTCCCCTGTGAGCCATATGTCTGCTTCCAGCATCAATCTTTCTGTGTGATTATTGCAGCAAGGAATTTTTTTTGGTTTTGTAACAACTGTCTCACCTCCTTGCAAGGCATCTCTGGTCTTAAGTTTCCCAAAGTAGACATCCTGTAGTTGTCTTTTTCAACGCCATGCTGTGAGTATGTTCAAAGTAATACATATCCCATGTACTGATAATTCTATCCCATGTACTGATTTTTTTTTTTTAGTTCACTGATATTAAAAGCTACTAACTACTTAGTGATTGTTGGCTTTATTTGTTTACTCCCTCTGGGCCTTCCCTCGCCCCTGCCCCTGGCCTCGGAAACAATTATATTCGCATCATGCTGAACTTCATGTCCAAAGTTTGGAATGTGCCTTGATGTAATAGGGAGAAGTCAGAAAAGAAACTGGGAAAAGAGTAGGAAGTGAGTTGAAAACATTGACCAGTCTTGTGTTTTGTTGTTTTTTTAAGTTGGATATTATCCAGTTTGAGCACCTAACTTTTCTTCATTTGGAAAAAGCTCTTCTGGGAGAAGTCTTTCAATAATTTAATAAAACCAGGATACCAATTGGTTTGGATAATCTTATCTTAAACAGTCCAGGAATTTAATGTATTGAAATTAAAATTGAAACTTTGCTGTGAATAGTGTGCACTTTTCTATGTAATCCACGTAATCCACTGTTTTCTTTTAATATTTAACACAACAGAATTGATTCACTCAATATACCTTGGTTTAATGCCTGGTATGTGCTAAGCACTGTTGTAGAAACCGGGAATATAATGATGAACAAGACATACATGATCACTGCCTTTATGCCTCTTCTAGGCTGTTGAGGAAGGCAAACATCAAACAAGGAAACAGAGCAAATAATGGTGAGTGCTGAGAGTGGAACAGGACACCAGAGATTCCTAATCTTGTATAGAGGGCTACCCTGAGAGCACAGCATTCAGACTGATGCCTGGGAAGTGGGTAGAACTGATTGGAATTTCACAGAGGTACTATTTCACAAACAGTGGAAGGATGTTAGGATGTAGATATCTTTGAAGTTAGAGGAGAACCACTTCTAGAAGCTATTCATTTTGTAGCCCTCAGCAGATTACTCAAGAAAAATGGAAAACTTACTACTTTTAAAATAATTCCTCCTGACTCCATCAAATCTCGTAATTATATGCTTTCATAACACATTATATCTTCTTTTAAAGTCCTTACGTAATTATAATGTTTCCCAAAATTTTATGAAGAATTTTAAACATACATAAAAGTTGAAACGATTTTACAGTGTGTGCGCACATGTTCAGAACGAGGATTCTGCAATTAACATTTGACTCCGTTTGTTTTTTCACATGTCAGTCCATCTATCCATCCCTCTATTCATCAGTTTGTTTTTTTAATGCAATTCAAGATTAGTTGCAGACATCAGTACATTCAACCCCTAAATAATTTCAGCATGCACATCATTAACTAGAGTTCAATATTTGCGTGTGTCTGAATGTGAATGTATATGTGTGTATAAAAACAAGTATATATTTGTGTATTTTATTTGTTTATTGAGAGAGAGAGAGAGCGTGTGCACACACAGGTTTGCATGCACTAACAGATGGGGGAGGGGGAGAGGGAGAGAGAGAGAGACAGAGAGACAGAGAGACAGAGAGACAGACAGAGTCTCACACAGGCTCCATGCCTGGTACAGAGCCTGATGCATGGCCCGATCTCACAACCATGACATGATCTGAGCAGAAATCAAGAGTCAGCTGCTTAACAGACTGAGCCACCCAGGTGCCCCATATTTGTGTATTTTAAGTATACTATACACATGATGAAATGGATGAAACACAGTTATATTATTCAATAAGTCTTGAAAAATGCAGACACTCCTGTATGACATAGAACATCATCATCATCTCAAAAAATACCCCCATACCCCTTCCTAGGCTTTTATTTTTTCATTTAGCAAATTGATTTTGAGATTTATTTATGTGTATTACTTGTTTGTTCCTTTCATTTGGCAAGTAATGATCGTTATATGAATAGATAGCAGTCTCTAGTCATTTTCTGATGACAGACTCAGGCTTTTCCCAATTTGGGAATTTTGTGAACAAAAGGATCTATATATATTCTTATACAGTGTTTTTGTGGACGTATGCTTTAATCTCTCATGCATAAATTCCTAGAAGTGGAATTGCCAGGTCATAGAGTTAGGTGTATTTTTAAGAATGGTATCTCAGGATCCACATAAGAGTGAAGACCATGGGGGAGGGGAAGGAAAAAAAAAGTTAGAGAGGGAGAGAGCCAAACCATAAGAGACTCCTAAAAACAGAATAAACTGAGGGTTGATGGGGGTGGGAGGGAGGGCGGATGATGGGCACTGGGGAGGGCACCTGTTGGGATGAGCACTGGGTGTTGTATGGAAACCAATTTGACAATAAATTTCATATTAAACAAAAAGAATGGTGTCAGCATTTTGAAATAAGTACAAGTTATAAGAAACTTAAATTATTTTTTTAAGTGGTTATACTTCATGTTCTCATGAGCAACATATGAGAGTTCTAGTTACTCCACATCCTAGCCAGTTTAGGGCTTGTCAGTCTTTGATTTTAGCCATTCTTGGGGGGTGTAACAGTATCTCATTATGATTTTGACTTGCATTTCCCTAATGATTAATGATGTTGAGCACTTTATCATATACTATTAATCATTTATATATCTTCACTTGTGAGGTGTCTAAATCTTTCAACTATTTTTTTAAATTTTGTTGTTTTTTAATTACTGAATTATAGAAGTTCTTCATGCATTCTGAATTAGAATTCTTTGTCAGATAAGTGTTTTGTGAGTATTTTTGGCCTTTATGGCATTGGTGATTCATTTTCTTAATGGTGGCTTCTGGGGAAAGTTTTAATTTTGATGAAGTCTAATTAATCACATTTTTCTTTTTTGGTTCAAATTGCTTTGTGTGATCTGCTTAAGAAACATTAACCTGCTTCTAATTAGTGAATATACTCTTTCATGTATTCTTCCAAAAATTGTTTAGTTGTAGTTTTTAAGTTTAGGCCTGTGTATCACTTCAAATTTATTTTTTGTGCATGTTGTGAGGCAGAGGTTGAGGCTAATTTGTTTTTGTTTTTCATATGGATATTCAGTTTTCTCTTCCACATTGGATTGCTTTAGCACATTTGTCAGAAATTAAATGATCCCATGGGTCTATTTCTGGGCTCTAATTTCATTCCATTTGTTGTTCTTTTTGTCTATCTTTAGACTATGATTTTGATTACTATACTGGTAAGTCTTATTACCAGTTAGTTGTAAGTCCTCCAACTTGGTTATTTTTTTCAAGATAGATTTTGCTATTCTGTGTCATTTGAATTTCATTCAAATTTTAGGATCCAATTGTCAATTCCTACAAAAAGTGCTGGTGATATTTTGATTTAGATTGCATTAAGTACATTGATAAATTTGGGGAGAATTGATAAAATTTTAAAGTAGCCTTTTAATCTCTGAACAGCATATAAATCTTTAATTTTGTCTTCAATCTTTTGTAGTTTTTGGTGTGCTGTTAACTAAATGTTTATGCCCCCCCCCCAATTTATATGTTGAAACCCCATTGTATTTTTAAATAAAGTTTATTTTGAGGGGGATGGAGGGGTAGAGAGAGAGGGAGAGAGAGACAGTCCCAAGCAGGCTCTATGGGGCTTAAACTCATGAACTGTGAGATCGTGATCTGAGCTGAAATCAAGAGTTGGATGCTTAACTGACTGAATCACCCAGGTGCCCCACCTCATTGTATTTTTTTAATTAGTTGCTAAATTGCACAATTTCAAGGAAAAAGGGGAAGACTCTGATGGGGGAGTGACAAGATCCTATAAGAATATATGGCACCAGAAATTGTGTAGTGACTATTTTTGGAAACACAGTTTACTACAGTTCTAGTAGTATTTCTGTAGATTCCTTAGCATTGTCTAGATAAATATTCACATTATTTGCAAGTAGAGATAATTTTACTTTAAAAAAATCTTTCTGTATTTTATTTCTTTTTCTTATTTTATTGCAATGACTAGGACCTCCAGCACAATTATGAATAGAGTAAGAGTAAGCCCCCTTTTCTTGTTCCCACTATAAGAGGTGTTTTGATATTTCCATTCAATGTTAACTGTAGTTTTTTATAGATGTTCTTTATGAAATTGATTTTCCCAATTTACATAGAGTATTAATCATGAATAAGTGTTACATTTTGTCAAGTGCTTTTTCTGCATCTACTGAGATGATCACATGGTTTTCTTCTTTAATCTGTTAATATGATAAATTACAACAATTTTTGAATATTAAACAAACCTTGAATTTCTAGCACAAATGCCACTTGTTTATGATATATTATCCTTTTTATAAACTGCTGGAGTCAAGTTCATAACATTTTATTAATGATTTTTGTGTCTGTGTTTACAATATACATTAGTCTATAATCTTTTTTTTTGTAATTATTTTGTTACTTTTGATATCAAGGTCCTACTGATCTCAATGAAACAAGTTGCAAAAAGGTCCTTCTCTCTGTTTTCTGAAAGATTTCGGTCAGCTTCTTTCTTAAAGAATTCACCAAGAAAATCATCTGGGACTAGAATGTTATTTCTGGGACACATTCTCAACAAATACAATTTCTTTAATGGATATATGATTATCTGTACTTTGTATTTCATTGTGTGGTAGCTTGGTAGGTTATACTTTTAAAGAATTTGCCCATTTAATCTAAATTGAGTATACTAGCATAAAATTAATCATTGTGTTTCCATATGGAGCCCAACACAGGGCCTGAACTCATGACCCTGAGATCAAGACCTGAGCCTAGACCAAGAGCTAGATGCTGAACCAGCTGAGCCGCCCAGGTGCCCCTCCATATAAAATTTTAATGTCTTTTATTCTTGATGGTGGAAATTTATGTTTCATCTCTTTTTTCTTGTTTAATATTTAGCCTAGAATTTATCAAATTTCTTCTCTTTTCAGAGAACCAATTTTAATTTTTAGCACAAACGACATCTATTAGGTGTCATTTTTAGCACAAATGACATCTTTTTAGGTAATAATTATTGACCTCAAATGCTAATGGATTACTTCAGATATCTGAGGTATCAACAACATTTACATAAAACAGGTAGCTATTAAAGTAGAACAAGTTAATTGTGTCAGAGCGCTGGATCAGGTTTGAGGAAATATATTGCACAGGAAGCTTATCTTCCGTTGCGAGCCTTCGCTCTTGCTTCTTGACTTCCACATCACCTCCACATTTCTCTTAATCTAAGTATGCTCTACTCTAAGTATACTTCTTTTTCCTCTCCATTCATTAAAAGAGGTCCTCAAAACCTGAGTCAAGTCCCAAATTTTCCACATTTTTCTTTTAGTTACTGAAACATAGAGTGATTACTCCCTTCCAGTGCCCATGGCACCATTAATTTTGCATTTTAAATATTCTCTAAAATTACTTTCTGTTTTATATATACAAACCTCTTTACCCCAGAAGGTCTATAAGCCTTTTGGGGGTAAGTACCATCTATAATATTTCTAAAGTATATAACTTTTTCTCCCTTAAAATTTGGTTATGTTAAAATTAGATAAACAGTTAAGTAACCACACTTTGGTCAAATAAACTTAAGTTCAAATATCAAGTCCCCTATTTAATAATAAAGTTGTCATAGGTAAGTTACTTAACTTCTCTAAACATCAGTTTGTTTAATTTTATTTTTAAATAAGATAATACAAGTGTAAATTTGGAATAGGAATTTTATAGTAAGAACTCAACGAGATACTCTGTATAATGTGCATGACACATAGTTAAGAAATGCTAGTTCTTCTTATAATGTCATATTTTTTAATGTGAGCTATCTTTACCAATATCCTTTTTTTTAAAGTTTATTTATTTATTTTGAGGGAGAGAGTGAGAGAGAGAGAATGGGGGGGGCAGAGAGAGAGGGAGAGAGAATTCCAAGCAGGCTCTGTGCTGTCAGTGCAGAGCCTGATGTGGGGCTCCATCTCAAATACTGCGAGATCATGACCTCAGCTGAAATGTAGAGTCGGACATTCTGACCGACTGAGGCAGCCAGGTGCTCCTACCAATATCCTTTTTTGAACTGAGCCATTTTGAAGTGTACAGGACTATTTGGCTCTACCATAAAGACCCCCAAATATTATTCTGACCTTAGTTATTTATCTGTTCTTTACGTCTTTTGTTCTCTACCTCACTTTAAGGTATTGGCTATATCCTTTCTTTGATGCCTATGTCAAAGAGCCTCTCATTCTTTTTTTGCTTTTAATCCTATAGGCTACCATGCTAGGTTGGCCCCACAACCTAGTCTAAGGAATGGAGGTTTTGGTTAAGAATCCTGGCCTTTAAGTTATGCCTAGCACACACCAGTGATTTAAGAAGTATTTTCTTTAATTTGTGAGTTAATCAGCATATTAAAAAATGAATGCATGGACATATGAACAGTATTAAGAATAACTAAATTCTTACAGCTGCCCCTATTTGCTTTCAGAAACAACTTATCTCCTAACTTCCTCTGGTCCCATTCTTTCTAGTTACTTAATGACACCAAGCTTCTACTTTGTTTAATTTACCCAGTTTTCATCTTTTGGCTTGAGTTCTCTTTAGCTCCACATATTGTCCTTGCAATTTCAGCTTCTGTAACATCTCTTTGCATTTGGAATCACACTGACATAGTGCATAGTTCCTTCTGTTTTTTCTATTATTATTATTATTTCAGTGCCTTGTCCCTGTCATATCTCTCTTTAAATTCAGATTTCAGTCATAGACCTGAATTCTGTGCTCGAGCTTGTCCAAACAATGAAAAGTAGATCCTTTCCTGACACTTTCTGAATTCCCTGCTTCAGTCCAACTTCTGTCATAATGAACACATTTCTTCCAGCCAGCCTAGTTCCAGCTACAGAATTTGTTGTTCAAGGTAGTCCCTACTGCTGGCCCTGGTCTTTGGTCTACTGTTTTCTTTCTTTCTTTTTCTTTCTTTCTTTCTTTCTTTCTTTCTTTCTTTCTTTCTTTCTTTCTTTCTTTCTTTCTTTCTTTCTTTCTTTCTTTCTTTCTTTCTTCTTTTCTCTTTTCTTTCTTTTCTTTCTTTTTCTTTCTTTCTTAGGTTCCATGCCCAGGGAGGAGCCCAACATGGGACTTGAACTCACAACCCTGAGATCAAGTCAGATGCTCACCTGACTGAGCCAGGTCTATTGCTGGTGCCCCTGGTCTATTGCTTTCTCTTGCACACTCTTGAACATGCTCAGCTTACTATCCCTATGTTGTTTCTTTTGTTTTTGTTCTGTGTTTTATAGCATGTGACATAACAAGTGGACAAGCTGGCTAGATATAATATTGCAAAATATACATTAGCCTCCAAATTCTTTTTCTCAGTCCATGGTATAGTATTTTTCACAGAAAGAGTTCAGTGCTTACCCTTTTTGATAGTAACTTCAGCTTCACAAAGATTTTTAAATACTTACGTTTCATATCTGGTCATGTTCTAGATCAGCGTTTTACAACCATTTTTAAAAATCTTAACGCACAATAAGAAATTCAACACTAAGACACCATATGCATATATACTTACCATTACTATGCAGTGATACACTCTAATATTTTCCAGTCTGTTCTATTTTATCTCATTCTACTGATTTTTAAATAATGCTTGTTGCTTCCACTAATGGTTTAAATGCCTTATTAAATATGTTAGGTTCTTAGACTGCCTAAAAATGTGGCATTCCTCAAATTTCTTTTAGGAGCAGTAGCTGGCTTAGTAACTTTCAGTCACAGTGTTCTTCACTTAGGGAAGTTTAAAAAAAATTGAGTGTGGAAAATATATTGTATATCATAGGTTTTTTTTTTTTTTTTAATTCTCCCACTGACTTGGTGTTTAATGTCCCTGCCAGTCTCATTGAGAATAATGCTCAACCCTTTTCAAGTATTCATTGATGTTAAAATACTTGAACTCCCAGTTGGCCAGTTTGAAATGCAGTAGCCACTGAAAGTCAAAGGAATGGGAGATGTTTTGAAAGAGGGCATGATTAGGTGCTTCTGTCTTTTTGGCAACAATTTTCATTAGTTGGATCCTTTTTGTGATTTTGAATGATGTGGGACAGATTTTTCCCCAATGGTGTTCTACAAAGTGGTAAAAGTAACACTTCAAAAAAAAAAAAGCCCCATGATATCAGTTACCTTAGAAAATTCAATTTTAAACAAAGTTGCTTTATTTATTTATTTATTTTTAATTTTTTTTTCAACGTTTATTTATTTTTGGGACAGAGAGAGACAGAGCATGAACGGGCGAGGGGCAGAGAGAGAGGGAGACACAGAATCGGAAACAGGCTCCAGGCTCTGAGCCATCAGCTCAGAGCCCGACGCGGGGCTCGAACTCCCGGACCGCGAGATCGTGACCTGGCTGAAGTCGGACGCTTAACCGACTGCGCCACCCAGGCGCCCCAAACAAAGTTGCTTTAAAAAAAACCCCAAAAAACAAAAAGACGTATCCCAGTCTTTCTATGCTAACATGTTTTCTAAATCTCTAGTTCATCTGTCATGGAGATCATCTTCTAAATCCAGTTGTAAAAGATATATTGAGAGAGAATGCCCTCAGCTAGGAGTTGGGAGACTGTAGTTCTCATGCCAGCTCGGTGTGCCCTTTGTGCAGAACATCTGACCTTTCAATTTTAACATCTGTAAAGTTAAGAAAACAGAATAAATAATCACTAAAATCTCTTACGGTTTTATTAATCAAAGATGTGAGGAGTTTAAGCAGCTTCCAAAAGGGATTTGGAAACAATCTGCTGCTGATGAGCTGGGGTATAGGGCTTTAGTTTAATAATGTCTCATTTGCCATGGCTCCTCAGCCTTCTTACTCAACAAACAGTCATAGCTCTGTTCTGTTTGTAATGAAAACTTTGCATATGGCTTAATTTTCATTTCAAGCTCAATGAAACCTCCCACTAATAGTGGTTTGGGGTTGGAGCCATGGACACCTAATTTGCAGGCACCTAGGCCTAGTTGCAAACTTGAACAGGCTAAAACATACCCATCCAAGATTTGCAGTTATTTCCATTTTCTTAGCCAGACCTTGAGACTTCATATCTAAAATTCAGACTTGAAATTTGAAATGAAAGATTAAGTTATCATAGATGAATGGGTCTTATGTATTCTAAGTTGAAACAAAGGAATAAAATAGTCATTGGAAGAGGAATTGTAATTTTTAGAGTAATTTCTAACCATTTGGATTAACTCCTAGAAGTTGGTCTTGGGTAAATCATTTTAGTAACTAAAAATATTAGTTCTGAATAATCGAGAAAGCACAAATGGATTCTTTTGACCCCAGGAAGGGAGAAAATGGTATAACTTTAATTCTGTATTCAAATGTTAGATTTGAAAATGCCTTTCTATCTCATTTTATAAACATTGTAAAATAATTTTAATGGAATTTCAAATGTAAATAGTATTTTAATAAATATCTAGTGAGTCATAAAACCAAATTCTAGAATCTGTCATTTTAAAACAACTACTTTAGAACATTTAATTAAAGAAACTCATTTTTTCAGAGCACATTTCTAAAATATTTATCCTGTTTGGCTTTAATTTCCAACATTTATGTTCTGCCTGCAGGGTTCTATGTGTGAATAGAATTTTTTAGATAGGAAATTTATTTTGAAGTTTTTAAAAATCTTAAATTTCATGACTAAGTGAAAGTTCTTTGGCCTGCCTTATGTGGTTTCTTTATGTTCAAACAATTTGCTGGCTAGCCTTTTTAGTTTAGAATACCTATAGCTTTTAGGAAAAATAGTGTAGAGAGTTTCCATGTATCCCACCCTCACTTTTACCCTATTATTAGCATCTCACGTTAATACATTTGTCACAATTAATGAACTGATAGTGAAACATTTTTTTTATTAAAAAAATTTTTAATGTTTATTTTTGAGAGAGAGAGAGAGTGAGTGCGGGAGGGGCAGACACGCACGCACACACACACACACACACACACACACACACACGCAGAATCTGAAGTAGGCTCTAGGCTCTGAGCTTAATGGGCTTAATGTGCTGTCAGCACAGAGCCTGACGCAGGGCTCAAACGCATGATCTGTGAGATCACGTCCTGAGCCAAAGTCGGATGCGTAACCAACTGAGCCACCCAGGTGCCCTGAAACATTGTTTTTAACTAAAATCTGTATTAGCTTTTACTGAATGTCCCTTTTTTGTGTTCCTGGATCCTATACAAGATGCCACATTGCATTCAGTATTCATGGCTTCTTAGGCTCTTTTTTTACTGTGAGAATTTCTTACACCTTTTTCATTTTGCTCATCTTGACACTATTGAGGAGTACTGGGCAAATATTTAGTGGATTGCCCCTCAATTGGGAATTGTGTGTGTGTGTGTGTGTGTGTGTGTGTGTGTTTCCTTAAGATTTTGAATTTTTTGGAGGAAGACATCAGAGGTAAAGTGTCATTTTGATTACATCAGATCAAGGGTACATACTATCAGCATGACTTATCACTGTTGATGTTAGCCTTGATCTCCTGACTCCAGTAGTTTTAGTCGTCTTTCTCTACTATAAAGTTACTCTCCTTTTCTTTTTCATACCAAATTCTTCATAAGGAAATCACTTTGTGTAGCTCACACTTAAGTAGTGAAGATGTAGTGTCTTTTTAAAAAATAATGTAAAGGTAACATGGGATGTAATGATGGCATATAGATTTATATTACCCTTGACGATTAACACAGTGGCTTTAGTTATATGTGACTTAGTCATCAGTCCTACACAGTAGGCATGGATGAAATCATAGAGGTGAGAATAATTTGTAAAGCATCAAGGATATATATGTTATTCCTTTCAGAAAAATCCATTGAATGACGGCTTCTTGGCTTCAGGCTTCCCAGAATGTTCCATTGTTTCTTGCTCTTATCTTGGATCTTTTACAACTGCCACTTAGAAGTCATCGTTTGAATGTCTGGCCATCACCAGAAAATCAGGGTTCAGGGTGAAAACCATTGTACTGTCTTTCTTCTACCACTTTCATTCCATCTCTTTCACTCTCCACCTCCACCTCCACCCCCCTCCTACACACATCCTTGTTAAAACAACTCTTTGCCCAAACTCTCCTGATTCTACCAAGAACTACCTTTGCTTCTGTTGCCTAGCCTGAATTCTATAAAATCATCTTGATGTAATTCTTTTATCTAATTCCCCATATCTCCCTCATCAAAATGTCATTCATTTCTATCTTTTTTGGTTTTTTGTTCTTTAAGCCAGAACCCTAGTTATGCTTATATTTCTTCATGCCTGGACTTCTATGAAGTTCTATTTTTCTTTGTTTACAGTAATTCTTTCTTGCAATTATCCTTAAATGTCAATTTTTTTGACCCATTTCCCTGCTCAAAACATTCAGTAACCCTTTGAATCGTAGCACATCTCTCTACATGTCTTCTGGATTCATCATAGCAGACGCAAGCTAACTTCCCATTCTTTCATGACAAGCATGCACCATTGTAATCAGGGTGAGATAATGGCCCTAAAAGTAAGCCTGTTGTTTCCTCCTCCTTGAATCTTCTCGTAAGGTTGCCCTGCCCCCCATCTATTCAGACCCTAGACATCTTTCAAAGGTCAGTTTAAATTCTATCTTTTCATGGAAGTACCTCTTAATAAAATCTTAGGTTCAGAGCAAGTTGAGGTCAGGAAGTGTTAGGGTAAAAATAAGCTAGCTATCTGAATCATTGGATGTTGTCTTACAATGAGGCAAAGCCTCTGGTTTCTCATTCTTTTGTACTCTCTACAACACATAGACTAGTGATAGACATATAATTGATTGCACAATCAATGCTTCATGTTGATTGATTGTGAAATTTCTATTTCTCTTTAGAGAAGTGGCCATTGAAACTTGGCTGCTTTCCTCTTGCATTTTGTGCCAGCATTAAACATTAATTAGGCCATGTATTCCAATTTTCAAATATAACACTTTCTGAAAAAAATAAATCTTCTTAAAGTGTTTTCTCGGATTTTAACTACACTCTGCTGGCTATTTTCCAAACTTGGGACATTTTTTTCCTTTGGAAGCTTTCCATGCAAAGTGGATTTTTAAATTTTCTTTTAAAATTATAGACTTATATCACAATTATGGTTTTGTTGACAATATAAAAAACTCTAACAAGGAGGAAGAGTTGAATAGAGAGCCAGTTTTTCTCTACCCAAAATGGAAAAAATGATATTTGGAGAATTTATATTTGTTTTCCTCCTGTGGAAAATTTAAAGAATTATTTTTAAGGTCATTTTAGAAACAGTTCCAAGTGAATGCAATAAAGGCCTCCCTAGTGAGTTGGAGTGGTTTCCAAATCAATCCCATCAAAAGAAGATCTTACTTAGAAGCTTCAGAACAAACTCTCAAAATGCCTCTGTCCTGTGCTTTCCAATAAGAATGAAACAGAACAAATTAGAGAGCGAAAGTGGCTCTGGAGAGTTGTTTGCTAAACATTAAAACAATTCAGGATAGTGAACTGAAGGAAATTATTATTTTTATCATCAAAGTTTATTTCAATAGAGGCTTTAAATGGAAGCATAATTGCTTTAGAAAGTGCTTGGGGGTGGTAGTGAGTGGGCATCGGAGGCCTGGAACAGTAAATTAATTCAATCAGCAAAGGGAGAGGCACCCGGCCCATCAACTCTGTAGGGATTGCCCATTCATTCATTAACTATGAAATATAACTGCTTCAGCACAGCTAAAAACCAAAACATCCATGTTAGTTACCAAACGTTGGTATACATTATTAAAGCCAGGGGGAAGAGGGAGCTTTTTATATCTTTAATCACTATATAAAATGAACTTCCCTAAAGGCAACTTGTATGTATTATACTATCACACTGAAATCCGTGTTATTTTTAGAAGAATGTATTTTGCTGAAAAGTCGTAATAAATCTTCCTGTCTTTCACTGATCATTATTTTGCAAAGACTAACAACGCCATGCTTATTATAGTCATAGATACTTCCTGTCTTTATAAAAATGAAATTCTAAAGGAGGCAAAACTAGTGAAGGGAGAGATACAACTACATCCAAAAGTCAGTATAAAACTCAGCTTCTCTCGTCTTTCTATCCTCTTCTCCTTCCATCCATTGTCTTTATTTCTTTAAAGAAATTTTGACTCTCTCTTTGGGAACTGGCCAAATTAAATTAAAGATGCAGCTGTGTTTGGTGAGAGACATTATACCTTGTTTACCAGAAGCCTGTCGTGAGAAACTTGTCCGAGCAAGAGAAAGGACTCATGTGGTCTGCTCTCTCTTGAGAGTTTCCTTCAGTTGTCAGCATTGGAGATCATTGGTTCAGGTGAGGCATTCTTAAGAACTAAAACCTCTCAAGAATGGCTCTTTCCATTCACAACCCCATTTTTGTTTTTGAAAATCTGTCCATCTTAAGGAAATTGAAGATGACTTTAAACTTTTAACTCACTTAAAATCTTCCTCTATTTCTCTTTCTCTCTTTTAAGGAAATGAAAATAATAAACTAGTGTGGCACCTTTTCATAAGTAACCTTTTGAAGGTCATAATGTAAAACATCAGTAAAGATTCTAGATAAAATATACCAAATTTGTAACTTAATAAAAATATGAAAATATGAAAGCACTAAGTAAACAATAATCCTAAGGAATCTCAATCCTAAATAATATTAGTAGGTAACTTTTGTTATGCATTAAAAATGCTTTCACATGTGTTATATCAATTGATCTCAGTTCATCCTTTCAGCAGACCTTAATTTACAACATACCATTGAGCTAAGTGAGGTCATATTCTCAGAGGAATAGGGCTGGCCAGTTGAAATAAAGGGAAGTTGGAGAAGTGAGGTATTGTTCCCTATTTCTGAGTCATTGGGGAATTTTTTTTTCCTTCTTACTTTTTACTTCCTTTCTTGATATGGTTTCCTAAGGTCTGATGTCTGGGGCAAAGGGAAATTGTTATTATTCAAGGACAAAATGGTTGTCTTGGTAGAAAATTACCTTAAATACAAAAAAGCTAGTAGAACTAATAAATGATTTTTTCAATGTGTTACAATACTAGTTCAATATACAAAAATCAATTGTAATTCTATATATTTGCATCAAACAATTGGAAATTGAAATTAAACAAAATTGAAAATAACAATAAGAAATACTCAGAGGTCAGTTGTATAGAAAATACACATTTTAAAATATTTTTAAGTATTAAAATATCCAAGAGTAATAAAGGATTTAAAGAATGAAGAAAAATAGTTATTGAAGAAAAATGAAGTATTCAAAACAATTTTGTTCTCATCAACCATCCTTCAAGATAATAGATTTGATAAGAATGCTTTAAGAAGACTATACCTGTGGTTTTACATATACAGTGACTAAAATTTAAATGAAACATGTTGAAATAATTGCTATAGCTACTAACTTTTTTAATAAACATGAAGGATTTTTGAGATCTGTTTACAGTATGAATTTTTGGTACAATGTTACATCTGCAAACTTATTGAAAACCTTCTTCCTGAATTATATTCTGCTGTATACCTGAATATTAGTGATATTAGTAATTTAATTATTTCTGTTTCTTGTACATTGCACATTTGGTCATGTCAAAACAATAAGAATTCATCTTTAAATCTGACAGCTCAGTGGGTAACAGTGATTTGAATCTTGCTTTCACTGGCTTGCTAAGATTTCTTGGTCTCAAAAAGCTAGCAACATAGTGAATTTAACTGAAGAAATATTTATAGAAGACTAAGAAAGTTGTCATGAGATTTCATGACAATTGGACAAATGGAGATTTTGAATGATTTATGCATTGCAAGCATATGATATTTTATTTCTATCCTAGAGTTGTGTGTTCAGAAAATAATGATAGCACCATGTAATGGAATGGACTTACACACTGCAAACAGAAAGAGTGTGGAACCCTTTGATCATTCTTCTTCAACTAAGGACAAACCATATGATGTATTAAAGGTTTTGGAACCAGTTTGTCATGTGTTTATATCAGATGTATAAATACCACCACAAGTTAAAAGTCTGCTAGAACCAAAGAAAAGGTTAATACTTTGCCGATAGTAGTATTGAGAAGCAGGAGTACAAGAAATAGTCCCTTACAGAGAAGGTCGGGTGTTTCCAGAAACCAGTTGAAGTATACAAACTCAAGTGCTTTAAGAGAGCAACTATACTTAGATGATACCTGCTGAAATATTCTCACATCATTCTACTCCAGGGTAGATGCTGCAATTATAGTCAGGGGAACAAAAGTAGAAAAACAAATAGAAATTAAGATTTGAGAAATTGATATGCTCCATTGTCACATTTCAGCAGTCAAAATGAAGAATAATTTTTCTCAAGAGATTTTGTGAAGGAGTAAGTATGTGAACAAACTTTAGAAATAAAAATGTTATAAGGAAGAGAGGCAATTTTAAGTTTCCTTCTGAAAATATTTAGAATGCATCTTGAGGGGCACCTGCATGGCTCAGTCGGTTAAGCGTCCGACTTGGCTCAGGTCATGATCTCACAGTTCGTGGGTTTGAGCCCCGCATCGGTCCCTGTGCAGACAGCTCAGAGCCTGGAGCCTGCTTCGGATTCTGTGTCTCCCTCTCTCTCTGCCCCTCCCCCACTCACACTCTGTCTCTCTCTCTCTCAAAAAAAAAAAAAAAAGAAATTTGGAATGCATCTTGAAGCTTCAGTTCATAAGATTATGAAAATATAGGGGCACCTGGGTGGTTCAGTCGGTTAAATGTCCAACTCTTGATTTCGACTCAGGTCATGATCTCGGGGCTCCTGAGTTCGAGCCCCACGTCAGGCTTTCTGCTGACAGCACGGAGCCTGCTTGGGATTCTGTCTCTCTCCGTTTCTTTCTCTGCCCCTTCACTTCTTGTGCTTTCTCTCTCTCAAAATAAATAAATAAACTCTAAAAAATTCTTTAAGTATAGGGATTGAAGAGGAGATACTAGTTCAGCTACTTTTTACTGGAGAGGGAGAAAAGCTTAATTTTATGGAGGTATTTATTGATTTAGTCTTGTTTTCTGTAAGGAAGAATTATTCATACTTCCACATTAACTTACTCATTCGGTTATATCTTCATATCAGTTGAACTGATTATAGGTATTTATTTTAGTCTTTGAATTACAATTTGACACTGTTATTCATTATTGTATTGCTTAATTTTTTTAACTTTGGCCACTGGAAATTACTTCATGCTAACACTGTCCATGACCCTATCTTCCTTCTTCCTCCCGGTCATTTGGGAATCATACTTAAAACACAGAATTAGAGTGTTACTTATGCTTGTTAATGAACTCATTTATCAGTGCTTAGAGCTATATTATTTAAAATTATCTACATGCTTGGCAACCATGATATCTGCAAATAGAGGCAGCCTTATTTCATTTTGAAGAAATATATGGTATTTTGAAGAAAGAAGTATTCTTTGTATTACTTTTTCTTGCTTTGTTATGCTAGCTAAGTATGATCTTGACTAGAAATGATGACAGAGGCATCTTTGCTTTGTTTTCATAGTCAATAGGAAAGCATTCAGTCTTTTGGCATTATGAATGATGCTAGCTCTGGGCTTTTTTTGCAGTTGCCCTTTACCAGGTCAAGGAACGTCTTTTTCTGTTCCTAGTTTTCAGACCGCTTTTTCGTGGATGGATGTTGCATTTTGTCAGGTGTTTATTTTGGTTTCTTTCTTTTGAGATCATCATGTGTATTTTCTCCTTTATTCTGTCAATGTAATGAGTTACATTGGTTGATTTTAAATGTTGAACCAATTTTGCCTGCCTGGAATGAATCCCACTTGATTGTGATGTGTTCCCTTTCTATATATTGCTGGATCCAGGTTATCAATATGTTTTTGAGGATGTTTTTGTGTCTATATTCGTGAAACATATTAGTTTATAATTTTCTTCTCTTACGTTTTTCTGATTTTAATTTTAATAAAAATGTCCTCATACACTGAGTTGGAAAATACTCTCTACCTTTGTATTTTATGGAATGGATTATGTAGAAATGATATTTCTTCCTTAAATGTTTGATGGAAGTTATCAGTAAAATCACGTTGGAGTTTCGTGTGAGTGTGGCAGTGCGCATGCATGCGTGTGTGTGCGTGTGCGTGTGTGTGTGTGTGTGTGTGTATTTGGAAGATTTAAAATTTTGCATTTAATTACTTTGATAGACATAGGATCATTCAATCTATTCTGAGTCATTGGTAGTTTTTGTAATTTGTGTCTGTCAAGGAATTGTTCTGTTTGTTCTGAGTTGTGGAGTATTTGGGCATAAAACTGTAGTATTTCCTCATTATTTCTTCCATGGCTTTGGTGTCTATAAGGGTATGTTCTACTATTATTGGGTGAAATGCTCTGTAAATATCAATTAGGTCTAATTGGTTGGTAGTGTTGTTCAGGTCTTCTACATTCTTATTTATTTTCTACTTGTTCTAGTAATTAATAGGTTGCAGATTCTAACTATAATTTTGAATTTCTCATTTCAGTTCTATCAGATTTTGCAGCATGTATTTGAAACTCTGTTATTAGCTGTATACATTTTAGAATCATGTATTTTTGGAGAATTGATCTTTTTTCCTTATGTAACATTCCTCTTATCCTTAACAGCATTTCTTAATCTTAGTTCTATTTTGTCTGTTATTAATATAGTGGTTCCCACTGTCTCTCCACTAATAATCACCTGGTAAATTATTATCTATTGTTTTACTTTATACTTACCTGTTTTTTATACATAAAGCTGGTTTCATGTAAGCAGCATATAGTTGGATCTTGCTTTTATTTGCAATCTGATGATCTCTTTTAATTGGTCTGTTTAGTAGATTCAGATTTAATGTAAATATTTATATGGTTGAATCAGATCTGCCATTTTGTTGGAAGTTTCCATTTGTTCCTTGTTCTTTGTTTACTTTTTTCTCTGCTTAGTTTGGGGTTATTTGATCATTTTCATGATTCATATTTATCCTTTTCTATTTACTTTTGTATTGTCCTTTTTTTTTTTTTAACCTGATCTGAACAACTTTTGAAAATAGATTGAAACAAGTAAGTAGACCTTCAGGGTCCTATGAGACTCTTACAAAAGATCTAACATTGTGTCATCACAGGCTTGAAAGAGAAGAGAAAGAGGGTAGGGTTTGAAACTACTGGAAGGAATAATGGCTGAAAATCCTCCAAATTTGGCAAGAGATATGTCTATATATTCAAGAAATTGAGTGAGCCTCAAATAGGATAAACCCAAAGAGATCCATATGCAAATATAACATAATTAAACTTTTGATTAAAACAGACTAAAAACATCTTGAAAGCAGCCACAGAAAAAAAAGATACCTTACTTACATGGGAAAAACGATCAAAGGGACAGAGGATTTCTTATCAGAAACCATGCAAGTCAGAAGGAACTGATAAAATGTTTGCAAGTACTGAAATGAAGCAACTGGCAACCAAGAATCCTCTGTCCAGCAAAAATATCCTCAGGAATAGAGAAGAAATCAACACATTATCAGGTAGAGGAAAATTAAGAGAACTTAGTGCCAGCAGAGATAGCCTAAACAAATGACTAAAGGAAGTTTCCTAAACAGAAGGGAGACAATTAAAAAAAAATGAAAGAAAGAAACTTTGGCAAATGAGGAAGCAAGGAAACACATAGTGGGCAGTACTTGGAAGATGTGATAATATGGCAAAACTAGGTACATGATATGTGGGAACTCAGTCTTATGTCTTACAATTACATGTGACTCTACAATGACCTCAAAATAAAATGGTTAATTGGGACAAAAAATTCATGAATTAGCTCTTTTTCCTTGTAAAAGAAGTAGGGACTTTCCTTTTAGCTCACTATAACCTAGAGTTGAAGCTGAAAGTCTAGAGAGGTATTTTTATTATTACTGTGTGATTGGAAGGAAGGAAATCCCTAAAGAGATGATATAGTCTCTACTGATTTTATACATTAATGATAGTTTAGACAACATCATAGAAGTCACATTTACTGGGTGCCTGGATGGCTCAGTCAGTTAAGCATCTGACTCTTGGATTCAGCTCAGATCATGATCTCACAGGTTTGTGAGATCGAGCCCTGCATCAGGCTCTGTGCTGACAGCATGGAGTCTGCTTGGGATTCTTTCTCTCCCTCTCTCTCTCTGTCCCTCCCCCACTTGTCCATGTGCGCTGTGCTCTCTCTCTCTCTCTCTCTCTCTCTCTCAAAAATAAATAAATAAACATTAAAAAAAGAAGTCACATTTACCAACTTTTTTGATATCTCAAATGTAAATGTTCCACTCTCTCCTTCTACTCTCCCTCCTCCTACCCCCTCCCTCAGTGGCTTCAAAGATACGCTCCTCTTTTTCCCTCTCCATCACAGTGAAAATTCTAGAGATGTATAACTGTCTGTAGTGGTTGCCTCCACTTACTCACCTCTGACTCTAACTTCTTTCTATGCCAATCTAATATCCGACCTCAGCACTACAGTGAAACTTCTCAACGTTTATTTATTTTTGGGACAGAGAGAGACAGAGCATGAACGGGGGAGGGGCAGAGAGAGAGGGAGACACAGAATCGGAAACAGGCTCCAGGCTCTGAGCCATCAGCCCAGAGCCTGACGCGGGGCTCGAACTCATGGACCGCGAGATCGTGACCTGGCTGAAGTCGGACGCTTAACCGACTGCGCCACCCAGGCGCCCCGAAACTTCTGTTGACCAGACCACCAAACATTGGCACGTCACTACTGTCAATCTTTCAATCTTTATTTTAATTGACCTCCCAGCAACATTTAACAATGCTATTCACTCTCTCCCTGAAATTAATTTTTCTTTTGCATTTCTTGGCATGATAAACTTCCAACTCCCTATTACTTCTCTGACAGTTCTTTTTTAAGGCCTTAAAAGCCAATTATTTTTCTAGTCAACTCTTAAATGTTGGTGTTTCCTACAATTCTTTTTATGATCCTCTTCTGTCACTGGATTGGTGATAACTTTATTATCATTTATATGCTGATGATTTTTGAGGTGTAAATTTCATTATCTGTAGTTTTGATCCTATGATAAAATGAATGTATTTACTGAGATATTCTAAATTATTTCAAAATTAATATGTCTAAAAACAAACTCACCAGCTTTCCCCTTCATGCACTTTTTCTAAGTTCCCCAAATAAGTGAACAGTACTATCATCCGTGTAAGTTTTTAAGCAAGAAGCCTGGTGTCATTGCTTTCTCCTTCCTCTCACCCTTTCTCTTGTCATTTGCCCTGTCGTTGTGTTCCACCATTGTTACTTCCCATCCCTACTGCCATTCCACAATATATGTCATAATCATCTTTGCCTGCATTGCTGCAACAGCTGTTTATCACGTTTTCCTTTCTGTAGGCTTGTCTCCTCCAGTTGTCTCTGATGGGAGATTCATATAAGGATATGGTCCAATATGTGCTTGGGAACATAGTTTTAAAAATTAATTCACTCACTCACTCAATTTTCAGATATTTGTTGAGTACTTGTATGGAGCAGCCACTGTGCCAGGCATGGGTGTTGGAGTATATGGACAGGGTTTCTGCCCTCATTGACTTCATGGATGCAAATGTCATCTCACCAAAGAGCTCTTGCCTGGCCACCCTATCTAGAATGGTACTCCACTTCTGTGTACTTTTCTCTCTCTACTTTCTTGACATATTACACGTTGAATTTTTCCATTTGTTTATGGTTTTCCCCGTCTAAAATAAAGATACCAAGAATGCAAGAAACTTAAGTCTGTTTTGTTCATTGTTATATCCCAAAGCCAAAACAATGCCTGCTATACTTTATAAATATTTTTGAATGAAAAAATAAATCCTAGTTTGGGAAAAATAAACAAGAATCAAAATTTTAAAAACAGTTATAAATTTTAGGTAAGTATTATGTAGGAAATAGCAGAATGCCCCAGAAAAAAAGTACTTTAAGCAGTGATTTACTTAAAAATTGTTTTTGTTTATTTGTTTTTGAGAGAGAGAGAGAGTCCAGAAGGCAAGCAGGGGAGGGGCAGAGAGAGAGGGAGACACAGAATCCAAAGCAGGCTCCAGGCTCTGAGCTATCAGCACAGAGCCCCACACGGGGCTTGGACCCATGGACCACGAGATTATGACCTGAGCTGATGTTAGATGCTCAACCGACTGAACCACCCAGATGTTCCAAGGAGTGATTTACTTTTAGATGGGTGGTTGGAGAGAACCTCTTTTAAGCTGAGACTTGAACCATGAAAAGGACCCAGCCTTTCATATGAATGTCATGAGACAGAGCATTCTAAGAGGGTGAGGTGACTTGTACAAAATTCCTCAAGTGGGAAAGTGCTTTTGCATACTCAAGCAATAAAAAGAGGTTACTGCTGCTGAAGTGTGGAGCATGATACAAGACAAGGCCGGTCATGGGAAGGCATTTGGATCTTATTGAGTCATTGAGAAAGCTAGTGGCAATAATATTTCTTGATTGTACCTATCCCAAGTGTAATTATTTGTTAAATATCTCCCTCTCCTGCCAAAAGCTCCGTAAGAACAAAGGGCACATTTCATTTATTCTGGGTGCTCATGTCTTAAGCAATACCTGGTGTATGGCTAGCACTTACTGAATAGATTGATTGTGTGAAGGCCTGGAATCAACCACACTGACTACATGCCTTCTCATTGCCAACCTTAATAAACACTTCAGTAGGACCTGAATATATAATCTCAGCAAATGTTCTGTTGAATCTGTATTAGTCTCTAAGATCTTATCAAGAGTCTTTACATAGTTGAAGATTTATTATTTAGAAGTAATAAACTTTTCCTTTTTGTATGCTTGCTTCCTTTTTCCACCCAAAATGAAAATTAGGATTAATGGGTAGAAATTTGCTCTTTGGGGGTTTATGAGTTCTCTCTAGTTTCCTTTCATTGGGAGTGTTCAAGCCAAGTCTTGAATAAGTCATAATTTATCAATTATTCCAAAGAAGTAATCATTTCTATTAAAAGACTACAAATAAATAAGCAAATAAACAAAGAAATACAGTCAAGGGATAAAATTAAAGGAATAAAATAAATAAAACTTTCTATTCAAAAGAAAGGAAGAGTTTCAACGACTAGTGAACACCAACATTCCCTCCCTACAAATATCAGATCTGAGTGTTAAATGGTTGCTGTAAATACATTTCTAACAACTCAATGAATAAATTACAGTAGATGACTTAGATAAAAAGAAATTTTGTCTTGCCTCAGTAGCTCCTAACTTAGGGTTTGACTTTGAGAAGATACATGTTTGGCCTCTGGTTACACTTATGGTATACTGCCAGTAAGTATTTTGTAAACAAGCTATGTGTGCAAATACTTAACATTATAATACCAACAAATTGGGGATATAGTTGAATGTGAAATGGAAGGCATGGAAATCCATTACTTGGACCAAAGTTTTTCTCATACTATAACTGAATCCATTTTAATGTATTCTCCCTGGCTTTCTTTTGGAAAAGAAGGCTTAAAATTTTGTAGGCTGTGGTCTTTTGACAGCTCTTATTTAATGGAGCGATAAATCAAGTTACATGTGGTGATGAGTTTCTATTTTCTGATTTTTTTAAGGAAAGAGCCTTCAAAAAATTATAATAGAAATAACCAGCATAAAATAACTATATTCATACTCACATTCTATATGCAGACTCCCAAGATTTACCAGAATCACAGTGTTTAGGATTAGCAGGACTGTTTATCTTCTCAGTCACCAATATGATTGTTGAATAATTTTCTGTCCCCCTTCCTGACTGAGGAGCTTAAAGCAATGTGTATGGATGATTTGGTTGTTAGCTTGGTGTCGGCCGCTTTTTCTTTCTCCTTTCTTGCTGCTCTTCTTTTTTCTTATTCCATGTAAATGTTAGTTTTCTAACTGCATATAAAAATAAGCATGACATTAATCACAGCCTAATGAGTAACCCAACTATAAAAAAAAAAAAAAAACCTCACTCAGTAAAAATATACTCAGTAGCTTGAACACACCCAAATTTCCATATAAAGTAGGCTTATTTAAATATCACCACAAAGATGTGCTCTTTACAAGCTAAAAATGTCCACAAGGTTGCTGTAGTTTGGTTTATTCCCTTGATTTAAGGCACATTAATGCATGTGTGAAATATGCTAAAGCTCAATAGAAATGAATCTCATTAGTATTTAAATACAGCAATTAATTTATGTTGTTATTTATTGGCCAATTATATTAGAAATTATAGTGTTTAACAGAGGACAATCCGGTTTCCCAGAGCTGTAATTTGCCTGCAGTGTTAGAAGACAGATACAATCAATGCTCCCAGCAATAGCATCCACTGTGTTTTCCCCGTCCTCTTCTAAATATATCTAATTTTATAAATAAGAAATGTTGGGCTAAACTACACTTTCTCAAATTTTGCTTTAGGGTTTAGTTAGAGTAATTTTAAATCTTTCTCCCTACCACTTTTTTTTTCCTTTCCCCTTATCTGAGCCTATAGGTACAATAACCTGAGTTCCTTAAAAGGTCTATATTTCATTTAAATCTTTTTCATTCAAGTATTGCATTTTTACTTTGAGGGACAGGACAATGGCAAATATATTTACACAGGTTCTCGTTCATCACAAATCCAATCTCATAAACTTTAAACACAACACTGCTTTCATTGTATGTTGGTAAAAGCAGTGTAGCAATGACCTCTTGATTATGTCTCAGTTCATAGGAGTCCTACTCACTCTTTAATGTCCTGTGCATATATTAACTCTTGTAAAAATTCTTCCCTGATTTTTCTAGCCAGGAATAACCTCTTTCTCTGTTCAGCTTCCATAGTATTACATTTAGATTTATCTTATGGAATTTACCACATTCTGTCTTTTGGTATGATTTTGAAACAAACCAGAAGTTAGTATTGGTTGTGTATTTGGCAATAATGGTCATCATAGTAAAGCAGCTCATGCCTCTTAAGATTTTAGAAGATTTGGGGGCACTTAGGTTGCTCAGTCTGTTAAGCATCCAACTCTTGATCTCAGCTCAGGTCTTGATCTCAGGATCTCAGTCTCAGGGGCTTGCTCTCAGGGTCATGAGTTCAAGCCCCACATTGGGCTCCATGCGTAGCATGGAGCCTACTTAAATAAATGGGTAAATAATAATTTAAAAAAAGATTTTGGAAGATTTCAAAAATAATTTGGTTAAAGTACAAATATCTTATTTCATATAGCTTTGGCATTTCCAGATTTATTTTTTGTTATTTTGAGTGGCAAAATCAGAGAGAATGGGATGGGTTTAAAGGGGAAGTTTTCCCAGAGTGTATGGTACTTTTTTATGGGAGGGAGCAGGTGATAGAAGGTGTGGATACAGGTGTCGGGTAGGAGAACACCATGACTACCAGGGACCTTCCTAGAGGTCTTGAGAGCAGTTGGCTCCTAAATGGAGACAAGAAGTGGGGAAACAAAGTGATATGGAGGACATTCTAATCATTCTAATCTGATCTTACAGCTCAGCTCTGAGTGGCCCTAATGACCAGGAGGCTTACCTGTGTTTTGTGCTTGCAGAAGACCAGACCAGATAATAAAACAGGCTTATCTTACTTTAAAGCATAGATATGTTGGTTGGTCATAAGAAAAACTTCTCTGTGTGAGTACACATCAAAATATTAGGAGAAGTTTTGATATTTTAAACTCAAATGCTTTTGAGAAAGAAATCATGAACTATTCTCTGGATTATTTAGTGTCTTTAAAATTCCTTAATACAGAATACTACTGGTTGTCTGATTTTACAAGGAAGAACAAAGTCATAACCTTAGGATAAAGGATTTCTTTTCCTTTTCTTTTCCTTTCACTTTGTATTTGTGTGTGTGTGTGTGCGCGCGTGCATGGGAGTGTGTGTGTGTGTGTGTGAAGGCTATGCTTTTAAGAAATCACTGCCCAGAGCTAACAGTAATCATTTAGGCACTATGTGGTAGGTCACAGACTTAAAGTAATCTTAACTTTATTTATCTTTTTAAAAAAAATTTTTTTAATGTTTATTCATTTTTGACAGAGAGAGAGACAGAGCATGAGCAGGGGAGGGGCAGAGAGAGAGGGAGACACAGAATCCGAAGCAGGCCCCAGGCTCTGAGCTGTCAGCACAGAGCCCGATGCGGGGCTTGAACTCACAGACTGTGAGACTATGACCTGAGCTGAAGTCGGACGCTCAACCGACTGAGCTACCCAGGCGCCCCTAATCTTAACTTTAATCCTCCTTTGCCCATAGGATAAATGACAGAGAAAAATGATGCTAATGATAGAGCAACCCATGTTCCTAGGCACACAAGTACTACTTACTGGTCTATCACTTATTCCCCGTGTTAAGATAGGCTAGTAGAAAAGGAGGTACGTATTGTATTGACCAAAGTAATTTCCATACAATGAGCAGATGTCAGCCTGATCACATCTGTGGTATCTTGTGATGACATCCATGAATTGAGGCCTCTGTCATCTTGTGTTTTCTTCCTGTCCCTTCCTTCCATCTTTTTCTGTTTTCCTTCCTTCTTTTCCTTTGACAAATATTGAATAGCTATCAATGTCATGGTCTGAAGTATGCATTAGATATATATTGGAAATCATCTATAGTTCTATTCTTTGGAGAGCAAAATATCAGGGTTGCAACAGTCCTTGCCAATCATCTTTAAATGGTCAATGAAATTGAGGCACAAGGGAGGGGCAGAGCAAGAACCATGCACAGGTTTTTAGTTCAATCTCGGCATGAGTTCGTTTGAGCATGAGCTCAATTCCTTGCCAATCATCTTTAAATGGTCAATCAAATCCAGAGCTGACCCTTAGTAATAAAAGAGCTGCAATTTTTTTAGTACTTCCCATACACCGAGGTCTTTCCATTTCGGTGAATTTCCTCAGCACTACTGTGAAATAGAACTTACCATCATTGTGTTTAGAGGCAAAAATTGAAGTTGGAGGAGGTTAAGTAACTTGCCTGACATTGCATAGTTTAGAGGCTGTGAAAACTGGGTTTTAGATTCTGGTCAGCTTGACTTCAAGAAATGTGAGTTAATATAATATGGACTATCAGATTGTTGTTTTGTTATCTTAAATTTTGTTTTCATAATAGTATTAAAAATCAAGCATAATTCACCATGTCATAATTAATTGGGAATTTGGCTGTACGATTTGGGAAGGGAGAAAATGAAGATAAGAAAGGAAAAATTACTGCCAAGTTTTTTTTTAAATATATATTTATTGTCTCATTTGGCCATGGCATCAGGTATAAATAGGAATTTTGTCTTACTTTCACTACTCTATTGTCTAGAATTCCTCAAATTTGTTCAAGGGGTAAATTAATGAGAAGATATCTCTGACATAGGTGTCATTATCCCCACTTTGTAGTGGAGAAAACTGAGGTTTAGAGAAGTTAAATAATTTGCCTAAAAATCATACGGCTAATAAATAGCAGAATAGGAATTTTGACTCACATCTATTGGAGTCCAACATTTTGCTGATTAACCATTAAGATAATAGCATTCTTTCCCACAGCACCATTGCTTTAGAGACTTCAGATTGACAACAATTTTACAACAAATGAAAAATAAAATGACATTTTAAGTGTTTTTCTCCTCTATCAATCGAAAACACTGCTAGTCAAAGTGCCTGACGGAACGGATTGTTTCCCATTTCACACCGGGATAAGGAGTTTCAGCCAGATGGAAATTAACTGCATCACCAAATACTCTGTTTTGTACAGCTGACATTTTCTCACAACTAGGCTTTCTTTATGAAGGAATCATTGTGTTGATTCACACTCGGGTACAAACTCTTTATCTCTCTGCCATGGACTGGGGACAGTGGTTCAAGGTCAGGCATAGCTCCTGGCTCATATGCTGAGTAGTCCTGGATCATGAGCCCATCCCAGACCTACTGAACCAGAACCGGAAGATATTGTGCATGTGAATGACATTTTGAAAACTACAGGTTTAGAGGATATTTTCAAGTGTACTTTTACATGAGTGTCAGACTAAAGTAATAAGAAAATTTTTGAATCTTCTGTTTTGACCACCCACATTTGGGTACAACCTTTGAAGATGTCCAACAAGCAATCACACATACATGAGTGATACTTTAAAATATAGAAGAATTTTACATGCATGACTTTTTTTTAATTTCTCAAAATGATGTTGTATTATTCCTATTACACATTTGAGGTACTTTAGGCTTTAGTGAGATTAAGAACTTGCCCTAAACCACAAGCTAGTAAATTGTAGAGTCAGAACTTATTCTCAGCTTTCCTGGGCCCATTTCCAATTAATTTTTTTTATGTTTTTTTTTCCTGTTTTCTCTTCCATTAGGAATGGGAGAGATTCACCATAGTATACATCAAATACGTGTGTTTAGGAGGAAATTACAAATTTTACTTCACAATGTATCCCATGAAATATTTATATAATTTTTATTGCCATATTTTGAAATACACATAATTGTATATATTCAATTTGTGAGGCAATCAGGAGAAGTGCTATAATATGCAAAATTTCAAAGTCTAACCTTTGCTCAGGGGATGGAGGAAAATATGAGTTCAATTATGTTGCAAATGAACATCTTGCAACATACAAACAGCCCAAAGCACATTACATCACAATGCTCTAATAAAAAATAATTAAAACAAGAAAATAAACTGTCACAAGTATCAAAATGTACCCAAGAGCCAACAAAAAGGATGCAAATGAGATTCTCTAGAGAGAAATCTGCTGACTTGGGCATTTGCAGGTCATTTTCCTGGATGGTGAAGTCTATAAAGAAGGTAAAATTTGAATGAATTGATTTAGGATTGAAGGCCATTTGGTAACATCTGCTCCCATGTCTCAGTCTGTGAGGTTGTTCTTTTAGTTTTATGTCATCTGTTTCTCATTCTGTGTGTGGAATGAAAACAGACATCTGTATATCAAAGGATATTATTTACTGTTTCGTGATGCAGTTCTGCATATGAGGACGTTTATGAGGACATTAAATGTGCATTTTTAAATTTTTATCATTCATCTCAAATGTTCATGTTGAAATGAGGGAACACGTGTGAAAGAGTCAGAAGCTGGAGCTGTCATCAGTGTTTCCCAAACCAGAAAATCCTAGCATTGTGCTATGGAGATTATATGTATTTTTGAGAACATAATTATAAACTGAATCTGTCCTATACATTTGAAGGTAAATATAATAAAGTTAGAGCTGCCATTCCCCACAAACTAGAAACACTGTGCACTTTGGATACAACAGCCACAGAAATGCAATGAACACAAGTGACATCACCTAGATGAGCGAATTATCAGAATTACCCTGTACAAAATGGTAGCCCTACATTGTGGTTACTCTTTCCTATAAGTCACAGGTGAGCCAGAGCACACAACCAGGCCCAGGTCAGGTTTTGGATGGTTAGTGGTGGTGTGGGACAGTCCAGACTGACAGTCCAGACAGTCCAGATTCTTGTTGTCGCTGAAGTCTTGGGGCCTGACAAAGAGCGGCATTGAGAAATGGAGTAATATGCAAAAGCATGCATTTCCCCTGTTTCATAAACTGACAGTGAGAGCTGGAGGCAAGTGTTTTGGATATGAGGCATTCTGCATGTATGTACAGATGACTAGCAGCCTTAAAAGTCAAAATAATAGAGGTGACTATTGATATGTATTCTGTTCCATGAACTGTGTGATAAGATATACTTAAATTATTATTAAGTTTTTGTATACCTTTGAAGTAGGTATTATTTTAGAGATAAGGATGAAATACTGCTTCTAGTACCTGCCTGTAAATAGAAGAACTAAGATTCGAGCTGCAGGGAGAGTAGCTGATCTCAAGGTTCAGTGGCTCTCTTATTATCTTATTTTTTCTTTCTCTCCTACATGAAGACATGCTATCGGCAAAGTACGATTCATACATTGAGTCACCTTGCTGGATTTTTTTTCTGTCTTCTTTGACTTCCCAAATGGACTTTGGGAAGAACTAAACAAAGTTAAGGTACAGACTGTAGGCATAGAAGGGAATGAAGCAAATGAATTCATGCCGAGATTGAACTAAAAATCTGTGCATGGTTCTTGCTCTGCCCCTCCCTTGTGCCTCATTCAGCACTTTTCAAAGGCGGGCATCCTGGATGACTGCTCCTTTTTTCTCCCATTCGGCCATTCCCACTGGATCTATTGCTGGACCCTTAAGAATCAGTTAATCTGGCCAATTCTTTTTCCCACCATCTATAAAAAATAAAATAGTGACATTAATTTCCCTTGAGGGCCATTAGGAGAAATGAATTGGAAATTAAGAACAAAAGTATTCCCTATGAGAAGAATTTTGGGGGGGAAATAGAACAGAACTATTCCCTTAAATTTTCTGTGGGAACAGCACCTGTATGGTGCAAAAAATTTATACTTAGAGTTTTTCTTGGTGGCTTCAGACATATTCACCTAACCAGAATCCCCTGGCAGAGAGATATTTATTAATACTTTTTACCAGCTAGGATGGAAGTTGTAAAATTAACACAGGTGATCTTTTTTGTTCAGGTATGTCATCAACTGGTAAATAGGCTGTAATCACTTCCAATCCAGTCTCTCTGCCATTTAATATGTGATTAGTGGCCTTATTCATCAGCCACACTTACATAATTTGATATTCTAAGGACACAGTTTATATTATTGTCATTATGTTTTATATTACTGTCATTAACCAGTTCTCTCTTTCTCTCTCTCTCTCTCTATATAAATATATTCTCCCTCTCTCTCTATGTGTGTGTGTGTGTGTGTGTGTGTGTATATATATATATATATATATATATATAGAGAGAGAGAGAGAGAGAGAGACGTTCATGTCTCCCTGGAAGTTCTGAGTTTTCCTCCCTTTGATCATAGATAAAATATAAATATAATTTAAAGAGAAGACACATATGTTGCAATGAAGGAATAGTTCTGATGCAGTGAGGGAAGGAGAGAATTAATTTAGGAATTTAGGAGCTTTACATACCCACTGTTGATACACAGAAGGAGACTTCGGTCAGCTAAAAGACAGAATAACCGGGTAAGGTTTTTAAGAAGTAGAAGGTAGGTGGTGTCAAGATATGGGAATTGGGCGAACAAAGAAAATTTTGACTCCTCTGACCAATGAACTCACTTTTGCTCTCAGATTGATTATTTTATCTTCTGTGTCAGTTCCTAGGGCTAGCATAACAAGTTATCCCAGACTGGCTAGCTTAAAACAACAGACACTAACTCTGTCAGTGTCTCACTAACTGAGACACTAACTCAGTTCAGAATAGGAATCCTAAAGTCCAAAATCAAGGTATGAGCAAGGTCCATTCCTTCTGGAGGCATGAAAGAGAAACTGTTCCGTGCCTGTCTCCCAGCTTCTGATGGTTTCCAGCAACCCTTGGAGTTCTTATCTTATAGCTGTGTGTTACTCCGATCTCTACTTCCATCATCACATGGCTTTCTTCCCCCTGTGTCTTTCTGTGTCCTTTCCTCTTCTTAGAAGGACACTAGTCACTGGATTTAGGACCTACCCTAACCTGGTATGATCTCATCTTTATTTAGCTAATTACATCTGTAAAAACTCTATTTCCAAGTAAAATCATATTCTGAGTACCAAATGGACATGAATTTTGTGGGGGTCGGGGGGGGGAGACACTGTTCAACCCTTGACATCCTCTTCCTTTCTTTTCCTTTTTATTTTGCTCCACTTGGAATGGAGAGAGGGATTTGAGATGAAGCTTGAACCATCTTCAGTGAGCAACTCCAGGTTGCTCCCTGCAGAAACTGGAACAGGAATAAGGCAGGTCCAGCTTTCTCAACAAATTATAGGAGGTTTATGGAAATGTCATGCTGTGGAGGGTTGGGTACAAATTTACATTTGTAAGAGTTATGGTTGAAATGTCTGTTTATATTGGGCACAAAAGTTATTGTTACTAGATTTTCTCCTTTAGGACACAAGATTTGCTTTATGATTTTTGGTGAGTGACAGTTTATGTTGCATCTGGGAGAGACATGGTTTTAAATCTGGGAAAATATTTTTCTATATTGAGTATAGTTTCTAGTTCTTGATTTCTGCCTAGCAACACTGTTCTAAACAGAGTTAGGAATGCGGCAGACTGTATAATCTAGCGTAAACACATATTGGGTAACAATGACTTTACATTTATCTGTGTGTGGCATTTGTAAAAACCAATTTTATGATTGTTCATGTGATGTGTTCACCAACTTTCCACTCTTTTGTTTTGGTAGCTAACATGTTCTTTTGCATTTAGATGTTTGGTGGCTAATAAAGTTAGCTAATTACACAGTGCTACTAAGCCTGCATAGCTAAAATCTACATAGCAATTATTCACTGAAAATATTTTTAATTATTTTTGGTGACATTTTCAAATATAACTTATTTTTTCTAACATTGCTTCATAATCCTTTATTAGGAATGCTTAGCTCAGAATGTAATAATTAGGCAGCCTTCTATTATTATAAGGGTAGCTACTCTAGATGTTTAGACAATTTAAATCCAGCCCTAACAGTGCTTCATTCTTTAGACAGTGACTAAAAGTGGGACCTCAACACTCAGGTGTTATGAAGGGCATCTCGTAGCTTTCTTGCTGTTGAAAATGCAGCTAGCATGGTTATGATGTCCACTCGTAGGTTTCAGTAGTGAATTATTACAGGAAAAAAAGAATATCTGGCCAGAAAATGAAATGATTTTTCTAATTTTCCAGAAAAATCATGTGATCACCATCAGCAAGAAATTCCAGTATTTTCTTTCTTAAAAACGTTTGTGAATAGAGTGTAATCACAATAATATTTTCTGATATTGTATCTAAGAAATAAAAAAATAGAGCTACACCAATTTTACTTAATTTCAATTATCAAATTAAATTAGGAGGATAGCAAGGCAACGTGTCCTTTAAATTGGATGCTGCCAATCGATTTGCTTTACAGAAACCTTGTGATCAGATCGGTTGGCCTATTTTTCAAACATAGACTAAACTACTCAGTTTCTCTCATCCTTTCCTATAAATAAAGGGTCAGTTTAGGAAAACATCCAAAAAACAAGTAATAGTTGGGAGAAGATAAGTCTAAGAATCTAGCTAAGACTGCGCCAATTTATAATTTAATGTTAGTCCCTTGGATTTCCTAGAGAATTGAAAAAAAGATGTGTCAGGAACATTTTGCATCCTTTGCTAAATCTCTGTTAAACACGTTGTGCATTGATAGTTTAGTTTCCCCTGTATCAGGATTTATATGACATATTCCTTTGAGAATTTAGGGACATAAAGGTGTTCCACTTCAAAAAAACTAATCTATTTTGTTTTTATGTGAAAATGAAAACCATAAAGCCTTCTGTGTTAACCATTAAGTAACCACATGGAGCTAAACATGTCTCTTGAAACTCCCCTTTTCAAAACTTTGAAACTTTGCCCTCTTCATTTTATATGTATGTTTTTTGCATTGTGTGGGTCATGCACATAATCATAAACATGAGAAGTATAATAAAAAGAATACAAACACCCCTATTTGCTGTCATTACTCCTATGCATTTTTATCATTCTGCTCTAGAATACGTATTTTTAGGTAACCTATAGTTTATAAAAAATGGGATTCATTTATGAGTAGCATTTTATAACTTGATATTTTATACAAAAATATTGTTAATACACACACCAGGTTGGATTAATCCTGAAATAATTATGCTGAGTAAAAAATTCCAAAGGTTACATATTGTATGATTTGATTTATATATTACTTTATTTTGAAATAACAAAATTATAGAAATGGAGACTGGATTGGTGGTTGCCAGAGTTTGGAAGTGGAAGGAGGAATTAGGAATGGCTTTAAAAGGGCAACATCAGGAATCCATGTGGTGATGAAACTGACCTTTATCTTGACTATATCAATGTCAGTATTCTGGATAATATATAGGACTACAGTTTTGCAGGATGTTACCACTGGTAGACATTAAAGGATATGTGAGATCTCTCTATAATATTGACTGTAACTGCGTGCAGATCTACAATTACTTAAAAAAAAAAAGTTTCATTGAAAAAAATTCTGGGATTATCTCTTCATGCCAGTAATTATAGGTCAGTATTTCAATGACAGCATAATATTTCACAGCTACTTGAAAATCAGTTTGGCAATTTCTTATGAAGTTAACGTTATAATTGCCACTCAATAAACAATTCTACTCTTAAGTATTATCCCAATTGAAATGAATACTTAAGTACACACAAAAAGTTCTATACACAGATGTTTAGATATATATTATGCATACTTAGCCCAAACTGCAAAGAATACAGATTTCTTCCAACTGGTAAATGAATAAACAAACTTTAAACTGTATTTATCAGTAAACTGTTATTTATCAGTTAAGGAAATGAACTATTGATATGTGCAACAAACATGGATCAGTCTTTAAAAATTTTAAGTAAAAGAAGCTAGTCTTGGATACTTACATGATGTATTATTCCATTGATGTGACATTCTGAAAGAAGAAAAATTATGAGGACAGATTACTGATTAAACATTACCTGAAGTCTGAAGTAGAAGATTCTCTGCCTAGAAACAGGGGATTTTTAGAGGTTGATGAAACATAACATCTTGAATGTGGTGTTGCCCAACCACATATTTGTTGAAACTTGTAGAACTCTACACCAAAAGGGGTGAATTATAGTGAATGGTAATACGCATAGTACAGAATATATATCTACCTTAAAAATACAACTTTCTTTTAAAAATTCTTGCAATAGGCAAAAAAAGTGCCAATGATTAGAACATCAGTAATAATAAATCAAGCTACTTTATAAACTCTAGGATAGTTTTTCATGTTAAAAACATCAAGGAAAAAACCACAAAGGCCTACAACTTCACAATATTCTAATTTTTTCTAACATCTTTAAGAAAAAACCTTCTATGAATAAATCATTTTACTGATGAATGTTAAGTATGACCAAGTTAACTTGATATACCTGGGGAATCTTTGGATATCTTGGCTAAATACAAATAGATCAGGTCATTAGATTATGTAATTAGTGTAATTTAATTCTATGTCCCAGCTACTCATGATTCTTACATAATACATGAGAAGACATTATTAAAACTTCTTGATTTTAGATTTCCCTCTTAAATCAGTTACAGGCACTTAACCAACCCAGTCCTGATCTACATGAACTGAAGGTAACAAGCCGTTTTTTTTCTTCAAGTGTTAAAATCTCATTGCCTTGCTACATTAGTGTTTGTGTATACAGTGTGGTTTTGTTTCAAAACCTTTTGAAAGCAAAGTCATGGAGCCTGAATTATTGTAATATCAGTGAGTCTTCTATCATGTTAATAAAGCTGTACATTTGAGAAGCTGGAAAAAATACTGTAAAATTGGGTAGGAGGAAAACAAGAATGAATTCCATTGTGTGTTTACAAGTCCAACACAGAGCTGAAAGCTGGAATTGTTTTTATATTTGTAAAGAATATATTTATATTATGTTTAACAGTAGTCCTTTTAAAAACATGAAGCTTTTATTTGTATTATATTTAACGTGTAATTTAACAATTTAGCAACTATTACTCATACTTCTAACTATCAATAAATGTAATAAATCTTAGCAATATTAAAAAAAACAAGAAAATTCTACTTATATTCATTGGCTTTATACATATGAACACACTGTTACTGAAAGACAATATACTGATAAATTCTAGATCAGTATTATATGAGCAAGGCATTACATGTGACAAAAAGAAAGGTTCATTGTTAACTTTCTATTGTTGTCTAACAAATAAATGAGGTCATGCAGAAGTGCATAAATGTCTTTCCAAGTATGAAACTTAGCCTGAAAAAAAAAAGAAAACAAAACCATTGGGCCCGACTTTTAGTATTATACTTCATAGTAAGAATGATGTCATTATGTCACTGTGTGGGGGTATGATCCAATTATCAGTAATTTAAAATATTCACTAATGGAAAAATGGTTATTAAATATTTACATAAGTCCCTTAGTGTTGATAAACTGCTATAATTACTTTAAAAATATTGATTCAAGTAAAGGAAGGAGAGGTGTCCATGGGCTCTGTTTGAAACATGAGGACATTAATAAACAAGTCAAAAGGTGATTATTATTTGTGATTAACTGTAGATAGGATAATTCTGTGTATTTTAAGTAGCCTCAGGAAGAGAGGGGAGAAGAACATGTGAAGACCAAGAAGCACTGGAAAAGTTATGACTTGAGTATATTTAGCCTGTAACTTCCATCGATATCACATATCAAATATCGTATTACAATGAATAATAAATACAGATTTTATGATTAAAAATAATCTAGTTTAGATAAGAAATGTAAGAAGTAGGCTGGATCTCTTCTTGAATGGTTGGCCCAAAGGTGAAAAATTGAATGGGAGTTGGGCATATCTTCTCATCCCACCTCTAAGAGTTCAAACTGTTACTCTTTGGAATTCAGTCTGGTACTAGGGATGTTGAAAGAAGCTGAAGATTGAAGCCAGCCACTGTCACCAGGTAAACTGCTTTTATTGGCACTATGCTGATAGTAACAGTGATCAAACAGGAAGGAAGGAATTCTTTGCTCCTCCTGCCTTTCAATATCCCTCTGCTGGTGCTCTTAGCACAATCTACAAGGTAGTTGATTGACAAATGAAAATGTAATTAACAGAGTCCCAACCAGTGGTATGTTGATATATTTAACAACTAGATTCTGGGAGAAAAGAGAAAGCCCGTATTTGTAGAGCTTGCTTGTATTTTTTTCTTATCTTATCTTATCTTATCTTATCTTATCTTATCTTATCTTATCTTACCTTACCTTACCTTACCTTACCTTACCTTACCTTACCTTATCTTATCTTACTTTTAGTTTAGTTTAGTTTGAGAAAGACAGAGACAGTGTGAGTGAGGGATGGACAGAGAAAGAGAGGAGAGAGAGAATCCCAAGCAGGCTCAGTGCTGCCATGCACAGCCTGATGGGGGGCTTGAACCCATGAAGCCGTGAGATCATGACCTGAGCTGAAACCAAGAGTCAGATGCTTGATCAACTGAAGCACTCAAGTGCCCCAGAGCTTGCTCATATTGATGGTGTAAATACTTACATCATAGTTAATTTCAAGATATTAACATGATATGACAGTATGATGATATTATTCAGATATAATACAGATATAGTTGATGTAAATGATCTCAAAGTAGTAAAAGGTAGTCAGGTGACATGTTTTGAGGATGTCCTTTCTATTTAGTATACTTTATGTCATATAAAATTTGTATACTTTAATTATAAATAGTGACTATTTAACAACTGGCTTTCAAAACTCATGAATATTTATCATTTGGCTCTTGTGTGCTGGTGTGTGTTTGTTGGTTCCAGCACACCACTGGTCCCAGCCCAGCATCACAAAGCAGAGGACAGAAGATTATATTTGGACCAGAGACAATAGCTTAAAAACAGATGCAGCTCACCTTTTCACTTCTTCAGCTCAGTTACTCAGTTGAACCACTTTATGCTATCTAACAAGAATTACCTATCCTTTGTATGAAGAAAGATGCTCTCACTAAAAAAGCATACACAAAATTCCAGTAGTCTCTGTCTCCATCTCTGGGCAATGATAATACTCTTCTTAGTCAGTAACTGTTGTACTTGGATATATGAGAAGCTAAAGAATAAATTGTAACATTAATAACTCCCAACAATCCTTATATGCAAGAATAAGAGAAAAGAGGGAGTAAAAAGGGAATTAAATATATACAAATGTAAATGTATGGAACAAAACAAAGAAGGTGATATATAGAGCTGTTACACTATTTTTTTCTGTAAATGGCTATGAAGTTGTAGCTGATATTTTTACCTTTTACCTTTTTTAAAAAAGTTTTTTTTTTTTTTTTTGAGAGAGAGCACAAACAGGGGAGGAACAAGGGAGGGAGGGAGAGAGAGAGAAACCCAAGCCACCCACATGGGGCTTGAATCCATGCATGAGATCATGACCTGAGCCCAGAGCTGGAAATCAAGAGTCAGAGGCTTAATTGACTGAGCCACCCAAGTGCCCCTTTACCTTTCTTATTCCACCGGCCATTCCATTTTCCCTCAGTGCACCTTCCATTATTGTGATTTTTTACGTGGTGATTAACTGAAGATTTGGAATCTTAGGTGACCTTTTTCTCTCATTGATTTTCCATTAACTTTTATTAGTTGATATGACATAATTAGCATCTCAAAGAATTCCTAATGTTTCAAAGTTACTGCATAGCAAAAATCCATTTTACCTTTAATAATCACTCTCATTATTTCATTCTTCACTTATTGGTCCAGTGACATAAAGAGCCCAAAATGGCCAGGACACAGTCTCAATTTTGAAATCAATGGAACCATTATTACATCTACCAATAAAAGCCTTTCCTGCCTGATTATTAAGACCCCAATCTAATAGCACCCAAGATTTCTCTGTCAGGAAAAAAATATTCTGAATGAATTCTTAGGTCTAATAGCAAGGAGAGTCACTTTTACTTCTTTTTGATTCCTGTACCTGTATATTATAATATGGAAGAAATAGCACTATGTTTAGGTTGCTGATTACATAACCTATATTCTGTATAATAGCACTCCCACATTTCTTGGCATTTATTTCACAACAGTACTGTAACTGAGTCTCTTAATAGGCTACTTTTTACTGTTCTCTCAGGCTAGCTCCTTCAGGATGATGGGTTATAGGGTAAGACCAGTGATTCTATGCATAACAATTATTACATCTCTTTTGCAGTAAAATAAGTTACCCAGTAATGAGAAGTGTTATATTGAGTATGCATAGAATAAGGCATCCCATAAGTTCACACATGGTAATGTTGGCAGGGAAAGCAAATCCTTCTCAGAAATGCATGGCTACTCCATTCGCCCAGTGAACAGAAAGCCAACATGAATGGAAAGTCCTTTCTTCTATCCTCCTGGCTCCTAATTTTCCTTTGTTCTTGCTATTGGCAGGAAGCCAGTTTATAAGGGAAAGCCGCAGTTAGAATCTAATCCCAGCAACAACACAATGCTGACTGTAGAAGAGTGGATGCGAGTTTGAGAATCTAGATTAACACTAGATTGACCAGATTAACACTAGAACATTCTACCTTGTAAGCTACTCAGCATTGTATGTAAGTTGAGTATAAAACACCCTCTCATTTATCAAATGATTGCTGAGTACCTACTCGATGTTAGACTTTCTGCTTGATGCTCTGGATAAATTGGTGACCAAAGACAGATGTGTGGATTCTCATTAAGCTTGCATTATCTTCCTAGATATCAACCAAATTGCCACCTTAGTTATGTATAATTGCAAACCAAAAAAGAATATAGGTATATGAAAAAAAACTCATAAATAAACTTGAAATGATTAAAGGAGGAGTTCCCTGAGGAAAAGTGACTTAGCTGAGAGCTAAGGGATTAGCAAGTAGAAGGCTGGTGGTGTTGGAGAAGCATTTTGACAAAGGGAAAGCATGTGCAGAGGCTTGTGGTGGGAGGGAGTGTAGCATATCCATGAAGAACCAAAAGAGCAGAATGTCTGTGCTGCAGAGGTTGCAAGACAAATGCTGAGACATGAAGCTTGCCAGGAAGGCAGGGTGTAGACCCAGAATCTTAACAGGATTTTGGTCTACATGTGCAGCAAAAAAAGTTACTTTTTTTTGACTTTTGATAATTTAAAAATAAAGTTTTTACCTTTTGTGGGGTCTGAGTGGATAAATAGAGATCAGTTAATATGTTAAGTGCCTAATGAATTGCACTCAAATCTTCAGTTATTTATAGAAGGGATATTCACTTCATGGAATACTTTTAGCAAGGCTTAAGAGCCTGACACCTCGAAATTCTGCTAGGTTGACATTTTCTAACTAAGAATTATCAATCTACTCAGGAAATATACTTTTATTTTAATATATTTAAAATTTTTTTAAATGTTTATTTATTTTTGAGAGAGAGAGTGGTGGGGAGAGGCAGAGAGAGAGGGGAACAGAGGATCTGAAGCAGGCTCTGTACTGACAGCAGAGAGCCTGATGTGAGGCTTGAACCCACAAACCATGAGATCATGACCTAAGCTGAAGTCAGATGCTTAACTGACTGAGCCATCCATGTGCCCCTACCTTTATTTTAATATTAACTTGGAGAAGAAAAAGATTATAAGATGAAACATGTATTTTTTTTTTCAAAAAAGAAAAGCATGGAAGTGTTCACCTTTTGTAATTTCCACGTCTTCCTCCCTTAAGTTGGTAACTCTCAAGTATCTTGTTCCACTGTCCCATGTCTCCCGGTAAGCTAGTCCTAAGGTGTACCCTTTCTTCCTTTTATGTTCATGGTCACATTCTAGAAATCTAAATAGTGTCATTATTATCTAATTAAGAACCACATAAAACAGGAAAAAACAAATATTACTGAAGAGTCCCCCTATGCCTTCCCCCTTCCCTCTGATTCCCAGCTTTCACATGTAGTAGTTTGGAATTCACAAATAGAATTTGCTATGTGAAACCTGGTAGAAAAATTTTAATAAATGTTAATGATCATGGATAAATGCTCCACAACTTACATATAGAGCAGAGGGAACTATAAATATCATTTAAATAAAGCAAGATGAGACAGCTTTTAATATTAAGGAATTGGGAGCATATGGTATGTTTGCAAAAATCTGGAAATATCCCACTTGGGTCTAGAGAAGGAAATGACGAATTGAAGAGGCTCAAATGGCAAGCTTTTCACTCTGCGTCCTTATATGTCTTTTCTTTGCGCGCGCGCGCGCGCGCGGTGTGTGTGTGTGTGTGTGTGTGTGTGTTTCCTTTCTAGTTTTAACTACTGTTACTTTTATATTGAAAGTCATTTACAGTGACAAAGGATGAGAATTTTATTAAAGAGTTAAATTATTAAATAACAGTGCAAGTTTTCTTTAGAGTTACACTTTTCACCGGACAGCCCTCTTCACTCCACACTACCCCAGGGAAGAATTCTGGACAGAAAGATGAAAATGCTGAGTGGAGCACCTTAGCAGTACATGGTTCAGAAAAATGTGACTGGGAAGTTCTAGACTCACGCCATTTTTTTTTTTTTTTTTTTGCAGTGTAGAAATGATAACAATGTACATTTCTTCATTGCCTTTTTTCTATAAATTGCTGTGTTGACTGATCCGTGTAATAACTGTATACAGAGTGTGTCACACTTCAGGAGGCTATTACTTCTATCATGTTAAACGAGTAATGCTTGGCAGGTTGTGGGACAAGTGGAAATTAGCAAATTCTATCCATTAGAAAGGTTTTGGTCTGCTCTTCTCCTATGAAGCATCAGACAGGTTCAGGGGCTGATTTCTGTCAACCATTTCCCTCTTTGGGGTCTAGATGGTAAATGATATTTCTAAGAAGGGGCAGCCCCCATCTCAGAATTCCTGTCATTGAGGCAGGACTTTCAGGAATGGCGGGGTGACAGGTATGTTTTTCTTCTATTGGAAAAGTAGTGGTTAATGTCATAATTCTTGACAGATACTTGAGTGTGCCTCAAAATTGGCACAGTCAGAGCCTGCCGATAACTGGTAATTCAGGTTTAGCTTCTGCAAAATTCACTCTTTCCAAGCAGCTCACCTAGAAGCATTTCATTTTTATATTGACTATTTTTGACTGGATGCTTTCACCAAGTTGAAAGATACATGGTAGTTATTATTTGATCAAGGAAATCTGTCGATGTCAAAATTTTCCAGAAAGTTGGCCTAAGAGAGATAGAGTTATCATATGTAAGGTTCCCTTGCCATTGAAGCCTGGCAAATCCTTTCCTGAGGATGATCATCTAGACCATTATTTATATTCCAACAAACCTTTCCTATTTCCCAGATGTCTCATTCTCTTTCTTGAAAAATATCCACATCTTTCCTTCTTTTCATTGAGTGTTTCATCCTAATTTCTTTCTTATTACTCTCTCGAGTTTTTCTCCTCATTCACTTGGCTGAATTGGTTTTCTCAGATTTGAGATTTTAGATGTTCTCAGGGCAGGGCCATATTTTTCTCCTTTATTTTTTACCTTCTTTCCCCCTACCTCTTGTCCCTACATCCTATATCGTGTCTCCAAAAGTTTTTACCTGATATTAAAAATGTGCAAGTGACTTCAATACTCCCTTGAAATAATATATGTCTGTATAGATGTATATAGACATCTATACAGTATTAGTTTTTTCTACAAAGCTCTTATGTATAACGATCTCATTTGCTCATTTGTTATTATTATATAGTGTTTTCTTTGGAAAAGTTGCTCAAATACACATTTTAAATATCCCACATTGTAATATTTACTATTTTTCTTTATTTGTATATACAAATAAAGAAAAATAGTAAATATTATAATGTAGCATATTTAAAAATATATACATATATATTTGTTTTCACAATATACTTTACCTTTTAGCCAGTTATTCTCTAATGTAAATATCAAAATTTAGTTCACCTTAGGGCTGATTTAGTCTAAACTTATAGAGATCAGAAGACAGAGGCCAAAATGTTAGAGGCCTTCTCCAAAATCATGTAAGTATACTTGTACGGTCAGCACTGGAACTGATAACTTGTTGTATTTGAATGTGCTTTCTTTACACGGTGCTGCTTTTGTTGAATTTTTAATAATTTATACTTATATTTAATAAATAATTTCTGAATTACTTTCAAATTAATTTTTAAAAATCGGCTATCATTCAAAATAATGACCTTTATTAAAATCAAATGGAATAAATACTTGTTTTAGGCCATTTGGGGAACTTTTACATTCATAATAACTAGCTCGTCATTGTTCGTTATTTTTCATTAAGAATGCTATGTTACGACATTAGTTAGTTCCTCCTTCATTGAAAAAGCTTGGGCTGCCATGTCCTTTATACTCAAAATAATAGTCAAAATGGTTACTTTGATATATAATTCTTTTTTACTCATGGGGTGCAGATGCATCTTGTTCCATTCCCTGAAAAAAATCCACAGTAGCACTGCGCTGATATAATTATGGTTTGTTAGTTCTCTACTGCTGCTGCTGCATAACGAAGCACCACAAACTTTGTGACCTAAAATAACACCCATTTATTAGCTCACAGTCTTTACTTCAGAAGCACAGATGAGCTTGACTCCTGTGCCATGTGCCCAGGGAATCACAAGATGGAAAGAAAGGTACAGACCAGCCTGAATGCTTTTCTGGAAGCTCTGGTAAAGAATCCCCTTCAAAATTCATTCTTCTTGTTGGCAAAATTAATTTCTTTGGGGTTGTAAGACTGAGGTTCCCATTTTCTTGTTGGCTGACAGAGAGGGTGCTCTCAGTTGCTGGAGGCTGTCTATTCCTCCTTGTGTGGTCTTCTCCATCTTCTAACCAGAAGTGGCATGTTAAATCATTCTTGTACTTTGAATTTCTCTGGTTTTCTTTTCACCAGCCGGAAAGAAGTCTTTGAATGTAAAGGGCTTGTGTGATTAGATTAGGTCCACCCAGATAATCTAGGAAATCTCTCTATTTTAAGGACAACTGATGAGTAACCTTATTTGCATCTCAAGAGTTTCTTTGGCTGTATAAAGTAAGTATACTTGGTATAGTATCTCAATATATTCAGAGTTCTGGAGATTAAGGAAAGAAATCTTGGGGATTCATTTTTAGAATTCTGTCACAGAATTAACTTTCTTTTCCACTCTATCATCAGAACCCATACTTTCCTCTTCACTTTCTTTTTTTCTTTCTTACCATCTTTTTAAAATTTTAGGTCATTTTTTTTTTTGTGTTTTATTTGGGCATATGTGAATGCCTCCATTATCACCTGACTCTGAAGTATTAACAGGCTGTGCATGTGTGTGTGTGTGTGTGTGTGTGTGTGTGTTCCTGTTCTTATGGTTTATCATTGAGAAATTTCCATAGATCTTGTTCTCCTCTAATTAGTTTGGAATGCCTTCCATTTTGCAGCAGACACTGCTAGGGACTTATCTTCTACTCCTGAAATGCTTCCTGATAATATGGTACACTAAAGAACAGTTGTATCTAGGCAAGGGAGTTGACCATTCCCCTACAATAGTTATAAATATTCTCTGCCCCATTAAAATAGTTCTAGAGAATTGTTAATTACCTTTTCCCAATAGCAGAATTACATTTTAAATTTATATTTTCTAGGTTAAATTTTATCCAAGTTAATCACTGTCCTCAAGACGGTCTAAAGTATTCTTTGTTTGAACTAAGGTATGCTATTTTCTGTATCTATTTTTAATTCCTGAAGAGCATGAATTTAAATCTTAGTTCTACTAAAGGCAACCAACTGAATGGGAAAACAGATTTGCAAATGACATATCTGATAAAAGGTTGGTATCCAAAATATATAAAAAACTGATACAAAAACCTCAAATAATCCAACCAAAAATGGACAGAAGACATGAACAGACATTTCCCTAAAGAAGACATCCAGATGGCCAACAGATATATGAAAAAAATTGTTCAACATCACTCATGATCAGGGAAATGCAGATCAAAACTACAGTGAGGTATCATTTCATACCTGTCAGAATGGCGAAAATCAGAAAACACAAGACACCACACTTGTTGGTAAGGATGTGCAAAAAAAGAACCCTCTTGCACTGTTGGTGGAAATGCAAACTGGTGCAGCCACTGTTGAAAACAGTATGGAGATTTCTCAGAAAGTTAAAAATGAAACTACCCTATATCCAATAATTGCACTGCTGGGTATCTACCTCAAAACACAAAAATGCTAATTCAAAGGGATATACGCACCCCTATGTGTATAGCAGCATTATTTTACAATAGCCAAGTTATGGAAGCAGCCGAAGTGTCCATCGATAGATAAATGGATAAAGAAGATATGGTATATATACACAATGGAATATTATTCGGCCATTAAAAGAATGAAATCTTGCCATTTGCTACAGTATAGGTGGATCTAGAGAGTATAATAGTAAATGAAATAAGTCAGTCAGAGAAAGACAAATATAATATGATTTCACTCATATGTGGAATTTAAAAAACAAAACAAGCAAAAGGGAAAAAAAGAGACAGACTAAGAAAAAGACTCTTAACTATAGAGGAAAGAAGATGGTTACTAGAGGGGAGTTGGGGGGGTGTTGGGTGAAATAGGTGATGGGAATTAAGGCGTGCATTGGCTGTGATGAGCACTGGGTGATGTATGGAATTGTTGAATCACTATATTGTACACTTGATACTAATATAACACTGTATGTTAACTAACTGGAATTAAAATAAAAACTGAATTTTAAAAAAAGAAATCTTAGTTCTGATGAGGTTTTTAAGTCCTCCTCTTTTAGATTCATTTATAAAAATTTGAATGTCTTTAAATTCATCTAAATGTATTTCATAACTGAAGCGCTATTTCCTTTATTTTATACACTCCCTCCTTATTTAGTGCATACAAAATATTAAAGAATATCCGTCATAATCTCATGTAATGTGTCAATTCTCACAACATATCATTCATTAAAAACAATCTCTTTACTTCACAGCTGCTGAATATGTCATTCTACCTCTATTGAAGGTTCCTAGTATATAGTCTCTGTGGATGTGGTTGAATGTTAGAGACAAAAAAGAGCTATTTTCTTCCTCCAAAGACTCATTCCTTTTCTGTTAGAATGTTATTGTTATTGATTTTCATGGAACTCCGGTATAATGTTACTCATATATTTCTGTGTCATGAGACACTACAGATGTGGTTCCTTAGAAAGTGTCTCTTTGTCTGTTTATCAGTCAATCAATCAATCAATCATCTATCTGTAATCTTTTTCTTTTTTTTAACTCCTCACCATTTTTTTTCTTCATAGATTGCCATTTTAATAAACCTTTGAATACATTGGTAACCTTGAAAATATGTAGTGTTAACATTTGTATATTTATTTTTACCTACTAGAGGTTTTGCTCTGTCTATTGCATTTTCACCCACCACAATTTTTTTGCCCCGTGATTTACTTCTATTGTGTTGACACATCCAGTTCATTCTTTCTGACTTCTGGACTGTGTTCTTTAGTGTGTGTCCATCACATTTGACTTAACTATTTCCTTAGTAACGGGATCTAGATTGCCCCGAATTCTTTATACTAATAACACTAGAACCCTGTAACAGTCCCGGACTGCATACAATTAGACTCACTTTACGTAAGAATGAAATGAAGGTCTGTATTGTTTAAGCCACTTGTAATTTTTTTCATTTTATGTGATCATAGCTAAGTCTAAGACATTCATTCACCATTCTCTTGCTTGTAGACTCTGTTTTCTTGTATCATTTTTCATACTCCTGATCCATGATACTCTTGGTAAAAAGGATGAGTCCAATTTTTCAGGCTGCTGGAAACTAGTTGTTTTGGCTCGATGGTCCAAACTCCTTTTTATTCCTGTTGTAGGTAAACACTCTGATATTGCTAGAGCTGTATACTGTCGCTTTGATAGTAACCTGTATTTTCTTTCTTTCTCTTTTTCACAATGTTAGGAAATTCCAAATTTCCCTGTGCAGTCAAAAGTGTATACTCCAAAAATCTAGTAGCCAGCGGCAATTCTGTGAGTTTGATAGAACTATGTGAATAGAATTCCCATTAATACTTTAAAACTACAAATGAGAGGAGAGTAATTTGATTTTGGGGTATAAGTACATGGAAATTGAATTTTGTTCATGGGCAGGTTCTTGTATAATGGATTGTAATGAAAATACCTGTAAATATTTTATATTTGCCTTTAGTTTTATTTCATCTGAGAAGTCATACCTAGAACTCAGAAAATACAACAGAGAATGATGTTTAAGTTAAAGGCAATTATTTTTCATTTAATAATTATCTAGGGCGCTTTCTGTTCTTAGTTCCACATCAAATTGGGAGTCATGACACCCAAAGAAATACAGTAAGAATATTGCCTACACAGCAGCACACAAATGCTTTAGAAAAAAACAAGTGTGCACACAGGTATGAGCTGATGTTCTTTATTCACAGAACCAGCAGGAACAAGGGCATATCTTACTCAAACAGTTGATTAAATATTCTGTGCCAGAGAAAGAAGTTTATATTTTGTATACTTGGTGACCCTCAAGTTGGTTGAAATTGCCTGAAAGTCACATTTTTTTTTTTACCCTGTCTTTTGCTTGCATTTTGATTGGTGATGGCCTTGCCTAAGTGCAATTTATTTTAAAGGTGATTCACGGCCAAGCATGGGAGAGTTGTGAATAGTAGTCTCCCAAGATGTGTAGACAAATATTCTCTTTCTAAAGGATCTCATGTGGTTTTGTGTGAATAACAGATTAACTTTGTCAGTGTATTATTCTGAGAAGCCGGAAACATAGGTTGGAATTCCAGGTAATCTTTTGAATCACAGACCCTTTAAAAATCTGATGGAAACTCTAGACAGTCCATGATGGAAGTGAACATATCAGTTAAAAACAAATGTTTGTAAAAACAGCATTAGGGGAATCATACACCAGTAGGTTCCTCTCATGCACTCCTCTTGAATTTCATGAACCTCCAAGTCGGGGGGGGGGGGGGCGGAGAAAGAGCACTTGCTAGATATGTGACCTTGAGCATTTCATTTCACAGGCTCATTTTATTCATTTGTAATAAGTGGTGCAGTTTGTGGAGAATATGATATTTTTTAAAGTATTTACCAGTCTCCCGTTTTGCTAATTTAAATGACCAAAACATGTCAGCTAAATAGATATTAAATAGCATTTAAAATATGAATGGGCATATAGTTCAGCTAAACTTAAGAATAAATTTAGTCCAACAAGCAAATCAATTGTCTGTGTAGCCTAAGCTTCCAAAAGTGTGTGAGTCTCTGATATCAATGCAAATTACTATAATTATAGCTTTGTATGTTTTGAAAGTTTGTTGACACAGAAAAGAGTCATGCCTACCCCTGCAGAAATGATAATAGCCTCCAATTCATAGGCAAAATTTTTGTTATAATTATTTCAATGTACAAACATGCCTGACGTATGTTAATCATTAATTCAGTCAAGGACAATTTTAAGCATTCTGTTAATTTGTGCATTCCTTTATTGTATAATCAGAGAATCTGTACTTCAAATGAGAACTTCCAAAATTAAGCAGATCCCATTACATTTTTCTATCACGGATGACCAGATGAAGCTATGAATAATGTGTCTACAATTCCACAGAGTCACCCCACAGATGTAGCATGTGCATACTTAGGTGATTGTAAAATATGTTGGCAACGGGAAATTTCCCTTTGGTTGATTGAAGAGGTCCTTCAGCAAGAGAGATGATATTGGGAGATGATATCTGAAGATTTCATAATGGGTCAGGGCATTTTCAGATCAAAACCAAATATATGAAGATGCCCTAATTTTGTCACCAGAACTGGCATACTTTCAGGGGCTGCGGTGGAGGGTCATTCTCAAGAAGAGGTAGTTTCTGGTTGGGTATAAATCCAACAAAATAGTAGAAAAGCATAAACTAATAATACCATAAATAAAATACAACCTTACTTGTATATCATTATTATGTTCTAGTTAAGGTGCTTAGCTATTCACGTGTGTCATCGTCAGAAATTAACTCCCCACTCCAGTCAGACTTTTAACCCCATCATTTCACCAAAACTTAAAGGTGTCCAGTCTCTTACCTCTGATGGCCAGTTTTTTCCCTTTCTTACATATCAGTAGCACTTGACACAGTTGATTGTAATTCTTTCCCTTAATTCTTTCCTTATTTGATTTACAGGATAAACAAACTACTAATTTTCCTCCTAATTCATGAATTGCTGCTTTCTTTTGCTAGTTCCTCTTCTTCTTCCTAACATCTTCATGTTGGAATGCCCTAAGACACAGGTCATAGCTCCCATCACTCCTTTATCTGCCTTCACTCCCTTGTTGGTTTTTTCCTAGTGTCGTCGCTCTAGCTGTATAGGCTGACAACTTCTAATTTATTTTATCCAATTCTTAACCACTGGGCTTATATATCTATTTAGAATTTATCTCAAAATCAATAAGCCTGACACCAATTTCCTGATGTACTCCCTTAAAACTACTGTGCCTGAAGTTCTTCCCCATCACAAGTTATTCAGACAAAACAAAATGAAAGCTGAAGTGTTAATTCCTGAAATTCGGAAAAATATTGTTCAATAATATTGGCTGTATACAGACATTTTTAGATTGGGGTGCCTGGGTGGCTCAGTTGGTTAAGCTTCCGACTTTGGCTCAGGTCATGATCTCGCGGTTTCTGAGTTCAAGCCCTGCATCGGGCTCTGTGCTGACAGCTCAGAGCCTGGAGCCTGCTTCGGATTCTGTGTCTCCCTTCTCTCTGCCTCTCCCGTGCTCGTGCTCTGTCTCTGTTTCTCAATAATAAATAAACGTTAAAAAATATTTTAAAAAATAATAGACGCTTTTAGATAAAAACTAATGAAGTAGTAGTGCGACTGAAGGGAAATTATACCGGGTGGAAAACAAATTTCAGGAAGAAATATGTAGCAGTGGAAACAAAGATATAATTAGAAGATGTCTTTTATTGAAAGTAAAGGATAATTTTTAAATTATTTTTTAAATACACATGATTATTTCATGCAAACATTATAATATTGTATTTTTTTAATGTTTTATTTATTTTTGAGACAGAGAGAGACAAAGCATGAGCAGGAGAGGGTCAGAGAGAGAGGGAGACACAGAATCCGAAGCAGGCTCCAGGCTCTGAGCTGTCAGCACAGAGCCCGACGCGGGGCTTGAACTCACGAACGGCGAGATCATGACCTGAGCCGAAGTCGGACACTTAACCGACTGAACCACCCAGGCGTCCCTATCATATTGTATTATAAGGTTTCGGTGTGTGTAGGTAGAGCATATAACAACCATAGCGTAAAAGTCTAGAAGGGTAAATGGAAATATATGGTTGTATCCTTTCTATATTTTATGTGAATAATAAACTATTAATACTAACTAGACTGAAAAGTTAAGGACATGTATTTTGATCTGTTAAGAATATATATTCTAATTGCTAGAGTAACCTATAAAAAGAATGCAATCAAGTATAGCTAAAAAGCCAATAGATAACTAAAATTGACTTATAAAAATATTCAATTAATTTAAAACAAGAAGGAAAGAGCAGCAGGACAAACAAATACAGAGAGGGCAAAAAGTGGTAAATCCAGCCAAATTAATTTAATGGAAGCACACCAATTAAAAGGGAAAGACTTTCAGCTTGAAAAAAAACCAAAATCCAACTATATGCTACTTCAAGAGATTGTGTGTGTGTTTGTGTGTGTACACATACATACACAGCTAGGATGTTCAAAGTACAGACAGATAAAAAAATTACCATGCAAAGTATAAGCATAAAAAAGCTAGAATGAAAATTTTCATGTGCTATTAAGAGAAATACAATAAAAGCAGGCAAAGAAAAAAAAGACACATTATGCACAATGTAACAAAGGGAAGAATGCCTACAATATTCTCATCAGACCCTGTGTAATATTAAAAGGATGGGGAAAGATCTATAATGAAAACACTAAGCCTGAAACATTGGAGTGGCTGTTTTCAAGTGTTGAAAGACAAAAACAAAACAAAATGGTCAATCTAGAATTCTATCCATCAACAAAGTGAGAAAAAACTTTATTAGCTAAACAGAAGCTGAAAGAATTTGTGGCCCGTAGTAGACCTATACTACAAGAAGTATAAAAATAAGTTCAATTGGAGGATGAAAAATAATACGAGAAAGAAGCTTGGATCTATACAAGGGAATGAAGAACTCTTGGTTACTATGCATATGAATACAAAAGACTTATTTTCTCCTCTAAATCTTCAATTTCTTTAAAAGACAATCTACTCTTTAAGCAAAAATAATATTTTTTTAAGAGTTTATAATACATCAAGGAAAATATGAATGAAAACAATAGCAGAGAGCCTAGAAAGGGAGTATTAAATTATGTCGTCATCAGTTCTTACACTATACATGAAATGGAATATCATGTGAAGGCAGTCTTTTATAAGTCAAAGTTACATATCTTAAAACTGTAAAGTGGCAACTACAAAATAAAACAAAGTATAGGTAAGTAGTCAAGAGTGTAGATAAAATAGAGTACTAAAAACTACTTAAGAGTCTGCTCCAGCCATGGAGGATTAATTGCCCCCTGTCCATAAGCAACTAGAAAAACAGACAAAACATATGAATCAGCTGTTTTCACACACTGGACAATAGGCAGGACTGTTATCATTGAGAGAAGGAAACCAACAGAAGGAATCCTACAATTTCCCTAGCTTACTGCCCAGGAGGCAGTTTCTCGGCTGCAGTGCAGTGAGTGGTTAAACAAAGAGAACAGGATTGTTTTGTAAAGAAAGTTCAGGGAGTTTGAGATGATTCCAGGCTAGAATTATCAGGGCAAACTATGGAAAAGGAGGGAGGTGCACAGAACGAGCTTCAAAGATAGGTGAGGTGGGGAGGAGCCCTCATATTTTGACTGAGTTCTAATCCTCATGATCATCAAAGGCCATGAGGTAGGGGAAGGAACAAGAAAGCACTGTTCTCAACAACTCCAAGAACTCATGTTGTTCTGGGACATGCTCTGTTCCATGCATTTCCACCAGCATGAACAGAGAGAACTTGTAATACGTGAGCCTTGGTAGAGTCTTGAGTAGGATATTACCTCACTAGTGGGGTTAACGGAGCTGTAGGCCAGAGATGACTTTGGATCTAAAGTCCTACTGAATGGTGAGAGCCTCATGAACAGATTATGTAGAGGTGACTCTCATTGTCCTAACCAACAACCAGCACCAACAGCTGGGCTGCGAGTGAGACTATCTTGGACTTTCCAGCCCCAGCTAGATTCCCAACTGAATGGAGCTACATGAGTGACCCTAGAAAACACCACATGGAGTACAAGAACTATCAGTTAAAGTCAGGTAGTACACAGAATCATGAAAAATAAGAAATCATTGTTCTTCCAAGCAATTGGATTTTGAGGTACTTTGTTACACAGAAGTACATAAGTGAAAATAGTATTTGCTCTTTTGAAGTGGCCCAGGAGGAGAATGAAACATGAAATATCTTCCAGAACGTGAAACTGAGAACTACAGAAAAGAATGTATTAAGGCACTATTCCCAGGGAGAGCAGAACTAGGGCTTATTCAAGGAACAGTCTGTTTTTACAGGATAGGGGGTCCTAGGGACATTTGCCCACTGGGATTTCCCTTTATCTATGGAAGTGTTTCCTGGAGTTATTCTGTCCCTTTTGCACTGCTTAATGTTGCATGTATAGGGAACAGATAATCTTTCTATTTAGTTTCTATTTAGTTGATAAGTCTCTGGGTCATGAGGAACCACATCTGGCCTTCAAGTATACTTTCGACTTTATGCCTCTCCTTTCCATGACAAGATTATTTTTCCTAACCTATTGATATTGTCTTAGACCAAAGACATGATTTATGCAATGGGCCATGGGTAGCAAGAACAGTGTTCAAGTACCGAGTCTAGGCCTTAAGAAACATCACATAAGGTTTGGCTTGCCCTCTCTAGGAGCTTCAGATCTCTGCCATGAAAAGAATGGGACTCAGCTAGCTACCTACTGCCCTTTCAGCCTTGACTGCAGCATGAATCAAGAGAAACAAAGTCCAGAAGCTCTGTAGATACACAGACTGAAGTTGTGCCATGCTTAACCTGATACATAGACAGAGTGGAGAAAACATGCTTCTGGTTGGGTACCACTGAGATTTTGTGGTTATTTGTCAGAAAGCACTATTGCAGCAATATTGGACTCTTAAGACATATTTCTCTATACTTTCTCCCTCAGATAGATCTAGGAATTCAGCTAAAATTGTGTTCTTTAGAAGCTCATACTATAAATTGTATATGGTGTGAATAACAAAAGAAGAAATAGACAAAGACTCACCTGTATGTGGGGCAAATTTAGTTACTAAAATTAGTAACTAAATTTGCCGGTCCCTGGCCCAAGTAATCTTTGCACTCATAATCAAATATATTACGATATAAAGTGTGGATATGTCTGTGCTCTGATAATCACTTTTATTTGCGTGAGTTTGGAAAAGTTAATGGTAGGAGTGGGGTTTCAGAAAGGTCTTGAATGATAGCAGAGGACTGAGCAGGTTATGGGAAATACGATATGCTCGAATAAATTAGACATTCTCTTTTACTGTTATAACACATTGCAATTTGCAGTTAGTTGAAGTCTCTGTTGACATGTTTTTCAAGGTTCATCAAGAGCTTCTTGCAAAAATGAGGTTTGTAAGCTGATGCACTCATTCCAAGGATGTAGCTGCTGTGATAGTGTCTCTGATATTTGAGCTATACCTTCACTTTACAATAATGCCACCCTATATTAGTTGGGTCCCAAAGTTAATGAGTTTCAAAACCACTCCTGAGACTTACTTACCATTAGCAAAGAGGAATATGTAGAAATGAGACACATAGTCTAAGAAGATGGCAGAAAGATGAGACTTAAGTCTGAGATAGAGATTGATTTGAACTCCATAGGCTGCCAGCAAACTTTGAAAATTGCAGAACTATTTGCTAATCTAAATCTTATTAAGTCCAGCTGCTTATACCCTTTTACTTTCTGTTTCTGAGGTTTAAAGCCTCATCTCCTATGATGTTTCTTCCAACCTTTGTTCAGTAAACATTGTGTGCCCAGGACTTTAATGAGGCCCAATAAATAGGAGAAGGAAAAGAAGTATGATAGAGGTTCCCTGCACCAGTGTCTGCCCTTAAAAAATTATACAGACTAGTTTTTGAGAGTCAGATAAGAACTGTTATCTTTCTCCTTTACAAGCTCTCTGATAGTTTACCTGAATTTGAATACAAATAGTTTTTCTTTGAGAAGGTTTCATTAAGCCAGAGGGACTATTACTTTGTACATACTTACGTCCCTCGCCTGGATGGACCATGATTGATGCCCTCTATTACATGTCATTAGTATTCACGGTGGTACTGGTATACCCGTTAAGAGAGAAAGTCTGGAGAAAATATCCAAGACTCTTACAAACTTGAATGCATTACAGATAGCTAACCCCTTTCCCTTTCCTCTTGCTGTTCAGAATTGGAGCAGACTTTGATTTTAAAGCTGTTTCAAGAGGGGTAAAAAAAAAAATGTAAGTGCACACACACACACACACACACACACACACACACACGAAGTAAAACTCCAATAGAGAAATAGATTCAACACAATAATGTATACCCAGTAACAGATTTGTAGAAGATTTATAATCCAAAATGATGTAAAGCAGCCTCAGCCCATTTCTTCATTTCTGTGGCCCAGATCTTTCTACTCATTACTGGAATACATAGTTATGGTACTCAACACCCCTGTATTTCAAAATGGGAATGTGAAGGAACAGCAGTTTTCTCCTATCCTCTATGAAGAACTGAAGAAGCATTTATTGTTTGAATTTCCTTGATTTTTTTTTTTTTTTTTGCTCATCACATGCTGCTTAATTATGTATTGCTTCTGTCTCATAAGTAATCGTTTCAAATAACACACTGGCCCATGTTAAGGAAATGATTCATCTTCCTAATGTATTTGAAACTATGGTTTGCAGCACTATTTTAGACACTACATTATAATTCTGTGTTATGCAAAACATCTTTGGAGGCTAAAATTAATGTAGATAAAAAGCTTATGCAACAGGAAAAATGAACACAGGGCAAAGCAAAGCAAAAATAAACCCCTCCTTCCTGATTCTTCTGCAGTCAATGAGACTGCACATTTAACATCCTCATATACTCCCAGACATAGCAAGGCCTTTTATGCATTAAAGAAAGGGGTGGGGGGACCTGAATACAAAAGGCTTTTACCTCCTGTTTTTCCTTCTGTGTCTCCTTCTACAAGTCCTCTTTGTGTGATGTAGAGATTGTACAACTTCTGCAAGAAGAAAAAAAGAAGAAATTTTTATGCCAGTTTGTATGACCAAATTAATTTTGACTATTTTGTCAATTCATAGTCTCCAGGTCAACAAGAAGAAAGCATGAAAAATTAAAGTCAGAAAATTATAGACCATTAAATACAGAGTGATGACATATATTTATGAGTTAATTTCTCTTCACAGAGTCCAAAGGAGATAGAAAGTTGATGGATGTCCAGAAACTGAAAAGCACAGTGTTAATGAGCACAATATTTTTTATTTTTTACACAAACTAACACAAGTACTGTTTTTCCAAGTAGTAGTCTCACATTTAAGTAACAAGTATATGTGCAGAGATGATTTATACCATGCATAATACATAAAAATTGAGTTTCTCCAATTCTGTCATCTAACACTATATTTAATCAAGAGGACAATAGCAGTTAGAGCATAGCTGAACAACATTTTTAGTACTATGATTTTTAGATGCAAATGTTTAGAGTTTTAGGCCTGGAAGATACTGACAAAGGTTAAAGGGGGAAAGCCTATAGAAACAAAGAGAAGAAATTCATACATATTGTAAAACCTCTAGGCATGGTTTAAAGAAAGAAAGAAAAACATATTAAGTACTCAAATACTTTTGTGAGTAAGAGGAATCACAAAATGATTCCACTTTGAAACAACAAAACTCACAGTTTTACAGGTGAGTTAATTGTAAGGTTTTATATCAAGATAAATGCAGAAACGTTTAACAATAAAGGAATCCCTGTGAAATGTAAGATTCCCACAGAAGAAGAAAGAGGAAATAAGTAGCATAAAACAGGAAATAAGAACCTGGATAAATGGAAATGTGGCAACAGAACCAATAAGAAGACAATTTTATAGCTCCCAAAATCTTCAAAGGAAGACTCTGTATCTTTAGAGGAAGATATATTCTTTCCCCATGTTTATTCTCTCACAATCTTTCAAACTCAATCTCTTTTAGTAACAGGGTGTTTTCTTTGTTTATTTGTTGTTTGTTCTTTGTTCTTATTGTTTGTTGTGTGGTTGCCATCAACCCCTTAACATTATGCCTGACTCACGTGTGAGGCTGCCTTACCCAAGATTTACTCTGCTAACCACGTTTCCTCTATCAAATCAAGAAATAGAAGAGTTAACAGTCAGAAAATGTGGAATTCCTATATAAAGAAAGGAAATCATGATATCCTAAGTTTTAAAAAATTCTTATTTTCAAAATACTTTTATTTATGTTATTTATCAGAGTGATAATAAGATATTTACAGTTGGATAACACATCTATTTCACATTTGAATAAAATAAGGCTTAGACAAGGGTAAGTGACTTGACCATGCTCATAGACAATAGAGCCAACTCTTGATTCCAAGCTATGTCTAACTTCATTAAGCATCTTTGCTGTATAACTAATTATCCTCAAGCGGCTTAAAATAGCACTGAACATTTACTGTGTTTACCAGTTTCTGTGGGTTAGGAATTTGAGAGTGGCTTAGCCGGGTGGTCCTGGTTCAGGGTCTTCTGTCAGTTTGCAGTTTGGATACTGGTCGTAACTGCATTCATCTGAAGGCTTACCTAGTGCTGGAGAATCTATTTCCAAGGTGGCTCATCCATGTGACTTTCATGTTGGAGCTGGCTTTTGGTAGGAGGCCTCAGTTACTCATCATGTGGACCACTACATTATGGCTACTTAAGGGTGTTCACAACCTGGCAGCTAGCTTCTTGCAGACAAGTGCTCCAAGACAGAAGCCGTGTGCTTTTTCTACTTAGCCTCTGAAGTCATCCCCCAACATTTTTTGCAATATCCTTTTCATTACATAGATCAGTCTTATCTAATGTAGGGGGTGGGAAGGGATTATTGGAAGCCATCTTGAAGGCTGCCTAACAAAAGTAACTATACCATAAGTTTACTTTGTGATTCATTACTATCCTTTTTTACTTCCATTTCTAGAATTAAAAATATATGTATATTTTAGACAGAAAGAGAGTAGGAGCGGGGGGGGGGGGGAGAGAGAAAGAGAGAGAGAGAGAGAGAATGAATCTTAAGTAGACTTCACATTCAGCATGGAGCCCAACATAGGGGCTGGTATCATGATCTGAGCTGAAATCAAGAGTGGGACACTCAACCAACTGAACCACCCAGGAGCCCCCATTTCTAGATTTTTGGTTTTGTTTTTGTTCTTGTTTTTTTAAAAAAGTGTATAATCATTTGGGTGGTAACTTCACATACTTGCTTTCTTCTTTACCATTTGTCTTATATAGAGAAACCAGACATAAGCTCCCTGCAGGCAAGCACTGGAACTTTCACCTTTTAACTACATATGGATTCTGTTAGAATATTTTGAGCATAATGGGTTCTCCACTGACCCCGATTAAAAGAACAACTAAATGGGAGTGGGTAAATTCATGAAATTGAGATATTGAATTTGTCAGCTATGTCAGAATCAGGTTTAAAAGTATAGGGTTTCAGATTTCAACTCAAGAGTGCCAGAATTTGTTGCCAGGAGGAAGGTTCCCAGCAGGTCAGATTGGCCTACCATCTCAAAACCCCAGCACAAGCAGCTGCTTTCATCTCTTTTGGGTTTATTAGTCTTCCTATTTCAGATAATTTATTACTTTCTGCGTGAAAATCATGTAAAAAAAGTGATGACACAATAACATAATAAAACTAAAGTATTCCAGAAGAAAATGAACAGAAAATGTTCATTTTTCTATGAATTAGCACCTTCCTGAAATAATACAAGGAACATATTGACTTAAATAACTCCTTGTCATGGAAACACTAAATTGATTTCAGGTAGTTTAGGATGCTTTGGAAGATTGTGCATTATAATGAGAATCAATTGCTAGGAGGAAGGTCAGAGACTTTTTCTCTTCTTAGAAACAAGTAAAATGACTCTTTGCATTAATTCCATATGTTTGTGTTTCAAAACAGGGAAATATTTTTTCCAAAATAGATTCTTCTTACTCCCTAATGAGCCCAAGTTGGTTTTGATGAAGAAGAGGCAAAGAGAACACTGGGAAGAACAAAGAAATGGAACAAAATAGAAATTTTTAAAATTAAGAAAGTTAAAAACATAAAAAAGCTCCAGTAATGTCTTTTTTAAAAAACTTTTTCAATGTTTATTTATTTTTGAGACAGAGAGAGACAGAGCATGAACGGGGGAGGGTCAGAGAGAGAAGGAGACACAGAATCTGAAACAGGCTCCAGGCTCTGAACCATCAGCACAGAGCCCAACGCGGGGCTCAAACTCACGGACCGCGAGATCGCGACCTGAGCCGAAGTCGGATGCTTAACCAACTGAGCCACCCAGGCGCCCCCAGTAATGTCTTTTAGGAGACTATTAACAAAAGTCTTCATCATCCCTCTCTAACTGACAGTCCTGCAGTAGATCACTTTCTAAACACAGGCTTAAAATTGGGAAATCACCAAGACCACCACACAGACCAGTTCTATTAATCCCCCACCCAGCTCCACGTACACATCTTTATTTTGTTTTAAGATGAAATATGGCCTTTTGTAGCAGCGTGGATGGAACTGGAGAGTGTTATGCTAAATGAAATAAATCATACAGAGAAAGACAGATACCATATGTTTTCACTCTTATGTGGATCCTGCGAAACTTAACAGAAGACCATGGGGGAGGGGAAGGAAAAAAAAACAAGGTAGAGAGGAAGGGAGCCAAACCATAAGAGACTCTTAAAAACTGAGAATAAACTGAAGGTTGATGGGGGGTGGGTGATGGGCATTGAGGAGGGCACCTGTTGGGAGGAGCACTGGGTGTTGTATGGAAACCAATTTGACAATAAATTCCATATAAAAAATGACTTTACTGAGGTATAATTGACTTATAATGCACATATTTAAAGTGTATTTTGACAGATGTATATACCTGTGAAATTATCAACAGAATGAAGATAATGAACATGTCCATAACTCCCCACAGTGCCTGTGTGCTACTCGTTACTGTCTCCTTCAGGTCACTCTCACCCTCTCACTGTCTGAACCTCTGGCAGCCACACTGATCTGTTTTCTCTCTCTATAAATTCATTTTTGTTTTCTAGAATTCTACATAAGCAGAAGGAATCAAATAGAATGTACTATTTTTTGGTCTAGCTATAATATAATAGTTATTATATATAATATTAACATGCAATTATTTTAAGGTTCATTCATGTTGAAGCATGTTCCAAAAATTTATTCACTTTTCTTTTTAAAAAATTTTTTTTATTTTTTGAGACACACACACACACATACACACACACACACACACACACACACACACACACAGAGTGTGAGCAGGGAGGGGCAGAGGGGGAGGGAGACACAGAATCTGAAGCAGGCTCCAGGCTCTGAAGTGTCAGCACAGAGCCTGATGCGGGGCTCGAACTCACGAGCTGCAAGATCGTGACCTGAGCTGAAGTCAGACACTTAACTGACTGAGCCACCCAGGTGCCCCCAAAATTCATTCACTTTTCTTGCTGAGGAGTACTTCATTGTATGGATATACCATAATTCATTTATCACTTACCTATTGATGGATATTTATTTGGGTTGTTTCTAGTTACTGGTTGTTGCAAATAAACCTGCTGTGAACATTTGTGTTCAAGTCTTTGTATGAACAGATACTTTCATTCGTCTTGGTGAAATACCTCGGAATGAAAGGGCGGAGTTTATTGGCAGGTATATGTTTATTATTTTAAGAACTGCTACATTGTTTTCCAAAGTGATTGTGCCATCTTCATTCCTACTAGGAGTATATCAAAGTTCCAGTTGCTCTAAATCCTCAACAACACTTGGTGGTGTCAGTCCTTTAAAATTTTAGCCATTCTGTTAGTGGGTGGCACTGTGTCATCCTATGTTTAATTTGCATTGCCCTAGTGACTGTGACGTAGAACATCTTTCTGTGTGCTCGTTTGTTATTCACACATGCTCCTGAAGAAGTATCACTTCAGATATTTTGGCCCTATTTTATTATCATTTTATTATTATTGAGTTTTGAGTATTTACAAGAATATTTTGGGTATGAGTTCATTATCAGACATATGGCTTGCAAGTATTTTCTCCCAGTACGTGGCTTATCTTTTCATTCTCTTAACACTGTCTTTCAAAGAGTAGAAGTTCTAAATTTTGATGGAGTCCAGTCTATAATTTTGTTTTTTTTTTATGGATAATGCCTTTGATATTATCCCTAATTCAATGTTTCCCTCATACAAGTTCAGAAGGTATAGTATTTCTGCTTATTATGGAATTCCAGGTGCACAAGTATTTTGTACTGTCAGCACTCTGTCTCCTGCCTCACTCCTCTGGATGATTTTAAGGTTTTCTCTTTACCGTTGATTTTAGGCAATTTGGTTAGGATGTGCCTTGATGTAGTTTTCCTTGCATTTGTAGCCCTTGACCTTCTTAGATCTATAGACTTATAGTTTCATTACATTTTGAAGGATTTTTGGCTATTGAATCTTCACATATTTCTCAGTCTCTACCCCACCCATTCTTCTCCTTCAGGGCCTCCAAGTGCATCTGAATTGGGTTGCTTCTGTTTTAACGTTTTAATAATTCTTATCTCTATATAACTTTTCTGTGTGGAATCAGAAGAATACAACTTCTATTACATGCATGTGTAGCTACTTGAAACTGTCCACAGATTCCACCTACACCTGCCTAAATAACCCAGAAAACCGCCAGAGGATTAGCAGAACAGAGTCACCGGACCCAAGTGCAGACGAGAGGCCCACGGAAGAGGGTAGGAAGGGCGGCGAGGCGGTGCGCGCTCCACGGACTGGCGGGAGGGAGCCGGGGCGGAGGGGCGGCTCGCCAGCCAAGCAGAGCCCCCGAGTCCGGCTTGCAAAAGCGGAGGGGCCTGACGGACTGTGTTCCCACAGCAAGCGCGACTTAGCGTCTGGGAGGTCATAAGTTAACAGCTCTGCTCGGAAAGCGGGAAGGCTGGAGAACAAAGGGAGGGTGAGCTGCGGAGCCCCCGGACGACAGAGCTCAGTTTGGTGGGGAACAAAGGCGCTCGCCAGCGCCATCTCCCCCGCCCATCCCCCAGCCAAAATCCCAAAGGGAACCGGCTCCGGCCAGGGAAATTGCTCGTTCCGCGCGAACACCCAACTCTGTGCTTCTGCGGAGCCAAACCTCCGGCAGCGATCTGACTCCCTCCCGCTGCCACAGGGCCCCTCCTGAAGTGGATCACCTAAGGAGAAGCGAGCTAAGCCTGCCCCCCCTGCCACCGTGCACCTTGCCTTCCCACCCCAGCTAATACGCCAGATCCCCAGCATCACAAGCCTGGCAGTGTGCAAGTAGCCCAGACGGGCCACGCCACCCCACAGTGAATCCCGCCCCTAGGAGAGGGGAAGAGAAGGCACACACCAGTCTGACTGTGGCCCCAGCGGTGGGCTGGGGGCAGACATCAGGTCGGACTGCGGCCCCGCCCACCAACTCAGTTATACACCACAGCACAGGGGAAGTGCCCTGCAGGCCCTCACCACACCAGGGACTATCCAAAATGACCAAGCGGAAGAATTCCCCTCAGAAGAATCTCCAGGAAATAACAACAGCTAATGAGCTGATCAAAAAGGATTTAAATAATATAACAGAAAGTGAATTTAGAATAATAGTCATAAAATTAATCGCTGGGCTGGAAAACAGCATACAGGACAGCAGAGAATCTCTTGCTACAGACATCAGGGGACTAAGGAACAGTCACGAGGAGCTGAAAAACGCTTTAAAGGAAATGGAAAACAAAATGCAAACTACCACAGCTCGGATGGAAGAGGCAGAGGAGAGAATAGGTGAACTAGAAGATAAAGTTATGGAAAAAGAGGAAGCTGAGAAAAAGAGAGATAAAAAAATCCAGGAGTATGAGGGGAAAATTAGAGAACTAAGTGATACACTAAAAAGAAATAATATACGCATAACTGGTATCCCAGAGGAGGAAGAGAGAGGGAAAGGTGCTGAAGGGGTACTTGAAGAAATACTAGCTGAGAACTTCCCTGAACTGGGGAAGGAAAAAGGCATTGAAATCCAAGAGGCACAGAGAACTCCCTTCAGACGTAACTTGAATCGATCTTCTGCACGACATATCATAGTGAAACTGGCAAAATACAAGGATAAAGAGAAAATTCTGAAAGCAGCAAGGGGTAAACGTGCCCTCACATATAAAGGGAGACCTATAAGACTCGTGACTGATCTCTCTTTTGAAACTTGGCAGGCCAGAAAGAATTGGCACGAGATTTTCAGGGTGCTAGACAGCAAAAATATGCAGCCGAGAATCCTTTATCCAGCAAGTCTGTCATTTAGAATAGAAGGAGAGATAAAGGTCTTCCCAAACAAACAAAAACTGAAGGAATTTGTCACCACTAAACCAGCCCTACAAGAGATCCTAAGGGGGACCCTGTGAGACAAAGTACCAGAGACATCACTACAAGCATAAAACATACAGACACCACAATGACTCTAAACCCGTATCTTTCTATAATAACACTGAATGTAAATGGATTAAATGCGCCAACCAAAAGACATAGGGTATCAGAATGGATAAAAAAACAAGACCCATCTATTTGCTGTCTACAAGAGACTCATTTTAGACCTGAGGACACCTTTAGATTCAGAGTGAGGGGATGGAGAACTATTTATCATGCTACTGGAAGCCAGAAGAAAGCTGGAGTAGCCATACTTATATCAGACAAACTAGACTTTAAATTAAAGGCTGTAACAAGAGATGAAGAAGGACATTATATAATAGTTACAGGGTCTATCCATCAGGAAGAGCTAACAATTATAAATGTCTATGCACCGAATACCGGAGCCCCCAAATATATAAAACAATTACTCATAAACAGAAGCAACCTTATTGATAAGAATGTGGTAATTGCTGGGGACTTTAACACCCCACTTACAGAAATGGATAGATCATCTAGACACACGGTCAATAAAGAAACAAGGGCCCTGAATGAGACATTGGATCAGATGGACTTGACAGATCTATTTAGAACTCTGCATCCCAAAGCAACAGAATATACTTTCTTCTCGAGTGCACATGGAACATTCTCCAAGATAGATCATATACTGGGTCACAAAACAGCCCTTCATAAGTTTACCAGAATTGAAATTATACCATGCATACTTTCAGACCACAATGCTATGAAGCTTGAAATCAACCACAGGAAAAAGTCTGGAAAACCTCCAAAAGCGTGGAGGTTAAAGAACACCCTACTAACGAATGAGTGGGTCAACCAGGCAATTAGAGAAGAAATCAAAAAATATATGGAAACAAACGAAAATGAAAATACAACAATCCAAACGCTTTGGGACGCAGCGAAGGCAGTCCTGAGAGGAAAATACATTGCAATCCAGGCCTATCTCCAGAAACAAGAAAAATCCCAAATACAAAATCTAACAGCACACCTAAAGGAAATAGAAGCAGAACAGCAAAGGCAGCCTAAACCCAGCAGAAGAAGAGAAATAATAAAGATCAGAGCAGAAATAAACAATATAGAATCTAAAAAAACTGTAGAGCAGATCAACGAAACCAAGAGTTGGTTTTTTGAAAAAATAAACAAAATTGACAAACCTCTAGCCAGGCTTCTCAAAAAGAAAAGGGAGATGACCCAAATAGATAAAATCATGAATGAAAATGGAATGATTACAACCAATCCCTCAGAGATACAAACAATTATCAGGGAATACTATGAAAAATTATATGCCAACAAATTGGACAACCTGGAAGAAATGGACAAATTCCTGAACACCCACACTCTTCCAAAACTCAATCAGGAGGAAATAGAAAGCTTGAACAGACCCATAACCAGCGAAGAAATTGAATGGGTTATCAAAAATCTCCCAACAAATAAGAGTCCAGGACCAGATGGCTTCCCAGGGGAGTTCTACCAGACGTTTAAAGCAGAGATAATACCTATCCTTCTCAAGCTATTCCAAGAAATAGAAAGGGAAGGAAAACTTCCAGACTCATTCTATGAAGCCAGTATTACTTTGATTCCTAAACCAGACAGAGACCCAGTCAAAAAAGAGAACTACAGGCCAATATCCCTGATGAATATGGATGCCAAAATTCTCAATAAGATACTAGCAAATCGAATTCAACAGCATATAAAAAGACTTATTCACCATGATCAAGTGGGATTCATTCCTGGGATGCAGGGCTGGTTCAACATTCGCAAATCAATCAACGTGATACATCACATTAACAAAAAAAAAGAGAAGAACCATATGATCCTGTCAATCGATGCAGAAAAGGCCTTTGACAAAATCCAGCACCCTTTCTTAATAAAAACCCTTGAGAAAGTCGGGATAGAAGGAACATACTTAAAGATCATAAAAGCCATTTATGAAAAGCCCACAGCTAACATCATCCTCAACGGGGAAAAACTGAGAGCTTTTTCCCTGAGATCAGGAACACGACAGGGATGCCCACTCTCACCGTTGTTGTTTAACATAGTGCTGGAAGTTCTAGCATCAGCAATCAGACACCAAAAGGAAATCAAAGGCATCAAAATTGGCAAAGATGAAGTCAAGCTTTCGCTTTTTGCAGATGACATGATATTATACATGGAAAATCCGATAGACTCCACCAAAAGTCTGCTAGAACGGATACATGAATTCAGCAAAGTTGCAGGATACAAAATCAATGTACAGAAATCAGTTGCATTCTTATACACTAACAATGAAGCCACAGAAAGACAAATAAAGAAACTGATCCCATTCACAATTGCACCAAGAAGCATAAAATACCTAGGAATAAATCTAACCAAAGATGTAAAGGATCTGTATGCTGAAAACTATAGAAAGCTTATGAAGGTAATTGAAGAAGATTTAAAGAAATGGAAAGACATTCCCTGCTCATGGATTGGAAAAATAAATATTGTCAAAATGTCAATACTACCCAAAGCTATCTACACATTCAATGCAATCCCAATCAAAATTGCACCAGCATTCTTCTCGAAACTAGAACAAGCAATCCTAAAATTCATATGGAACCACAAAAGGCCCCGAATAGCCAAAGGAATTTTGAAGAAGAAGACCAAAGCAGGAGGCATCACAATCCCAGACTTCAGCCTCTACTACAAAGCTGTCATCATCAAGACAGCATGGTATTGGCACAAAAACAGACACACAGACCAATGGAATAGAATAGAAACCCCAGAACTAGACCCACAAACATATGGCCAACTCATCTTTGACAAAGCAGGAAAGAACATCCAATGGAAAAAAGACAGCCTCTTTAACAAATGGTGCTGGGAGAACTGGACAGCAACATGCAGAAGGTTGAAACTAGACCACTTTCTCACACCATTTACAAAAATAAACTCAAAATGGATAAAGGACCTAAATGTGAGACAGGAAACCATCAGAACCTTAGAGGAGAAAGCAGGAAAAGACCTCTCTGACCTCAGCCGTAGCAATCTCTTACTCGACACATCCCCAAAGGCAAGGGAATTAAAAGCAAAAGTGAATTACTGGGACCTTATGAAGATAAAAAGCTTCTGCACAGCAAAGGAAACAACCAACAAAACTAAAAGGCAACCAACGGAATGGGAAAAGATATTTGCAAATGACATATCGGACAAAGGGCTAGTATCCAAAATCTATAAAGAGCTCACCATACTCCACACACGAAAAACAAATAACCCAGTGAAGAAATGGGCAGAAAACATGAATAGACACTTCTCTAAAGAAGACATCCAGATGGCCAACAGGCACATGAAAAGATGTTCAGCGTCGCTCCTTATCAGGGAAATACAAATCAAAACCACACTCAGGTATCACCTCACGCCAGTCAGAGTGGCCAAAATGAACAAATCAGGAGACTATAGATGCTGGAGAGGATGTGGAGAAACGGGAACCCTCTTGCACTGTTGGTGGGAATGCAAATTGGTGCAGCCGCTCTGGAAAGCAGTGTGGAGGTTCCTCAGAAAATTAAAAATAGACCTACCCTATGACCCAGCAATAGCACTGCTAGGAATTTACCCAAGGGATACAGGAGTACTGATGCATAGGGGCACTTGTACCCCAATGTTCATAGCAGCACTCTCAACAATAGCCAAATTATGGAAAGAGCCTAAATGTCCATCAACTGATGAATGGATAAAGAAATTGTGGTTTATATACACAATGGAATACTACGTGGCAATGAGAAAAAATGAAATATGGCCTTTTGTAGCAACGTGGATGGAACTGGAGAGTGTGATGCTAAGTGAAATAAGCCATACAGAGAAAGACAGATACCATATGGTTTCACTCTTATGTGGATCCTGAGAAACTTAACAGGAACCCATGGGGGAGGGGAAGGAAAAAAAAGAGGTTAGAGTGGGAGAGAGCCAAAGCATAAGAGACTGTTAAAAACTGAGAACAAACTGAGGGTTGATGGGGGTGGGAGGGAGGGGCGGGTGGGTGATGGGTATTGAGGAGGGCACCTTTTGGGATGAGCACTGGGTGTTGTATGGAAACCAATTTGTCAATATACTTCATATAAAAAAAAAAAAAAAAAAAAAAAGAAACTGTCCACAGCTCACTGATGTTATGTTCTTTTTCTTGTCTTTAATCTTTTTTTCTGTCTTTCATTTAGTTCATTTCTGTTGCTATGCATTCAATTTCACCATTTTCCTACTGCAATATCAAATTTTTTATTAACCCATCAAGTATTTTTTTATGTCACCTATTATAGTTTTCATCTCTAGATGTTTGATTTGTGTTTTCTAAAATATTCCATTTCTCTGCTTAACTTTTTAAACAAATGGGATAGAGTTATAATAACTATTTTAAAACCTTAATTCTAACATCTCTGTTAGATCTGCGTTGATTTTTTTTTTTCATGATTGGTCAGTGTTTCCTTCTTCTTTGCATATCTGGCAGCTTTTATTTGACGCCACAGAATGTGAATATTACCTTGTGAGTCCTGGCTATTTTTTGCATTCATGTAAATATGTTGAAATTTGTCCTGGGACTCAGTTAATTGACTTGGAAAGGAGAGGAACGTTTTGAATCTTGCTTTTAAATTTTGTCAGGTGAGACCAGAGCTGTCTTATGCTAGGAAAGAGCTATTCAATTTTGGCGTTGTTAATCTTTGGAGCTGGGAAGTTCACTGTGGCTGCTGTGCGTGTAAGATGATTAGTGGCACCCCTGGACTCTCCCCACCGAATGCTACAGCACTTGTGCCTCCAGTTCGACAACCCCAAATTTCTGTGAACATTTCCAAATGTACCCTGGGGATCAAAACCGTCTGTTTGAGAAGCACTGGTCTAGAGCTAATTACTGCACACTCCTGAAGCAAGCCCTTTCTTTCTTTTTTCTTTCTGAATAATGTGTTTAGTTTCTCACATTCCATGCATACATCTCTTCAGAATTATTTTGTAATACAATCTTCATCTACTCTTTAATATTTTTTATTTTTCTTTATTTTTTTTAATTTACATACAAGTTAGTTAGCATATAGTGCAACAATGATTTCAGGAGTAGATTCCTTTAATGCCCCTTACCCATTTAGCCCATCCCTCCCTCCCACAACCCCTCTAGCAACCCTCTGTTTGTTCTCCATATTTAAGAGTCTCTTATGTTTTGTCCCCCTCCCTGTTTTTATATTATTTTTGGTTCCCTTCCCTTATGTTCATCTGTTTTGTCACTTCAAGTCCTCATATGAGTGAAGTCATATGATTTTTGTCTTTCTCTGACTAATTTCACTTAGCATAATACCCTCTAATTCCATCCATGTAGTTGCAAATGGCAAGATTTCATTCTTTTTGATTGCCAAGTAATACTCCATTGAATATATATACTACCTCTTCTTTATCCATTCATCCATCGATAGACATTTGGGCTCATTCCATACTTTGGCTATTGTTGTTAGTGCTGCTATAAACATTGGAGTGCATGTACCCCTTTGAAACAGCACACCTGTATCCCTTGGATAAATACCCAGTAGTGCAATTGCTGGGTCATAGGGTAGTTCTATTTTTAGTTTTTTGAGGAACCTCCATACCGTTTTCCAGAATGGCTGCACCAGTTTGCATTCCCACCAGCAGTGCAAAAGAGATCCTCTTTCTCCACATCCTTGCCAACATCTGTTGTTACCTGACTCTTTAATATTTTGATTCGGATGCAGTTGACACACAGTTTACCTTAGTTTCAGCCGTACAACATAGTGATTTGACAGGTGTATACATTATGGTGTGCTTACCACAAGCGTAGCTGCCATCTGTCACCATACGACACTAGTAGAATGCCATTACTGTATTCTGTATGCTGTGCCTTTTATTCCCATAATTTATTCATCCCTTTCTGAGTACTCTACCTGAACTCCATGGATTACAAGGTTCCTCTTTTGGCTGGCAGGAGCAAGTACTGTTCTCCGCTTTATGGGGTATCAGTCAGTCTTCCCCCTAATCTTTTCAAATGGCTCTTTTTTTGATCTCGGGTAGTTTCTTCATTTCCGTGGGCAGGTCATAACTGTGCTGAATTGTTGATGGGAGCTTCTGCACATCTCCAACATTCTTTCTTTGTGCAGCTCTCTCTTCTCTGATTTTGTGTCCTGCAAATTCTAGCTGCATTTGTCTCCTTTTATTCTCAGCCGTGTGTTTTTAATTCATAATGTCTGATAGGTACCTCTTCCTTGGACTGTAACCCAGCAAATCTCTCAAAGCAGAAAGTGTGTGTTCTTCTAAGCCTTACCTTGTTTGTTTCCCACCATCTATTTGGAAACACTGTACTTCAGTTTCTAACGTCGAGTGTGTCTCATTATATATATTTTGTCACAATTTTTGGTTAACTTCAGTCCAAAAAGTAAATCTGTTCCCTATTTCTCCATCTTGTCTGGAATGGTTATCTTTCATGCATATTCTTTAATCATCTCTATTTTATCCATTTTCCCCATTCTAATAGCTCTCTTTTGATTCAGCCATTTTATGCTTCCTCTGTTATATCAGTTGATACTTTCATGATAAATGAGAGATAATACCTGGAGTTTCAGAAATATCTTTTTGAGTTATTATCATATAGCTTTTATTAAGGTTAGGGAATTGAGTAAGATTGCCTATATAAAAAGTAAAGAGAGAGAAGAAAAGATGAATTAGAACTTATTCCTTTCTATGTGATATTTAAATTAATGTGTTTTTATAAATGATTTCACATGTATTTGCTTGCAGGATGACCTGAGTTGTATGTGTTTTCCCCAAGTGTGAATAAACTTTGAGTACTAGGACTATGGCTCCTCCCTCATCTGTCACCCACCCCAGTAAAAAGTATGTAGTTAATGAGGAAATTGATGAGTAGTGAATTTAGCATAGAAGATAAAGGGTAAAGCTGAGAAGAGAATCTGAAAAGATAATTGCCCACCTTATCATTATTTTATTCTGCAATCAAGTTGAATTTTGTAATCATAATCAGAATAGATAAATATTTATCTTTACTAAGAAATAATGTTAAGTTAGTAGTCATCAAAATAAATATTTAGATGGACCTTTTAGTTGGTTATGTGTCTTCAAAACATTAAGGCTTCCATGTGTATAAATTAACGGTAAACAAGACACATGCTTATTTGTATACAGTGCCATGAAACAATTCATTTGAACTTACGTTATGTGATTACCTGGATTGTTTATGGTTATTTGGATTATATAATAAAACTAAAAAAACACTATTTGATCTTCATATGGAATCTGTGAAATCAAATGTACATATCAATATGGAAAGTCATTTTTAAAAATCTAATTGTTGTAAGAATTCCAGTCTTGCCTAGACAGATGTTCTAATTTGTTTGGTGAATGCTGTGATAATTCTACCAAGAGACTAAGAAGCATGGAGTCTGCTGAAACTTTGGATTATGAGAACCTGGTGGAGTTTCTCTGTTAAAAAGAGAAGGGAGAGACTAGCAGAGGACAATTGGGATGGGGTCAAGGAGATGGGAAAGAGAGAAGAGAAATATTTGATGCCTATCCATTAAATAATTTGCTATCTGTGTGCAAAATAACCATGCCTTTTTGTTCTGTGAAACATTTGGTAAAGTCAATATGGCTCCTAGATATTTGGAGAGCAAGTTTTCTTTCCTCAGTGTATGATGAAGTTCAGGGTCTGGGTTAAGGATTGGGATGAGACAAACCCAGAACTTTCTAAAAGGACATAGCTTTTATAGGACAAGTATAGTGTTATAGAAACACTGAAGATTTGGGTACTGTGAATAGCATCAGGGATATTTGGGTAAGTTACTAATTAACCAAAATTTTATGTGACTTTTTTTCATATTGGTATAGAAAGCCTCCTATGCTTTGTTCTGATAGAGTGTTAAAAATACTACACATCACATTGCTAGTCAGTATTATTATTTCAACCAGAAAAACAGATTTAGGCAAAAACCATTTCATTACTTTACCTCCTAGGATTATTTTGAAGATTGCATTTATAAATTTATTTCAAAATGTTCCTAGATAAAAAATACCTGTGGCATTTGTATAGCTCTGGACCTAAGGTCTTATTAATATCTGGCAATTTCACTTAGGTTTTTCAGAGGATTCTAATTTTCAGTGCAGTTGATAGCACCTAATGTTTCTATAAATTGATACAGTTTTCTTTTTTTTAAAGGTAGAGCTTTTTCTCCAAAGAATAGAGGAAAGTTGGGTAATAGCAAGATTTTCTTTCTTTCTTTCTTTCTTTTTTAGAGACAGACTCCCTGTTGATAAACTGGGAATGGACTTTGAAGTTGTCAGTCTTTTTAGATGAGTGGAAAAACATTTCAATGCTTTCAAAAAAAGGGGGAACAAAAGGCAATTTCCTACAAGAATTTTACCCAAGAGTAAAATGACGTAAATGTAATTCTTCATTGTTACTGCAATTGGTTCAGGTTTGAGAAATACATGATAATTATCTATGCTGTTTGATGACTCGCTGATAAGTATGATACATATAAGCAAAGTGGAAAGTTGTTTAAAGAGTGGCTTAGAGAAACTCAACATTTGTATTTATATTAGAATCAATGCAACAGCAGCATTATGCCAAAACCAGAAACTATTTTAACTGGACTTTCATATATTTTATTGAAATTATTTTTTATTTTAGAGAGGGAGCAGGAAAGAGTAGGAGAGAGAGAGAGAGAGAGAGAGAGAGAGAGAGAGAATCTTAAGCAGACTCCATTCCATGACTCTGAGATCATGACCTGAACAGAAATCAAGAATTGAGTTGCCTAACTGACCAAGCCACCCAAGTTCCCCCATTTAATTTTTTTTTAATTGTTAGTAACCAGATAGTGTGTGAACATTTTTATCTTTCAACTGTATATGGTAGATTCACATTTTATTTTAGGCCAAAGGATGGGCTAGCTGATGTCTCAATGACCGAGATACAGATTTTCAATAGTGAATATTTTGAGCGCACACTACCTGCGTGACATTGACAACAGTAGTTTGTGGAAGCATTCCTTACTTTTGAGTTAGACATCACTTTTTAACCTGAGACATCACCAGACAGCACTGCATCTAGATCATGGAATTATTTCTGCCATATAATTTCTAACCTCTTTCAATTACACCTTATCCCCATTCTGCTGAGGAGAACCAGAAACTTTTGTTAATTTTCTTGGAAGATCAAACTATAGGCTTCAAGTAACAAAAGGCTATTTTTATTTTATTATAAGTACTATCTAGTCTGATTCAGTTTTTCAAAGTTATTTCCTAGAAGTTCTCTCATGTTTGCTTGTTTGTTTTTCTTTTTTTCTTAACAAGAAGTGAAGAAACTGAAGCTCAGAAAGGCCAAGTGACCTGACCTAGATCACAAAACCAGCAAGCGGATGAGTCAGCCAGTTAAGAAGGCAAAACTCCAGTTTCTGTGTTCCTTTAATCATACTGAAATGGACATATTGAACAAGGAAATAGGGTGGAATATGAGACACTGGACATCATATAGTTAATTATATTAACTCATCCACATTATTGAGGTATCCCTCCAAATGCACTGTCTCTAACCTCAAGGTCTTGAGAGATTATTACAGGAGTGGGAGTATACAGTCCAATATACTACAAGCTCATCTGGATAAGTTCCACACCTTACCGTGATATGATATGAAAACTATTAAAAAGTTCTGAGACCAAAAAGGAGGAGCTATACTTCCTGTAATTATCTGAGAGCATTGTAAGATGAGAAGATATTTTAGTGGAAGGGCCATTCTAGGCTTTTAGTCATCACATGAGAGATGATAAATTCTTGAATGATAATATGTGGCAATGATAATGGGATAAAAGGGAAGATTCACACATTCCAGAAACATGTTGTAGAGCCAGTTACAGCAGAATTAACACCCATCTCAAAAAGAGCCTATAATAGTTTTCTATTGCTGTGTGACAAATTAATTACCACAAAATTCGCAGCTTAAAACAAGACCCATTTATTAACTCATAGTTCTGTAGGTCAGAAGTACTGGTGGGTTTATCTGGGTCCTCTACTCGGAATCAACAAGGCTAATATCAAGGTCATGTCAAGGTCATTTTTCATCTGGATCTTAGGGTCCTTTTTTAAATTCAAGTGCTTATAGAAGAATTTAGTTTCTTGTGGTTGTAGGACTGAGGTTCCTATTTCTTGTTCCATTTAGTCAAAGGTTGCTCTCAGCTCCTAGAAGTTGTCAGTCTTCTTTGCCACGTGGCCCCTTCCATCTCCAAACCTAGCAATGGAGAATCTCCCTCATGTCACATCTCTTTTTACTTTTTTGAGTCTTTCTTTCAGGGAGAAATTAATTCCTCCTATGGACTCACCTGATTAGGATAATCTCCCTATTTTAAGATCAACTGATTTGCTACCTTATTAAACTATAAACTCCCTTCAGAGCAGTACCTAGATTGGTGTTTGACTAAATAACTGAGAGAATGTGTGTATCCAGGTTCAGCAGTCTTGGATTTCATCTTAGAATTCTACCTGCCACTAGCCTGAGGAAGTAGAGGGAGGAAAAAAGAAAGTTTAAAGTAACCTCAAAGTTTTTAGAAGCTGTGCCTTCCGTGAAAGGTAATGGTCCTTTTAATTGAATTGGTAAGTATGGAATTTGAAGCTGATTGAGATCAAGGAACTGAGCTTAATTTAGGTCATGTTGAATTTGAGGTTCCAGTGAAATAAGATATTCAGCAGTAAGTTGTAACTCATTCTGGAGCTTAGGGGGTCTGTAATGGATATTTGTGAATTATTAGCATTTAAGTTTAAAAATTTTTGTGACTGAGTTGACCTTAAGAGAGATGACTTAGTGAGGAGAATTTCAAATTGGTTGGGATTTAGAAGAATTGTTTTATTTCCAGTGTAAATAAAGAAAGAGAAAAAGTCAAAAGTAACAGAGAAGAAAGATGATAATAGAGAGTTATAGTTTCTTTATAGAAGGATATTTTGCCTACTATTATATCTTTAGTACTCGGTGTGCTTAACACAGAGTAAGTACTCAATAAATACTGATGGATGAATGAGTGAATACACTCATGGGTGGGAGGTACCCAATATTGCAGAGAAGGTAAGTGAAATGAAGACAAAGAAAGTCAATGGATTTGGCAATTAAAAGATAATTTGTGCATTCTTAAAATCACTTTCAGCAGAATGGTGAAAATGGATATTAGGTTATAAAGAATAATAATTTGTAAATTATTATTCTGAGAAGTAAAAAGTGGGAACTAAGTTTGTTATTAATGTAAGAAGAACTTTAGAAGGTAGTTTAAATGGGGAAGTATAGTCATGCATCAGGAAGAAATGTTGCATATATGTGCATGTATGTGCTTAGGGTAGAGTGTATTTGAGTATGTACTTTGGTCGGAAGGGCAGAATTACAAGGAATAGAAGAGGCTAAAGAAATTAGTAAGAGGAAGAGAGTAATGACAGCTAAATTATTCATTGACTTATTTATTTATCGATAAATATTTATCAAATACTTCTTATGTAGCAGCACTAGTTGAAGTGATTGGAATCTACTTGCATTCTTGGAGAGTTTCTATTCTAATGGGAAAATAGAATATAAAATATAATGTAAAAATGAGTATAATGAAGATCTGTGTGAATAAAGGGCATGTAAGGCTGACTTAGGGAACGAAAGAAAGTGAGGGATAACGATGCTTGAAAAAAACAGGATGGAGAGAATATTACTGCACAGAGTTGATGCCTACACAAGCAGGTAAATATGAAACTGTGGTGCTTCTGACTAATTTGTTATGGTTAAACATTGTGAGCAAGGGAAAGGTATTAGATGAGAAATGTGGGAAAGGATTAAATCATGAAGTTTTTACTTTATCCTGAAGGTAATGGACATTTATGCGAGAATTTCAAGTACACACACACACACACACACACACACATACACACACATACTTTGGTGAGAATATAGAGAATAGGTGTCATTAGGAATGAGTTATGAAAGACTGCTGAGGTCAGAACAAGGTCTAAAAGCAGCAGTAAGGGGAGGAAGTAGGGCTGAACATGTTAAATAGAAGTAGATTAGAGTCTACCAAATGCGTGGATGGAAGAGATGTGGGCACGAGATGTTATTAGGATGAACCCAGGTTGTAGCTTCATAGCAATGGTCAGGATAGACAACTCTTGCACATGAATGAATTTTAGGGCAATTCTGAGGCACTTATGAAACATCTGAGGGAAGATATAATCAGTTGAAAATAACATGTCTATATGGCTCAAAATGAGAACAGAACTTTTGAAATCCTCACAACTGAGTAAAATCTTAGAAGACATTCCAAAGAATGACATTGATGTAGAAAATTAGCTTCAAGAAAAAAAAAAAAACTTGAGACGAATTAACTCTTAGACAATAAGGAAATAAGAGATGGACAAAAGAATATGACCATTTCAAGGTAAAGTCTAGTGAATATAAGATAGCCCATAACAGACTTTACCTGTGACATATGAGGCAAGAATGTCTGGTAAGATTGAGAGAAGAAAATTGGGAGGGTCAGGAATGTAAGGAATGTTTGCAATAGTTGTTATGGCAAATTTAGAAATTGAGGTGGGGACCCATCTAAAAAGGATAGGACAGAGGACCAGGAAGGCAGAGAGAAGCTAATCAGTTTGGCTTGGTTGTATTACTCAACATTTATATCAGAAAGGAGACAAAGCTCAACCGGGTTAATCCAGGTTAGGGACTTGATGAGATGGGTGCTAGGAGAAGGTAAGTGTGTGTTTCTCTTTTTGAGGGTACTACTTGAAGTAGTTGACTATAGTATCTAGTAGGCTGAGAAACTAAAAAATTCAAATTAGTGAAAATCACAGAAAAGCCTAAGGACAGGATTAGTAGATTTAAGGAAATTTGAGGACTTGAAGCACAGGAAGTGGCAATCAGAGAACAGTACTTGAGATTTTATGTTTTGAGCTGGAGTACTTCAGAGCAATTTGAGTTGATAAAGTGGAGAAAATATGAAATTTAGAGATGTTAAGGAGATCAGTGGTCTGTAAAGACTGAAGGCCTAAGGGCTTATCAACATATTCTCAATACAGTCGTTCTCAACTAGGAGTGATTTCATCCCTCCAGGTAGGGTTACCGATAAAATACAGAGTAGCCAGTTAAATCTGAGTATCGGATAATCCACAAATAACTTCTAAAGCATAAGTCCCAAATAGGTGTGACATATTTATACTAAAATAAATTTGTTGTTTATCTGAAATTCAAATTTAACTGGGTTTCCTGTATGCTTATTTACTAAACCCAACAGTCCTACACCAGGGGACATTTGGCAATTTGGGTCATCACGGTGAGAGAAGCGATGCTATTGCTATCTCGTGAGTAGAGACCAGGGATGCTGCTAAACATTTCACAGTGCACAAGACAGCCCCCCACAACCACAGAAGAATTGCACTTCAAAATACCACTAGTGCTGAGGTCAGGAAACCTGGGTTTAATGTAACTTTTTCAGAGAGACTTTCCCTGAAAAAAAAGCTTTCCTCTTCATGCAGATCTTTATTATGCCCATGGTTACATCATATCTTAATCAGCATTTTTGAATAGGTTCTTCATATATATGTATATATTTAAGAATGTGAGTCTTGTTCTCCTCGGTAATATGTACTTATGAGCGTTGCAATAAAATACTTGTTGAAGCACAGTTTCTCCCATGACATTAGAAGCCCCGTCAGTGATGTGATCTTAGTTCTTAATCCTGCACTAAGGCCCACAACAAGAGTGCAATAAATATTTATTGAATGTGGAATGACAAAGAGGCTTTGAACTCACCTGGGATGGTGAGAGTGAATGAGAATGAGGGACATATGGTTAAACCAGGTGCCAAATCCCTTTGGAGTATAGAGCAATTTTTGGAAGAGGGCAAGCAGTGGTGATATTGACAAGAAGAAAGTACAACAATTGAACCTAATGTTTCCAAGGAGAGGCTCCAACATCCTGGCAGGAAAATTACTGTTCAGAGATTTTATATAAAAACAATTAGTGAGAGCTTGATAGTTCTAGTTAATGCAAAAGAGTTTAATTCTTCAGAGCGGCTTTTTATCTTCAAAGTACATTACAGAATTTTCAAATGTAGCTTGGAACTACTTTAAAAATATTAATTTATAAACTTAAAAAAAAAAAAGGGCCCCTGGTGACTCAGTTGGTTGAGCATCCAACTCTTGATTTCAGCTCAGGTCATGATCTCACGGTCCTGAGATAGAGCCCCGTGTTGGGCTCAGCATAGAGCATGGAGCCTGCTTGGCATTCTCTCTCCCTCCCTTTCTCTCTGGCCCTCCCACACTGGTTCTCTCTCTCTCTCTCTGTCTCTCTCTGTCTCTCTCTGTCTCTCTCTGTCTCTCTCTCTCTCTCTCAAAATAAATAAATTTAAAAAATAAAAATATTAATTTGTAAGGTCAGTGGCTGAAATTCCCTGAAATACTCTAACTAGCACTTTCACAACACTGCTGTGAAATTCTGAAAAGGTGCTATATGATCTCTTTAAAAGAGAATGACATGTTTATTGGCTTTCTTTGTTATGAAACCAGGACTTTAGAATTCATAATACCTTGCAGTTCATCATGGCAGCTACTTATTCCTTAAATGCTTTTCTTACTTTAAATATAAATCTTTCTCAAAACTCAAGCTGGTTTTGATGCTTCTTCTATTTATTACTCAAAGTATCCTTTCTCAGACTTTTATAGGAAGATACTAGTTTATCTCATTACCAGAAGACACTGTTAAAAGAGAAATTTTAATCATTCTGCCATAAGGGTAGCTATTTTTCTAATTTTGCATATTGAATAAATCACTCATTTAAATAGCACTCATTAAATAACCAGAAGGTTCTATCTTTCTCTGTAGCATTAGCATACATATTAATTCATATATATTAATACAGTTAGAAATATTTAATGAGTATCACGTTTCCATAGGCTCTGTCTTAGGAGTGAAGAGGGAGAAAATGATAGTTGCTCCTTCATGAAGTTTTCTGTCAGACTGAGGAGCCATTTATTAAATAAGTTATTGTAAGATAATAATTTAGTTATAATTATCAAATGTATTATGAATACATTATGAATATGCCTAATAACACATATGCTAGGAATACTGTGATAGTTACGGATGCAGCATAACAAATTACTTCAAAGTAAAACAGCTTAAAACAACAATTATTTATTATTTCACAGTGAGATTTGACAGTCACCCAGCTGGGTTGTACTGGCTCAGGGTCTCCCATGAGACTGCAACTAATATGCCAACTAGGGATATTGTCATGAGAGGTTTACCTGAAGGATCCACTTTAGAGGTGGCTTCCTCACATGACTATTAGCAAGAGGCCTCAGTTCCTCACCGCATTGCCCTTCCCCAGTGGATTGCTTGAGAGTTCTCATGAATAAGACAACTGACTTCCCAAGAGTGAATGATCTAAGAGAGGTAAGGAAGCCACATTAGCTTTTGTGATCTGGTCTCCTAAGTTATTCAATGTCATTTCTACTGTATTCTATCTGTGAGAAATGGGTCATTAAGGATAGCCCACACTCGAGGGGGAAGGGGTGCAATTAGGCTCTACCTTTTGAGAAGAGGACTATCAAGTAATTTGTGGATATAATTTAATATCACTATCTCTCTTCTAATCTGAGGCATTAAAAAATGCTTTCTTGGGAACATGGCATTGTGCTAAGAATGGAAAGATGAACAGACTTATCACAACCTAATAAGTAAAGGGTGAAAGATCAAATTGGTTCTGGACAAGGGAACATACACAGAGGTCCCACAGTAAGAGAGATCACAAAGGAAAATGGAAAAAACAAAACAAGAAACTGGTGTGGTGATGGAGGCCATAAGGGAAGGAGAGTTATGAATTGAGGCTTGGAGGGTAGAGAGAGAAACTAGGATGGATACACAGAGCCTGTCGATCAGGTAAGAATTTTATACACTATCCTAAGGTAGTTGGAATCCTTTGAAGGGTTTCATGTGGAAGAAGGACATGATTTAGGCAACATTTTACAAACAAAACACAGTACTCTGTCTCCTTTATGGAGAGTGGGCTGAAGGGAATAAGAGTGGATGTAAAGAAACAGGTTGAAAGGTTGTTGCCTTGGCCTTGAGACTTGAACCAGGTGTGACAGTTGATGAAGAAAGAAGAGGACATATTCTAAATATACTTAGAAGATAAGCTATATAGGATTTACTAATTGGTTGTGGTAGGAAAGCAAGAGGAGGTTGCAAAGAAGATTCATAGGTTTCTAGCTTAGGCAGTGGGTGGGTGGTGGTGACACCATTTACTAAAAGAGGAAACACTTAAAGAAGAATAGATTTGGGGGCCAGGAAAAAAAAACACAACTAAGATAGTTATGGTCTAGTGAAACTGCTATGAGATACCAGAAAATGATAGGTGTAACTTTCCCAAATCACAGAGTTCGTTTTTAATTGGCAGAACTCATATCCTTTGACAACTAGCCTCATGTAATATCTACCACGTTATGATTCCCTCTTTATGATTGCTTTCCTGTTTTATTTCCATGGAGGGAGAAAGAGAGAATGAGTATAGCCTCCTGAGTAAACTCTTTATATATTTATTGACCTATCTTTGTATTTAAAGAGATTTTTTTTTTATATGTGTGACTGATTAAGATAAAACAGAAACAAACAAAACCAATAAGACTTCAGTGTAGGACTTTCTTGGTAGTACAGGGCTGATGTTTGGGTATCATTTAATTGGGTTTTACCATGCAGGGACAGTACATCAGAAAGATAGACTTTTTGGTGAGCTCCTGGACATAATCAAGTGGCAATAAATTATGACGTGTCAGTGTTGTTGAAGAAAGGATAGTACTTGGGGGGCATACGGTTAGATGACTTTTGCTATTCATATCACCTTTAATGTTACCAGTTTAGGGCCAATGTAGTCAGCTAGTGAAGAGTCAGGAGAAAAAATTTTGATATGTTAATACGTGACGTAAATAATTAACTAAGGAGATTAATGGGGGAGAGTGTTCAGGATGCTTCCCTGTAGGTAGAGGATGGACTCAGGAAGGTCCTGTCAACCTCATCTACAATGTAAGAATTTTGTTATATTTGAGGCTTGTTAGAGCCAGACTGGATTATGGCTTTATAAGGAAGGCAGTCCAGAGAAGTAGATGAGATCATTTTAGGAATCATACAAACCCTGGTCTGTGACTTGATTGAGCAACCTTGGCTGAACTAACCAACTTCCGTGAATCTCACTTTTTCCCTTTCTAGTGTGGGAAAAATTACCTCCCTGGTGTCTCTGCTATTCTGTGGTTTGTACTTTCTACCTTCTTTAGGATCTTTCTGTTCTCTTGCCCCATTGATCTGTCACTGGGGATATGTTGATAGCATTAAGAGGTCCAAGAAATTCTTGATTGAACTGCATATGCTAACTCATGTAAGTGATATTTAAGGGACATCATCGCTGACAATCAGATCAAGCAAATTATTAACTGACAAGTGGATTTAAAGACTAGCAAATTGGTGAATAATCTGAACAAAGACCGGAGGTCAAAGCCCAGTCTAAATGGAAGGAAGCCCAAAAGGCCCAATTAGAGGGAAGCTGTAATTTTCCTGTGTTCTAGATTTGTCTATAACCTAGCAGAAATATCAGGTAATAAAGACAAAATTTCATATACTCAGGAAGTATGATTGCTGACTCTGGTGGCAGGGGTGGCTAAATCATCACAATGTTTTTATCATGTGGTTTGCATGCCACGTTCAAGAATGAGACTGCCTGGGTACAAATACTGTCTCAGATGCTTAGAACCTGTATGTAATTTGGAAACGACTTCCATCTCCTTTATCTCAGTTTTCTTATCTGTAAAGTGTGGATAATTATAGTACTTTCTTAAAGGGGTCTTTGAAGATCAAATTCAATGTCACCTGTCTTACTTAGCCCAGTGGTTGGCACTGGCAAATGATCAATAAATGCTTTATGTTACCCATTTTGGTTATTATCTTCAACAACAAATATGTGGATGGCTATTTAATATATTGGAGTGTCGTGCAGCAAATATCCTCTCCTTTACCCTCATCTTTGGGACAGAGTACACTTCCTTACTCCATTGACGTTGGCTTGACCATGTTACTTGCTTTGATTATAGTTACCTGAATGGCTTGATATGAACAGAGTTTAAATGTGCCTGAATGCACTAGTGTGCCTCTTTTCCTAGATTTGCCTTAGGAAGAATATGCATAGGTAGTATTCATTCAAAGAGAGTATGGAGACATGTAAAATGGCTTTGAACCCAACCTGAGGGCTTAAGCTAAGTCCAGACAATTCATAGCCTAAAAGCTGACCCACAGACAGGTGAGGAAGAAAAAACCGTTTATGTTTTAAACCACTGAGTTTTCATGTATACCATTATGTGATATTATTCTAGAAATAGCGTATTTGCCTTTTGTGCAACATTGATCCCTTATTAGTGAAGAAAGCATAAGGTATCTACTGCTTATTTACTCGAACATCCTGAAGCAGAGCCACCAGCCAAGCCCAGATTAGATGAGCCAAACTAATTGTTATCTAAGTTTGTGAGTATTTTTTATTGTGACAATAGAGGACTGATATACCTATTTTGTGCCAGGCATAGGAAAGAAAAATAAAAGTTTTGCTGCGGTGTTTGCATTCTAGTGAATATTTATAAATAATTGTACATGCAGGCCAAATGCCCTTGCTCCTGACCAGAATGTTTTATAAAAAATGATACAGTTCACATTTTTTATCTTCCACCAACATATAAAGCTAAAGTGTACACTCCTAAATCCATAAGTGAGAAGGTAAACCCCAGGATGTGTTACAAAGGAAAGCTATAGAATATCTCCCTTAAGGAATTTGAAATATAGCATACCCAGCCTTTTGGTTAGAATATTTGGATATCTGCCTGCCTGAGGGCAGGGGCATGGACAGGAAAACTTTTTAGATTGCTGTGATTTTATGATTTTAAATGATCTTAGTCTGTTTAAATTTCAAGGTAGCTAGGCATTTTCTAAAGAGTTTATAATAGTTTATGAAGGTAAAGGTGATAATAAGACAGATGGTAGATAGACAGACAGACAGACAGATATATGATAAAATTTTGTTTTATCCTGGTCCAGGTAAATGAGTTCACCAGCTTGGAAGTCTTTGTTCTTAAGACTCTGAAAATATAGCGAGCAGCTTAATGAAACAGCTAGGGTTGGGCATATAGTTTTATAGCAGCTGTCCACTTTCAGGTTCTAATCGATTGGTTATACCTGAATGATGTCGATACACAGACACATTTATCCTTGTTTGGCTGTTTAGTTCCACTTTATTACAACCTTCTTTTTTTTTTAAAGAACTTTGAAATGTGAATGCTCAAGCTGGAAATCAGTAAGTCATGATTTTCATCTTTGTACTTGTAGTTTGCGATCTATGACTTCTTTTCCTAAGTACTATTTTTGGAAATACTAATCTTTTCCCCACTGTGTTTGGTATATACAAGATAACTAACCTATATCCAGACGAAAAGTTTTTTTTAACATAGATGCCCACATTAGAAAATCTGAATGATTAATTTCAATAGGTAAAAATTATATATTATGTTCACCATTTCAAATGAATTGTCTTTAAATTCTCTAAATTTTAAGTAATTTGAGGCTATGAAAACTTAGATTTCCTAAAACATTGGATTAGAAGAGGGTTTGCAAATTCAAGTTTTCTTTTATCAAGAACCAAGGGGAAAATCCTAAGATTAACTCATGAATCTAAGTAAAAGTAAATTGAGAATGGGGGAGGGGGAATCACAGCATGTCCCAACTAAAAGAATTCACATTCAGAGTTTTGAAAAATAGTGTTCAAAGAGTAAAATAATAATTTTTAATAAGGCAGAGGTAAAATTTTTCCAAGAATCTCTAGACCAGGACTCATTTTGCTTAACATCTTGATTTCTCCCTGTAATACCTGAACAGAAACCCTTACCCATCTTCCTTTTTCATAGCCTTTTTTATGAAGGCACTTACTACCTTCACTAGGTTCAAGATCTCCCAGTTAATACTCTAGTCAGACCAGTCTCCCTTAATATATAATATGTATTTTACATCTCCCCCTTCTTCCTTCTAGACCTTCATATATGACATGGAAACAATACATAATAAAAATAGTTTACACCATTATGTTATTGAGAAATGTGAAAAATAATTTTTCTTAGGTCTGTTAAATTTTTAAATGATAGTAAAATCACAGGGAAAGCATCCTTTTTTGGAAAGAGTGTTCAGAGGAGAATTCCTTCTTGAACCCTAGTAACATGTCATATCAGAAAATACCAGTGTATGTCAAATGATATTACTTCTCATAGGCATATGAGTGCACACATACGAAGGCAATGAGACAAGATGCCACATTGTACAGAAGCCTTCATGGCTTTCTTATCTGAATTACACCTTTTGATCAAGGAATATGGTTGATCTTAATGAAGGCCCATTCTTTGTTTGGGGTGAAAATGTTTTTTGCAATTACTGAAGGTTTACAAAGGGTATACTTTTAACTCTTGGTAATTTTTTTTTCTTTCACCCAGTAATACAGTTATTTCATAGTCAGAAACATTCACCTGGCCAAAACAAACATCTTTAAGCAAGACCATTCTTTAGCAGATACAAAAATTGAAGTGATAGAGGAAATGATCTCAGCCGGAAGTTGAGCTATTTAATGAAAATGACAAGCTGGTCTTTTTAGAAGACTGGAAGGAACCCCATCAGTTTTCTCTCTAGTTAGGCTCTTGTTACTGCTGTTATCATTCACAGAGAGCAGACAGTCCTCAATGATTATTTACCACATTTCTGAGCTGTCAGAAGAGAAGTAGAAACCTTTAAATATTTTGAAAATAGATTAAAGCTTTAGTGATAGAACCGGAAAAGAATCTAGTATCTTTTTTTCTAAATCTTTGAAGAAGTATTACTTAGCAACACTTTAAGATCTGTTACTCTTCCTAAAACATTTAAGAGATTTTTTTTCCCCTCACATATTGTGTGTATGTTGCATGCCTTGCTTTTTTCCCCTTAGCTGTGATGATAATTTAACCAGAATATTAATTTTCAAAAAGAAACATAAATGGGGGAGCCTGGGTGGATCAGTCGGTTAAGCATCTGACTCATGGTTTCAGCTCAGGTCATGATCTCACAGTTTGTGAGATTGAGCCCCCATGTTGGGCTCTGTGCTAACAGTGCAGAGCCTGCTGAGATTCTCTCTCTCTCTCTCTCTCTCTCTCTCTCTCTCTATCTCTATCTCTCTCTCTCTCAAAATAAATAAATAAACTAAAAAAAAGAAACATAAAGGTTTAACTTGATGAGATAAATATTTTAATTTGTATATATTCCTTCCTAATTTTTTCCATATGCTTACATATATACTTAGTGTCACTTATAGCAGGTGTATACATGAACTTTTTTTTTTTTTATTGCTCAGGATTTTATTAACCCATTTTTCATGCCACCACGACCTTTATAAATATCTACTCTAGTCACTTTTGTGTTTACTTTTTTCACCATTGTAGATAATTGAACCATAAATCTCTTGAGATTTTTTAATCCACTGAATTATTGAATGAGGAGATGGGAAGAAGAAAGGAACTAGCTTGGGGAGAGGGAATAAACAGCTGTTGGGTCATGTCGATTTTGATTTAGATATACAATGGGGTAAATACTTGGGTCTGAGCTTAAGCGAGAAGGTAGGGCTGGGCCGCGAAAAGGAATGGCTTCTTCAGACGCGTAGAAAAGGCATTGAGGGTGCTGTGCCAAGAATGAAATGGAGTGCCTGAGGCACTGTGGAAGAGTGGTTAAGAATGCAGGCTCTTAACTACCACTTTCAACTCCTGGCCTCACCACTTACTCATTTTGAGACATTTCCTCATCTATAAAATTGATGGAAGTTGGAAGCTGTCATGACCCTGTAGGATTGTCACGACAAGTAAATGAAATAATTCTCTAAAGCATGTTCTGTGAAGTCTGGTTTGTCATAACCCTTTAGTATATCTCTCTCATTACTATTGCTGCTACTCCATGTACGTGGGCAGCTTAACGTGGCTGAGGAATAAAACCCAAATGTACTGACTCACCTTACTTCAATTTCACAATCACTAGGCTCAACTGGGCCCAGAGTTTTGCCCATTATATTTACCTAGTCCACTTGCTCTGCCACTCTCCTAGATTACTATTTTATAATTTATAAAATGCATTTCATTTACTTTTTTCCACTACGAGAGAAGTGGACCCAGGGTGGTGACCTTCCTCATTTATTCATGTTTCCTACTTCTCTAGATGACTGTTTCTCAGTAGGCTTTTCAGATCCCGAAACTCCAGCCTTTTCTACCCCATCTTTGCTCACGGGTGTCTGTATTCGTGGTCTCCAGGTCCTTTCCTCTTGACCCCATTGAAGCCAGACTTTAGACTTCACCACACCAGTAAAATTGCTCTGGTGGAGCTGACCTATGACATCCACTTTGTTCAGCTCAAGGATCCATTATTAGACTTTGTTTTATGCGAACTTTCAGCAGGCTTTGACATAATTGTTCATATCTTCATTTCTAGATACCAGTCTCTTCAATTCTCCTATCTAACTGGTACTTCCTTCTCAGCCTCTTTCCATGTTTTTTTTTTCTTTTTTCATCATCTTAAATATCGATGTGCACTTGGCTCAGCCCTCATACTTTTTATATTCTCCAGATATATTTGTTACCTTGGTGATTTTATCAAGGTCCGTGGCATTAAATAATACATATACTCTGCAGATTTCCAAATTTATATCTCTATTTACATCTCTATTATGTAATTATAATAAAAATCCATCAAATCACCACATATAGAGTTTTATGTAATAGCTGACATTTGGCCAAATTTGCAGAGTCTGCCCATTCTCTGGTGACATAAGCACCTCTGTACATGATCAATCATGAAAGTTAATTCTGTGCTGTAAGAAAGATTTGGCCTACAATTTGGGCAAAAGAGTTTTCATTAGAATGTTTTGTTTAGTTTTCTTTTTACCAAGCAAGGTTCCTAGTATATAATTAGAAATATTTATGCCGGGAGTAAACCTGGCAAAATGGCGATGTACTTCATTTGTATAAAGTCTTTTTTTATAGGTTGTTCTGATATTTATCCTCTTCCTTCCCCACCGCAAAATATCATGCACCTTAACACACACACACAGCCACGTGCGTACCCTTCCATTTATCCTGTGCCACCCATGCCAGGTGAACCAATTTCCTCCTTTATCCCACGATATCAAAACCATCCCTCTCTGCTTCTGTGTCTTTGCCATTTAATTAGTGTTGATGCCTGTCATCCCTTCCCCAGGACATTTTTTTCTTCTTTAAGATTTGGGTTGTGATCCGCCTGACTTGTGATGTCCTAGCCTTGGACCATCAAAGAAGTTCTCTCTTTTCTCAGAAGAGATCGTTTCACCTAAATGCCCAAATCGCAGAATGTATTTCAAGTGCACGGACAAACTACCCCATGTGATAATGATCAAGACCACATTTTGTCTTCTGAATTCTCCACAGTAAATTTTTGAATGATTGATTTACTAACTGAAGATGGAACTAGTTTTTTTCAATTTTATGCAATTTTAGTGTACTCAAACTACTGACATTTCATAACTAGCTTTTAAAAAGGTATTTTCCTATCTTATTTTTGAGGCTGTCAGTTTCTTTTCGTAAATAATTACTTCTTTTTCACACTTGGTATCACTATTGTAGGGTTAGGAGAGGAAAATTTGATTTTTAAGGGATGTCTGTACTTTGGGTTTTATGTTTTAGTCTAAAAATTTATAAATAGAATCAATATTGTTTAAATGGGATGGTGGCTAATGTAAAGCTAATTCAGTACTCACATAGAATGTCATGCTGTGGCCGAAAAGTACATGGATAGACTGTAATAGACTACGGTCCTAAAAGTGTCACCTCTGCCTAATGGCAGCATTTTGAAATGATCTACAAGTGTGGCTTCTACAAGGATTTTCCGGAGGCATACTCTCAGATTTGCATATAATTTATGTTTTTAGTGACATTGAAATCCAGCCTTAGGCATTGTCCTCATTAAATTTTTATCACTGCTCTTCTCAAGGTCATTTTTTGGTTTGCCTTCTTTTTCGAATCTATTCAAAATAATTGGTCTAAATACACTAAGCAGTGATTCTTAAGTTTACTAGCTTACCATCTTCACCAGTTCAGGCACCTTCAACAGCAGTGGCTCATTATCACTTTGATTGAGATAGAAAGAGAGGAAGAGGAAGGTTTTATTATTTATATTCCCTTCCCAGACCCTACCTAGTACCTGGATTACACTTGATAACTATTTGTTGAGTGTACGAATGAATTAGACTCTCATTTGGAGGATGACTGATTTTGCAAATGAAGCCATAGGGAATATCAGAAGGAGTTTGAATTTTAGACTCTGATATCCTAGGTTTAAATACCAATCCTACCACTTAATTGCTGTTGTATTAACCAAATTATGTTAGTTTGAGGCTCAAGCAAACTTTTCTGAGGGGGTTGGAATGTAGTTCTATATTGCCATCTATTTCTTCTTTCTTTAGATTTGTTCTTCTACTAATGGGTGCCCTGTTCTTCCCTAGGATAATGTAGTATCTTCTGGAAAATGGGTATGCTATGGTTTCATGCTCTTAGAGAACATGAAGCTTCCATTTCACACTTACTAAACACCATTCCCTTGGAAAATTATCGTTACTATCCCTACTCCATTCCTACCACTAGAAAAGCAATTGAAGTAAAAATTGTGCATACACACACACACACACACACACACACACACACACACAAGGAGTTTTGTAATGTTACTCAAACAATATTGGTTCTAGGAAGAGAGACAAACTGTGGCTGGTACATTATATCCATCAAATCAATTTCTGGCTAAAATTAATGGCTTTGTGCATAGGAGTCTGCTCTTAAAAAGAAAAAAGTCTATTCTAATGACATCCTTTTAATTGTTTAGTTTGGAAAAATGCAAGATTTGGGGTCTATTAAAACAAATAAATTTGCAGAGGGTTTGAGACAATGATAAAAACCAGGAAGACACTGCTGAAAGCGGGGCTGGAGCATTGGAATGGGTGGGGGTCTGTGAGGAAAGATTAGGAGAAGCCAAAATTGCCATTCTCCTCCCACATGGGACTTTTCTTCCTGATCTTCTTTGCTTATTCATTATATTTATTTTACAAGACTGTTTATCTCGAAGATAGAAACTTCAAGGCTGTTTGAGGTCCTGAAAGGCAAGACTGTGGTGTCTGGTGGAGAGGTCACTTTGATTCACAGCATTGGAGGAGGGTGGGAGGCGTCTGTAGAGATAATAATGGCAAGAGTCAGCTACTTGCAACATTTCTTGGGCTCCACTCAGTGTGCCTGCCTACCATTCCCGGGGTGGCTTACACTCAGTGACTGAACTAAGAGGAAACCTGACATACTCTTCCTGAAGTCAGCTGACCCCTCTGGTCTGTAAATGAAAAATCCAGCTATGCCAGAAGTCCCACCGTGGGGATTAGTGACATGGAGTTAGCAAAGCTTTTTTCTGAACCCTTTGAAATTAACATGCAGATATGAGGTATTTGAAACTGACACAAGTGCTATATTTTGCTGTAAGAATTTAAAGTTCTTCCTGAAGCCAGTGATGCGACACATTTCTTGTAGCAATCTGCTGATGACTCAAATTCAGAGGTGTGAATTTCTTTCTGATTCCTAATACATAATGTGCAGATGGGGGAGTATGAAGAGATACTTAGGGAGTTTTCTCTTCCCCTCCGTAAAAAGTTACATTTGTTTACTATCGATGCTTATATCATGCATTTAGTATGATACTGCTTTATTGGAGGAAGGTAGAAAAATCTTTGTGTGGTACTTTGTCATTTGAGATTTAATGTAACTGAGCACAGCTCAATTGACCATATTGATCTAAAACTGTAGCTCGAGTCAAATAAAAATGCTTGTCGTAGGGTAGATCTATTTTTAATTTTTTGAGGAACCTCCACACTGTTTTCCAGAGTGGCTGCACCAGTTTGCATTCCCATCAACAGTGCAAGAGGGTTCCCGTTTCTCCACATTCTCTCCAGCATCTATAGTCTCCTGATTTGTTCATTTTAGCCACTCTGACTGGCAAGAGGTGGTATCTCAGTGTGGTTTTGATTTGTATTTCCCTGATGAGGAGTGACGTTGAGCATCTTTTCATGTCTGTTGGCCATCTGGATGTCTAGGGGAGGGTGGGTGTTATGCATTGAGGAGGACACCTGCTGGGATGAGCACTGGGTGTTGTATGGAAACCAATTTGACAATAAATTTCATATTAAAGAAATAAAGATGTGTAATATTATAAAAAATGCTTGTCACAGGCATTTATCCTGAAGCTTATGTTTTGGAAGAGGAAAGACTTCCAAGATTTCACATGCTCTTCCTTCTTCTCAGATCATTAAATGGGTTAGGCTTCAAACTTCATTTTCTTTCCTTTAGTTCTCCCTTCTCTTTGATGCAGCCTCATTTTTTATATTTTGTCTCAGCTGACTAACTGCTAGGCCAGTAACGAACTGGGCTGGAAGTTCCTAACTTGGTGCAAAGCTGCAAGGGTTGATAACGTCATTGAACCCTGTGATTGTTGCAGCTATAGTTAAAAATGTATAAAATATGTTGTGTAAATGGTATTTGATAACCTTCACCAAATATGAGTAATAATAGCATTGGTTTTTTTGGATGGCATCATTTAGTGAAGTAAATGGTAAACCTCCGTAGGAGTGTGACATTTTGGTGAGGCAGTGTGGAATCAGCTGCACATTTATCACGTCAGACATCACCATGTACCTTTTATCTTCTTTACTTTGCTCTTTTTATCTTTAATTTTTTTAATGTTTATTTATTTTGGAGAGAGAGAGAGAGAGAGAGGGAGACACAGAATCAGAAGCAGGCTCCAGGCTCTGAGCTGTCAGCACAGAACCCGACACAAGGCTCCAACTCACAGACTATGAGATCATGACCTGAGCCGAAATCGGATGCTTAACCGACTGAGCCACCCAGGGACCCCTGCTCTTTTTCATTTAAGGTGACTCCTTTAAGTAGCCTTGCCAAAAAAATAAAAATGCTTTATCGTTATTTAATTCAGTGTTTTATCTGACAGCTCCTAGTAGACAGAAACCCCAATGTAGTTGAGTCTCAGTCTTGAAATTCCTCAAATGAGGAATCTTGAAATTCCTCATGGTCAAGAACCAAAGATTTTGCCACATATATTTCCTTATTTTCAATAAATAAAATATTTTACATCAAATTTAACTTGAATAATAAAATATAAAAAATATTCTTTCTTATTTTTCTGGAGGGCTAATTTCTCTGCTAGATTAAATGGAAATTTCTGGCATCACAGGAATGAACCAGTAGAATGGGTATCATTGCATATGCTGTTGAATGCCATAGAATAAAGATGACATTTTAGGGAAATTTCTACTACAGATTTTGGTGGTAATTCTGGTGGTAGAGGTTAGGAGGTAGAATCCATTGACATTCCTAAGTTGCATTTTAGCACAGGATAGAAAGTTGTGAAATGCTTCATACCTCAATATAAGATAGAAGGTTTTTGGATGCCATAGCTATTGTGCAATATAAACGAACATCCAAGCTTTAGTTTCTACATTAAAACTACGTATCAGGACATCTGTATGGCTCAGTCTTCGGTTGAATGTCTGACTCGATTTCAGCTCAGGTCATGATTGCAGGGTCGTGCAATTAAACCCCAAGTCAGGCTCTGTGCTGAGCAGGAAGCCTGCTTGAGATTCTCTCTCACTCCCTCTGCCCTGTCCCAGCGCTCGCTCTCTCTCTCTCTCTCTCTCTCTCTCAAAAAACCAGAAGCCAAACCAAACTGAAACAACAACAAAGAAACCCATTACATATCAGGATTTTAAGCAATTGTCACAATAAATTTTGTATGAAACAAAGTGTAGAAAATATGTGTAGCTTGTAAAAAGAAAGAAAGAAAGAAAGAAAGAAAGAAAGAAAGAAAGAAAGAAAGAGAAAATATGTGTAGCTAGTAATTGGCATTGCTTAATCTGGGATTGCAGATTCCATTTGGATGGAAAATTATGCCCCAGGTGGCAACAATGGGAGCATTGTGAGTCAATATGAGAAAGTAAATACATTAGTTCAAAAAATTTGAGGGAAAATAATTGATAGTTTCTATTTGTAAATAAAATATTTTATTTTAAGAGAACTATAAACCATTTAAAATTTTAGCAAGGCTTTTTGAAGGCAAACGACCATGCTATATATTAGTGGGATTCCAGAATCTATCAGTCAAGAAGGGGAAAAAAGCCTTAGGATACCAGCGTTCATGCTTTAGTATGGAAGCTTATTGATAGAAATGTAGGCAAGTTTTGATACTAAGTAGTAAAACTTCTCCACAATACTGATATCTATGGTAATTTTAAAATTCATAAATATACTGGTTTTTGGCAGCTTGAATGGGTTTTTTCTTTCATTTGCCTCAAGAATTCTCATAAACTAATCAAAGTATCTAGAGCAATTATTCAAGAATATAACACAATATATAAGGCTTTGTTTTAACAAAGATCTTTTTTTTAACCTTCTTTTTTTTTTTAAGAGAGAGAGAGAGAACGGTGTGCAAGTGGGGGAAATGGGCAGAGGGAAAGTGAGAGAGAGGGAGAGAGAGACAGACAGAGAGAGAAGGAATCCTAAGCAGGCCCATGCTCAATGCAGAGCCAGACACAGGGCTCGATCCCATGAACCTGAGATCATGACCTGTGCCAAAATCAAGAGTTGAACACTCAACTGACTGAGGCACAGAGGCACCCCTAATAAGGATCTTTATAAATTTGAATGTTTTAGTCTTAAATACTGTAAGATAAGCATCAAGCATGCACATGCTATAATGCTGTTAGTGGTATGTAACATAAGAGAAAAAAAAAAAAAAACAAGGGCAAAAAAACCCAAGGGCATCTTTCTACTTGTATAGAAATGTATTTGTTGCTGTCTCATTGTTAAACGGTTCTGATGTGTGCTGGTAACAGCATCAAGCTCTTGCCATTTTCTGCCAAGGAAATGATATCACTAATTGTGTTATCTTGGTAGGCTTTCAGAGATATAGTCATTTCTTTCATTTAAATATGAAATACATGCATATTAGAAAATGCATTCCTTTTAAAGCTGTTATTGCAGAGGTAACTTAGAAATCTAAGTATATCTTGCCATAAAGAGTTGAGGTTTGTTTTTTTTTTTTAGCACATCTCTATTGACTTTTACTTGTCGCTGGAAATGGTGCCTCGTGGTGCTTCTCTATGAGGTTTCCCTGCATGTAAAATGAAGAGGACAGCTGTCACCTACTCGTTCCAAATTGCAGCGATTCATAAGAATCACACATGTGAAGACCTTGTACAGTGCCGAGAAATGCTAGCTCAGTCAAAGCAATTATGGGGATGAAGGTTAGTGTTCATGTCTGTCTCCATCATAACCACCTGCTCTGTTTGCATATGTATGAAATTCCCCATCACGTTGTATTGTCTCCTACCCTTGCTAGAGACACCACATGTATTTCCTGAAAAATCTCAAAGTGGAAGTAATAGTTGTGAGCCAGACTGTTTTTCAACAGAAACAGATAAGCACGTGACATAAAACCCGATCATTAAATAAAGACTGTTCAGAGGGAATCGTAATGACAGCTTTCCTTACTAACAACTGTGATGTCATTGAAGAATGAGACCTCTAAATTTCCTGAGTACATGTTGGTTGTTATTGTTGTTTTAAGGAGACGAGACTACTGTTGGCATAATTTGATTTTAGCAGCAATTTGGAGCCAAAGGAAATTGCTATATCCTGGGAAGTATTTTGCAAATATATTATCTGTAATGGTCTTCCTTGATGTAAAAACACAAGGATCCTTAAGTTATGTGTGATATGCATACAATGGAGTACATCTCAGAATGAATTGTGTTTCCTGTATTTTTAAATCCAAACCACCCCAAATAATGTTTCCCGCATGTCAGACATTAATAAGTATATGGTAAATAAAATGAATACAGAATACATAAAAAGATATACACATAAGTATTCGGGGCTTTACAACATGTGGAAAAATTTGCTTAAATAGATTATAAACAATGTGAAGTCAGGAATTTTATCTATTTTATTCACCAGTCTTCTCTGAGCTCCTATCATAATATTTGGCTATAGCTGGTCCTCATGAAATATATTTTAATTAAGTAAGTAAGTAGTAAAACATGAATTCATTTGGTTACCACAATAACACTACAAAGCATATTTGATGAGTATTAATACTGACTACTCACAGATGAAGAAACTGATGCCCAAAATGACTAAATTATTCACGCCAGGTCACATTGTCAGTAAATGTTACAACAGGAGCTGAAACCCAAATGTTCTCACACCATGGCTAACACATGATTTTGTACACTGCCATAGTATCATCTTGTTCATTTAAAAGTATGATTGAATACATAAGAACTGATTTGTATCTGAGTCATTTTTGGCCAGAGTTTCTATATAAAAGGTGTATCAATGGGATTTTTTAACTTCAGTTTCAGGTAGCACTTTCAGGCATAACAACTACCAGAAAAAGAACAGTCTCTTCTCCTTGTTTTCTTTTCTGGAGTGAGGAAACCCTACCCAGAATTCCCTAGTAAACTTCCCCTCAAGTGTCATTGACCAGGCTATCATCATATGCTGGTTTCTTTCTTCTTTTTTTTTTTTTAGCTTTTTTTTTTTTTTTTAAGAGAGAGAGAGAGAGGTGGGAGTGGGGCAGAGGGCGAGGGGGAGAGAGAGGATCTTTTTTTAAAATTTTTAAATGTTTGTTTACTTTTGAGAGAGACAAGGTGGGGGAGGGGCAGAGAGAGAGAAGACACAGAATCTAAAGCAGGCTCCAGGCTCTGAGCTGTCAGCACAGAGCCCGACACGGGGCTCCACCTCATGAACTGGGAGATCATGACCTGAGCCGAAGTCAGATGCTTAACCAACTGAGCCACCCATGAGCCCTGGGAGAGAGAGAATCTTAAGCAGGCTTCACACCCAGCATGGAGCCTGACCCAGTGTGGGGCTCACTGTCACAACCATGAGATCATGACCTGAGCTGAAATCAAGGGTTGGAGGGTCAACTAACTGAGCCACCTATGCGCTCCATCATATGCTGTTTCTAAACTAAACAAATCAGACCCTGGGAATGAGGTTGCTACTGTATAGAGTGAAATAATGTTGGAGAATTGATTATAATGACTAAGACTTAGGGGCAATGTACTATTGTAACACAACGTGCTGATATTATCTCATGTAAGTTTACTTGGAAAAAGGCAGATAGGTATGTCTTTCTCTTAAAAGAAAATCTGTTGTGGTTCGCGGATCCACACTGAAGCAAATCATACAAACTTACGTATGAAAGTAAAAGAGTCTGACTTCATTTTTTGATGTTTAACTTTTGATAGCTTTTAAACATCACCCCTCTCTTTCCCCTTTCTGCCCCATCCCCTGAGTCTGGGCAAGCTCATAAGAAAACCCGTGTGCTTCCTCCTTTGGTGCCAGTGAGAAGTTCAGAGTGACCTTACAAGCCACTTTCAAGCCACTGTCAACCAGCAGAAACCCACATCTCAGCCCCACCCTTTTACAGTCTTAAGAACCCAAAGCCAGGCACCTTTCCCTGCTGTCTCAAGCCATTTGCAGAGCATCGCGGGAGATATGTCCTGGTCTCCCCAGAAAGCCTGATTATGTGTGTTTTCATACTCTCTTGGTGTGTGTGTGTGACATCATTGATAACATCTGGTCCAGATTCTGAATGGGGAATCTATCCTGTCTTTACAGGGTGATCACAACAGGAAGGATGATAGCTACCAGAGATTTATGCCATGTAAACATTGAAGGCTTAATTTCCCTTTGCTCTCAAGTAGATCAACCGTATTAATAAACTATTAACCTACTATTTATTATGTGTGGTTTGAGCAGTACTGTGAAATTTAAATTAACCTGCTTCTCCACCCCAAAGCATTCTAACCCTACTGTGATTATTGAAATTGCTGCTGTAGTAATTTCTGAGTGTTAAACTTTAGCCTTTCCTTCTAATGGTTTTGCAAATCACTCCAGGAGAGCCTATATTTTAAGACCCTAATGCCTCTTTCTAAGTGAGCTTTTCAAATGTTTTCTACCTGATAGAATAGACCTAAGCCACATATATGATGTCTGTTTGGTAGACTGGATATGGCATGAGAAACACAGAAAGAGAAAGAAGTGGAACAGGAAAAATAAATGGGACAGCAACTCTGCTATAATTATGAGAAACCCAAATATTTTATGACACTCTGAATAAGCAAGGGTCATAAGTTGCCATTAAACTATACTATTTAAGGTTCTTGGACATTAAGTTCTAAAATGTCACTTTAATTATTTCATTGATATGTTAAAAAACCTCCAATTGTTCTACTTTTTTATTTTATTGTATTTTATTTTATTTTGTTTTCATCATGATAAGTGCACTCTTTTATCCCCATCCCCTCACTCACCTCCCCTCTGGTAACCATCAGTTTGTTCTCTATAGTTACGAGTCTGTTTGTTGGTTTGTCTCTCTCTTTCTCTTTCTTTCCCTTTCTCGTTTCTTAAATTCCACATATGAGTGAAATGATATATTTGTCTTTCTTTGACTGACTTCTGATATTTGTCTTTCTTTGACTTATTTCACTTACCATTGTATTCTCAAGCTCCATCAATGTTGTTGCCATTGGCAAGATTTCATTATTTTTTATGAATAATATTCCATTGTGTGTGTGTGTGTGTGTGTGTGTGTGTGTGTGTGTGTGTATCACATCTTCCTTCTCCATTCATCTGTTAATGGACACTTGAGCCACTTCCATAATTTGGCCATTGTAAATAATGCTGCAGTAAACTTAGGGGTGCATGTATCTCTTTGAATTAATGTTTTTGTATTTTGGGGGTAAATACCCAGTAGTGTGATTCCTGGATCCTAGGGTAGTTCTATTTTTAATTTTTTGAGGAGCCTTCATACTGTTTTCCAGAGCAGCTGCACCAGTTTGCATTAATACCAACGGTGCAAGAGGGCTCCCCTTTTTCTACATCCACGCCAGCACTTGTTTCTGAATTGTTCTGTTTTCTGCAGCTATAAGTCTAATCTCTTCCAACAGTCATTCAAGTTCCCTTTTATCTAACCACTTTCTAATGCATATATGCCTGGTTCCCAGTATTTGTCAACTCCTTTACTCTAACAAAGTCTGTTTCTTTACTCTTTAAATTCTCTAGTAATTGACTTACTTTATTTTTCCTGCTGGGAAGCCTCATCCTTTTACTTCAAACCACATAAATCTCATGCATCTTTCCAGACTCAGTCAAGCCATCAGTTTAAACTGATTTACTCCCTGTTTTGCCTAAAACACTGTTCTCAGGGTTGGAGATGTAAAATAGTGATACAGGTATATCGTAGAGTCTGTCCTCAGTGAAATTAGAGTTTAATGAGCAGAGAGCCAACCTAACCAACAAATATACCAGCAATGATTCCCTGAATTATAAAATGCTCTGGGAACACATTGGAAGGACACCTCAGCAAATCCTTAAATACTGGAGCCATCACTGATAATTTTAGTCTCTTAATGTCTACATAATTCGTTCCTTGCACCACACAATTTAGCACTTAATTATTCTCTTGTGATTTTCAATGTTGTTTCAAAAGTTGAAGGTGGAGAAACTTTCACTCACTGCCTTTCTCCTGGGAAGAAAACTGTATTTCTTCCATAGAAGTACTTTGATAAGTAACTCAGGGTGGAGTCTGAAATTTGATGGCAGGCATATGTAGCTGAATTACTACGAAATAATGAGAAAATAAGAATTCATATTGTTGCGGAAAAATAGGGAGGTGGGCAGAAAGAGAAAAGACAGAGACAGCAGAGGACTCAGAAACAGTGGGGATTTATACAATGTGTGATGTGAACACTATCAGTCTTGAATCTTCAGCAGTATAGCTAAACTACCAGTTTGTGGTGTAGGGGGGAGGAGGGTAATGTGGGGGAGGAAATAAGCTTTGTCTCTGACACGGGTCAAAATAGAGATAACGTTGAAAGAGCCCTGTATGAAACAGGTGTTAGTGCTAATACTCCAACATATATAAGATTTCTAAAGTCAGACTTTCTGAAGTCTGCATATAATATGGAGCAAAAAAAGTATCTATTTTTTTTAACAAGTTCTGTAATTTTTGACAAATCAGAATTAATATTTGGGCTGCAGTGGACACGGTGGAAGGTAACAGAGACCGAAGGGGATGGCATTTCTGGAAGTGAATGCACATCCATTAAATAACCAGCCAGCTATGAATGTTGCTTCTCACTGAGGATTTCCATAGACTCAGCAGCACAGCTTTTCTGCCTTTCTGATATTCTGAGTGACGTTCAGCTCCAGACCTGCTGAATGTGATTAAACAACATGAGTAACAGCATGCCTCAGGAGAACAGTGTGCGGTCGTCTGTGCCGCATGGTTGGAGGGATTGGCTCGGTGCCGCCTGTCAAGATGCATAACCTTATGGTCCAGAAAGGTCACAGCCATTTCCTGTGTGGATACAGCAAAGCTACTGAATGAATTCTTGACCAGAAAATGTCCTTGGTCAGTCAGTATACACTAGGGGGAAAACAAACCCTGTGCTATAATGGGATTTGCTTCCAACAGCTTTGGGCTTGGAGGAGAAATGGTTGATCAACTCTGATAAAATTGTAATGCAAAAGAAGCTGCCTTGCTACTCACCATATTTACACTCACCGATAATAGCTTTGTAATTATATTCCAGAAGCTCTCCAAACTGCAATTTTTGTTTTTTTGCTATTGGGGCTTTCCATGACATTTCTTATTGAAACCCCATGGGAAGCCAACCCCCTTATGTTGCCCAATCTCTTTGTTTACTGAACATATTTAATTCAAGCTTCAACTGTGGTGGGATTCCACTAGTCTGGTTTCAGACTCTCAGAACTGTATTTTCATGGTTGTCTAACGACTTTGGAAATGGAATCTCTGGAAGCTGTGCCTGGTGTGTGCATTTATGAATGCATCAGAGGTGGTTTTGATGAGAGGTTAGTCTCTGGATCCTTGTTCAAAGCAGATAGCACGGTCCCCACCACTCAAGTTATTGGATTTAAGTCTGGGCAGGGCCCTAAAATCTCCATTTTTAAAAAAATTTTTAATGTTTATTCATTTTTGAGAAACAGAGCGAGACTGAGGAGGGGAGGGGCAGAGAGAGAGGGAGACACAGAATCTGAAGCAGGCTCCAGGCTCTGAGCTGTCAACACAGAGCCCGACGCGGGGCTCGAGCTCACAAACCGCGAGATCATGACCTGAGCCAAAGTTGGATGCTTAACCAACTGAGCCACCCAGGTGCCCCTAAAATCTCATTTTAACAGAGATTCCTGGAAATTCTATAAACCATCCTTGAAAGTAATCAAGTGAGAGATGTAAAACAGAGCAAATTATTCCTATCTGTTTTACATAATAACAATCAAATAACATTTCCATTGATGGTTTTAGTTGTTTTGACAATAACTGGGCAGAACCTCAGAGTCTCAGTTTTAGACATTTAGATACAGTGAAAACCAAACAGAAAATAAGAGGAAAATGAAACTAATTGTAAAACTTGCTGTTTTATAAGTTCATCAGGGGAACTGGTAGAATACTTACAAACAATAAGAAGTATAAATTGAGAGGAATTATGAAATTAACCAGGATATTATTTGCTATACTTTAATAAGAAAAGAAGTAATAAACTACATTGCTCTACATAAAGTGGGGATTAAGTACCTTTTTTATTTCAGGGAATATAGGCTCTTTCTCAGAAGACAGATTTTTCTAGGTCCCACCTCATTGAAGATTGGGAATAGCCAAGAAAATATTTCTGAAGCCACAAAATGTATAGGAATCACCCTCTATAGGCTCTCGTGTTTTGGTGAATGAATATTGAAGAGGCTGTATTCTAAGGAAGGTTCAGGAATACCAATGGCAGGCCAGAAAATTCTGTCAAATATAGAAAACGTGAGAAATATTAATTGGTCATTTAAGAGAAAGTGATACAAATTTAAAGAAATTCTTTATAGATTCTGGAATTATATAACTAAGAAAGTTTTAATAGTTCCTATGGGAGAAAGAGGTCTATTTTCAGAAAATAGAAATAGACATATTCATTTATTTAAATCTTTTCTCTAGTAGGAAGACTTGAGCATGGATTTGGGGGGGCAGGTGATTTTTATGTCTGTGCTATGAGTTGGATAGTGACCAGCCATCTTAGTATGCCTGGGACTGAGAGGTTTCCTGGGACAGGGAACAATCAGTGCTAAAACGTGTCTCATGCAAAGTGGGCAGAGTTGCTGACCCTAGTTGCTTGCCTTCATACCCTCCGTCCCCATCTTGGGTAGAGAGTGATTGGCCTAGCCTCAGCTGCCCTCACCACAGGGATTGGATCAGGCAGTCTATATAACCTTTGTAAGTTTGACATGTGTGAAGCCAAGGACTTTTTCTTGATAGTCTGAAAAGGAGAAGCCCTCCCTTTCAATGAACTGAACTGTTACAGCCATTTTTACAACAATGAAGAAAGCAAACCCGGGATGATACTGATACATGGTGGAGGATGGAGTTCTAAAAAGAGCAGAGAGGGACAGGGGACCCTCTCTAGCAAACCATGTGTGAAGCCTACCTTAGGGCTGTTTATCCAGTCCAATAAATTCTATCACCTTTTTTCCTACAATTTCATATTGTACATGTTAAGTTTAAAGAGGATGAATAAATTAATACCTAAGCATTTGACATCTAGCTTAAGAAATGGTATATTATTTATACCTTACAAACCCACTGTGTTCTCCTCCTAGTTATTTTCCTCTCCCATTCTCCAGGGGTGGCTATCATCCTGATTATTGTGTTATCATTTCCCTAACAGCTTTCTTTATGGTTATACTACATATGTATGCACTTATAAATACTTATTTTTTTAGTTTTACCTATTTTGCCCTTAATACAGTAGAATCATCTGCTACTATTCTTATATAACCTGCTTTTGGGGATCTATCAGTGTTTAAGCATACAACTGTAGGTTATTTGCCTAGTAAATATTTTTCGTTTTTCCTTTTTTTTACTTCCATCTTTTCCTTCTATCTAAGGTGAATAGCAGTGTTGAGTTTTTCTTTCTTAGCTCTTTTTGTTTAGTAGATTTTATTTGTTAGAGATTTTTGGCCTACAGAAAAATTGGTAGAATAGTATAGAAGGTTCCCATATACATCTTGCACCCATACACATATAACCTTCCCCACTGTTGACATCCTGCTTCACAGTGGTGGCTTTGTTATGATTAATGAACCTACACTGACATATCATTATCACCCAAAGTCAGTTATTTATATTATGGTTCACTCTGTATTATGCATTCTGTGAGTTTAGAAAACATATAATAACATGTATCCACTATTATAGTATCACACAGAATGGTTTCACTGCCCTAAAGAATCCTCTGTGCTCTGCCAATTTATCTCCCCCCTAATGACTGGCAACCAGTAATCTTGCTTCCATGGTTTTGCCTTTTCCAACATGTCATATAGTTGGAGACATACAGTATGTAGCATTTTCATACTGGGTTCCTTTAACTTAGTAATGTGCATTTACATTTCTCTTTTCATGGCTTAAGAGCTCATTTCTTTTTAGTGATGAAAAATATTGCATTTTCCAGATGTTCCACAGTTTATCCATTCAGCTACTAAAGGGCATCTTTGTTGCTTCCAAGTTTTGGCAATCAGGTATAAAGCTGCTATAAACATCTGTATGAAGGTTTTAATAGGGACATATGTATTCAGCTCCTTTGACTAAATACCAAGGAGTATGATTGATAGATCATATGGTGAGAACATGTTTTGTTTTGTAAGAAATCACCAAAGTGTTTTCCAAAGTGGTGGTACCATCTTGCATTCCCACAGTAATGAATGAGAGTTCCTGTTGCTCCACAACTTGTCAGCATTTGGTGATGTCAGTGTTCTGGATTGGGGCCATTCTAATAGGAATGTAGTGGTATCTAATTGTTGTTTTAATTTTTATTTTCCTGATGATGTATGATGGAAAGTACCTTTTCGTATGCTTATTTTCCACCTGCATATCTTCTCTGGTGAGGTGTCTGGATTTTTTTTTTTGTCCTTTTTTTTTTTTTCTGGTGGTTTTCTTATTGTTGAGTTTTAAGAGTTCTTTATATATTTTGGGTAGTAGTCCTTTATCAGACTGGTTTTTTACAAATATTTCATCCAAGTCTATGCCTTGCCTTCTCATTCTCTTGACACTGTCTTTCACAGAGTGGAAGTTTTTATTTTAATAAAGTCTACTTTAGCATTTAATTCTTTCATGGATCATGCTTTGGTGCTGTAGCTTAAAAACTCATCCCCATATCTAAGGTCATCTAGATTTTCTTCTATATTCTCTTCTAGAAGTTTTCTAGTTTTGCATTTTACATTAGGTCCATGATCTATTTGGAGTTATTTTTTTGGGAAGAATATGAGCTCTGTCTCTAAATTCTTTTTTTTCCTTACATGTGAATGTCTAGTTGTCCTGGCACCATTTGTTGAAAGACAATTTTTTTTTCTCCATTGTATTGCCTTTACTCTTTTATCAAAGATCAGTTGACTGTATTTATGGGCATCTCTTTTTGAGCTCTCCATTATGCTCCAATGATCTATTTGCCTATCCTTTACCAGTACCACACTGTCTTGCTTACTAAGCTTTATACTAAGCCTTGAAGTCAGGTAGTGTCAGTCTTGCAACTTTGTTCCTCTCCTTCAGTACTAAGTTATTCTGAGTCTTTTGACTTGCCTTATAAACTATAGAATTCATTTGTCTATATCCAAAACTTTGTTTTTTACTATTCTAGTTTCTCTTTTAACTGGAAAATTGAATCTATTTATTACATTTTGATTAATGATACATTTATATTTTAATACTATAGTATTTTGTACACATTGTCATTTACATCTAGATTGTAAAAACCCTAAGCAATAGAAAAGGAAGTGATTTATGGCATATTGTAGATATTGACATTTAAAATAAAACCACTTGGCACGTATCATTTATTTAAATATTTCCAGGGGAGACCTAATACAATAGCAATTTATAACTAACTATGAAGCACTTAAAATAGACAAGTTCTCTTCTTTACTATTATAAATGTTACATTGCTCCCTTTTTTCATCAGTTTCCATTTGCACTCTACTTCTTCAATAGAATTTTATACTAATGTAATATATTTTTTATGCTTGAAGTTCTTTTAGTAATCACCCTGTCATTCTTCTTTACAGTAAAACTGTACTAATTGAGGATTTTAATTAATTTGCTATGACCATATGGATTTATGTGTTCATTTTTCTTCTCCCCGAGTTCTTATTACAATTCTTAATGAAATAAAAATATAGAAACTTGACTATATTAAACATTGATGAACGAATGTTAAACATAAAGAGAAAAAAACTGTATTGGAATATATCTCTTTTGATGATGAATTATTTGTGGTAAACTGCAGGCTGTCTTTTAGGGCTGTTCACCTGGTCAGACTTACTTCAGTACCTCTTGAGTGTGTAGAGGATACTGTAATTCAAATTGAGTGAGAGACAATCCTAGAGCTTTTACAGCACACACAAGGAAGGCAGTGATAAAAGGAGAGGTGAGGAAGAAGAGCCAGCATCGTGCCTCAACCAAATGTACGTGCGTGTTCAGGCAGATAAGTTTAAGACAGAGAACATATAGACATTAAAACTCTGATTATTCAGCCATAGAAGGGAATGGAGTACTGATTCGTGCTATCACGTGAGTAGACTTTGAAAACATACACAATGAGATAAGCAAGTCATGAAATGCTACACATAGATTTCTTGTATGAAGTGTGTAGAATAGGCAAATCCAGAGACAGCATTTGTGATTGCCAGGGCCTGGGAGCAGGCGTAATGGGTAGGGACTGGTAGTGGGTGCAGTGATTTTTTTGAAGTAATGAAAATTGTTCTGGAAGTACTTCACCGGAGTGGTGTAGTAACATACCCTATAAACCACCTCTTCATATTGGGACTTGTAGAGTGACGTGAAATTCTCTGTATTCATTTGGATATAAGCACATTTTTCCACATCCTTCTCTGACGGAAGAAAATGGTGGAAGAAAGTACGACTAGACTTTATGTTAGGTGAGAAGAAATTAAGCCCTACATGTTTGAGCCACGGTACATCACTTTTTCTGTTACTTGTAGCTGAAACATTCCTAATCAAATCAGAAGATCACTGGGAGATCATATTAACCTAGCCGCCAGTTGCGTGTGAAACTGCATTTCAATAAGCAACATTTCAATGGCAACCAAAAGATGACTGAAAGCAATTGGAATCTTCATTACAGTCTCTAGAATCTCCCATTTTAACATAGAGCAGACCTTCTCAAAGCCTTCTCTCCTACCCATTTTTGCAGTCTCACACATAATGTGCAGATGTTTCTAAGGATTTCACCATTTTCTCACAAAATTCCCTGAAGGTTACTCTCGCACAGTCCACATGAACTTGCAGTTTCCCACTACACAGCTCTGTTTGATTCCTTTTGTTCTCCCTCAGCCATAAATATAAGCTATTTCTAGGGGCGCCTGGGTGGCGCAGTCGGTTAAGCGTTCGACTTCAGCCGGGTCACGATCTCACGGTCCGTGAGTTTGAGCCCCGCGTCAGGCTCTGGGCTGATGGCTCGGAGCCTGGAGCCTGTTTCCGATTCTGTGTCTCCCTCTCTCTCTGCCCCTCCCCCGTTCATGCTCTGTCTGTCTCTGTCCCAAAATAAATAAAAAACGTTGAAAAGAATTTTTTAAAAAATAAAAAAAATATATAAGCTATTTCTACTGGGAATGCTTCACTACTCCAGCGCTGTTCCTATCATCGCTCCAGTTCTCCCTGCAAACAAACAAATAATTGGAAACAAGTGGCTACAGACATATTTTTTAGTATTTAAGATAATGAGAAGAGGAAAGGTTAAGTATGCAAAGACGGAGTTAGAGGGCAGGAAATTTGGGGAAGTTATGACACACGTTACTTTTGTTGTCCCTTCCACAATAGTTTTCTCTTTCATATGATACTACTGTCACCTCCTTGGCTGAGTAGGTACGTATATAGAGTAGGCAGCTTCTTACATAGCAGGATTTAAGGACCCAGTGTATGTTCTATGTGCTTAAACCATCATTATTTTACTCCACCATCCTATTTGTAATTCCCACCATTGATCATTATTTGACTAAAAACTATAGTATCTCATGGTAAAATGAGCACAAGTTAGAGAATTAGAACATTTCTTTGTCTCTGCAGACTTATCTACAAAATGGACATGATAATTTTTTTTTCTGCTTGCCATGTGGGCTGCCAATCGAGCTATTAATTTTTAATTCACTGGGCAACTACTTATTGAGTATTCTCTGTGTTCCAGACACTAGGACCAAAGCTATGAGGAAGTCACATGGAGCTTAAAAACTAGCTTTTGGAATGTGGCAAAATTATAGAGGGGTACTATTGGAGGAGTGTCACTATGTTTGGGGACATTAGGGATCTGGGAAGTGGGATGGTGGAAATGGAAAATAACCTGAAGTTCTGGGATGTCAGTGTGTGTGTGTGTGTGTGTGTGTGTGTGTGTGTGTGTGTATGTGTGTGTGTGTGTGTGAATGGTCATAAAAGATGAGTGCCTGGAGGAACTCTGCGTGTAAACTTCTCCTGTTAAATAATTCAGTCCATGGCTAATCTTGACCTTCTGTAAATCAGTGACCTGGTAAGAAATATAATATCAACTACAATTCCATTCTGTATTACTTGTTACCAGAAAGACTTGTAAAACTACTCATGGGTGTGCAATTGCTGCACACCGTCTGAGAACCTTTAAGGGTCACAGCTATCATTAGATAGAACATTTCTGGGGGAAGGGGAACTCGTCCATCATAAGAGCCTGCCTTCGTGCCTTTGTTTCTGTTAATCTCGAATTCCGTTTTCCTCTCTCCATCTGTCAAGACTTTGATGAAGCTTTTTTTTATTCCTTCAGGAAAAAGTGGGCTCTTCCTCTTGAAGCTCATAGAGAATTATGTCTTCACTTTACTTCAACACTTACCACAGACACTCTTGTATTCTTATTTCTTGTGTTACCCTTAGGTCCTTGATGGGGGCTGCTCTTTGTATAACTTACCATAAATATTTTGCAGTCCATACAGAGTACACTGAGCAGGGAATTGGAGTTTTCATAATGGTCTCATAATGGGTTGTTTGCCAATTTTCTGAATAGGCAGTGCTCTGAAGGTTTGTGTTTTAAAAATGCTTTCACTTTAAAACCAAACTGTTTTTGTCTGGAGAAAAGGGGAAACAATAGTAGCTAAATATAAGAAAGACAGATTTTTTTCCCCTGAAGAAAACTATCAATTTATATGTCATCTTTGGAAGTTCAAATGCCTCTGCTATTGACTATTCTATTTGTCCTACTGCTGAACCCTTAAATTATAGATGGCCTGAACTGTCATCTTTTATATGAAAAAGAAGCTAATTTTCCATAAAGAACAGGGAGTCTAAAATCCTGAGATGGGTAAATGACTGTAAAGGACCAGTTTGCCCTTTGTAGTAAGCTGGCAGAGAGACCTAAGGGATAACCATAGAAGAATTTTCAAAGTCACAGAAATGATGTTGGCAGGAAGGGCTGCAGGAGGAAGGATATTCTCAGTGAGGTTATCTTTGACGAGTGATGTTCTGCAGGCTGAGCCTATTTGATATAGCATGTATTTCTGACAATTATTGCAGTCAATACTATTTTTATTTAGCAAATACGTGGCTTCTAATGTTTTTGTACTTATCACTTATCTTTCATAGCATCTTTTCACCTAGAAGTATCACATGCTGTTAAGTAGGCAGAAAATACACTATTACATTCAGAAACACAAAATACTGGGGTGCCTGGGTGGCTCAGTCGGTTAAGCGTCCAGCTTCAGCTAATGTCATGATCTCATGGTTCGTGGGTTCAAGCCCCACGTCAGGCTCTGTGCTGACAGCTCGGAGCCTGGAGCCTGCTTTGGATTCTGTGTCTTTCTCTCTCTCTACCCCTCCCATCCTCAGGCTCGCTCTGTTTCTCAAAAATTAATAAATGTTAAAAAAAAAACTTAAAAAAAGAAACACAAAATACAGTCCAGTGAATACTCATTATCACATATATGTGCAAAGCACAGCATTTGGACACACTGTTATGTCTCAAACAGGAGAAACAACAACAACGTGAAGAGGAGGAGACTCTGTGGGGGTGGAAACATTACAAAAATAAAATTATAGAAACAAAGGAGAAGTAAGGGTGAAAGCTGAGCTACAGAGATAAGAGGGGTGCGGAAGATTTCTGTTGTTGTTGTTGTTAAATGTCCTTATAAAGCCCTTCTCCCTGAATCTCAATGATGAAATAAAACATGTGCAATCAAGTAGAAGAGAAAGTTACACAGAACGGGAAATTGAGCTGGATTCAGACTTCTGTACAGTAGACTACAATTTTAGAAATATTATCTCTAATGGTGGCCCAAGGTCACGTTCTCTCAGCCATCTTTCATCTCTAAAGGAAATAGACAGTCTTAAGTAAAGCAGAATTGTGGGAAGTCAGTGTAACTCATTCTTAAAACCAATAAAACTATCACATAACAAAATGGGGCATAAAAAAGAAGGAGCTGAATCTATATAAAATGATCAGCAACAGAGGAACTATTGTGGAGAAAAGAGCATGTCTGAGTGCTTAACTCCTGTAAATGTAGAACCAGTTTTTTAATGACACCAGTAGTTTTGTGTTAATTTCAGATGACTCTGAAAAGAATATGACTTAGAAAAGAATACGTCTTCAAACTTTGTCTGAAATTCAGTCAGAATTTTAGCTTTATCTAATGTTTTTCCTTCATCAAAATTTGAGAAATAATTACATATCTCCTTTCTTATTTTTTTAGACAGAGCATGAGTAGGGGAGAGAGCCAGAGAGGGGGGGAGAGAGAGAGAATCTCAGGCAGGCACCATGCTCAGTGCAGAACCTGACGTGGGGCTCAAACTCACAAACTGTGAGATCATGACCCAAGCAGAAATCAAGAGTCAGGCACTCAACTGACTGAGCCACTCATGTGCCGCTAAAGGTCTCTTTTAAGAATAATGTTGTAATCTGATCCTGTTTTTCTGGTATTTTTCTTTCTTTTTTCTCTAGTTTTAATCTTTTTCCTTAGCATATTGGCATATCTAAGACCATCTACACCAGATGCCAGTAGAACTTCCTCCAGGGTGATGTGGGTTTGCTTCATTTTAGGCTTTCTTTTGATGTCTTGGCCTGTGTGATTGATATTTTTTTTAATATTAGGCACATACCATTTTTGTAGCAAGTCATTTTTTTAAAAAAAGAAGAACTTATTCATACACCATTATGATGAAAGTGTGTGAATAAAATCTAAGGAAATAGTTTGTTTATAAATGATATTCAGTACAGTTGGCAAAGCAGGTAGTTTTATGATTGAAACTTGCATCTTTCTTGAATTTTTTATAATCATCTCTTTTGGCAAATCTTCCACCCTGTTGGTATCACACATCTATATAGCAAATGGTTGTCTTGCAAACGTCCTATAAGTATCTTGGACTCCATCTTGCTATGTAACAGCCTAAATGTGTAAAGGAGGATTTAAGCACAAATAAAATCACAGAGAAATTCTGCCCGTGCCACTTTACTATTTTTAAAACTATCAACTTGGGGCACCTGGGTGGCTCAGTCAGTTAAGTGGCCAACTCTTGATTTTGGTTCAGGTCATGATCTCATGCATTCATGATTTTGAGCCCCACATTGGGCTCAGCACTCACAGCATGGAGCCTGCTTTGGATCCTCTGTCTCACTCTCTCTGCCCCTTCCTTGGTCATGCTTGCTCTCTCTCTCTCAAAAAAAAAAAACTTAAAAAAATAAAAATAATAAAATATCAACTTGACTTTCATATGTAAAAATAATGGTTAAGGAATACATTTCTCTCTATTTTCAACACAGAAAAAATGCATGCTGTCTCTCAAGTCTTAGAAATGGCCTTTTAAAAACTTGCAATGTTACACACTCAAACTTTTAGCTTCCATAAGGCAACACTACCAATAAATTTGTTTCCTTGCTGGCCTTTGCTGGTTCATTTAGCATTTATAGTTCTCTAGGGTTGAAACAAGGACATGGGCAGGTGCAGTTTCCTAACACAAAGGGAGAGTAAGAACTGGAGGGACACTGCATACCAGCAGCACCTAATTCCTCAAACACCAGATCGCTCAGAGGCCCTATATGGATAACAGCATCTTACACTTATATGACACCAGGAACTGTTAAGATCTTTACAGATAAGGCCATGTCTAATCATCACAACCATTCCTTTTCGTTGGTTTCCATAGGTGAAAAAACCCTGAGGTTAAGAAATCTGCCTAGTGTCACAAAGCTAGTAAGTATCAGAGCTCTGACTTGAACCCAAGAAATTTGGCTCCAGAGTTTATTTATACTGTTCATCTGGTATCCCAGAAGGTAATCTGCCTAGGTAACTAATAGCCATATTTTTAGTTTCACATCCGTTCACATGGATGGAATGACCCTGTGAGTAGCATTACCATGAAGAATATACCCCCTAAGCCCACTAGTATGAACGTCCTTTAAAACCATTCCAAAAAAAGGGAAAGTGCTTACTGATTGGTGGTATTACCACAATACTTACTTAGCATGTTTACTCTCTGGGGGGCACTCTTTATAGGTGTGTGTGTGTGTGTGTGTGTGTGTGTGTCTGGAAGATTTGCAATTAAATCAATATGAGAAGAGGTAGGGAAGCAGATACTCCTGCTGGATGCTCCTTGGGATTATACTGACAATGTCATTAATGCTCTAATGGTCTTGAAGATAGATGTTCTTATGTCTTTATAGGAGGCATGGAGGCAAGCAGATAAAAGGAAGAACATAAATCTAAAGAATAAAAGTATTAGCAGCTAACACTATGCCAGTGTGAATCAAGAAATAATAGTCTTTGTAAAGAGCAGAGCATGGGTGTTTGTTTTTATTGCGTAGCATTTAGCATTATTATGAGGCAGTGCTACTTATGTTTCTGTTGCCAACAGCATTTATAAAATCGACAGTTTTACAGGGAGGATTGTGAGCAGCTATAAAAATATTATTTCTCTATAGATAAAAGTTAATTCCGATTTCCATCAACCCATGAAACATGGTTTAGGGTGTGATGAAAAGAGTCAGAGGCAATGGAGTCTGGAATCCTATCTCAGTTGTTGAGTCTTTAAGGTTGTGCAAGTATCAGATTATATTTTCTTTGGTCTCAGGTCCCTTTCTGGCAGGAAGTTAAGAACCTAGAGATAATTTATTCTTTCAGTCCTATAGGCATTACAGTGGTCATAAAGATTCAAGTATAACAATTGTCCTCACTCCCATTGAACGGTACTAAAAAAAAAACAAAAAAAAAAAGCAAAAATACAAAACAAAACAAAACAAAAAAACACAAGCATTTACAGTGGCCAGTTGGGAGGTGAGAGGAAACATAAAGTGCTAGAGTTCAGGTTTTGAGAAAAAACTGTTCTTGAGGCCAGCATAATATGTATGTATGCGTCTGCTTCATTGATATGGTCATCAGTAGGTCTATGCATACGAGTTCATCTTTCCAGATAGAAAAGCTTTCTGAGAAAGTTTGACTTACGTGTGTGTACTTGAGAGAATGGAAGAAGATAATCTGTCAGGAATCCATAAAAAGGAAAATGAAAGAGTATGGAGAGTAATGACAGGTGTGTTTATGTGTTAGATAAGGAGGTGTTACTTTTGTCATCTAAAAAATGGAGTCAGGGGGCACCTGGGTGGCTCAGTCAGTTGAGCATCAGACTCTTAATTTCAGCTCAGGTCATGATCTCAGAGGCATAGCATCAAGCCCCTCGTCGGGCTTTGTGCTGGACACAGAGCCTGCTCAAGATTCTCTCTCTCTCTCTCTCTCTCTCTCTCCCTCTGCTCCCCCCACCTCTGCTCTCTCTCTCTCTTTCTCTGAAAAATGAAAAAATGTTTTGTTAATTACAAATAAAAAATGGAGTCAGATGAAAATTGAAAAGAAATCAGTACTAGAGTTTGTCCAAGAGGATAATGGAATAGAGAGGAGAAAGAGAAGGACATTCAATAAATTAAATAAGAGTACATTAAACTAGATTTTATTTACTTATTTTATTTATTTATTTAACAAATGGACATTAAGTTGCTACTACGTAGTAGGTATAGATGCTTGAAATACATCAGTGGGATAAAACAGATCAAAATCAGTCTTTATGGAGTTAAGGCTTAGCAAGATGAGAAGAAAATTAACAACAGCAGCAACAACAACAACAAGAATATAATAATAATACTATAGAACATTAAGAGGTGATAAACGGTATAGCAAAAATAGAGCAAGACCAATGAATATGAAAGAATTAGGAAATTAAGGACCTCGGTACTGAATCTGGATTATGTGAATCAGTAGAATTTAATGGTTTTAACAGAATGATGAGGAGGATATTGAGGCAATAGCAGTTCAAGGAAAATTGTTGACGCATGTGGTGATTGATCTTATGTGTCAAACTTGGCTGGGATAAGGGATGCCCAGGTAGTTCATAAACCATTTTTTGGGTGTGTCTGTGAGGGTGTCTCTGCAAGAGATTGGCATTTGAATTGGCAGACTGAGTGAGGATCACCTTGGTCCTCCAATCTGCTGAGGGCTTGAATAGAACAAAAGTGTGGAAGAAGAGTGAACTCACTTTCCCACTTGAGCTGAGCTATCCATCTTCTTTTGACTGCCTCTCGGTGCTTCTGCTTTTCAGGCCTCAGGACCCAGACTAAATTACATCACCAGCTTTCCTGGCTCTTGAATTTGCAGGCAGCAGACAATGGGGCTTCTTGATTTCCATAAATGTGTGAGTCAATTTCTATAAATAAGTCTCCTCCTATATCTATAGGTCTGTGTCTCACCATCCATCCATCTATCTATGAGGGAAGAAGCATATAGTAATTGAGATTCCCTGTTAGGTACAAGATATTGGTTGCATAGACACTGGCATGTCTAATACAAGGTATGCTGTTTTCCTAGGTAGAGATGTAATATAGGGTCTGTTACAATTCACCAACCCTGCATAGGAGTATGTACTTTTGCTCAGTTTTGTGGTAATACATCACAATATAAAAAAATACCTCATGGGGCGCCTGGGTGGCGCAGTCAGTTAAGCGTCCGACTTCAGCCAGGTCACGATCTCGCGGTCCGTGAGTTCGAGCCCCGCGTCGGGCTCTGGGCTGATGGCTCGGAGCCTGGAGCCTGTTTCTGATTCTGTGTCTCCCTCTCTCTCTGCCCCTCCCCCGTTCATGCTCTGTCTCTCTCTGTCCCAAAAATAAATAAACGTTGAAAAAAAAATTAAAAAAAAAATACCTCATTTGTGATTATGAAGACTAGAGAAAGATGCTGGATCAAGGGCAGAAGTAGTTCCTCTAATTCTTTTTCCAGTAAAGATCATCCTTTCAGAGGAGAAAGATACAGGGAAAGCCAATATTGAAGGTCAGCATTTCCTAACTTGGAATCTTCGTTTACAGTGTGAGATTCATGGGCAAGGGGTATAGTACAGCTTGCAAAAACAAGAAAACTCTTTTGGGCAGGACACTGGAAGTGTTTAACTGAAATTTCAGGAGGAAAGAGAAGATAACAACTAATAGCTAAGGCTGACATAGAGTAACCGCCATTAGAGGGTTTCCATGTCATTTTTTTGCAGAAATTAACAAGGAGGGGCACCTGGGTGGCTCAGTTGGCTGAGCGGCCTAGTTTGGCTCAGGTCATGATCTCGCAGTTTGTGAGTTTGAGCCCCGTGTCGGGCTCTGTGCTGCCAGCTTGGAGCCTGGAGCCTGCTTTGGATTCTGTGTCTTCCTCTCTCTCTGCCTCTCCCCTGCTCACGCTCTGTCTCTCCCTCTCTCTCAAAAATAAATAAACATAAAAAAAATTAAAAGAAATTAACAAGGATGTAGACAGGGAAAATGATGGATTTATGTCTACATATGTTTGCTACAATATATCATAAACAAATATCTTAAACATTTTAACACTATTGCAAGTATCAAAACTTGGTAGATAGTATGTTGTCTGTACTTGGAACATGGAAATAAAAAACAATCAAATTAAAACAGTGATACACAGAGGGAAAGAACTGTGTGTAAGAAGAAACCAACTTGTAGTGCAAGCACAGCAGAGAGAAGTTAGCTGAAATTAAAAGGAGAAAAAACGGCCACGATGTGGAGCAAGGGGACCCGTTTTTCACTGCTAGTAGGAATGCAAACTGATGCAACCATTCTGGAAAACAGTATGGAGCTTCCTCAAAAAATTAAAAATAGAACTACCCTATAACACAGCAATTATACTACTAGGTATTTATCCAAAAGGTACAAAAATGCTGATTTTAAGGGGCACATGCACCCTAAGTTTATAGCAGCGCTATCAACAATAGCCAAATTATGGAAAGAGTCCAAATGCCCATTGACTGGTGAATGGATAAAGAAGATTATAAACACACACACACACACACACACACACACACACACACACACACTGGAATATTACTGTATGATTAAAAAGAATGAAATGTTGCCATTTGCAACAACATGGATGGAACTAGAGGGTATTATGCTAAGCAAAATAAGTCAGGCAGAGAAAGACAAATATCATATGATTTTACTCATATGTGGAATTTAAGAAACACAACAGATAAACATAAGGGAAGGGAAGGAAAAATAAGATAAAAAGAGAGAGGGAGGCAAACCATAAGAGACTCTTAAATACAGAAAACAAACGGAGGGTTGCTAGAAGGGGTGTGGGTGGAGGATGGGCTAAATGGGGGATGGGCATTAAGGAGGGCACTTTTTGGGATGAGCATTGGGTATTATATGTAAGTGATGAATCACTGAGTTTTACTCCTGAAACTGGTACTGTATGTTAACTAACTTGAATTTAAATAAATACATTTAAAATTAAAAAGAAGTGGCAATGACTGTGGGAAAGTACATATTCACGTGTTCTATAGAATATAGAAAAAACTGCTTTTTAGTGGGGTTCTGGGAAGTTGTTTTATGAAATATTCTTCATTTATTCTAAATAAGCTACAGTCTCAAAAGAAGACAGAACTGGCTTTTTGACCTCAGCGTATGGGGCATATTCCAGTCAAGGCTCTTTGGGTATTAAGGAAAAGAGGCCCACTCAAACTAGTGCAATAAAAGTTGGGTTTTATTTTAAGGATACAAAGACTCAAAGAGCAGGGACTGAAAAATGGTTGAGTGTCACGGGAACTAGAAAACCGGGATACCAGACTCAGTCACTTATCTTTGGGTATATGCTCCATTTTCTTCCCTTTGCAGATTGACTTTGTTCTGTCCCCAAAATAGTGATTCCCTATTATCAGACCAGCATGACATTTGAGTTTGTCTCCACCCAACTAACTCATCCAGTTTCTTACTGACTTGATTTTGTAATCTCTAGAGACAGGCCTGATTGGGGGCTAGTACATCCTTTCTTATCTTGCTCTGGCCACCTAGAATTTATCCCTGTTTATTAAAAATAAGAAATGAGTCCTTAAAATTTTTGTAAATCATAGCCCCTTAACATTACTGATAATTTTTATACATATATGTGCTTTTTGTATTGCAGATATCTGATGATTTCAGATTGGTTCATTTTTCTTCCTGATGAATAAGTTCTTTTTAAGTGAATGTTTGTTGGTAATGAAGTCCTAACGCTTTGTACAATAGAAAACTTCTTCCTTCATTCAAGGACTTTTTTAGGGGAAGGAGCTTTCGTTTTTGAATTCTATCTATCTCTGGGCTGTGTCAAGAACTATGAAGAGTTTGAGATTTTAACCCACTTTGCAAGCTAACAATTAGCCTGCTGCAGTTTTATGAATGTTAATGGAAGACACAAGACTCCTGCATGGAGTTGGGTAACTCACTGCACAACAGATACCATGAGATTCGTATCCACATTGGTTTTTTTCTGTCCAACCTCTCATAGCCCATAGGAGCAAAGCGTAGTGACCCAAGTGATTGCTCTGCACACAGTGGGTCTGTGTCGCAGATGAACAATAAGATTTGGAAATCCCCAGTGTTATATAAAGGTTTTGAGCTGGTAACCTGCCCGAACTTTGCCCTGGAGGGAAATGTTACCTCTGTTACCCTGGTCAGGGAACAAATGGTCATCTTCTCTGGAGATTATACTGTCTCTGTCTTCCAAAGTTGTTTGCTACACAAATGTCCTTGAAAAGCTAGCTCAGGACAAAAACTATGGAAACTCAAGCGATCCATGGAAAATCGTCTCCCAAGATTATGGTTTCAGTTGTTGATTATACTGTCTGCTATTCATTTTGTGTTTAGTCCCTTTCACATAATTTCTAGTATTTTTACATTTAAGTAGCTTTAAGTTTTATTTATTTTTCAACTTGATGTTTTGAAGTTTTAGTATGTTTAACAGGGGAATTATTTTTATTTTTGTACTGCTAATCTGACAATACATATCTTTCTTATGGCAAGTTCTTAAATAGTCAGGCAATAAAAGCCTGGACTAGATTCTCCTTCATTTCCTCTTGTCTCTCTCTCTCTCCCCCACCATCTCTCCCCCTCTCTCTCTCTGTCATGTGTGCACACACACACATGTACGTGTATATGTGTATGAATACATGCAGAAATTGAATAAATTCAAAGGTTGGAAGCGACCAGGCTTTTATTGCTTGGTTATTGGTCTTACTTGAAGCCAAAGCCTTTCCTAACTATGATACATTAGCCATTGTAGAAAATCTCTGTGTTAAAAAGAAACACTGCCTGTTGGTTATCAATACTACCTTAACCACCCACACTCTTAGTGAATATTTTGAAATTCTTTTCACTTGTGTTTTCTTCTGCTGTGGTGTTGGTCTTTCTTGAATGCTTGACTCTTACAGGACCTAGAAGGTTATTAGACGGGGTGATGGGTGGAGGCATATACTTTGCCTCAACCTAACTATTTTGTTCCTAATGCCAACAAAATTAAAAATGAATGCTTTGTTTTTACACCAGCCTTGTTCCTGTTTGAGCATTTTTTCCTCCAACCCATTGCAATAATGTAATGCTATGTTTGTATTAGGGAAAGGAGAAGGGAAGCTCTGATAACCTTCATTAGAAGTAATATAATAGATTGACCACTGTCCTAGACTCTTGGAAACACTTGCCCTTAAACAGTGTTTGAGTAATTCTTCAAGGATGAACAAGACATTTCAGGGAAAAAAAACTGACCTTCGTTTTAACTAATGAAAGCCATTTGGTAGAGTCTAAGAGTAATTTGCAAAGTAGTAACCTGAAGGCATCAAAGAAGTAATTTTCCTTACAAATTGCCTGAATTCCTCTCAAAAGTGTATTCAGACAGACTCTTTAAACTGAAGTAAAACTAATAGCTCTTAACCTTTTATGTGGCTATCTTTCAGGATCTCTGTAAAATATGAACATCTCAGACAAATCATATGCATATTTGTAAAAATATTGTGTAAAATGCTGAGGTGGGGGGAGGACTGCACACCTGCAGTGCAATGTATCACAGACTCAGTAGCCATGGGTTTTTCTTCCTTCCATCTTACATAGTAGTCATGTTGACTACACAATGATTATAATACATCCTGAACTTTTTTGACCCCCTACCTTTGCCATGGTCTTTCGATAATTACAAGTGCCAGGGTTATTATTCTGATGAGCCAAGATCATTTGGTACGTGCTCTATTGGTTGTACATGATTTATGTAAACTAGAATAGAATCCCTACAGCAACAAAGCTATGGTTACAGTTTTGGCATCAAGACTCAGGAGACATAAATGAAGAGGCATTAATCTAATACTACGGTTTAATTAGCTTTATAGAAGGATACAAAGCAGGAAATACAGAAAGTACAACATCTTGATCTCATTAAGAGACCTGACAGGTAACCCAAAATGCAGCTTTTTTTGTCTTCTCATATATATGGAGCATATATGGCTGCCATGGTTGAGGAACAAAGAATGGGTAGGTCTCTTTGACCTATAGAAGGCTGTAACCCCTTTACCCACCAACTTTATAAACCCTTGTAGTGGAAGGCTTGCAAACCAACCCATATCTCCCCTGACCCATTGCAGTGACACACCATGGAGATATAAACAACATTCTTCATTCGTCTTAAGTAGAGTTTCCAAGGAACATTTTTCCAGCAGCCCTGAATTAGCCTAGGCCTAGTGTTAGCCCTTTATTCACACTGTCCTTTGACCTCTACTAGATTCTCATGTTAGATTGGCACGCTGGTATGGGAACAGTACCATAGTGTTAGGCTAATTTCACAGAAGTTTACAGTGCAATGTGGGTTATAAAATAACAGATATTACAGTAAAATGTACAATGAAATCAATAATATAGGAAGTGTCTAAATCAAATGCACCAATTTGACTCTCATGAGGTTGAGTGAGGAGACATCATTAAACCTTCATGGAGAAGATAACATTTAAATGGCAATTCAGAAAAGAGGCTAAATTTGTCGGATTTTTATATTACAGTGAACGGGTGTTTGTGCAGGTGTAACTTCTTTTTTTTAAATTTGTTTTCTTAATGTTTTTATTTATTTTTGAGACAGAGAGAGACAGAGCATGAGCAGGGGAGGGGCAGAGAGAGAGGGAGACACAGAACCCAAAGCAGGCTCCAGGCTCTGAGCCATCAGCACAGAGCCCGATGCGGGGCTCGAACTCACAGACTGTGAGATCATGACCTGAGCCGAAGTCAGACCCTCAACCGACTGAGCCACCCAGGCGCCCCTGTAACTTCTTAATAGAAAGGTGGTCTTTCATTTATTAATGTGGAAATCAGCCCCACAGAATTTCTTCCATATATGTCCAATATATGGAGCAAGTATTAAATTTTAAAGTGTCTTTAGTATGTGCCAGGTATGACATTGAAGTAGGTTTAGTTTTGTGTGAAGATACTGAAAGGAAAACTGACGTTTCTTATGGACCTAGTGTATATATCAGACACTGTGCTGAATGACTACAAATGCTATCTTAATTATCTCCAACTCTGTAACAATTCTGTGAGGTCAGTATTCTGAGCCTTTAAGTTGGAGACCCTAAGACTTGGGGCCATCAAAAAGCTGCCCAAGCACTCACATCTGGTAACAGTAGAACCAAGATGTTAACCAAGGTCTAACGGAATTCAATTAAAAGGACGTTTTTTTTAAACCAATATACTGTGGTGCTGAGACCATATTGTAAGAGGTGCCTACACAAAGTACAGAATATTCATGAAGGGATAAACATAATTCTAGAGATTAAGGACAGCATGTAAGAAGGAACACTGAATGAACTAGGGATTATTAGGGGAAAGCTGCCAGGTATGAATAATACCCAGACTCACTCTAGGTTCTGAGCCAACTGAGATGAAGTGCAAGGATTTGGATGAAGGACGGAATACCTCCAGTATCAGTGCTGTTGTCCAAAGCACACAGCTTGCTGTTGACGTTGCATGTGAAAATATGACTTGGACCTAAGGGCAAACCGAGGCTTTCCACACTCTCTTTGTGGAGTTGATCTCCCTGAGCTCATCCAGATTCAGGCCAAGCAGTTCAATAACAATTATTTCTTATAGTTAGGAAGATTGTGGAGGTCTTTCATGGCCAGCTTGTCATGTAGATAAACTTGAGAATATCTGCTATTTATAGGCATTCTTGTCATCTGAGAAAGAAATTGCTAAGCGGCCAAGACACACGTGATCAGTAAACTTGGCAATATTAGCTCTGACATGACCATCAGAGAGGAATGAATATTAGGAAGGATTTGTCTGTGTTAAGCACTTTCTCTGCATGGAAGGGGGAAGAGGAAGTAGGTAGGGAAGAATAGAGAGAGAACCCAAAATTGTGTTTCCTGTACTCATGTCTCCTGAAAACATAAATATAAAATTATCCTTATGTTACCCTTTGGGTGAAGGAATGCTCCCGTTTCCCCATTCCTGCAACTCACATACACTAGAAAGAAAAAAAAAAAACAGAACCGAGAGGGGAAAATAGCAGCTGCTTTTAATTATTTAAAAGGCCCTAATGTGGTAAAAGAAAAGGCCTCATTCAGAAGACAAATGTTGATAAGTTAAGGCAAGGCAGAGTTCTGCTTATTATAAGAAAGACTGTTCCATGAATTAGAGCTGGCCATTAGTAGAACGAGCTGCTTCAGTGTTGCATTAGCAAAGACTTATGCCAAAATAGCTTATAATTGATGTTCCAATGACCAGCAAACTCAGGAAGATTTCTTCTAATGAAAACCTTGAATCCTTACTTATCTTTAATCCTTGAAGGTCTTGACTCTGCCCACTTCTTAAATACTTGGATTGCTTTTCATCTTTTTAAAAGTCAGTAGAGTCATTTATCAGAAGCATTAAAGTAGAAGCTAATGACTATTTTTTCTCTCACTTAAAACAGAGCACATGGCTTTCCAACATTGCAGTGGAGAGACGAAGTTATTTAAAAAGTCTACCACTTGTTAGCATTAGAACTTAAATATTAGTGAAATATTCCTTGCAAAATACTTTACCACTTCCACTGGTGAATTGAGAAGATATTGTACCATGATGACTTCCATGTCTTTTTCAAATCCAAGTCTACATGCAGTGATTTTCCAGTTGTGCAGAAAGAGACTGTAACAATCAAATGGCTTTTAGCTTTGAGTAACAGGAAACTCAAATTGACTTAAAAAATAGAAAATTTATTTTCTCACAAAACAGCAAGTCTAGACATAGGGTGGTTCCAGAATTTGTTGATTCAGTGGCTTACCAATGTCGTCATAAACTTGGGTTCTTTTCTTCTTCTCTGATTTTTCCACTGTGTGTCCAGCTTTATCCGTGGGCTGGTTCCTCCTCTGGTTCCCAGATGACTGAGGTAAGTCCAGATGCTTTATTGGCCTATAAGAATCCTTTCAGGGACCACTTTGAGAAGAAGGAAATCTGAGAGAGTAAAGGTTTAGGGCTTTTTCTGTTTTGCATATAATTTGATCCACATTAGATAGCCATTCTCTGTATTCTATAACCTTGTTTGAAACCAATATTCGCAAAGTTTTATCTATTAAAAGAAAATTTTGAGGGCCATTTTATATCATACATGTGAGGAAATAACTTGTGGCTTTATGAGCCAACCAGATTCCATTACTAAAATTATTTACCTTCAATTTAGTAAAACGTAATTATCTAGTACTATTATTTGAAGCATCTGTACCACTAAAATGAAACTGAGACGAAATCCTGAATTGTCACTTTCTCTTAAAAAAAATTAATCCAGAGATGTTTATTATTCTTTGAAAAATGGCATAATAGTAAACAATATTTAAGATGTATATGCACTGAGTAATTAAATGCTCACTATAAAATAAAATTGTGAATAATGCTATTTGACTTTTATTTTAGAACTACAATTATTTACATTTTCTTTCCTGAGTAGTTATACTTTTAATTCTCAGTTTCCTGTAAATCTACTTAAACATGTTTAATTGCCATATATTATAATCAGACTTTATATTTACCATCAATTTTACCTGAGTGAAATAACGTGTGCACATATACCATATTTCATATATACATATCCTAATTGAAATTATATTCCTGTAAGTAAAGGGCTGTATTTTTAAGAAGGTATGTGCTAAAATGGCATAATAGGATTTCATTTGTTCAAATCTTTTGTACAAGAATATGATAAAATATCTTAGCATTTATTTGTTTTTACTTCTTTTAATAGTTTTACTTCTGTTATCTATTGTTAGTATTGGAGATGTATCTAAACAGTGAGAGTTCAATTGATTTTTACACTGGCTTCAAGAAACCCAGGAAGATAGGGGCGCCTGGGTGGCTCAGTCAATTAAGCATCTAACTCTTGATTTCAGCTCACGTCATGCTCTCACAGTTGGTGAAATCAAGCCCTGTCAAGGCTCTGTGCTCACGGCATGGAGCCTACTTAGGATTCTCTCCCCCTCTTTCTTTGCCCCTCCCCAACTTGTATGTGTGCATGCATGCTCTCTCTCTGTTTCTCTCTCAAAATAAATAAATAAACCTTTAAAAAAAAGAAACCCAGAAAATATATAGTACAATATAAATAAAAAACTTAACAATATTGCACTGTATGTTAACTAAAATATAAAACAAAATAAAACAAAAGGTTTTTAATATCTGCCTATGTTTTGACATTGTTTTGCATTTTAATAGGTTGTTTTATGCCATCCATCCTCTGTTCTACTATAAGCTCACTGAGGACAGGAGCTGTCTTATACACAGAGTGCCTAGCACAATGCCTGGCTGATATGAGAATTTCTTTATCATCATCATAATAGCAGCTACAACTTAAACACATTTTTAAATGTGTTTAAAGCAAGCATTTATAAAATAAAACCAGGCTTTGCACCAAGGCTTTTAAATATCTCATCATTATAGCACCATGACTATTTTTTTTTCAGCTTTATTGAGATATAACTGACATATAACAGTGTGTACATTCAAGGTGGCTTCGGGACCATCAGGCTAACCCAAGGTCCTTCAATCTTATTGCTTCCCCATCCTCAACTTCCATTTTATAATCTAAGATATCTGCTGAATCTCAGGCCATCATGACTGCATTACAGCCATCAGGAAGGAGAAAGGATGATGGAAGGGTGAACCCTTCCATTGTGATGATTTCTGGAAACTCAGTTTCTTTTTTTTTTTTTTTCAACTTTTTTTTTTTTTTTTTTTTTTTTTGGGACAGAGAGAGACAGAGCATGAACGAGGGAGGGGCAGAGAGAGAGGGAAACACAGAATCGGAAACAGGCTCCAGGCTCCGAGCCATCAGCCAAGAGCCTGACGCGGGGCTCGAACTCACGGACCGCGAGATCGTGACCTGGCTGAAATCGGACGCTTAACCGACTGCGCCACCCAGGCGCCCCAAACTCAGTTTCTTTTGATCAGAGCTTAGTTACGTAGCCAAGCCTAGTATCAGAAGAGGCTGGGAAATGTACTCTTCATCCCAGGAAGCTCATGTGTGCAGGTAAAATTGGGGATTATATTACTATATAATGTAGGAAGTTGGGAACATGGATAATGGCAAGTAAAGTTTATGCCACAGACAGAAGGAAAGATGTTATACACTCGCTAGACAGAGGTGTGTAGCTTTTGTTTTGTTGTTGATGTTTCTTTTCCTTGTAACTTGCCTTTTTTTTCTCCTCCTCCTTCTCCTCCTTCTCATCCACCTTCTTTCTTCTTGCTGTTCTTGCTCTTATTTTAAATGGGAACAATATGGGCATTAATTTTTTTTAATGTTTATTTTTGAGAGAGAGTGCTAGTGGAGGGAGGGGCAGAGAGAGAGGAAGACAGAATCTGAGGCAGGCTCCAGGCTCCCAGCTCTCAGCCCAGAGCCCGATGCGGGGCTCGAACTCATCAACTGTCAGATCATGACCTGAGCCAAAGTCAGATGTCCAACCGACTAAGCCACCTAGGCACCTATATGGGCATATTTAAAGGCTTAGGAGAAGTGTCTCCTAATTGGGCAGACATTAAAAATTTAGACGATGTATTGATGTAGACTGGCATCACCTATGTCCTTGAATATCAGTTTATGTTTGAAACAAATCTTGAGTATGAAATCTGTTTTTTTTTTTTCTGTGCTGCTTCACTTGCAAGTACTCTATCCCAAGGTACTCATATACAAGAACTTTATTTTGCTTATTATTCTATGCCCAGTTTGATTCACTCTCATTTTAATAAAGAGAAAGACTCTCACAATTTTATTGCTAGTTTAATGTGCTTCACTGGTGCACATTGTTTTCTTCTAACCACTAGTTAAGAAAGACACCTTAGATGACCTGATGCCTGTCAAGGCTGTCAGACAACAAATACAGAGTTCTGTCTTGTTCTAGCTCTGAAAAATGTATCTCAGAAAGGATTGTGTAATATTGTGAGTAATTAATAATTGCTATAGGAGAGAAGATCCCTTGGTTAGAACTCACCCTTTCATTTTTCATAAAATGATGCAAACTTTGGGTTTTTGATTTCAGTGTGGAAAGCATACCCACAAACTAAAGGTAGTGCCTGCCTAAAATGGCACCTAATAGCTGCTTTAGAGCTGGTACAAACGAGCAGAATCTCAGCATTACTAAATATCATAATCCAGAATTTCTGCATCAAGTTCAGATCGGTAACCCTGAAACCAAAACAGCCTAAAATACTACCTTCTGGAGGTAAAAGATGATCCTGGCTAATTGCAAAGAAGCAGAAGGTTCACCTTCTTCATCTTTCCACCTAAAGTGCTCTAGGGATAGCAACTGATATCTCCATTCAGGCATAAGACCCTTTGCCAAGATGTTAGTAAAGTGGGATAGGTTTGGGAACAGATGTTTTTGTGCTTTAGGGACTCGGGCACTAATAGTTGCTTACCAGGCAAAATGTTTTCCTTGGTGTAAAACAATAGAAAGTTAGGAGTAGTTGGTGCTGGGCCATTTATTCATCATGAACAAATGTCCTATGTTAATGCAATAGGCTCATCTGAAGTCCTGGATTGCTCTAACCATTCAAGCTGCTTAATACACGCCAATATTACATCCTGGGTGGAGGGGTATGGGTTTTCCTAAATACAACTCCCAATGTAAGAGCTAAATAAGGAAGGTAATATGTGAAGGTTAATGTCAATAAAAGGAAAATGTCGTGCTCACAGTGGCAGTGGGAATGAATAAGAAGCACAATAGAGAATTATCCAGTCTTCAACAACTCTCTAGTCTTAGAATTTGGGAGAATTGCTATTATTGCTTCTTGTCCACAAAAATCAAGTCAGAGTATGTTGAAATGGGAGGAAGTGACCCCTGTACCTCCTAACCCTGTACCTGTTATTCCTAGTGATTGGCTTTCTGATTGTACAACCTCATAATCCTAAATTTTGCCTAGTGGCCTTCTAGTATGCCATTAGAATAAGAATCTATAAGAAAGTCAGTTCCATTGGGTGAAAGCTGACTCTTAAGGCTTGAAGAGGTCTTTGGTAGCAATGGAATGAACATCTGCAAATTTAAATCCTGGGCAATGTAAGATAAAAGATATACACTGATTCCTACAACCTCAAGGGTTATGTTGGAACTTTTATTGTTTAGTAACTTTACAATGGGCAAGAGAGCAGAGATGTCAGAATAGATGGAGATGTAATTAATAACACCATTTTTTTGGAGTTTAAAGTTTTTATTTACATTCCAGTTAACATGAAGTATAATATTAGTTTCAGGTATAGAATTTAGTGATTTGTCACTTACATACGACACCCAGTGCTTATCACAACCAGTGCCCTCCGTAATACCCATCACCCATTTAACCCACCCCCCTGCCCACCTCCCCTCCAGCACCCCTCAGTTTGTTCTCCATAGCTAAGAGTCTGTTTTATACTTTCTTTGCCTCTCTCTCTTTTTCCCCTGTGTTCATTTGTTTTGTTTCTTCAGTTCCACAAGTCGGTGAAATCATATGGTATTTGTCTTTCTCTGACTTATTTCGCTTAGCAAAATACTCTCTAGCTTCATCCACATGGTTGCAAATGGCAAGATTTCATTGTTTTTTATGGCCGAGTAATATTCCATTATATATATATATATATATATTGGAATATATATTATATTACATATACAATTATTATGCACATTGTATATGTAATTATTATAATTGTATACATAGTATATATATGTATATATATATATGTAATGTATATATTATATATATATTACATCTTCTTTATCCATTCATTAGTCAGTGGACATTTGGGCTCTTTCCATAATTTGACTATTGTTGATAATGCTGCTATAAGCATCAGGGTGCATGTATCCCTTCATGTCAGTATTTTTTTATCCTTTGGGTAAATACCTAGTAGTGCAATTCCTGGATCACAGGGCAGTTCTATTTTTAGCTTTTTGAAGAACCTCCATACTCTTTTCCAGAGTGTCTGCACTCTGAGTTTGTATTCTCACCAACAGTGTAAGAGGGTTCCCTTTCCTCCACATCCTCACCAACTTCTGTTGTTTCCCGTGTTGTTAATTTTAGCCACTCTGACAGGTGTCAAGTGGTGTGTCACTGTAGTTTTAATTTGTATTTCCCTGATGGGTGCACATCTGTGTCTATTAGCCATCTGGATGTCTTCTTTGGAAAAATGTCTATTCGTGTCTCCCACCCATTTCTTAACTAGATTATTTGTTGTGTTTTTTTTTTGTTTGTCGTCGTCGTTGTTGTTTTGGTATTGAGTTTGAGAAATTCTTTATAGATTTTGGATACTAACCCTTTATCATCTGATACATCATTTGCAAATATCTTCTCCCATTCTGAAGGTTACCTTTCAGTTTTGTTGATTATTTCCTTCACTCTGCAGAAGCTTTTTTATCTTGATGAGGTCCCAGTAGTTCATTTCTCCTTTTGCTTCCCTTGCCTCTGGAGACATATCTAGTAAGAAGTTGATATGGTCGATGTCAAAGAAGTTACTGCCTGTTTTCTCCTCTAGGATTTTGATGGTTTCTTGTCTCATATTTAGGTTTTTCATCCATTTTGAGTTTGTTTTTGTGTGTGTGGTGTAAGAAAGTGGTCCAATTTCATTCTTCTGTATATTGCTGTCCAGTTCTCCTAGCACCGTTTGTTGAAGAGATTTTTTCCATTGGATATTCTTTCCTGCTTTGTTGAAGATTAGTGACCATATAGTTTTGGGTCCATTTCTGGGTTTTCTACTCTGAGTCTGTTTGTGCTAGTACCATACTGTCTTAAACACTACAGTTTTGTAATATAACATGAAGACTGGAATTGTTATGCCTCCAGCTTTGCTTTGCTTTTTAAATATTGCTTTGAATGTTCGGGGTCTTTTGTGGTTCCATGCACATTTTAAGATTGTTGTTCTAACTCTGTGAAAAATGTTGGTGGTATTTTGATTGGGATTGCATTAAATGTGTAGATTGCTTTGGGTAGTATAGATATTTTAACAATATTTGTTCTTCTAATCCATGAGCATGGGATTTTTCCATAACCAGAACCCTCTCCCCTCTGCAGCACCCGTAATCCATTTCACAATCAAGCCACATCACCACACCTTCTACCTTCCACAATGTGGCCTCTTTTCTCCCTCTAGTTGTGCAGTTTGTTCTGTCAGTCCTCAGATCGATTTCTTGGTATTCAGAATTATTTGATATTTATCAGTTGTGTTCGAGGGACAAGGTAAACCTCCGGTCCTCCTACTACTTCACCATCTTAGCTCCTACCTATCCTAATATCACCTTTCATATATGCCTTTTTGAAAATTTACTTTCGCCAGGTTAAAAGAGTAATACTTATTGAGGTAATGAGAGATTGTTTGGAAATTAGGAATGGTCACCCATATCAGTGACCAGAATTGGATTCCAGTAGACTACTGTCTGGCCTTCTGCACTGAACATCAGATTGGCTTGATGATGCATTAAGTTTATGAGACAACAATTTACATATGTGGCAATAGAGGGGACTTTTGAGTGCTGATGGGCTTGCTCTAAGGAAACTTATAAAAAGCAGAAGCCACAGACCTGCAGCCTTCTAATCACATGGCTTCTTTGATCACCAACCTTCAGGCACACCTCTAGGAAGAACAGTTGGAGTCATATGATCAGCCACACACACTGCAACTGTTCGTTTTTATTCTTGATCACCAGAGTAACCCTTACCCTGCTGCTTTGCTTGTTTGCCAGTAAACCTAAGAAATAGTAATACTATCTGAATCTGAGCTTAATAGTATTTGAAAGTAACATATGTCAATGTAGAAGCAATGACTTATGTATGAATGTATACATATATTGTGTATGAATGTATACCAAAGCAGCAAAATTACCAAACACTACAGATGCTCCACAGAGCAAGAATAATGATATTTTTTTTTATCTCTTGTCATTTTTGTATGGTAACATTCTTTATAATATATGAAGGGGTCTAACAAAATCAGATGAATTTTTCAATGGTGTCAGTTAACCCAAAGTAGATGAACATCCAAAGGTGGTTGCCCTAAAATAAATTTCATCTCATTTCAGACTGAAGATAAATACCATTGAAGAAATATCAGCAATTAGTGGTTCCAGAACAGATGATATTTGAGATGTGCTACTTGAGCTTCCTTCTTCTCCCAGACAGAAAACTAGCTTAACAATTTTAATGATACCTGGCCTCACCAATGTTCCATCATAATGACCTTCTGAATTTTTTCACCAGGTGATGAGCATCTTTGTAGGATTTTTTGACAGGCCTTTGATAGGAAATCCAAGTTTTTAAATCAGAATTTTTTTCTTCTTGAATAATAGCTCCACACTAACCCAAAGTGTTTTGGGAAGGGGCAAAGCAAAAGTGCTCTTTAGTTTTGATAGCTTCTTGTTTATGTTGGCAAGAAATTGGCACAAGAAAAAAAATATTGGAGTCTTTATATTCTATCACATTTGGTAGTGAATGGAAAACCAATTGACATAAAAGTTTTTAATCATATTTTCCTGCACATTTTTCTTATTCTAAATTCAGTGTAGAATTAGAGGATGTGTATAATATAATGATGGCAAAATTTATCATTTTTTACTACTTCATAGACTTTTTATTTAATTTTTATTTAAAAAATGCTTTATGGAGGTATAATTGACATACACATTGCACATCTACAAAGAGTTAAACTTAATATGGTTGATGTATATATTCAACCTGAAACCATCACCAAAATCAAGAAAATGAACTTGTCCATCACCCCCAAATTTTCTTAATTCCCCTATAATTCCTGCCCCTTCTCTGCCAGACAACCTTCTTAGTGACTATTAATTTTACTGCTCTAAAGTGAAAAAACAAATCAAAACATACAGTGTATACTCTGACTTCTTTCACTCAGGTAAATATTTTGAGATTCATCCATTTTTGTATATGTCTCAATAGTTCATTCTTTCTAATGCTAAGAAGTATTCCATTGCATGGGTGTGCCATGCATTGTAGTGCTGTACCTTTATCCGTGAGAAATTGGTGGTTGTGCCTGTATCTGTTGCTTTTTATGCAACGTGTCTGCTTTGTTTGTTTCATTGTTTTTAAGGTTTTATCATACGTTTTAAGCAATTTGATTATGATGTGCCTTGGAGTAGTTCTCTTCATGTTTCTTGTCTTGATGTTTATTGAGTTTCTTGGATCTGTGAGTTTATAGTTTCCATCAAATTGAAAAATTGTCATCATTGTTTTTTTAATGTTTATTTATTTTGAGAGAGAGAGAGAGAGAGCATGCATATGTGGAGGAGGGGCAGAGAGAGAGGGAGAGAGAATCCCAGGTAGGTTCCACACTGTCAGCATAGAGCCAGACTTGGGGCTCAATCCCACAAACTGTGAGATTATGACCTGAGCCAAAATCAAGAGTCAGACACTTAACTAACTGAACCACGCAGGTGCCCCTGTCATCATTGTTTCTTAAAAGAAATTTTTACTGCCCTTTCCCTTTTCTTCTTCAGGGACTCCATTACATTTATATAAAGCAACTTAAGTTTTAACATTTTAATGCATACCTCTCTGTAGTAAATTATCCAGTCTGAAATCTCATGAGTATTATCTGTTTGTTCAATTAGTCTTATATCATCTTACATGCATTTAAAGTAAATGTTGATTTAATATATTTGCAAAATCAGTTTTCAAAAGTACAGTTTTAAAACAGATGTTTATTTGATTTTTATTAAATCCAATACATTAATCTCATAAAATTCTTTTTTAGCATATGATTGAAAATCCATTTATTTAATGCCTCAGAATTTTACATCATAAATATAAACTCTGTGATTGTAAGCACTTTTTTGTCTGTTTTTCCACTATGTTAAAAAATATTAAAATGACAGAGGCGCCTGGGTGACTGAATTGGTTAGGAGGCTGACTCTTAATTTTAGCTCAAGTCGTGATCTCGCAATTCATGGGATGGAGTCTGGTGTTGGGCTCTGTGCTGGTGGTGTGGATCTACTGGGGATTTTCTCTCTCCCCATCTGTCTCCGCCCCTCCCCTGCTCATGTGTGCGCGCTCTCTCTCTCTCTCTCTCTCTTTCTTTCTCTCTCTCTCAAAATAAATAAATAAACTTCAAAAACTGTATTAAAATGGCCATGTAATATTTTTGTGTTCACAATTTTAAGTATGTTGTTTTATGCTTGGAAATGTTGCCAACTAATGATATAGAAGTGGCCAACTTTAAAAGGTATATAAATTACATTATTTGGAGCTTTTACACTGAAATTGGAGAAGGTATGTGGCCATCATGACATAGTTGTATGAAAATGTTCCATCAACACCTGTTGGCAAGATAAAAAAGTAATGGTATGGAAACATTTTGGACATACAGATCATATAGAGATATGCCAGGGTATATTATGAGGGCTTTTAAATATATTTTTATTCCATTGGCCCTCTCTAATCTGAGTATATAGACTTTATGTAAGAATCGGTAGTAGAACTCAATTTCCAAACCCCTTCTAACTAACTGTTTCAGAGCTAAAATAGCAGTTTTCATCCTTCTTGAAAGTAGGAGTTGCCGTAAACACAACAAAACCTAAAGGCTGGTCTGCCAGAGCCCCCCTTTCTCCTCACTCTTTCCTTCTGTCTGGAAGGCGCTGTCAGGGCTTAAAAGTGAGCAGCCATTACTAAGCATGGCAAAAAGAAGGATAGAAGGAGTTTCTTTCTGAAGATGTTTTCAAGCTTCTGTAGCAGCCTTCCTGGTACTTCTTGGTGCATGAGTTAAGTAGACTCATGTGAAACCTGGTACAGATTTTCTTTTACTTGGGGCCAAATGCATTCCTAGCTGTTACAGGAACAGCATCGGTAATATCTGCCTTTGCATTCGTTTTAGTTTGGATTCGATTTTATAAAAGCTTCTTTATCTGCTTGACAATAACAACATGTGCTTGGTGACTTGACTCTGGTCTGCCTACTGTATGGGGCCTTGAATGCACATTTCATGTTGTCACTCTTCAGCAACCAGAGAAAGCTGTGTGCTACTCTATAGTATAGGTTGGCTTCTAATGAAGCAGGATATGCTATGCAAAAGTCATTTATATCTTTACTATACACGATAAAAGCTTCACTGTACCCTAAGGAACATTAGTATATGTTGAAGTATGTTCTAGTTTTTCATATGCATTATGTGTGCTGCACATATGATAATTTGTAGATGACTATTTTATAGGTGACTAATTAATAGGTGGCTATTCAGTGATGAAACCAGGAGTGATTTCCAGCTCTGGAGAGTCAGGGACCTCATATTACTATAATATAAGTTCTAATATGGCAAGATTTAAGTCTCTCACATGTTCACAGTTTCAGCTGCTTCTGGCTTGTGATTGGCAACCAAGTGACTGATAAGCAGTCTGCCATCAGTGCGGCTCTGTCACCTAAATCTCATTGCTTCATTCTGCCTTTTGTGGAGCCCTGAGTTTATTTCTCAGAGCCCGGGCTGGCTCTCCACACCTGTAGGGCTCCAGAGACCTAAGCCTTTCTTAAATATAACGACTCTTAAAAATTTGATTCATGTGCTAAACTTCTTTGTGACAGTTTATAGAAAAAAAGCATTTCATAATCAAAACTTTTTTTAATTTAAAAGTTGAAAGCATTTAGCATACAAGATAATGTGTCTAGAATGACACTGAAGACCATTCATTAACTTGCTTCCCTTTCCAGCATCAATTTCTCATGCTGCGTTGTGCGTGCACGCTCTAAAATCAGACTTGTAGTTTTCTGAATTTCGTGGCTCAGAGACCTAAATAGTCTCAGTTTTATATTAAGGCAGTAGCCTTTCCCTCAGTCTCTGCTGTAGTCCATTCCCTGTAATGCTCAAAGTCATGTGTTAACAGTTTCATTTGACATACATAGACTTGCTTTCTCCCTACATATTTTACATGCTATCTCCCCATGAAACTTAGAATTCGTTATTCGCTTCTTTTGCAAACTTTTGCTGAGCCTAAATTATTCTAAGTACTGGGGATACAAGTGGATGTCTAACAAGTTCACCCTCCAATGAGGAAAAAACACAGAGAATCTATTAAATCATAAATTCCAAGTGATGGGGTCCAGCAATTTATATACATATTTTAAAAGCTTCCCAAGAATACTGATTTGCACAAGGTTTAACAATCACAAGTATACTACATCAGAATCCCTAGGTAATTTGACAGAGTGCTTCTTATAGACATGTAGAATTTCTGCCATATTTTGCTGCTTTGTTCCTTACCCCATCCCTACCACCATCTTTTAGAATGTGAAAGAAACTTATATAGCCTTTCTACTGAAAATCCACATTTTCAGATAAGAAAAGTCAATGGACAGAGAGGTAGAGTGGTGTGGGCAATATCTGATACTGATATTACAAAGTTCTTCTAAGTCTTGGTGTAATCCTTTTGTCTTCCTATGCTGGACAAACTCATGGAAACCACAAATGTTGTCAGTCATACTAATTCTCTACATTTTTTTCAACACTTAGCCTTTTATTTTTCATTTTCTTTTTACGGGAAATGTCTGAGGATGTACAGTTATCACAGTGTCATGGTATTTTAGTTTCAAAACCACATTCTGGCATCATTAATTTTCCCTACCACCCCAGCTACTCAAGGATACATTTCAAAATATGATTTTTGAGATACGACTAACCTCTGAAATAGGTGTCAGAATCCTTTTCTAAGGGCTTAAGGGTCAAGAGTGAATCATAAGGTACCATTGAGAATATTCTGGTGATAGATGTGTTTATGGCCTTGGTTATGGTGATGGTTTCATGGGTGTATACTTCTCTGAAGATTCCTCAAGTAGTATACATTAATTATTTACAACTTTTTGTATGCCAGTCATGCCTCAATAAAGTGTCTTTTTTTTAATGAATAAAATTTAACAAGCTCATAGAATCATCATGCCCTAGGAGCTAGTGACGTTTTATACTTTGTACCTAGAAGCTAGTGACGTTTTATACTTTATACTTTGTACAATATACTTTTATATTTTGTACCAAAATATTGCATACATTTTCAATATTGTTCTTAATAATTACATTATTATATATAGAACTTGTGAGGAAAATATAAAAATAAAAGCTTTTTAAAAAATAATGTTCCTGTATATCTTCTAATTGCCCACAGTTGTAACAACACCAACAAACAAAGTCTGGGGAGTATTTTGTGATTTACACGCTATTTATATGGTCTCTCATTTGATTCGTCACAACACTTTTTCCAGTGGAGCAAATATGTTCCGAGGAAAAAGTGACTTGCCCGAGGGCACGCTGCTAATAAGTTCTCAACCAGTGACTAGATCTAAGGATTTTTGCTTGATAATTTTAGGATCTCACATCATAACCCCTGAGGAAATCAGAGTGCATTTTCATAGTGAATGTCATAGTGATGGGTGTTCTTTAGACAGATCTACAGCTCTTTCTCAGAACAATACAAATGGGTGATAAAACTTTGTTTCATAAAATATGGAATTCATTTGAAACTACTAAAGTTACATAAAACTACTGAATGAAGAGGCAAACTAATCATTACTGTTGACAGATTTGTTATTATTGCCAGAGGAATAATGCTGGCATCGTATTTGGAATACTTTCAAGTGTATTAATTTTGTGGTCATGTTATATTATTACTGAAGATATATGGGTATTGAGTCCGATTTCACTGATTTTCACATTTCCAAACAGATAAGGACGTAATTGCATGAATTCTTTACGGTTTTCTTTTGCAGATGATACACCAATTCAGTCAGGAACATCCATGCGTTCCTAATATCTAGTCATATCATGACAAAACTACTTCATAGCAACCACAGTTTCATTTGAATTCAAGATAGCATTCTCACTCCAAAATAGCACAGAAAGGAGTAAAAAGAGATGGGCCTGGTTTTCAAGAAACATTATATATACTTCATTGTCTTACAGTGTGTGTGTAAAATCATGTAATGCAATGTGTATTTTTACTATAAATATATAAATAAGATATACTTACTCTTCATGAAGAAGACTGACACACAGAAGTATCCACTTATATAATAAGTCAAATGCAAGTGTATGTGTTGATTCTAAATTAAATGGAAGGGAAACTGAGGGTGACTCAAGGCAAGCCATAGCCTCTGATCATTCAGTGTAGCATATCAGAAAACATCCTTTCCTTTTGAAAAGAAGTTCTGTGCTCCCATTCTGTGGCTGCTGATTTCTAGGTGGGTTACAAGAAACCATTTTAAGTCTTTGAGTGTCTGCAACTGGAAAATCAGAAATGCATATTAGATCAGAAATGTTCAGCCTATCTGCTTCTCTCTCTCTCTCTCTCTCTCTCTCTCTCTCTCTCTCAATGATCAGCATGCCTAGCTACCCACCTTGTGATGTGGGACCTTTTAAAGATGAAATCTTATATGCACCTCAAATTCTGTCACTGGCTCAGTTTTCCTTTCTCCTTCCAGAGATCCATTGGTGTCCCTTATTCTCGTCTAGACTCTCTATTCTTCCTAAGTCCCTTCTTCATACATGTATATTTTTTAAATACATGTGCATTTTTTAAATGAAATATAATTTAAAAAAAGAACTGAACCAGTTAATCTCTCAGTTGTCCTTTTACTCCAACACTGGGTGATAGAATAAAATGAGGGGACCCTCAAAATGAATATAAATTTTATTCATATCTTCCTCCCTTTCTCCCTTTTTCTTCAGTCAGTCTGAAGTTATCACAGTGGTTGGTTTGAGGTAAATTCTAACTTTTTTGTGTGTATAAATGGGTAACCAATGCAATTCTTTTTTTTTTCATGTTTATTTCCTGATTTTTGAGAGAGAGAGGGAGAGCACGAGCAGGAGAGAGGCAGACAGAGAGGGAGAGAATCCCAAGCAGGCTCCTGCACTGTCAGTGCAGAGCCCGACATGGAGCTCAAACCCACGAATGTGAGATCATGACCTGAGCTGAAATCAAGAGTTGGACACTTAACCAATTCAGCCATCCAGGCACCCCTAATGCAAGTCTTTAAAAAATTTATTATTCCCATAAATCTGTTTTCTTGCATCAATGCCATCCTGTTAAAAACCCTCATTCAAATGTCCTTAATTACTTAAATAAAGCATACATTGATTTGTGCCTTTTTTTCTAAAACAACTATTCCTGGGGCACCCGAGTGGCTCAATCAGTTAAGCGTCGGACTTCGGCTCAGACCATGATCTCACAGCTTGTGAGTTTGAGCCCTACATCAGTCTCTGTGCTGACAGTGCAGAGGCTGCTTGGGATTCTCTCTCCCTCTCTCTCTGCCCCTCCCCTGCTCACACACTCTCTCTCTCAAAAGAAATAAACAAACATTAAAAAAATAAAATATTCCTTCATATAACATGCAATCACATAAAATTCAAATCAATTCATAATCTTCCATGTAATTAAAAAAATTTTTTTTACATTTATTTATTTTTGAAAGACAGAGTGAGACAAAGTGAGAGTGGGGGAGGGGCAGAGAGAGAGGGAGACACAGAATCCAAAGCAGGCTCCAGGCTCTGAGCTGTCAGCACAGAGCCCAACGCGGGGCTCGGACCCACAAACTATGAAATTATGACCTGAGCTGAAGTCAGACACTTAACCAAGTGAGCCACCCAGGCACCCCATTCCGTGTAAATTTTAATATAAGTTTGTAATTTTATCTTATGTATCTGTCGCACTTTTGACTGCAATTTTGTTATGTTCATAAATTTAATTGAGAAGAACTAATATTTTTACTAATAGGATTATAGCACATTTTACATTAATTATATCTTCTGTGATGTTCTTCACTAAAATTTCATGATTTCATTCCTATGGTCCTTATGTATTTCTTGTTGAATGTTTTCCTAATTATATTTTAATATATGGGTTTTTAAAATTATGTGTGTAGTGGGATGCTTTTTTCATTATATATTTATATTTTATGTTCATTTTATTACTTTTTTGACATGTAGTTAACGTAAAATGTTATTAGTTTCAGGTGGGCACATATAACGATCCAACAATTCTGTACATTACTCAACATTCATCATGATAAATGTACTCTTAATACTCATTATCTGTTTCATCCATTTTCTCACCCACCTTTCCTTTGGCAATGACCAATTTGTTCTCTGTATTTAAGAGTCTAGCTCTTTTGTTTGTCTCTTTTTTACTTTGTTTTATTTTTTAATTCCACATATGAGTGAAATCATATGGCATTTTTCTTTCTCTGTCTGACTTATTTCACCTACCATTCTACCCTCTGGGTCTATCCATGTTGTTGCAAATGGCAAGATCTCATTCTTCGTTATGGGCAAGTAATATTCCATTGTGTATATATACCACATCATCTTTATTCCTTCATCTATTGACGGACACTTGTGTTGCTTCTATATCTTGGCTTTGTAAATAATACTGCTGTAAACATAGGGGTGCATGTATCTTTTTGAATTAGTGTTTTTGTTTTCTTTGGGTATATGCCCAGTAGTGGAATAACTGGATCATATGGAAATTCTATTTGTAACTTTTTGAGGAACCTCCATACTGCTGTTCACAGTGACTTCACCACTTTACATCCCAACCAGTAGTGTACAGGTTTTCTTTTTCTCCACTTCCTCGCCAATGCTTGTTATTTCTTTTTTTATTCTAGCCATTTGGACACGTGTAAGGTGATATCTCATTGTGGTTTTGATTTGCATTTCCCTGATATTGAGTGATGTTGAGCATCTTTTCATGCGTCTGTTGGCCATTTGTATGTCTTCTTTAGAAAAATGTCTATTTAGGTCCTCTGCTCATTTTTAGCTAGATTGTTTGTGTTTTTGGTGTTGAGTTGTATAAGTTATTTCTATATTTGGGATATTAACCCCTTATTGAACATACAATTTTTCTCATTCAGTAGGTTGCCTTGTCATGTTGTTGATGGCTTCCTTCATTGTGCAAAAACTTTATTATTTTAATCACTGACAAATGCTTTTTTAAAATGTTAAACCTAAAACTATAAACTTTTACTGGTTTCAGATACATTTCTAATTATGTTCTTGGCATCCAATCCCATCCCTCACTAAGAGTGGTAGATTTATCTCCTTTCAAATACGTATACCTGCTGGAGTATAAAATGGCACTTTTGTCAAAAGAGTAGATAGTTTCATTTAAAGTTAAAACTACACCTACTATTTGACCTTGTAATGTCATTTCAAAGTATTAATGCAAGAGAAATAAAAACATATGTCCAACCAAAAGAATTGTGCCTGAATTTTTATAGCAGCTTTTTTCACATTAGCTAACAAGTAGATGCAACCCAAATGTCTGTCAACAGAAAACTTTATAGATGAATATAGTTAATTCTACAGTGGAACTAAGCACAACAACACAAAGGAAGGAACTACAATATAGATTGATTTCACAGACCAGCTGAATGAGAGAAGCATTTTGTTCTAAGGGTAGCTTTGTATGCTGAACATTTAGATTATTTATTTTTAATTTTACTTGATTTTATGAAATACATAAGGGTATAATTTCACGACTAACTTCTGTAGCTGCATCTGTAATCCCAGAGATTTTGACATTTATTCAGGTCTACATATTTTATTAATTCCACTTATTCCTTCTTTAAGCCATGATTTCTAAGAAGATGAAAAGTGGAAGGCATATAGCAGTCAGAGAACCATATGGGTTCTGAAAGCCTGCTGGGCAGATGTTGCTAGGTCCCACTACTCCAGGATAGGCACTGAGTAGCCCCAGCTTTGTGCTGAGAATAGCACCCAAGTCCATTGCTCACACCTGCACTTGATTCCATTTTGGATGTATTTTTCTTTCCCATTATCCTCTTTGGCCATATCTGCAGAATTAAAATTGGAAAGTGCACCTTTCTTGATAAGCAAGGAGATTTTTCCAATGGCTTGTTCGCCTTTCGGGAAAGAAAAATTGAGGAACTGATGTATTTTGCATCTCAGATATGTCAATCTTTAAGGCCTGTTTGGCATCGCTTTTACTAGCATATTTCTTTTTCAAAGATGGATCAATTCTTTTCTCAAAAGGCATCTTCACAATTATTTTTGAGATACAACGTTCTGTATATATAACGTTTCTGGTAATTTGGGTATATCAAACGTCTATGTAACAAGGCATTTAGTCTTGCCAGAGCCATTTAGGTCTAGGAGAAAGGTCCGTTGGATACTGTCTAAATATTTTCAAAACTGTTAACAAATGGGTTTGTCATACTCTTGATTTGGTCGTTACCTGGAACATATTTCTTAATGTTTGCATGCTGTGTTTGGTCTTCTTCCTGCATTTAAATGGCTCACCTTTGATTTGGTGAAAAACTCTGGCTGACCCTGAAATTTATCTTTATTTTCCTTCTAAATTATTTTGTAAACCATGCAGTTTACAAAACTGAAACAAATACAACTAGCAGAAGTCAGCTCACACTTCACATTTTTAACATTCTCTTTCAATATCTTGTTATCCAATTTCACCAATTTCTTGGGGGAAATGTCCTACTTTAGATTATTTTAGGCAATACTTTCACCAAATATTTCACACTATACGAGTCACTGTTTTCCAGCCTTCTATGTTTTCTCATATGTGGCTCAACTGTTCAAGCATATTTCAAGCCTCTACTCATGTCACATGTGCTAACATCTTGTTGACCAAAACAAGTCACGTGGCCAGTCCCTAAGTCAACATGTTGGAAAGCATAGTCTTCCCATGTAGATGGTAGTCATGGTAAGTGAATATTTTCTGAACACTAATCTTTATTTACTACTTAACTAGTATTATGATACATTTAAAAAATAGCCTGTCTACAGAAAAAGGTAATTGGAATATTTGAAAATCTTCCCTTGGATTTTCAAACAGGCATTTATATGCATCTATAGAAATCTTGCTATTTCATTTGTGCCACATAAATATTTTTAATTACATTGTGGACACATACTCTTTTTTGAAAGTATATTCACATACACAGGAAATGAAGTCTCTTACTGTTTCTATCACCCTTTCTTACAAAATTTGTAACCACTTCCTATGACTCATAATGGACACAGGCTATAAAGAAAAAGTTTGTGAGCCGCCTGGGTGGCTCAATCAGTTAAGCATCTGACTCTTGATTTTGGCTGAGGTCTTGATTTCATGGTCATGAGACCTAGTCCAGCATTGGGCTCCATGCACTGTCTCTAAAAAATAATAATAATAAAGTAATAATAATAATAAAGAAAAGGTTATTATCTGCAAACGTTTATTAATTTTCAGCCTCCTTGATATTTTCTGGCATCTTGCACAGAAAAAGAAGTATGTTCTATTAACAGAGATAGGATTGCACACATGAACATAACCCTAATGGCTTTGATGCAGGCTGGCTGAGTCCAAGAACCCAGGAAAGGGTCCTGCAGGACCAGCCAAGAGAGTTTTTGGCTTCACACAGGATAGAAATCAAATACGAACCAGAAAAAGTGGAAACAGAGTTACTGAATAGTGTAAGTGACAGGTAGAGAATAGCAGAGTGTCTGGGAGACTTGGAAAGGAAAAGAAAATGAGTCTTGTTGTTCCTTGGGGCTAAGGGTTTATATTGGAAAGGGTCTAGGGTGCGTGTTCCTTCAGGAATCTATAGTACGGTCCAATCAAAGGCAAGTGTCAGGTGAGCAATGGGTGTTATTCCATAAATTACCAAAAGTAGGAGTATTGATGCTAGAGTCAGCCAAGGTTTGTTTGAAGCTAATGTCTTGGAACATGTTTGGTTTCTGGCTCTTCTTAGGTGTTATCAGATGTTTGGGGCCTAGGACAAAACTCAGAGAATGATTAACTTTCTTGCCTCTCCCTTGGAGTGGGAACGTAGCTTCTTTGGCTTATTCAGAGGCAAAATGCAGAGCGTTAGTAAATGGGGCCTGGTGGAAAAACAGCAGAGACAGAGTCTTTCTAAAACGGAGTTCCTTCAGCTTCCCGAGTTCAGTTTAACCACTTTATAAAGAATTTCTGAGAAATACACTTTATAGAAAAAATTTACTTACTAAAAAAAATCAATTTGGTGAGTTGAATGAAACTGTCTAAAGATGGCAGACATTTTTGTTTTCTGTTTGGCTCTCTGCTGTATGAATGCTGATTGTAGGTGTTGACGGATTTGTGGGCTGGTCAGGGAAAAAGATATGACCATGACAGGCACCAGCACACCAAGTTTATCTGGCTATGCCTTTATAGAGTCGCATGTGCGGGAAGTCTCTTTCAGCACAAGGAGGTCTAAAGGCTTCGGGGTCTGCTACTCAGAAGGGGAGGGAGATGGAACTCCCAGGGGAGGAGAGAACCTGAGGGGAGCATGTGGATAATGCTGCTTAGCTTTCTGGTGGGAGTTTTTGGGTCCAAGAACTCTGAAAGACAGCAGCAGCTTGGGATTTGTAACTGCAAAGCAAGCCCCATAAGATCAATAGGTAACAGCTTTGGGTAAGGTTTCGTGGGGGTATTCAAAGCATGAAGCCTCTAAATGACTGAACATGTGCTTGTGTGGGTTATTTTTAAAATAATTCGATGTGCAAAACTTCGAGTCTGGTGCTGGCAGGCTTTGGAGCTAAAGGGTCTCAGTCTGCAGTGAAGAAATAAACAAGCTAGAAGCCAATACACAGAGGCCGTTTTGTGCTCATTTATATAACGACGATGCAGTGGAAAGAAATAGCAAGTTAGGATAATGGAACCCTGGCTGCAACTTGAGCTCTAATAGAAAGATTTTGGAGATTTGGCTTAGGTATGTCACTTAGTATCTCTGAACCTGATTTTCCTCTTCTCTGAAAAAAAAAAATTAGATTAGATGAGGAGTCCACAAACTATGGCTTGCTGGCCAAATCTGGCCCACCACCTGGTTTTGTAAATATTTTAATGGGACACAGCCACATTCATTTGTGTATGTATTGCCTGTGTATGTATGGCTGATTTCCTCCTGCAAAGGCAGAATTGAGTAGTTGTGAAAGAGACCATATGGCCCACAAGCCTAAAATATTTATTATTTGGCCCTTTGTAGAAACGTGTGCAGACCCCTGGACTAGGCTGTTCCATAGGCTTCCTTCAGCTGAGACCATTTTGATTAAAAAAAAAATTAACAGCCCAGCTCTTATGCTCTTGGTCAGAATTCCTCTTCTTATTGTTACTTATCTTTTGAACAGTCAGTGTTTCCCTTGTGTGGCGTCTTTGTATGTTTCGTACCAAACATTACAAATATCACTTCTCCTACAGCTAAAATGATGTTGCCAGTCTTCCTGAATAAATCAGTAACTGTTAGCAAAAACAGATGGCAAAAAAGAGTGCAGGAAAATGAAAAATACAATACTTAATTGTAATAACATGAGTATTTTATGTTGAAAAAAATGTAATTACCTAACTGGATTTTAGCCAGTGGCATACATCCCCTCTGTCTTCCTGGGAGTGGCCCCCCTCATTCCATCTGAGCAGGGGTTCAAGTGTACATTTTCAGATATCATATGGCAAAGGAAGAAAATTGGTCAGAAGCAAGCCATTCATTTTTGTCACTTAGATTTCTTTGGCAAGCATCATCCTTAATTGTTAATTCAATACTTCAGCTGGCAATCACTAGTTATTACAAGAAGCTTCAAATTGTCAGAAGTCAAACTGAAACCTCTCAGAAGTCATTATGTCTTCCTTCCCTAATAAAAGTCAAGATTGTTTTGCTATATGATGAATAAAATTTTATATTGATCTTGATTGTTATTGCCAGGTCGAAGATAGTAAAACAGATAGTAAAACACGTTATATAACTCTGCATCACATATATTTTTAAAATAATTTTAAAACGTGATAAGAACACTCATTTTTAAAAAAGGGTATATGTTCTCAGAATGCTTTTTATCGTATATATCCAAATTAATTCCTTCATGGAAACCCTTTTGAATGTGATTGAAATCACAATTTATTTAAATTCAATTCTACTATGCAAACTGTGGTGAAGGCCCAGCAGATGTAGCAAAAAGATAATGGCCATGGAGTCTCATTGACTTTCAAATAGAAAACGCAAATGGGAATTGAAAATTTTTAAATATACTTTCTGTTTACATGAAAAGTGCAGGATGCTATTTTACTGGGTTTTTAAATTTCAATGCATACTATGTTTGCTGTCTGTGCAAATTCATAATGGACCACATCTCGATCTAGCTGATACATGCTGAATCTTTACAGTGTTCCAGGCATCGCTGTTGATGCTTTTACAACTGTTTCCTTATTTAGTACCTATGACAGCCCTGTAAACTAGGTTCTTTTTGCCGTTGTGTTTGGTTGGTTTTGTTTTTTGTTTGTTTGTTTCCATTGAATAGCTGAGGATCCCGAGGCTCAGAAAAGTACACTGAACACAGAACAAAAAAGCAGGAGAGCCGGGTTTCAAATCGAAGTCTCCTGGCTTCAGACACCCAAACAGAATAAGGACAAAAATATTTTCTATCTCACCAAGCGAGGCCCATGCTGATTATGCTCTGGCTTACTGGCATCCACATTAATTATAAGATGAGTGAAATCCTGGTTTAAAAACTGAAAATTAGGGGCGCCTGGGTGGCGCAGTCGGTTAAGCGTCCGACTTCAGCCAGGTCACGATCTCGCGGTCCGTGAGTTCGAGCCCCACGTCGGGCTCTGGGCTGATGGCTCAGAGCCTGGAGCCTGTTTCCGATTCTGTGTCTCCCTCTCTCTCTGCCCCTCCCCCGTTCATGCTCTGTCTCTCTCTGTCCCAAAAATAAATAAACGTTGAAAAAAAAAAAAAAAATTTAAAAAAACTGAAAATTAAATCCTTGATAGTGCTTTTTGAGAAGTTTTCGTGGCAAACATCAGGCACCAACAAAAACAATGGTGGAATGGAGACAGGGAAAGAAAAAATAAAAGCTTATACGCAAATACTAATTAGTAGCAAAGTCAAATTGCGATGGTGGTGGCTGTGGTTTAAATCAAAAATATTCAAATGGGCGTTTCCTTTGTTCCCTTGCTGTGGTCAGCACTGTAGCCTTACGGTTTTTTCCTCATAGTCAGACTTCTGCAATATTTCAGAAGTATCCCAGCAGAGGGGGTTCCAGCTGGCATCTGGTTTAGGCTCAGGTCATGATCTCATGGTTCGTGGCTTCAAGCCCCACGATGAGCTCTGTGCTGACAGCTCAGAGCTGGGAGTCTGCTTCAGATTCTGTCTCCCTCTCTCACTGCCCCTCCCCCACTCGTGTTGTGTCTGTCTGTCTGTCTCTCTCTCTCAAAACCACAGGGGCACTTGTACCCCAATGTTTATAGCAGCACTTTCAACAATAGCCAAATTACGGAAAGAGCCTAAATGTGCATCAACTGATGAATGGATAAAGAAGTTGTGGTTTATATATACGGTGGAATACTACTTGGCATTGAGAAAGAATGAAATATGGCCTTTTGTAGCAACGTGGATGGAACTGGAGAGTGTTATGCTAAGTGAAATAAGTCATACAGAGAAAAAAGATACCATATGTTTTCACTCTTATGTGGATCCTGAGAAACTTAAGACCATAGGGGAGGGGAAGGGGGGGGAGAGAAAGAGAGGGAGGGAGGCAAACCCATAAGAGACTCTTAAAAACTGAGAATAAACTGAGGGTTGATGGGGGGTGGGAAGGAGGGGAAAGTGGGTGATGGGCATTGAGGAGGGCACCTGTTGGGATGAGCACTGGGTGTTGTATGGAAACCAGTTTGACCATAAATTTCGTATTAAAAAAATTAAAAATAAATAAATGTTAAAAAAGAGTATTTCAGCAGAGTGCCTACTTGGGCCCTGTCTGATGAATGGCGATGCTGTGTAAGTGCCATGGAGAGAGAAGCATGCCATGCCAATTTGCCCAGTGATTAACAAGAGATGATCGGCCTATGTGATGGCCACCAGGTCAGACCGATCATGCTTCCTTAAGCACAGTGGATCAGCTGCCCTCATGGTGCAGCTTTTGTTGATGCTGTGGTGTCTTCCCAGCCCGTCTCCAGAACAGCGTGATTTTGACAAGGTTTTTATTTCCTGCAGCTGAATGGTGCGCATCCAATGCCTTGTCAGCTTGCAGCAGTGGTTAAAAGGACCCTTAGCTCAGCTTCCTTTATGTAAAGCTGTTGGCAGGTAGTAAAGAGCTGTGTGGCACACCTGGATGTGTGCTGAAATACCTTGTGTTTTGAGGCATATCTCAAATTCCAAAATGTATGCACTGTAAAGCAAATGCCTGTCGGGTGAATAACTTCTTCCCATAGAATTCCATTACAGAAGTAAAATCAAGTTTTCCAGGATCTAACCAAGAAGGGGTTGTAAACCAGTTCAATAGCGTGTTAATATTTCTGTGGCAAAATAAAACACATTTTTAAAAAGTTTCTGTACCTATGCCCTGCTGGCACTCCACGTCCCTTCCGAAAGAATTATTAGATGGTATTATTTTATTTCTTAGATGGTATTATTTTCTTCCTGGACCAGAAATCCTTTTTCATCCATTAACTACTCACTATATGATTGCTGTGTAATAAGTTTGTGATAAGAGCTTGACATTTTCCTAAGTCTGTTTTGATACTCCAGGGATTATTGTATTCTTGTTGGTATTGAACATCTTTGGAACATTTTCTGTATTAGGGAAATTTAGTACATTAGGGGTCTAGCCTGCCCAAGCTAGAAGCCTGAGTTTCTTTTGCTACTTGCCTTCAGTTAAATTCAGACCAATGACCAAGCCTCTGTCAATCAGACAGATGCACATGAGAGTCTGATAAAGGAGAGGGTGATGTGAGCAAGAGGATGCTGGGAAGAGTTCGCTAGGGAAGGTACACAAGTGTGACGAAGAGATATCTGGCTGTCAGAGTATCCCATGACCAGAGCTGGCAGCAAAGTGTGCCAGGGTTCGAGTTTGAGAGGCAGCCCCAGCAAGGCTTCCACTAGAGTAGCCCACTGCGTAATCTTGGTGTTGGGATTGTAACCGTGTTCCTCTAGTTCCAAGTCTTTGGCCTTTGCAGAGACTCAGTGAGTTACCTCTCTCTGTCAATATATATTTTTCTAGGTAGGGACGTAACGTAGCTAGACTAGGTGCTCTTGCAAAATAACCAAACTTTCAAACATTACCTTTTTGTCGTTTAGTCTTTGTTTAGTCTTTGTTTTGATATCTCGTGTGACGCAGAGAGAAGAGTGGGTGTGTTTCCTTAAATGCCAGAATTGTGTTTAATCTGTTCTCTGTTCTCTTTCTCTTTACTTTGTGTAACTATTCACCAAGAATTGGTGTTCTCTCCCTTTCTACCTCAAAACTGTAAACAAATGACTGCATGATTTTTGTATCTTTCCCATCTATCCCAGTATCTTTCTTACAGTGAGTACTCATTAAATATTGAATATATACCTAAACACTCCTACCAAAACCTTGTGGTATGAAGCAAATTCTATGTATCAGGGTCTTGAAGACAAAGTATTGTCAAGTTTATCATGAGTAGAAAATGTAACCTTAGAACATAATGGCTTAAAGGTAACTTGGGGGAGGGAGTAGGAAGGTCCATGAAAAGAAGGAAGGGGAATGGTAGGACAGGAAAAATGGGAAAATTTTGTTTATGATCCACAAATTTTTCTTTTGTTCTGAACGAAAGGAAATAGATACTTTTTCATAAACAAAAAATAAACATTATCATTTCAATCCTTTGAAAACAAATATGTAGTTGTAAAATTTAATAACAATTGTCTGGAATGTTGTTGTCTTATTTTTACAGTAAAGGGTGGAAAATGCCATACATACAAAGGGTAATATAATAAGTCAAGCTGCCAGCATGATAAAACATGAGCAGAGTAATGTCATGTTTAGACTGGACTCCTTTTTACTGGGATAATGGAAGGCTAATAAAGTTAGTCTTGAGGCAATAGGAATAAACAACTCCAACTCACGCAACATCAGAGGTGAGGAAGGAGGATGTGATTTAACAAAACGAGGATGAGATGTGCCATTTTCAGAATGTCTCAGGCTTGTTTGGGACAGCGCGCTCATTTGGTTACCCCTTTCTTTGTTGAATTTTTGCAATGAAGCCAATTTTACTTCCTATTAAGTGTCGCCAATTCAATTTTCAAAGCCTGCATGTCTCCACACACTTCTGCCTATCCTAAGAAAAAATTAATAAGAATTCTTCAAATATGAAAGAAGAATTGGGTCAGAAATCTGCTCTGTTAAAACCGCATCATTCTCCCACAGCAGGTGAAAATCAGCAAGGTATTGTAAAGTTCAGATGTCAATATAATGAAGGTGTACAATCAAAAAATTTTAGAAGTCAAGGGGACTTTAAAACTCACCTTCACCACTTTTCTATTCCCTTAAGAATCTGTTCAACAGTATCTCTAGCAGATGAGTCTAATTTTTGCTTAAATAACCTATAGTGGTGGGACTCTGTTTCCTCCTAAAGTGTCCATGTATTTACTTGACAAAGTAATTCGTGATTATTTTGTATGCTACAAGCACAATTCTAGGAAGAGATACACTAGATATCATATGAGATGTTGCGAGAGCATATCTTTAGGATGTTTTTCCCATTTTACAATGAGCTAAAATCAGTCTCACTTTAATTCCCATTATTAGGCATACACTTATTTAATATCAGTCAATAATGAAAATGTCAATTTATTTTGAGTTTCATGATCCAAACAACTGAATTTATATTTGTGGGTAGAGAGATAGGTACATGTTCCATTTAATTATACTTTTTTTTAAACAGATAATGTTCTCTATTAAAATATCAAGGCTTACAAACTTAATACACACCACATTTAAAAGAGGATATATATTCAGATTAAGACTAAAGAAATAAACATCTGAATACTCTTTATCTTCTCACTCATCACTGTTTTTAACAATCTGCTCTAATTGCCAATCTTATTCAAGGGGAGCATATTCCATCCTGTATTCTAACCAAAATCTAACATTTTCTTAACGTTCAGTTAAACATCCATAATTGAATCTAAAGCTGACTTGGCTTTGATCCTTTTGGAAATTCTACCACTGTCAAAAAATTATAAAAAAGGTTATAGTCAGTTCCGACTGTATAATAGAATCATTTGGGGGAGATTTAAAAAATATGAGGTTCACTCACTACTACCCATTCTGATTTAATTTGATTTTGGTGAGACCCAGGCTTTGGTAGATTTCTCATCTTTCCTGGGGAAAGATTCTAACACATAGTCAGGTTTCAGAACTACTGTTTAAAGGAAAGCTTGAAATCTTTTAATGAGTCTCTCCTATGTCTGTGTATTAACAGTCAGATACAAGCCCTGCTTTCTTTTCTGATTCCATTTTCTCATATCTCTTTCCTCATATGTGTCAGTAGCTTGAAAATTATAAGAAGACAAATGACCAAATAAGTGGGCCAAACATTAGAACAGATATTTCACAAAGAAAGTGTATAAATGACCTTATCATAAACACCTACAAGATGTTCAACATCACCAGTCATACAGGCCAGGCAATTAAAGCCACTGTAATGGTTAAACCCAATATTTGAATTTTAAAAAAGAGCTAACAGTACCAAGTACCAGAAAAAATGTCGAGCAAATGGAACTCTCATACATTGTTAAGATTGCAAAATGGCACAACTAATTTGGGAAATTTAAAGCAGTATCTTATAAAGCTAAATAACACATCATATGACTCAGCAATCCCATTTTTGTATACGGCCACACACAAAGTAAAATGAAATGGAAATAAGTACACACACTTATACATAAATTTTCATAACAACGTTATTCATAATAATCAAAATCTGGAAACAGCCCAAGTTGTCCATCAAGTGGTGAATGAATAAAGAAATTATATTATAACCACGCTATGACGTACCAGCCAGCGATGACAAAGAACAGCATGGATGTAACTAAAAATCATTTTGCTATGTGAAATAATTAAAAACAAAAGACTATCCACTGTATGATTCTATTTATATGAAATTCTAGAAAAGGCAAACTGATAGTGACAGCGGAGCGATGGTTGCCTGGATACGAGGAGAAGGGATCTGGATTCAATTGCGAGGGAACTTTTGAGGGTGGTGAACAGTTCTAGATTTTGATTGTGACAAAAGCCATGCAACTTTATACACTAGTGAATTCATCAAAATGTACTTCTTTTTTTTTTTTTTTTTTCAACGTTTATTTATTTTTGGGACAGAGAGAGACAGAGCATGAACGGGGGAGGGGCAGAGAGAGAGGGAGACAAAGAATCGGAAACAGGCTCCAGGCTCTGAGCCATCAGCCCAGAGCCCGACGCGGGGCTCGAACTCACGGACCGCGAGATCGTGACCTGGCTGAAGTCGGAGGCTTAACCGACTGCGCCACCCAGGCGCCCCATCAAAATGTACTTCTAACTTAAGTGAATTTTGTTGTATATAAATTATACCGCCATAACTATTAGAAAATAAATCCTAGAAATAGGCATTCTTACATACTGTAGACGGAACTGTAAATTGGTACATCCTTTTTTGGAGGGCACATTAGAGACATCTATGATAGTAAAATAAACATTTTTTTGAGTATGTAATTCTACATTTAGATATTTATCCTATAGAAATATTTACGTGTCCATAAATATATAAGCAGATTATTTTAGCATCAGGCAGTATTCACCTGGGACCTGCTTCAGGCAGCTATTGCATATCCATACAACGGAAAACCGTGAACCTCTTGTAAAATGTAACACATCTAAACGAAAAATTTCTATCATATATAAAATCAAAAGTATAAAGGCACAGAACAATGAAGGTAGTATGCAAATTTACCTTTTAATATGCATGAAATTTCTGGAAGGACACTAGGCTGAATGTAAAATGGCCAGATTTTACACACATAAACACATGTATGGTAAAACTTTAAAAAATAACTTTACATTTCTCTAAAAGGTAATTGTTTAAAGCAAAAAAAGTACCGATATTATATGGCAGCATTTGTAGATATTTGGAAGAGTGTAACAGAAATGTAGATATTTGGAAGAATATAACAAGAAGAATGCAATTGTGTTTGTGTTTGAATTTGGGCTAGGAAATGTTAACTGGAATTATAGTCTTGTACATTTTCTATTTTGTTTAAATGTAGGCTGTGATAAAGATACATATTGTAATCTGTAGGACAATAAAAAATAATAGAAAGAGGCATATCTCAAAACTCAGCACAGGCAGTATAAATCAAATACTAGAAAAAAAATATTACTTATCCAAAAAATAAGGCAGATAAAACACTGAGGAACAAAGATTGCATCAGTATTTGGTATATCAGTATATCAATACAAATATCAAAGTACACCTGTACTTACAATAAATAGAAAGGGAGTAAATAACTCCAGTTAAAAGGTCTTGATTATAACACCGAATAAAAGAGCAAGGCCTGCCTATGTGCCGTTACAAGGAGTATTAAATACAAGGACACAGAGTGCTCAAGGTACACCTTAAGAATGCTAAGCGTAAGAAAGCGGGTATGGGTTAATTAATATCAGACAAAGCATGTTGTACTTCAGGAATGAAATATTACCAAAGATAAATCCATACGCACCTAATAACAGAATCTCAAAATACAAAACAAAACTGACACACTTAAAGGAAAAATAGAAAAATTCGTAAGCAACTTTGGAAATTTTAACAGTAATCTGTCAAATAGAAACCAGTGGTAATAGTAGTATCATTATTTTCAAGTGCATATGAAACATTCACCAAGATAGAGAAAATGCTGAGTCGTTAAACAAAACTCAATGTCAGAGGATCAAAATAATACAAAATATATTATCTGATCATAGAAATATTTAATTTAGGAATTGGTAGGAAAAAGTCATATCCCTCAAGTAACTGGAATGACCTGTTCAGAGAAGAAATCTAGGGGGGAAATTAGTCTTTACTGGATTATGCTAAAATGGTTACAGTGAAATTTCAGATTTAAATCCCTCAGTTAGTAAAAACAAAACAAAACAAAAAAAAACAGTAGAATGTTGATGATATAATACCATAAAATAGGAGAAGAAGAGTGATTTTAAAAATTAGCTAGTGGGGCTCCTGGCTCATTCGGTTAAGCGTCCAACTCTTCATTTGGGCACAGGTCACGATCTCAGCGTGGTGAGATCGAGCCCCACATCATGCTGAATATGGTTCCTGCTTGGGATTCTCACTCTCAGCCCCCTTCCCCCCTCACTCACACTTTCCCTCTCTCTCTCTCTCTCTCTCAAAATAAAATAAAATAATTAGCTAGAAAAAGGAAAAAGTAAATATAAGATGAGAAATCAGTGGCATAGAAAATGAAAAACAACAGAGAAAACTTAAAAAACGTTTTTTCTAATGTTCATTTACTTTTGAGAGATAGAGTGAGACAGAGCATGAGCAGGGAAGAGGGAGAGACAGAGAGGAAGACACAGAATCCGAAGCAGGCTCCAGGCTCTGAGCTGTCAGCACAGAGACCAACGCAGGCTCCAACCCATGAACTGCGAGATCGTGACCTGAGCTGAAGTTGGCGGCTCAGCCGACTGAACCACCCAGGTGCCCCACAGAGAAAAGTTTTTAAATTAAAAGCTCGTTCCCAAAAAGATCAGTAAACTCTTAGAAAAACTGATCAAAGTTAAAAGGAGAGAAGAGAGAGAAACTAGTAAGAAAATGCAAAATGCCAATATCTTGAATGAAAAAATGTTATATCATGACAGAGACTTCATATGTTAAAATGGTAATAAAGAGTACAGCAATGCCAAAAAAATTACAAAACTTAGATACAGTAGACATATTATTTGAAAACACAGTTTTAGGACCAAGGCGTTTAATGCTTGTGATTGATTGCGAATGGCAAGATATCATTCTTTTTGTTTGCTGAGTAATATTCCATTGTATTCATGTATATACATATATATTATCAAAACCAGCCAAACTATGGAAGGAGCCCACCAACTGATGAATGGATTATCCATTGGTCAGTGGACATTTGGGTTTTTTCCATAGTTTGGCTGTTGTTGATAATGCTGCCTGAAACCAATATTGCACTGTATGCTAACTAACTAGAATTTAAATAAAAATTTGAAAAGAAAGGGGCACCTGGGTGGGTCAGTTGGTTAAGCGTCCAACTTTGGCTCCAGTCATGATCTCACGGTTCATGAGTTCGAGCCCCACATTGGGCTCTGTGCTGACAGCTCAGAGACTGAAACCTGTTTCAGATTCTGTCTCCATCTCTCTGCCCCTAAGATTGTGCATTTCTAACAGTCTCCCAGGTGATGCTGATGACATAAATATGTATTTCTTAAGAAGAAAAACCCACTATGCTATTAAAATCCTTTAATATGCTGAATGGATTTGTAATAATACAGGACAAGTATATTTTGATCAGGTGTATTTTGATCTGGAATCCAGGGTAGGAAGTCCTGATAAATGAACTGTTAACTTAAATGAGACACTTCTTAAGGATCTCTGAATGGCAAGCTAGTTGGAGTGGGCACCTTGGTACAGGGAGAAGAATATGCACAGTACCTGGAGAGGTGCAAAGAAATCTTTACTTCACAAACTTAAAGGTCCTTCATGAATTGAACCCTATTGATCCCTACTAATTAGGTAAAGATACTTGGGCTAGGATAACATCAATAATGTAATTTTGGGTTGTTAATGGCGATAATGGGTACAATGGAAACCTATTTCTCTTTTTATTTTTACTGCTGGGGTGCCTGGGTGGTTCAGTCGGTTAAGCGACCAGCTTCAGTTCAGGTGATGATCTCCTGGCTTGTGGGTTGGAGCCTTGCGTCAGGCTCTGTGCTGACAGCTCAGAGCCCGGAGCCTGCTTTGGATTCTGTGTCTCCCTCTCTCTGCCCCTCGCCTGCTGGTGCTCTGTCTCTTGGTTTCTCAAAAATAAAATAAACATTAAAAACCATGAGGTTTACTGCCTTTGTGATGGAGAAACATTTTTAAAGAAGATATTAAAATGATCAAAAATGGTTAAAGATCACATTAAAAAGAACCTTTGATTTGCAGATAAAAATAAGTTTAAACATTTTTCTCGATATAATGATCTTTCTCTTCTAGATGGCTTAAGTGAAGAATTTACATAAACTGATTTAAAAAAGAGGATCATTAGGGGTGCCTGGGTGGCTAAGTTGGTGTATATATGGGTGTGTGTGTGTGTACATATGTGTGTGTACACATACATATATATGTATACATACCATATCTTCCTTATCCATTCATTCATCAACAGATATTTGGGCTGGTTCCAGACCCTGGCTATTGTGAATAATGCTGCAGGGAACATAGAAGTGCAGATATCTCTTTGAGATCCTGATTTAATTTCCTTTGGCTATATATACAGATGTCAGATTACTGGATCATATGGTGGTTGTATTATTAACTGTTTTGTATTATTAACTCTTTCTATAGTGGCTGTACCAATTTGCATTCCCACCAACAGTGAACAAGGATTCCCTTTTCTCAGTATCTTTGCCAACATTTGTTATAACTTGTCTTTTGATAACAGCCATCGTAACGGGTGTGATGTGATAGCTCATTTTGATTTTGATTTGCATTTCCCTGATGATTAGTGATGTTGAACATGTTTCCATATATCTATTGGCCATTGGTATGTCTTCTTTTGAGAAATGTCCATTCATGTCCTTTACCTAGTTTTTAAATCATGCCATTTGTTTTCTTGCCATTGAGTTGGGTTTCTTTTATATTTTTGATATTAAAGCCTTAGGAGGTCTCTGGTTTGCAAATATTTTCTATTTCTAGGCTGTCTTTTCACTCTGTTCATTGTTTCCTTGTTATGCAGAATCTTTTTCAGTTTGATGCAATCCAATTTGTGTATTTTTGCTTTTGTTGCCTGTGCTTTATGGATCATATCCAAAAAATCATTGCTAAGACCAATGTCATGATGCTTTTTTTCTGTTTTCCTCTAGTAGTTTTATGGTTTCAGGTCTTATATTTAAGTCTTTAATCTGTTTTGAGTTGTTTTTTTATATGGAGTATGATAAGGGTCCAATAATGTTTTTTACTATCTGCAACAGTACTTTTTACCTTTGTATGATATCTTAATGTTTCCAAATACCCAAAGAAGTTCTCAAAATTTTTCACTAACAGCAACTTTTTCACCCATTGTATTTCTAAATAAAAAATATATGCAGACTGTGTATTCTAATGGATATTCATCTCAAATAGAAGCTGATCTATAAAATGAAGAATATAATGGAAATTTACCTTCCCTTTGCATATTGGGGTAATAACATATGTTTAATCAGCACATATCAAATTATCTATTCCTCTAATCTGTTTTCCTCTGTCCTCATTGCACGAAGAAAGGCAGTATCTATAAAATGGGAGGGAAAAAAATCTAGAATGAAGAAGGGGTTTGAAAGCCAGCTTTATAACTTATATATTTTTTTAACGTTTATTTATTTTTGAGACAGAGAGAGACAGAGCATGAACGGGGGAGGGTCAGAGAGAGAGGGAGACACAGAATCTGAAACAGGCTCCAGGCTCTGAGCTGTCAGCACAGAGCCCGACGCGGGGCTCGAACTCACGGACCGCGAGATCGTGACCTGAGCCGAAGTCGGACGCTTAACCGACTGAGCCACCCAGGCGCCCCGATATAACTTATATTTTTTAATTATATATGATATAAATAAAAGAATATATGTTAAATATAATCAGTCAACACACATTTATTGAGTAATTATTGATGCCTAAATGACATCACAAACCAAATATATTCCAGCTAAATTCCTGGTCATCCCCCACAGACTTGCTGTACTATATCTCATTTAATAGTGACTCCATCCTTACAGTTGGTGAGGCCAAAAATATCTTTGATTTTTCTTTCATTTAAAAACTCCTGTTGTCTCTACTTTCAAAATATATCCGTAATGCCAGCCCTTCCTACTACTTTCTCTGTTTGTCAGAACCACCATCATCTCTAAATTGTAGTCTTGCTTCTCTCCTTGTTCCTCGACAGTCTAATCTCAACCTAGAAGCTAGTGCTATCTTTTGAATATAAATCAGATCATTCCACCTCTTAGTTCAGAACTGTCCAAGGGCTTCTCATCTTACAGAGAGTCAAGGTCAGCCTCTTCACAATGACCTACAAGGCCCTACATGACCAACTGGCTCCTTGCTACTTTTCTGCCTCCTTCAGAGAAGAGCTCTAATATCTCTGGTCCCTTCTTGGTTAGTCAACTACGACATCAGGAATTGCCCTGGCTGTTCGTGCTTCAAAGGACACTCTTTCTCCATGTGTTTGTATGGCTCACCCCTATATCTTTCCAACCTTTGTTCAAATGTGACCTTCACAGAGAGGCCTACGCTGGCCACTATATTGAAAATTGGAAATCAAACCTTGACACTTCTGATCATCTTTCCCTGCTGTATTTACGGCTAATAAACTTCTAACATTATACACTTTATCTTTCTCCCCTCACTAGACAATACAAGAAGAAAGGGATTTATTTCTTTAGCCCAAGTTCCTTGAAAAGTAGCTTATACAACCATGAAATTTCATTGATTGGATGAATGAATATATGCTTTTTAACTATATTAAACACCCAGGGATACATATACCTCCTCCTTTATGGAGCTGATAGGCGATTACACTAGTCAGAGCATTTAGAGTTTGAAGCGATTTTTAAAGTGCATGTTGTCAAATTTCAGCCATTTATAGGTCAGGAAACAGAGGCCTAGCGATGTTATGTGGCTCTTCCATGATCTTCAAAGGACCAGAGCTCAATTATCTGATTCATACTATAATAGCATTTCAATACACACTGTGTTTAACAGTTTTCATTTATCATAGATTGTGCTTAAGACACATTAGGTACTAAAAAAGTAAATAAAAGACCTAGAAAGTTAATGTACGATGTTATAAATGGTATTATTAATGCGGAAGGAGTGGAATGAACAGATAATCCAGAAGTAGTTCTAAATTGTAAGAAATCTTTGTGCCCTAAAATTGTTATGACATTCTTCAATGAGTTGCAAGATAGGTAAAATAAGAATGATGATGGAGCTAGGTATATGATTGAAGGTGTGCGGGTAGCATAAGTATAGTTTGAGGAGAAAAATGAAGGTGAGTGATAGCTCTGCTGAGTTAATTTAAATCTCTAGGCCTCAGTGAACTGAAATTCTGCTAGAGATTGAGACATTGAAGATGTGATCACAGATCACCTCTGTGGAAGAAGGTAACCTGAATTAAAAATACTCCTTTCTAAAAGAAGATTTTGGTGTATATGAGTGAAGAATTCTATTAAGCTGCTAATAAAATAATATAATAATACAACCTAGGCTGCTTTGCAAGCGTTAGACCAAAAGGATAATAGTTTTGTTTTATTCCTCAGGTCAGATCACATTGGGAGTACTGTGCCTAGTTTGTGGCCCCTAAAGAACTATGAACAAGGGGGATTCTTGTGGAGTATGATTAGGACAATAGGGCTTTGAGCACTTTCCTTGCTTATCTATTTATTGTTGTTCCTAAAGGAGTTGTTATGGAAATTGTTCCAAACTTCTGTTTGGAAAATACATGGAACAGTAGCTTACCTTGTCTTACAAATAGATATCTCTAAATCCAGGTAGTTAGAGGAATATATAAGATTTGAACTAATGCTAGCTTACTGGATGGATAGAAGCTCTTAATGACTCTTAAGAGCAATAGGAAGTACTTTTGGTGTAAGCAAAATAACAATACAAACAAAACTTCATAGGGCTATCACACTAAGAAAATTGAACTCCCTCAAATTTTTAATGGATGCATAGTTGTGGTTTCTAACTGTGAAAATATTGTGGGATATATTGATAAGCATAGATGTTTATGCAAGCCAGGAATTTGCTATTTCTAGAAGTTCTACTATTACTAAGAGTGCCATAAAACACTTTATAGTCACCAAGTAAGAGTGGGAGGATAATATAAAGCACTATAGCAGTTGTAGCATATCATGCAGGGGTAACTTGACCGACTCACATGAAAAATTACACTGCTCTTCATTACACTCTGTTAGACTTCCAGACAGTTCATTTAGCCTTTGATTTGTTGAGTATATGAACTTCAATTTGGGCTTTCAAACCAGTTCCAACTGATTTGACAGAAGCATAGGAGACTTCTGCTTTCAATTTAAAGACTGTGATCAAAGAAATGGTGAATGAGATTTTTCTATTTGCAGCACTGGTTTTCTCCAGTGCCTTTAGCTATGATCTGATGAACTTATTGTTCTTGGAGGAAGAGTAAGGTAGGACTAATTTAGCAGAAATGCCTGCAGCTAGAATAGAATGGAGGGTTTTTTATGTGTCATCTCAGGAATTTTAATCAATTAAGAGGAAGTGAAGCAATGAAAATTAATGGTCCATTAATATGCTGATTTTGCTTCCGCCAATTCCAGAAATTCCACCAATTGGAAAAATTATTATTGTTTTAATCTTTGTCAATTTTGTTACTCAAATATGCTAGCAAAGGTCATAAAGAGAAAAGCCATAAACATTTCCACAAATACAGCACTGACGATCAAGATTACTTTATTTGAGTCACGTTAATGTATTGTGCCGAGGACCATAAAGTATTTTTCATTTAGTTATTAGTCAGCAGTGTTATTAATGGGCATATTTCAGATCTATAGAAGATAAAATTGCCTCAGGTGATACTTCAGAAAGTACAAATTAGAAATGTATTCACTGAAGAGAAACACTCCATTTAAAAATATATAGACATATTTTCAACATTCCTTCTCCCTGTAAATACCAAAGATATTGGTAATATTACTGTTAATGCAAAGAACAGATTGAGCTGTTTATTGGCTTAGCACTCTAAGGTCACTGAGACTTTTGGAATTAAATGTCAGGCCTCTACACTGTAGGATAAACACGAGTTCAGTGTAAGGCTTCAAGCAGTTCAATCAATGTGCTTATTCAAAATCTTTATTCAATCAGTGGACCAGCTATTTCTTGCTAACTACAACAGAGTTAATGGAATATTGTTTAAAGTTTATTGATAACTTCATGTATCTTCTCTCTGCACTGCAGGGGTCATGAAGACCAATTACATCAAAAGAAAAAAAAACCCAAATAATGAAAAGTTTCATAATTTTAAAAGGAAGTCTACCCTTAACTGATCATCAAACAGGTTTATGAACAAAAGTACAAATTAATCAAAAGCATTGGCTCTTTTGCATATGTCTCTGCCTAAATTTTATACTTTGCTATATAAGGCTTTTTAACTAACATAAATATGGATATGAGCATTAGTCAATATCCTCTGAACAAAGTCTTATGGGAAATGGTGTTCTAATTCAGGAAACAAATTATCATCTCAGAATATGCATTCAGATCAATGCAAAAAAATGTATAAATAAAAGCCGAATTTTGATGTTTCTTCAACAAACATGACAAGAGTTTCATGGAAAGGATGCAATGGAAGAAGAGGAATTATCTTGATGCTTCTTTTAAGTATCCTGGCAGGACACGATCTAAACTAAGTAAAGCAAGAGTGTGGGGGAAGATATGGAAAGGATAATTTGGGGTCATATGAAGAAAAGGAATCTATAGATCCTTTAGTCATAGATGACTACTATGTTTCTGGATTGGAGATGCTGCTATTTCCAAGGAAAAAAGAATAAAAGAGAAATAGAAAATGGATTTGAAGTGTCTGAAGTCTGATGCCTTTTAGATTCACTCTCTGGTAAATTAATAAAGGCCTTTTTTTTTTCCACTAAGAATCTATATATATATTATTTATACTCACAAATGAGTTTACAAGTTTTCTATATATAAGGTCAAAATAAAAAATTAAATGCCCTTACAAATACCAGCAACAGACAATTTACAAAAATAAATTTAACAAATATACTATATTATAGCAACACCAATAAAATCAAATATGAAGGAATAAACTGAACCAAGTTATGCATGAAATTTAACTGAATACTACATCACTATTGAGATTAATTAAAGAAGACCTAAATAAATGGAAGACATACTAGGTTCATGGATTGGACAAACAAATATTATAGAACAACAACTCTCACAAGTTGCTAGTAGATTCATTGCAATATTATTCAGAATCATGAAACACTTCCCCCTATGGAAATTAAAAAGCTCTCTCTAAAATTTATATGGAAATTGAAGGAACCAAGAATAACCAAGAAATCTAATGGAAATCAATCTGGAATCAATATAGAAAAAAAAAGATGAACTTTTAACTCTATTTTGTACATCACACAGAAAAAAATATCAGTTGCAGATGGATGGTAGAAAAAAGATTAAAAAAACAAAACTTCTATAGAGTAGCAACTATAATTCTTCTTATATTTATGGTAGGTAAGATTTTGTAGATAGTACTCAAAAGCAATAACATTAAAGGAAAAGACTAATGAATTGCAATCAGTAAAATTAAGAACTTCCCTTCATCAAAAGACACCATTAAGATAGTAAAAACACAAACCACAGAGTGGAGTGAGAAGATATATTTCCCGTACATATCTTTAAAAAGTACTTACATTAAATATAAATAAAGAACTTTCACAATGAATTAAGCCAACTCATTTTTTTTAAATGGGCAAACTTTATGCACGTTACTAAAAAGGGATATGTAAAGGTGTAGCTGGCTAGATTTATTGTCTTTTTGACTTTACACTTAGATCTAAAAATATTTAACATAAGGAGAGACTAAAATTTTCAATCATATGTCTTTTTTGTAAAACATGACTGATGCAAGAAGGGTCCTCTTTGTTATAATTCCTAACCCAATGCTGCACCATCTTTATTGCAGCAATGTCAATGTTAGTTCCTAAATAACTGGTTTTCTTCTCACTTGGTAATAATAACACTAATGACAACCAATGTAAATAATAATAGAAAATCATAGCTACATTTTATTAAATACTTATTATATGTAAAACACGCTAATAAGAATTCCAAATCACTATCTCATTAATTAGCATACAAGATAGATGCTGTTATCATGACCCCTGTCTTACAAGAGAGAAAGTGGGGACTAAAGATGTTAAATAATTTTTGCCAAACCAAAGAAATAATGGAAGATAGAGTTCAGATTCAAATTGTCTGCGCACCTATGGAGATTGTGCTCTTGAGCTCTATGCAATATAATGGTGAGTTACAGTAAATTCACCTCAAATTTCAGCAGATTTACCACTACTATTCCTAATCAGTGAGTCCAAATGGGAAGGTTTATTTGGTAGTTTTTGGTCTTAGATAGCCACTGAAAGACTGATCCATGAAGTTATGGTAAAATAATGGGTGAAGTTAGGTTTGGAGACAACTGGAACTAAGAAGTGAGTGTCAGCCAGATTCTCTGTGTCTGTCCTTTAATATTTGCTTCCCTATTTGGGCTTTATCATATGTGTTTCTTTTTTTAATTAATTTTTTTAAATTTTATTTTGAGAGAAAGAGTGGAGGAGGGACAAAGAGAGAGGAAGAGAGAATCCCAAGTAAGCTCCAGTGCTGTTAGTGCAGAGCCTGACGTGAGGCTCAAACCCACAAACCATGAGATCATGACCTGAGCTGAAATCAAGAGTCAACCGCTTAATCAACTGAGGCACCCAGGCGCCCCTGTCTTATATGTTTCTTAAGTGGAGATCATGTTCCTAGTATTTTGAATTTACATTTTCAGATGAAAGAGGAAGGGAGCTTCCTTATAAGCTCCAGGTAGAAAATCTGTGGAGAAGGAATCTTAGGTCCTTGCCAACCCCTTCTCAGGGCAGAGTTTGCTTCCAGAAAATTCCCGGAAATACCAGGCAGACTGGAAACAGTACCACTGAGGTTATCAAACTCCACAATTGGTGATATTATAAACAAGCAAAACAGGTAGTATGCCCATTCTAGAGCTTGCTGAGCTCAGTATAATGTGCTTAGGACAAAATATGTTCAGGTATGTGGAGATTAAGTAGATGCATGATTTGTTGGTAAGGTTGATAAGGATTAATAATTTGGCTGTTTATTTTTGCAATCCTGATTTGTTTTGGCTCCTTATATCTCACAAGACACAGAAGACTTTACTGAGATTTTTTTTGTGTGTGAAGTTTTGCTAAGTGTAGTTGGCTTATGATGTGTGGTTGTTTGTTATAGATCATCACTGCTTTTCTGCTGGACTGGGGTGATTTTGGTGTTTCCTCAACTGTTTGAAATGGTAACTATTCTACCACTTTTGCTTGTGTTTAAAGAAAAAAAACCCAGCTTGTATTCTACTAAAGAGGAATATATGTCAAAGATCAAATTTATATTTTAAAAAATCCAGACGAATGTCACAATGTCTAAATTTGGGAAACAGGTTAGGGCTAATTTTGAATTTTTTGCCTCTAGTTACTGCAAAATGAGTGCCATATAAAATCAAAACCTCTGTTTCAGAGATGGGAAAATGACTTTTAAAAGACAGACATTGACTTTAATGTAGTTTAATGATAGAATTTATGGATAAGCAGTAAGGGCAAGTTTGTCCTAGCTCTGGTTTACAATTGATTTTGTATTTTCTTAGAAAGTTATTTTGCTTTTTTACTTGTAGGATGGGTTATACAAAATTTATTCTATCAACTTCTCAGATTGACAGGTGAAAATAAATGAAATATCAGGTGTACAATTTTGCATAAGAAAATCATTACCAAATGCTGCATGTTTTATTCCTACTCCTTTTAACTTATTATTACTAACTAATACCGCCAAATAAAACACTCATTGCATTTTGTATGTACTGTGCAATAGTTTTATAACTTGTGTATGACCCTTCATTTTAAGTCTAGCCAATTCATAGCACATCATACTGAGAAATACTCTTCCCAAAGAGAGGTTCTGAGTGTTGATCATAAAGGAAGTTTAGACATGCTGTAGCTTTGTCTCTGCCTTTTCCCCAGGGGTTAGTACAAAACTTCATCATATTTGTATACCCCTCTGTCTTCCTTTAAATCCCTTGTTTGAAAAGAAAAAAGACTTCTCCTTTTCTTCAGAAAGAAAATGGATGTAATCTGCATGGGACTCTGTAATCTGCAGGGACCCTGTCCCTCCCCTCCCCTAAAAGTACATACATTACATTCTTATTTCAGAGGAAACCATGTAGCTTTTCCTCCCCAAATTGCTAACTCCACCTCTGTAATCAGTCATCCCTCTCAGTTTCCCCAAACCCTTGATTCAGACGTTTTCTTTAATCTTGTGTCTTCTTACTTCTCTGTGATTCCATTCTTTTTGTCTATAGGTTGTTCAAACTGCCTTCATCCTTTAAAAGCTCATTGTAACCTTATCCTGCACCCAAGCGACCACCATCTGTTGTTATTCTTTTCCTTCACTGACACATTACTTAAGCTAAGCCTCTAATTATTTTTCACTTCTTTAGCTTCTGTTTTTCGATTCATTTCAATTTAAATTTGTCATTAATTTTGAAATCAACCTTGGTAAGATCCCCAGTGAACTAAAAATCATTCATCCAACGGCTCATTTCATTGCTCACTGAATAGACCTCTTTTGAGCATGTAACACTGCTGATCTCATTCTTTAGACTCTCTCCTCCTTTGATGCACAGGAAATGAATCTTTTCTGATTTGCCTTCTATTTTGGCCTAGTCACTGGGTCCACTCCTTTATTGTTCTTTTAAATGTGATATTTTTCATGGAGCTCTCAATTACCCATTCTCCTCTTCATCTACATAGGCTTCCTTGCTGTGTTAAACATATACTCACATGGCTTAACTTTCTCCCAAGCATTCATGTCTAATAAGTATCTCTGGCATGAGGATGCTTCTCTAGTCTTTCCATACCACTGTCTCCCTGATTTCATGCTATATTTCAGGGTCTTATTCAAACTCCTCCAGTAGGTGTCCCTCACTTCCTCCTCTCCCTCTTGAGATACTTTACATGGTACTTTTTTTGTCCTGTTTGTGGTGCATGACTTTCTACCTTGCTTTATTTGTGAAGATTTGCCATGTATGCTACCTGGAGGCAATGTTCTCGTTGTTTTATCTGCGTATCTCCCATAGTGCTTTTCACAATCTTTTGTATAGTAGTTTCTCAATAACCACTTGCTAAATGCATGCAAATGAATATTACAGTTGAAAAGATCTTATACATCATTAGTTTCCATGGGCAGTCTGGGGAGTCTTGTATTTTAGCCTTGCCCTATACTCAAAATAGTCTAATTTTAGATTCTACACAGTTAATGGAGGGGCTTTGATAATACACACACCCACAGGGAACTGACTACCCTGGACTACACAGGAGACAAACCTCAGATGCAAATTTAGTTCCTAAAGTATTGTTAAAGTTGTATGTAAATGCAACTGCCTCCGTAAAGTTTCTCTGATCAAGCAATGTGAGGTGACACGGTTCTTTCCTCCCTCTAAACCCAAATTGCTTCTTTTCAACTGCAGAAATAGATAGATAATACATAGCATAAATATTGGCTAATCCCTTTAGACATACACATTTTACAACATATTTGGCCACACTGATTTATGGTTTTCTGATGTGTGTGCATCAGGGAAAAAGGGGCATAACAATGGCTGACATGTTGCTGGAAAACGTTCTTTAATTTCAACAGCAGAATAAAGACAATGCAATATGAATGAAAGAAAAGACTGGAGATCCTTTTAGACTTCCTCAAGTAATACTGTACTAATATCAATCCCTGCAGACAGATATTTAAGGACTATATAGATAAAATGAGATCTGGTTTCTTAATTTGCGGGCTATATGAAAAGTTAAAGATATTTGATATTATAAAAGTGTATTTCAGAATAACGAGAGTTTAGCTAATATAGTTGAGCACCAGTTATTACTGATACTGATGTTAGATTTATTTCTATTTTAAAGCTTTATTTTATTTAGGTATAATTTACAATTAAAAATTATATATATTTATGGTATGTAATTTGGTGATTGATATATGTATACATTTGGAATGATTGTCACAATCAAGCTCATAACATATCTGTCACCTTACATAGTTAACCTTTCTGTGTGTGTGAGCGGTAAGAATACTTAAGATCTACTTTCTTAGCAAATTTCAAGTATATAGTAAATTATTAGCTATAATCATAATGCTATACATTAGATCCCCAGAACTTAATAATCTTATAATTGAAAGTTCATACCCTTTGACCAACATCTCATTTCCTTCCTTTCCTAGCCCTTGACAACCACCATTCTACTCTGTGCTTTTGTGATTTCTACTTTTTTAGATTCCACATGTAAGTGAGATCATACAGTATTTGTCTTTCTCTGTCTGGTTTTTCACTTGGAATAATGTCTTCCAAGTTCATTCACATTGTTGCAAAAGACAGGTTTTCCTTCTTTTTTAAGGCCGAATAATATCCCATTCTGTATCCTGACCACATTTTCTTTATCCATTCATCCATTGACAGACATTTAAGTTGTTTCCATATTTTGGCTCTCATAAATGTTGCAATGAACTTGACAGGGCAGATGTCTCTTCAGGATAGTGATTTCAGTTCCGGATACATACCCAGAAGTAGCATTTCTAGTTGTAGTTTTAAATTTTTGAGGAACCTCCATACTGTTTTCCATAATGACTATATCAATGTACATTCCCACCAACAGTGTACAAGGGTTCCTTTTTCTCCCCACCCTTACCAACACTTGTTATCTCTTGTCTTTTTTGTGTAGTTAGTTTTAGCTCTGCCAGTTCAGGAGCAAGACTCAGAGGAATGAAATGTCAAAAACAAAAAATGACTGAGATCTGGGAAAGATGGTCAGGGCACATGTTAAAATCTAAATCAGATAAGTTCAAATGAAGAGGCTGGAAAAAATGAAGTAATTTCCTACCTCTGTAGAATGAATCATGTGAATTGAGATTATGCCAAGTCCTTACTCAAAGAGCAGAAGGTATTTCCCCAGAAATTCTGACTGGGCTAAGATTGGTGATTCAGTCATTCAACAGACATTTGTTAAGAATCTTAGGTGTGCTAAGCACTGTTTTATGTGCTCTGGTTATATTAGTGAATCTTTATATATTAGTGAATAATTATATATAATAATATAGTGATCTTTATATACATTATATATATAACAATATAGTGATCTTTATATACATTATATATATGCTATATATATATAACATATATATATAATTAGTGATATATAACACCAATATATATAACATATATATAATTAGTGATCTTTATATATGATAAAGACCTGGCATCTTCTGTGGCTTATATTCTAGTGGGAGAAAACACATAATAAGCAACAAGCATGGTAATAAGTAAATTTTATGATATGTTAGAGGATGGAAAGCTTTATGGGAAAAGATAGCAGAACAAGTTAAGGGGAATGGGAGTTTCATGCCATATTAAATACAGTGGTCAGAATAGATTCACTGGGGGAGGTGAGGTTTGAGCAAATACTTGAAGGAAGTGAGTTAATGAGCCAAACTGTTGTTAGTTGCCAGTCAAAGTCTATTTCCAAACTGTTGTAAGCTTGGCCATTAAACATGGTCAAAAGAATTTTGCCCTTGGAAATGAACAAACTTGATTCCAGCTTTTTATTCTTCTCTATACAGATGCAGTTCTATGTCTAAAACCATTTAAATTCTATGACTCAATTTTCTCATCTGTAAAATGAATTTTGCAAACCAATACAGTATTAGTGTAGGAAAAAATTAAAAGGCTCACATTTAATAAACCTTTGATTTTAGAATAGATTTAGACTTGTAGAAAAGTTGCAAAGATAGAAATTCCCCATATACCCTGTATCCACTTTCCCCTGTTATTAACATCTCACATTAATATGGTAGATATATTGGTCACAATTAATTAACCAATATTAATGTGTTATTATTATTAACCAAAGTCCATGATTATTCAGATTTCCTGAGTTATTACCCAGTGCCCTTTGCTGTTGAAGGAGCCAAATCCATCTGGGACACTACATTTCATTTAGCCTCATGAACTCTGAGGCTCCTCCTGGCTGTGACAGTTTTTCAGATTGTCCTTGTTTTCCTGACCTTGATAATTGAGGAGTATGGTCAGGTACTTTGTAGAATATCCCTCAGTTGGGAATTGCCTGAGTTTTAGACTGAGGTTATGGGTTTGGGGGAAGAAGACCGCAGAAGTAAAGCGCTGTTCTTATCAGGTCATATCAAAGGAACATACTATCAATATGACTTATTAACTGCCGATGTAAAACTTGAGCAGCTGACTGAGAAGTTTGTCCAGTTTCTCCAAAAACTTCACACTTACAAGCTGGTTTCTTAGCGACTAGCAAACTACAACCTGAGCCCATGTCACTTGATGATGTTTGTTGAGTCTACCTCCTTGGTCAGGAAATCTATATCCATTACATGTGTATTACAGAATCTATTTGGGGCTACATTGTTGTCTTAGGAATCAATTCCACAAAGCAACAGATCTCTATTGTGAAAGAAAGTAATTTCTGATTTATTTTCCCGAAAATGGATTTTGTGGGAAGAACAAGAGTTTGACCAGGTACTTCCTTGTTATTATCTATAAGCCTTTGGTCATATTTTGCTTCAATTCTGTTTTAACACAAGAGGGAAAAAAAACATGTCTCTTTTAACTTGTGACATGTCAAATGTATAGGTTGCTTCAGAATGTAATTGTCCTACTGTCCAGCAAATTCTGTTTGGGAATTGGAAATACATTTCCTAGTGACAAGAGCATATTTCAACTGAAGCAATAGCAAGTTGGTTATAAGGCCCTAGGTTGTATTTCAGAAAATGAAAAGCAAACTAATCAACAGAAGGATAGGCAGGCCTCTCAGGCTATCCCAAACCTTCATCTCTTTCTAATTTTGCTTTCATGATTCCCACAGAGTAAATTATATTGCTCAGAGTGAAACTGGACCCCGCATGTTCACTCTTGTATCCTTTTGCATATGTCTCGAAAGATGCCAGACCCAGAGCAAGCCCACATTTTAGAGCTGTACTGTCAACGCTAGTGACAGAGACATTTACGTTATGTAGTGTTTTTGTTGTTTGTTTGTTTTTTAAAGAAATTCATTTCAATCAAAAGCAGCCCTGGGAGGGCACAGAGTGGCAGCTTGGGTTGATTCATTTTAGAGTGTTTGGTTCATGATTTTGATCTGTAGACGTGCAGCAAGCAGCTAATATAGCTGCAGGTCTTAGTGTGGGAGGTCAGCTTTCCCTTTAGGGAGAGATCTGATCTTTGCCCAGAGAAGCACATTTGTCTTTGGATTGTCCTCTACTGCTGTGGTGCCCGGGGTCCCTTCTGCCCCTACACGCTTCCATTGATCCAGAGCTTTGATTCTGTGAGATGCAAATCCAAAAAGTTGTGGAAATTGACACAACTTTGAAAACTAAAACACACAGTATTTTATCCAAGAGATACATTTCTAGTCATGGAATATTAGAGAATTTTTATTTATTTTTTTCCTCAGATGATTCTGTCCACGTTTATCAAACTATTACACATAGTATGACTCTGGGTAGCTATAAACTATTTTATTGCCAATGACAATCTGATATTTAGCTGCATTTGTTAAATCTACTTTACTATTTCAATATTTCTTTTAGCTACCCCTTCACTTTTTCCATAACTAAGTCAGAACCATCATCACTGTAAGCTCTGATTATAGCATACTGGCTAAAAAGAGGGAAAAAGGAATAATTCATGATGGGAGGAAAATATTTTTCCTTTAATATTCCTCTTTTTAAAAATTTTATTTATTTATTTTTGGCAGAGAGAGAGAGACAGAAATGAGTGGGGTAGGGGCAGAGACAGAGATGGAGACAGAGAATCCGAAGCAGGCTCCGGGCTCTGAGCTATCAGCATAGAGCCCGACGTGGGGCTTGAACCCATGAATCGCGAGATCATGACCTGAGCTGAAGTCAGATGCTCAACTGACTGAGCCACCCGGGTGCCCCTAATATTCCTTTTTAAAAATAGTACGTGGTGTCCCTTTAAATAATTGGCATTTAGTGTCCATGAGCAAAATTCCTGTCCTGTATGCCTAATTTTTCCAAATCCATGTTTTTTATAACCACATTATGTAACCATCATCAAATTCCGTATCTTTCTTCCTGGGGTACTTCATTTAATTCATCTTTCTTATTTATTTAACCTCTCTAAAATATCCTTTCTTAAGTAAGGGGTAAAATTCCCTGTATGAATTAAGGAAGAGTCCCCAGGAATAAGTAGTTGAATCGATTTGTTGGCAGACAGCCATGCTATATAAGAAATAAAACACTAAAAACATATTAGCAGAGGTGTGTGTTCTAATCACATAGGACTTACAGCATAGTTAATCTAACATATGTCTGACAACATCTGTATTATTATGCTGCATGATAATTAAGAAACAGTTAATCTAGTGTCCATATTTAACATTTCTTATGCTGAACAAAGCATGTTTTTCACACCTCTTTGCATGCTTTCCAATATGTATAAGTGACATGCACTAAAATATGAGTTTCCCAGAGGCAACTAATATCCTCTTTATAGTGTGTCCTCAGGTCTTAGCACAATACCTGCTTTTTGGAAGTTTCATAATAAATGTTGAATGAGTAAATCTATTTATCTATCTATCCATGTCTTTAAGTTGAGAGTTGTCCACGAAAATGTATTATATAAGCCTCATTTCAGATTGGCTTACTGACTAACTGAAATGATCCTAGAAACCCACACAGTTCTGGATTTATTTTTAAGTTCCTGCGCTGTGCCTGGCATTGGTGTATAGCAGGTCTACAGAGATAAGAAGGTACTGGGTATGCTCTCCAGGAGCTAACAGTGTATGGGGAAGGCAGATAAGACAAGAAACAGTGTGGAATGGCTGCATCATAAATTCCCTATGGGAGAATAAAGAGACTGGAAAATTATTCTTAGAAATTTTATCATCTTAGAAGTAATGGATGACTTTTAAGCAGACCATGACAGGAAACACTTAATAGGTACGTGGTCTAACACTCTGAAAGCCATAATTATCTGTACTTATAACTTTAGCCCAATGCCAAGGATTCCAGTAACTGCCTTTCTAGCTTCTTTCTATCTCAGTGGTTCTCAACCTTATCTGCTTATGGAAACCATCTGAAAAAGCATATAAAAGTTGGTATAGTTAAATAAATACTGTATTTGAAGCCTTTTCTGTCTTTTACACAATTGTGCTCTATTCTCTTGTTTTCAAAGAAGCATCTGAACACATGTGCTTGCATATTCTTATCCAAAGGCATCCCCATATAAGTAGGCTTTTAAAGCTGATTAATTTTTTTTCACCTACAGTAGTTTCTACAAACTTGTAGCCAATTGGCTCTGAATGTCAGTAGTATGACTATGGGAAAGGTGAACATAGTAGATTAAAACTCTTATAAAAGCTTTAAGCCAAACTATGGACTTGTACCATGATTTAACAGCATTCTTGGATCTTTCTTGCACACTGATTCATTCCTTTATTTGTACCAGATCTCTGTGAAATGTCGCTGTAAATTGATATTATAATCAATAAAATGCTTTTAACCAGAAAAAAATTGGTATAGACTGGGGGCTCAGGCATCACTTTTTTAAAGACACACCCCCAGGCAATTGCAATGTTCAGTTATGGTCGAAATCATGATTGTGTTTGTTTCCTTCCATCAGTTGTACAACTTGGAAGAATTAGGCTTCAGAAATTCAGACAGGAAGCTACAAATGGATGGCTAACATTGGAAGCTGTGGTATTATTGTGATGCTATAAGAAGTCATGTTAGTTTGTAGCTCACCTATGTGCTTGTTTCACACATTATTGATATTCTGTTCTCCCCGTTAACTTAGAAGCTCTTGGTAAAGACCCTCCAGCATTGCCAATCAGGCCAGGTCTAAATTCTACATTGATCTTTGATATAATTTTAGAATTGGCGTAGGGAGGAAAAAGAGGAGATAGAAAATAGAAACAGTCTAGAGATAGTGGAACTGAAAGTAAAGGTGGGAAGTGGGATGAAGAGAGAGAGAAAGGAACATAACCTGAAGTTACAGATCCCTTTTCATCTTCATTTTGCTATCATATTAACATGGATCTCCGAAGAGTGGACCAAAAATGTTTCTCCCCATATCTGGAGAAATAATGTAATATGGAAGTGATAGAGCTTTCCATGAAAACCCAACTTTGTTCTTTACATTTAAGAGTCTGTTTGCTTTGTTTGTTTGTTTGTTTTCTAAGTACTACACATAAATAAAATCATAAAGTATTTGTCTTTGTTTTATCCTTCTGGAATTCCTATAATGTGAATGTTATCATGCTTGATGATGTCATAGAGTTCCCTTAACCTATTCTCATTCTTTTATTCTTCTTCTTTTTTTTTTTTTTTTTTTTTTTTTTGCTGTTCCACTTGGTTGCTTTCCATTACCCTGTCTTCCAGATCACTGATCTGTTCTTCTGCATCCTCTAATCTGCTGTTGATTCCCTCTAGTGTACTTTTCATTTTAGTGATTATATTCTTCAGCTCTGACTGGTTCTTTTTTATACTTTTTGTCTCTTTATTGAAGTTCTCACTGAGTTAATCCACTCTTTAGTCCAGTGAACATCTTTATGACCATTACTTTTAACTGTGTATCGGGCATGTTACTTACCTCCATTTCATTTAGCTATTTTCCTTTGGTTTTGTCTTGTGCTTTCATTTGAGACATACTTATCTCCTCATTTTGTCTCACTCTGTGTTTGTTTGTATGTATTATTTGTAGGTCAGCTGTGTCTTCTGTCTGAAAAGTAGTGGTCTGTGTGCCTATAGTGTGCATCCATTCCCACCATCACCAAGAATGTCCCCTGTGTGGGTTCTGTGTACCCTCCTGTGGTGGCTGAGCTGCAATTGCTGTAGGCATACTGGTAGGTGGGGCTGGCCTTCAGCCCAACCAGCTACAATGATCTGCCTTGCCTACTGTGAACGCGCTGGGCAGAGTTTGCTCCCCACACCGTTGAGAGGCCTGGCTGCAGCTGTCATGGGCTTACTGGTGGGTGGTGCTGGCACTCAGTCTAGCTGTCTGCGGTTATCTTCTGCCACAGATGCAGGCATACCAAAGGGCAGGGCTTGCAACCTGCACGGCCAGCTAATAGGCCTGGCTACAGCAACTGCACATGTGCTGATATGCGGGGCTATCTTTCCCGCTCCCCAGGGCAGGAGTCACTTTGGAGTGGCACCGGCTGGGGCTACCTGCCAGGTGTGGGGGGGTGCAGGAGCCACTATGGAGGGATGTCTGCTGAGTTGGGCATGTGTGTGAGGTGGGTCAGATGGTGCTAGCAAGGTAGAGGGAAGCTGTTAAAATTGGCTCCAACAAACACCCAGCCTACCTAGGCTGGGGGAGAGTAAGAAAAATGGCACCTGCCAGCACTTTTGTTCTTGGGGAAATCTCCTGCACATCCCTGCCCCTTTAGTACACATTTTAAGGTTAGTGAATAAATCTCCTTCATGTATATCCCAAATGGTTTTCAAGCTATTGCTCCCATACTGTGTCTAGGGCTGAGTCATTTAGTGTGCTGGCTCTTTAAGGGCAAGGACTCAGTTTCCTGTCCCCCTCTAGCTCTCCCAGATTTAAGTCCTGCTGATCTTCAAAGCTGGATGCTCTGGAAACTCCTACTTTGCCATATTCTACTTTGCTTCTTTCTACTGCCTCCTCACAGTTGGTTTATTCCCTAAATTGAGGCCTTTACTGAGTAGTAAGTACAAGAAGAGTTTTGTGGGTCTCAACTGGGCAAGACCAAGAAATAAAGCAATTTTGTACCTTCGTGACGGAAAAGACATGAAAGTTGGAGTTACTCTGAAAAGCTTTGTAATAAATTCTTTAAATATATTGGGGACAGGCACTTGATCTCTTGTATAATTTAGAATTATATTTAGCTCTAGAAACATAAAGCTCTACTCTAGTTGCTTAAACTGAGAGATTAACAAGATTAAGTAACAAGATGTTTGGAGTTGAACTCCGAAGTGATTGCAAATGCCCAAGGACTTAGTTTCTTATTTCCTGTGTAGCCACTTTTTTTTTTTTTTTTTAGTATATGCTGTCATGATCACAAGAAGATTGCTGCTTCTACAGGCATTATGTCTACTCCCCTAAAAATGAGTAGACAGAGATCAAACAGAAAAATCCAAAGTTCCTTGCAGCTGAGTTCATCCCTTTTATAAAGCTTTCCCAGAAACCCCTCACCCCCAGAAATTTTCTTTAACATTTCATTGTCCACATCTTGAGCATACGGCTGCCACTGCCTGCAAGGAAGACCAACGGGGACTAAATTGGTCAGCCTAGTCTATCACCCAATTTCTCTCTCCTAGTCACCTCGCCCCAACTTCCTTTGTTCCTAAACTCTAATATCTGGAATGAAATTAAGAAGGCAAGTTCAGGGGTGCCTGACTTTGACTTGGGTCATGATCTCACTGTTTGTGAGTTCGAGCCCTGCATCGGGGTCTCTGCTGTCAGGGCAGAGCCTGCTTCGGATCCTCTTGTTTCCCAAGCTCTCTGCCCCTCCCCCACTCACATTCTCTTCCTTTCTTCTTTCTTTCTCTCTCACTCACTCACTCAAAATAAATAAACTTTTTTTTTTTTTTAAAAGAAGGCAAGTTCAAGTCACAAAGCTTAAATTCAGTGTTAAGATTGTTGATATTCACATCAGAAACCACAGGCTTAGGGGTTAGATTAAGTGAAGGATCACTTCATACGTGGGATAGAAGAAATGACATTTTCCTCTTAAAAGTGCAAGAATATTTAAGAACTTCAGACTTTTAAACAATTGAGTAGATGTTTTGACTTCCGCTTACTCAGTTCTTGCTAAGAATTGTATCACTAAGTTCTCTCTCAGAATAAAATAGAAAAAAGTAACTTGAGAAAAGCAAACACCTGTGATTTTTCTCTTCAAACTATCTCGGGATCTAGATAACAATTTGAGTTGCCAGATTCCATATGGGAAGACATTTTGGTGGCAGTGTTGTTTTTTTTACGTTATTAACTACCAATTCTACATACCAGTGAGAGAGCATTAATTTTTGACTAATGAAATAGTTACTTCATCCAAGCAAATCGGTAAGAGGTATTATTTCTGTAGGTGTTCAGTGAATACATTCATTAATGCTGATTAGAAGTACTTAAGATAACGAATGTGTCCATGTTATGCCTAAATAATATATACTAGTTTTAAAATCCTCTGTTTTCTTAATAAATATTTGAATCTCCATTAGGAGCTGCAGTTTCCAACCTAATCACCTGTTACTGAGTTTTTCTTGGTATATGGCCTCATGCATATAAACACATACAAACAAATACAATTCTCTATTTTCCTTATTAAACCAGTCTTGATTACTCACCAATAGTGATAACAATTAAAACACAACACACACACACACACACACACACACACCCATCATTATTCCAGAGAGTAGTTAAGGTTACTTCCCTAGTTCTCTGATTAAGGAGAATAGAAGTTTCATTTCACTTTGATGTTAACTACTGTTGGAGAATCTAGAATATAAAAAGAAAAACAAATTCACACAAATTAAATTGATTAATTCATAAAGAATAGTTCCAGGAATTCTTTTGAGGAAACAGATTCAAATTTTGCTTATTGGTTCTAATTTAAATATGGCAGCAGTTTGATGAGTGTTCAGATTTTAGTGAAGTATGGTGGAACATATTTATCAAGATGGTTTCATTTAATTTGTCACCTTGTATTTTGTGTTATGACCTTCACATTTAAAGCAGTCATGACATTGTTGACAGAGATCTGTGCTGTTGTAATTTTACTGTCAGTAAAAATTACACATGAGTTGCTTATATACTCTGAGGGAAGATATCCCTTGCTTGAGGGTCAAAATTTTGAATATGACCACATTACTGTTAGTTTACAGACACATTCACTTTTAATTTTAAAGAAAAAAAAATATATATATAATCTTTTGGTCAAGAGCACAGGTCTGCATTTTGTCCATACCTAATTGTCTACTGCTCTTACAGAATTAACTTCTAGAATAAGTCACCAAAGTAAATTCTCCTAGAATAAGTCACCAAAATAAAATAGTTAGAGCTGTGTTTTTTTTTTTTTAACACTTTTGGGACAGAATTTTCTGTTGGTAATAGTCTGTCACCAGTTGTTACTTAGAAGGTTTATTAGAATTTTTCCTTGAAACTATTCTCCTATAACACAAGTAGTTAGCAATATATAATCTAACTTAGACAAAAAGTAAAAGCTCCTTTTCTAAGATCAACCGATCTTCAGTAAAGGTACCAATACCATTCAATGGGAAGGAATCGTCTTTTGTATTGGGACAAATGGATATCCAGATGCAAAAGAGTGAAGTTTACATCATATATAAATATTAACTCAAAATGGGTCAAAAATGTAAACTTAAGAGTTACAGCCATAAATATATATTATTTCAAAATTTTCTGCTTTATGGTACAATAAGTTAATGGAACTCTTTTGGAGAACAATTTGTAATTACCAAAAAGCATCTGGTTCACCATTTTGATCCCTCAAAAGGGAGAATAAAATTTTTGGCACAGATATCTCAGTGATGTCCTCAGAAAACTGAAGTTCAGCCAAAAAGTGTCAAAACCTATAATTAAGCAGCACATTTATGACTTTGTTTCTTCTTTCCAACAGTTAGCTTGAGATGGGCTTTATTTCCTCTTAAGCAATAATTGATTGTAATTATTTTCTCTGTTTTTGAGTTACAAAAACAGGGAAGAGTTGTTTGATTTTGGTTACTACTCTATGATAAACAAGAATTGTCTCAAGTTCTTTAAATGTAAAACTAGGATGATAGTATAGTGCTATTATTTTACAGTTTTTGCTTCAACAAAAATATGTGTTCCCCCATCTATATTATCATATCATAGAAATGTGTATATACCTGTAGACACACGTAGACTAAAACCTCATGCTTAATACGTTATCTTGATTCATATTAATACCAACCTGTCATTCAAATATATACTATACTAATCCATATGTACATTCATATGAGCATGGATATATCAAATGTCTGTGTATGCATATATTATTTTTCCATTATATTTTTATTTCTTAGCCTTGGATGTTTAATCTAGATACTTTAAATGAAAAGTGCTACAAAAAGTATTACATAATATGTAACACATGTGTTACATACATCTTTTGTATTATTCTTAAGGGATAAGCTGATCTACCACATGCTTGTTGGAAGATTGGGCATTTTTACATATAGGACTCAATAATTTTACAATAGAATCACTATATTCCCTTTGTGTATGCTTTACATTTTCTGCTTGAAGCAAAACCTAAAGAAGGAGGTTTCCATTGGACAATTCTCTCCTTTTATTTTAAAAGAGGGACTACAGTCCTATTTAAAAAAAATGTGAGATTAAGGTTACTCTTTGTCACTCTTTAGAGACATTTTTGAGATGTTTATTTCTTCCATTTAATTTCCTCTTCCCTTCCCTCCCCCCTCTCTCCTTCTTTCCATCTCTTTTTTCATCACTACCTGTCATGCATTAAGATTTGTGCTAGGTGCTGGGACTGAAAATAATCAAAGCAAAAATTCGAACCCCAAGGAACTCTCAGTCTGATGAAGGGAAGAGAGAAACAAAATGAACAGTTTTCTGTTTAGAGTAGGATAAGTTACAAGAGACGGCACGGAGAGAGTTCCAGAAACACTAAAGAGAACATCCCAGCTCTCCTCAGGGTATCCCGTGAAACTTGGCTGAGAAGATGATACCAGAGTCGTAGGCTAAAGAAGAAGTAGAAAACAACAAAGGATCCTCAGTGGAAAGGGAACATTTGTAATTAGAAAAATGCAAGTGGTTTGATGTGGCTGTAGTTTCATGCATACATGCATTTTCATTTTATAATTCTTACCACTTTGGCCACCAGGGAATAGAGGCTTTTCTAACGTCACCGTCATTACCAAGACAGTTTTCTCTTTGTATTGATTTGAACCTACTTTTTGTTCTCATCTGAAGCAAATTATTTAAAAGGTTTCTAATCTACCCAAATGTAGATTTATCATGATTTTTTTCATATTAGAGCTATTTAGCTGTCCAAACGCTTTGTGACTATTTCCACGAGTCATACCTCCCCTCATTTTTCTCATGCACTTGTATTCTCCCATAAGGGAGAAACTAAGGTGAAATGATTTTTCTCATATCTACATGATGATTTAAGAAAGAAAATGGGATTAAATATATGATAGCTGCTTAGTTTGGAGCCTATTGCATATCCCATTGCATTTTAATTCTCATTATCTTTTTTTTTCCCCCTTTATGCATTTATGCCACGGTACACATCAGTTGTGATGAATCGACCTGTTCTGGAAACATTTACTCCCTCAACAAAATCTTACATAGAAGAATGCAGTTTTCCTTAATTTTTTTTATTTAAACATCTAACTATTTGCCTTTTTTTTTAGTATTTTTTAAAATTTTAACAATGTTTATTTTTTTTAATTTACATGCAAGTTAATTAGCATATAGTGCAACAATGATTTCAGGATTAATGCCCCTTACCCATTTAGCCCATCCCCTCTCCCACAACCCCTCCAGTAACCCTCTGTTTGTTCTCTATAGTTAAGCGTCTCTATTTGTATTTTTTTTAATTTTTTTTAACATTTATTCATTTTTTGAGAGAGAGAGAGCGTGAGCGGGAGAGGGGCAGAGAGAAAGGGAGACATGGAATCTGAAGCAGGCTTCAGGCTCTGAACCGAGAGTACAGAACCCGACACGGGGCTCGAACCCACAAACCATGAGATCATGACCTGAGCTGAAGTTGGAAACTTAACCGACTGAGCCACCCAGGTGCCCCTATTTGTATTTTAATCCTAACATTTGATTATATCAATCATACAGCCCTATGGACTTCCTGAACTCAACATGGAAGAGGTATTTCACTATTGTTTCCTGATATGTCTAGAAACAGAATTAAAAGGTAAGAAGAAACTCCATTAGGCCTTCAAAATCTCCTCGTGTGCTTCAACATTACGGCATGCTCCATGGGCTTAGGGGCCTTTTTGAAACAGAGCTAATTCTGTAGTCAAATTAATTTCTATTCTACTTTCACAGCTGCACAAAATGGCACAGAAACATTTTCTGTCCAGGATAGATGTTGACCTGTTTAGAGGTTAATATAGAGACATTAAATAGAAAAAAAATAATTATATTGCTTATGTCTCAGCCTCCTTTACTTGCTTCCAGGATTAGAGAAATTCTCCATGAAAGAGGTTCAGAGTGACAGCCAGCAGATTGAACCAGAATGCACGGTGGGAGCAAATATAAAGTAATAAACACACACAAAGATACTTACATTGCTATAGAAAGTTGATAATAATTCCATTTGTATTTGTTTGACAGCTGAGAGACTAGGAGCTATTTGAATACATTTGGAAAGTCCTCATAAGTAGTTGGATATAATGCCAGTAAACTGGTCTATAATTTCTTCTTTATATCTACAAAGGTGGACGTATTCTGACACGCACAAAGTGTCACATTGAACCTAGCTGCTTATAAATTTTAAAACCAGTCTTAGCAATTCCTGGTCTTATTATTTCTATGGACCTATCACACAATGCTTACCTTCTGAACAATTTGAGATCAAAAAGTGTAATGTAACAATACAGAGCACAAGTTTTGGAACCATACAAAATAAGGGTTTGAAATTACATCCCGTTTACTGGCTGTATGACACTAGGCAGATTACTTTGTCTACCAGAGGCTTTGTCTCCTCATCTGGAAAACAAAAATAGTAATAGAATATATATGGTGATTAAGTGAGTTAATGATATAAGGGATTTAATGCAGCAGTTGGCAAATCAAATGCCAAAAAAAAAAAAAAATAGTAGCGCTTGTTATTAGGCTGAAGTTGAATAGTTGTGTTGCAGCCTTTCCGCCTATGGATTTTATTTCTTGTACTCAAAGTACTTGAGGGAGTAACTAAATACATGAACTTTTCCAATAACCAAGATACTATTTGTGCAGGTAGTATTGTGATATATTGGACTGAAAGAAGCATCATGGACTGAAGGAAGAAATGTTTCTTTTAATGTATCTTTTGGATCAGTTTAGCTGATTATATAGGATGGATCTACTAACACCTTTTTTCCTTGTGATATTTACCCACGAATAAACCATAGAGAGCCTCCTGTAAGCCTTCCCATTTGTAAGCTTTTAATTGTTCCATTTTTAAGAAATTATTGTAAGGGAAATTCATTACCAATCAATCTATTGAGTTTTGTTGGTTAATATGCACATGAGTCATCAGCCTGAAGTAAAGAAGGTGGCTGGACTACTGGTAGAGCTTTATTAGGCCCCTGAAACAGCTGTTCCTTTTATAGAGAGAATAAAAAATGAATGAGCATGTTCCCAACAAAAGAACAAGATAAATCTACAGAAACTGATCTTAATGAAACAGATCTTATCTGATAGAGAGTTCAAAATAATGGTCATATAGGTGCTCACCAAGGTCAGGAGAGCAATGCATAAACAAAGTAGGAACTTCAACAAAGAGATATAACATATTTTAAAAGCACCAAATGAAATTACAGAGTGAAAGAGTATAACTAGATTAAAACAATCAATACAAGCATTCAACAGCAGACTAGATCAAGAAGAAGATGAGATCAGCAAACTCAAAGACCAGGGTAGTGGCATTCATCCAGTCAGAGAAGCAAAAACAAAAATGATGAAAAAAAGTGTAGATAGCATAAGGGACTTATGGGACACTATCAGCAGGTCAATATATGCACCGTAAAGGTCACAAGAGGAGAGAAGAGAGCTAGAGGGGAAGAAAGCTTAATGAAAGAAATAATGGCTGAAAATCTTTCTAATTGGGTAAACAGACATCCAGATCCAGGAAACCAAAATAGTATAAAAAAGATGACTCTTAAAAGAGCTACATTTAGATCCTGAAATAAACTGCTGTAATTATAAGATATTTTATCCAAGCATTATAGTAATCACAAAGCAAAAACATGTCATAGATTCACAAAGGAAGAGAATCAAGAGCCCAGATGTAAACCCATGCATATATGGTCAACTGATTTTTGACCAAGGATCCAAGATGATATACAATGGAGAAATGATAACCTCTTCAAAAAAATGATGTTGGGAAACTGGATATCCACATGTAAAAGAACAAAACTAGACTCCTATTTTACCCCATATACAAATATCAACTAAAAATAAATGAAAGACTTGAATGTAAGATCTGAAACTATAAAACTCATAGAAGAAAACATAGGGGGTAAGTTCTGTGACATGGGTCTTGGCAATGATTATTTGGATTGACACCAAGTGCAAAGGCAACAAAAATAAAAATCAACAAATGGAACTACATCAAGCTAAAAACCTTCTTCACAGCAAAGGAAACCATCAACAAAATGTCCAGACGTTTTATGGAATGGGAGAAAATATTTGCAAACCGTATATCTGATAAGGGGTTGATACCCAAAATACACGAGGAACTCACACAACTAAAGAAGACATACAGGGGCGCCTGGGTGGCGCAGTCGGTTAAGCGTCCGACTTCAGCCAGGTCACGATCTCACGGTCCGTGAGTTCGAGCCCCGCGTCAGGCTCTGGGCTGATGGCTCGGAGCCTGGAGCCTGTTTCCGATTCTGTGTCTCCCTCTCTCTGCCCCTCCCCCGTTCATGCTCTGTCTCTCTCTGTCCCAAAAATAAATAAACGTTGAAAAAAAAAATTAAAAAAAAAAAAAAAGAAGACATACAAATGGCCAACAGGTACCTGAAAAGATGCTCAGCGTCACTAATATTAGGGAAATGCAAGTTAAAACCACAATGTGTCACCACCTACCACCTTTAGGATGTCTGTTAGCAGAAAGGCAAGAGATGAGTGCTTTTGAGGATATGGAGAAAAGGGAACCCTTGTACACTGTTGGTGGGAAGGTAAACTGGCATAGTCACTATGAAATATTATAGGAAAGTTGCCCAAGAAATTAGAATAGAACTACTGTATGATCCAGCAATCCCACTTCTGGGTATATATTCAAAAGAAACTGAATTACTATCTCAGAGAGGTCTCTGTGCTCTCATTGTTCACAGCATCATTATTCTCAATAGCCAAGGTCTGAAACCAATGTAACTGTCTGTCAGTAAATGATTGGACAAATATATATAATGTATGTATATATATATATATATATATATATATATATATATATATATATACATAATTGAATGTTATTTGGCCTTAAAAATGAAGGCAATCCTACCATTTGTGACAACATAAATGAACCTGGAGGGCATTGTGCTAAGTGAAATAAGCCAGACAAAGAAAGACAAACACTGCGTGGTATCACTTAGAGCTGGGATCTTAAAAAATAACTAAAACAAGTATAGTACAGTGAGTATAGTTTATAATGCTGAAATGTATCATTGAAACTTGCTAAGAGAGTAGAAATTAAATTTTTTTCACCAAAAAGAAAAAAAAAGATAAGTATATGAGTTGATAGATGTGTTCATTAACTCAGTGGTCAGTATCCTTTCACAATGTATAATGTATATCAAATTATCATGGCACATACTTTATTACAATTTCATTTGTCAATTCTGCCTCAGGAAAGCTAAAAAAACACATAAAGGAAAATTAGGACATTAACATTTTGTGCAGTCAAGTCCATACAGTTTTTATATATGCAGTAGTTGCCTCTGTTCACTGATTTTTAGAATTGTGGTAATACATATTTTAATCCGGCTGTTTGTGCCTTTTCTGTTCGGTATATATATATTTTTTTTCATTTTTAAAAGACAATCAGTCCATCTCCACCTAGTCTATTTCTCTTGAAGTTGCTGTTTAACTCTTGTATGCTTTGACTCCACACCAGGGTTAAAACCATTATATTATTATTGATAGCATCAGAATAGCAAGTGACGTATGTTTGGATGAGATTAATAGCAATGCGGCTGAAAGATTAGATTGCCAAACCATGTACTCATGTTAAGAGTCTGTATTTATTTCTCTTTAATATTGGCAAAGGTTTTCAAAGAGATAGAGTCCAAAATCTCCCCTGGAGTTCAGAAGCTGACATGAGCCTGTCTCTGGGAAATGAGGCTGGTGATATAGTTTAGGAATATGGTTGATGAGTCGGTCATATAGAACCACACACAAAACGAGGTAGGAGCTTACTTTCATCATGACCTTCAAAAATTTCTCAGTAATAGTGTGGGAGGCTTTTTTAGGAATGGAATTGGAACAAGATGTGCTTCTTCCCATGAGTAAACTGTGAAGTCAGTCTTTTAAATTGTTTCTAATTACAATTTCTGAGCCCAGTGCTTGAAGGTGCCAGTCGAGTTGAAAAGCAATGTTGTTTATTTCATTGTCAGGGTGAGAGTATGATGGGAAAGAGTTCCTAACAAGCTTTGGAACCAATTTAAACATTGGAAGGAAGAAAGTTTCCCTGTTTGATGGTTATGTAAAATATTTTCTTTTAATGAATTTTGAGTTCAAGAATAATTTATATCTTCTCTAAGAAACTTATGTTACAGTTATTTATACTTTGGTGTAACATATTTAATAATAAGCACAATCAAAAGTTGTTTTTCAGGCCAAGGCTACTATTTTTTTTAACCAAAAATGTTATTTGTTTCATGAATTTACAGATATTGAAACCTAAGAATTTCCTCTTATTTGTACATTTTTCTTTCAGTTTTTGTGCTTCATTTTTAAAATTAGGCCAGTGACAAAAGAAAAAAATATAACTCAAGTAAAGGGAAATATTGACACAAATGAAGTTTGGCTACTAGGTTCTAAGTCTTCTATAATAGTGATATTTTAAAATGGGCAAAATATTTTTTTATTTATATACGATTTGCTATCAAGAATCTGTGAGGGACAGAACAAATTTTTTAAAAGTAGGAAACTAGACAATGGATATGTTTTGACTTGAAAGTTTTATTAAAAAATGGGTAGGGGGTGCTTGTGTGGCTTAGTTGGTTAGGCGTTCAACTCTTGATTTCAGCTCAGGTCACGATCTCATGGCTCATGCGTTCAAGTCCCGCATCAGGCTCTGTGCTAAGCCTGCTTGGGATTCTCTCTCTCTCCCTCTCTGCCCCTTCCCCACTCGTGCTCATGCTCTCTCTCCTTCAAAAATAAATTAATAAACTTAAATGGACACAGAAGCTTATGAAACCAAGCAATAAAGAAGGCAGTCTGTCAAAATTATTCAAAGTCAAGAAGATATATGGAATTCTCTGGAAAATGGATTTAATAACTTCAGGAATCCATATTAGTTAAGTCTGCCTTATTTTATATCACATTCAGGTTCTTATTTTAAAAATCCTTTAAATGATTGGAGAAATTTGTTATTTAACAAAACCATTTATTAAACATTTTCAAAAATAACCCTCTCTCAATATAAGCCACAGTTCTACAAAAAATTTTATTGTGTAAATTCATTAGTTAATAAAAAAATTAATATACAACTATAATACACTACATATTTCATCAATTCTAAAATGAGCTTTTTTTTCACTTTTTTAACATTTCCAAAATCAAACTGCATTTCACAATTACAGTGAGATAGCTACTCATAGTTTAATGTTTTCAACTTATGTGCCTTGATGGTTCTGTGCATGTTGAAGTTAATTGTCATTTAAAAGTCTTCAACATGATTATCCTGCAATTGGACATTGAAATAAAAAGACACTGTGCAATCAGCAAGGCCTGAAAGCATGGTGGCATAGCACAAATACGACGAAGTGAAGCAATGACTTCAATTCCATATTTTCTTACAGAGCAACAAAATATATTACATATCCTAAGGAAGCAAGATATTCCCAAGCAGATAAAGCTGTGTTATTATCTTTTAAAATTCTTACCAAACACCAGGTAATGCAACTGATGACAGCTGAAAAGGTATGAGTACCTTAGAATAGATTAAAGAAGTTCCAAAGTGACAAGCATTTATTGTGACCAATTTATGTGCTATTCTGGACTCTTTTTAAAAAGCACGTGTCTTAGGATTTTTTCCAACAGCGTATTTTTCTTAACTAATGTTACATAAAATGGTAATGTTATGACTGGCTTCATCTTAGAGTCTATATGAAATATGAGGTATTAGGGTAAGTCAGATATTTATAAATGATATGCATGTACTACCTGTCTATATTAGCTGTCTTAGTAGTCTTTATCAATTAGTTATGTAATATCTCTATAAAAGTATCTTAGGGGCGCCTGGGTGGCGCAGTCGGTTAAGCGTCCGACTTCAGCCAGGTCACGATCTCGCGGTCCGTGAGTTCGAGCCCCGCGTCAGGCTCTGGGCTGATGGCTCGGAGCCTGGAGCCTGTTTCTGATTCTGTGTCTCCCTCTCTCTCTGCCCCTCCCCCGTTCATGCTGTGTCTCTCTCTGTCCCAAAAATAAATAAACGTTGAAAAAAAAATTTTTTTTTAAAAAATCACCTTTAAAAAAAAAAATAAAAAAAAAATAAAAGTATCTTATGTGCACCCATTCATGTTTTCTTTGAGAATGACCCATGGATATTGCTCATATCCTGCAGTACATACACCATACATTGGAGATCATTGACATAATCAAATCCCCTCTAGCAGGAAAGCTTTATTTACTCAGGTACTAATTAATTATTTTTTTAAGTAATCTCTATACCCAGTGTGGGGCTCAAACTGATGACCCCAAGATCAAGGGTTGCATGCTCTTCTGACTGAGCCAACCAGGGGCCCTTCATTTCTTTTTATTAAATTACCCAATTTGGATTCTTAAAAAGAATCCTGCAATAAATTATTACCTACATGCCTATATCTACTGCATCCTGTGGGATCTAGTGCCTGCTGTCCTGGATTTCTCCTTTCCTCACCCATCCTGTTTTCAAGTATCAATACACTAACTGCTAGGAATAGCAGATACTGACAGATCTTAGCTTTTTCCCTCACTGGGACATGTCCCAGGCCACACGAAACTGTTTCCCCCAAGGTTATAACCCTCTCCAGGCAGCTGCTCATGGCTACCAGCTCATGTAGAAATAGAAAGGCCTGGCTCCCGTGACTCAATTTGGGATAACGCCAAAGGGCCACCCCCGAGCTCCAGCAGTCGTTGTCGGACTTCGACTGAGTAGGTAGTTAGTGCCACATTGTGAGTTGGCTTCTCTCTATGCCCAACCCTGCTTTTCTCACTTCCTTGCCCAATAAACCCTCTGTACACAACTCCCTATCTCAGAATCTGATTCCAGGCAACCCAATCTAAGACACTACATCATATTCTAATTCTCACTGTAGAAAGAACACTGTTCGTGGAGTTTTGAATGATGATTTATATTTTTTTTTATGAAAAAAATTTTTTACATTTATTTTTGAGACACAGCACAAGTAGGGGAAGGACAGACAGAGAAAGAGACACAGAATCCGAAGCAGGCTCCAGGCTCTGAGCTGTCAGCACAGAGCCCGATGCGGGGCTCAGACTCACAAACCATGAGATCGTGACCTGGGCTGAAGTAGATGCTTAATGGACTGAGCCACCCAGGTGCCCCTATCTGCAAATTTTTAAATAAGCTTTATTTGTAATAAAAACCACGGTGCCACGAATTAACCTAGGTAAGAGAATTAGAAAGTGGTGTTAAGGCAGGCCGGTCTGTGATTTAAAAAGAAAACTAGCCCGGTACATAAAGACTCACATACTATAGAAGTTTATTTTCTTCCCATGAAAGAATAGGTAAGTGGGTCTTGTGGTGATTCGGTGTTCCTTTCATAGGCCAGCTTACCTAGGGTGTTGTCATAACCTACATCCTAGGGACAGCAGAATGGAAAAAGGAGTAGAAAGTGGATAATACTCCTAAAGTGCTGTAGCCTAAAAATTGCCTACATCATTTCTGTTCACATTCCACTGGCCTGACTCAGTTACTTGCAAGGGAGGCTGGGAAAGGTAGTCTAGATGGGGCCCAGGAAGAAGGGAAAATGGAGTTTTGATAAACTACCAGAGCCTGTGATATAAGTACCTGTCTGAGAATGCAAATGAACTCCCAGGAAAGATGGTCAAGTAAATATATAATTACTACACCTTACTCAGTCATCTTGAAATGAAAACAAATGAACCAATTACAAGGAATGAGGCTCATTTTAAACTGTAACTCAAGAATTGTTACAATCTCATACAAACGTTATATAGTTAAACACCATACAGTTTTGAAAGTATTGGAAAAAGGACTCCAGATATAATATACACCTTCCCAATGTAAGCAAAAAGTGACAATATATTCTAAAATGCCCACAAGTCGTCCCTACTTTGAAGGGAAGAGAACGAGTAATTTGTTCGAATCTTTTAGGAAATTAAGAACACTACTTGAAATCCAAATAGAATTTCAAATGGAATTTTGAAACTTGACAAAATGGTTCTTGATTTGGAGTAATTAATAGATGAGATGAGCCAGTAAAAATATTGAAAATGAGCTAAAATAAAGGAGAATTTGTCTTTCCATTGAAATGTGCCATACAGCAGTTAAACCACTGTGATACTGCTATAATCACTGATGGTTACATCAGTACTTAGTGCAGTAACTGATGCATAGTAGGTGCTTGAAAAATAGTTCTTCAGGGGCGCCTGGGTGGCTCAGGCGGTTAAGCATCCGACTTCAGCTCAGGTCACGATCTTGCGGTCCGTGAGTTTGAGCCCCGCATCGGGCTCTGGGCTGATGGCTCAGAGCCTGGAGCCTGCTTCCGATTCTGTGTCTCCCTCTCTCTCTGCCCCTCCCCCGTTCATGCTCTGTCTCTCTCTGTCTCAAAAATAAATAAAACGTTAAAAAATTAAAAAAAAATAGTTCTTCAGTAAATGAATGGATTCATTGGTGAATAGTAAAAGCCAGAAGTTGATACAATTATAAATATATAATTATCATGACATTTCAAATGAGCGAGGAAAAGATGAGTTATTCACTACATATTGATAGTCCAATACATTAGTAACCTGGGAAAAAAATCAAATCTGTGTTGTATTAGAAGCAACTGACTCCAATGCATGCATTTTACAAATATTTTATTTTTAGCAAATAAATAAAAGCATAGACTATTGAAAGAACCAGAAAGATTGCATCGTTCGCCATCATCACCTTACAGTAGAAGCAAACTGATTTTAGAGAGGTTAAGGCCAATCAGGGGCTTTCTGTTAAAAGGCCAGTTAGGAGCCTGAGTGGCTCAGTTGGTTACGCATCTGACTTTGGCTCAGGTTATGGGCTCGGGTCATGATCTGATAGTTCATGAGTTCAAGCTCTGTGTCAGGCTCTGTGCTGACAGCTCGGAGCCTGGAATCTGCTTTGGATTCTGTGTCTCCCCTTCTCTCTGCCCCTCTTCTGCTCATGTTCTGTCTCTCTCAAAAATAAATATTAAAAAAATTTTTTTAACGCCAATTAATTTAATAGAGATCCATAACATGGGTATCCAATTCAGTATTTGTTCTACTATGTTATGCTTTCTTTAAGAGAGTTAAATACACGTAGAGCCTTCTGTGAAGCTTAAATTTAATTCCTTAACATTCTCATCCAAAGAGACATAAATAGATAATGGAATTAAAAGGTAATTAAGCTTATAATCTTTATAAATGTTTCTTATTTTCAAAAAACTCTAATAAATGTAAATTCATAACAATTCTTTTTTTTAATGTTGATTTATTTATATTAGAGAGAGACAGAGACAGAGAGCAAGAGGGGAAGGGGCAGAAAGAGAGGGAGACAAAGAATCTGAAGCAGGGTCCAGACTCTGAGCTATCAGCACAGAGCCCAACGTGGGACTCAAACCCATGAGCCAAGAGATCGTGACCTGAGCCAGTCAGATGCTTAATGACTGAGCCACTCAGGTGCCCCTACTTCATAACAGTTCTTATCAGAGTGAGTAAGCCCTGGAGTTCAGTAATACACTTTGTCTTCCAAATGTCCAAACTCAATCTCGCTTTCTGTAGTTTGAGCCTTTTCTCTCATATTCTTCTTGGAGTAGTTCAAGAAAAATTCTATAGAGCTGACATTTATATAACTTAATTTTAGTGGGAATCTAGAGATAGAAAAAAGTGCACATTTTCTTCAAGCAACATTAAATTAGTTTGATCTATTTTCAGAAGTTTCAGATGTAAGAAATGGCACAGTCAAAAGAATGGACCTATTCAGTTATTATACTGATATGAGAAGGGTTAAATCATTTTCTGGAATAGTTGGCATAGCCCTGAAACACTTTTGTTTTAGGGGTTGAAAAGTGTAGGCATGCTTGGTGCCTTGTTCAGTTCCCCTTCCCTTGCTGGTACAACAGTGTCCTGGCCCCTATTGAGTACTGGCTGCTAACAGCTCAGAGTCACCTGTCACCTGAGAATTGCCACTTGGCCTGGGAATTGACTCTGTCTCCACAATGGGTCATCTTAGCTGATGACTGACTTATACTGGAATACAAAAGGTCACTCCTTGTCCATGCAGGACATTGTGTTATTATTCGTGCTCCAGAGCTCACCTGGGGTCAGACTGACTGCAGGCTTCAGGTGAATCCTCATTTTTGCCCAGGTTCCTCATATCTCATTTCCTCCATTCCTTACAAGTTTTCGTTGAGTGCGCTCACTAAGTTACTTGCACGAGAATTCTCACATCAGGCTCTGATTCTAGGTGATGCAACTTAGTAAAAGGAATTGGCAATGAGTTTCTGTGGTTCCAACAGATAGTGTTTTGCTTTGAACTACCAATAAAAATAAGCAAAAAGAAACCTTTTACTTGAAGATATGATGCCCCTTTGTTTATATCTTGTGATAATTGTTGAGTCTGCCAGCCCATAAACAGTTGCCTAAACTTCATCTATGTTTTCTCCTAGCTTGTGACATATGGAAATATGCATTTATATTCCTTATACCCATCTGTTTCTTCACCCTACTTAGCTTATGACGTTGTCTAGTGGTTTAGCTATAGCTACTTTACCCCCTTAAATTTCTCATGCAGAACTGGGTTGCAGACAGAGTATGGCTTCATGACCCACTTCACAAGGCAGCAAGCAGAGAGGCAATCACAGAACCTGGCCATGTTAACCATGGAGTGGGTTTCTGTAGTCCTCTGGAATAGTAGTACTGAGCTATGAAGACCACATAAAAAGAAATGTAGAGACAGTCAGTCATTTACTTCCCCATTCAATCATACACTCAGCAATTATGTGTTCAATATTTTCCATATGCCAAGAACTATGCTAGGGCTAGGAATACAGTGGCACCCCTGGCCTAACAGATTTAAACTTTGCCTTCAAAGAGCTTAAATACTATTGGAGAAAAAGAGCTTTCATCCAGTAATTACAATAAAAGTTATAGGTTCTGTAATAATAAAAGCAGAAAATGCTCAGTAGCACATGGCAGTCATATAACTCAGCATCCAGTGTATGACTTCCTAGGGGAAGCGATGCCCGAACTTGGATATGAAGTTTGAGTCACATTAGCAGAGAAAATGAGAATGTGGAGCGATCACCCCAGACAGAGTGAAGACCATATTATGAGGCCCAGCAGCAGAAGATGTCTGGAGTGTTTGAGGAAGTGAAGTGCAGTATGGCTGGACGGGGAAGGAAAACGAGGGATGAGACAGAGACTAGAAAGGAAAAGAAAGGGACAGACCGCAAAGCACCTTGTGTTACTTATAACTGAGAGAACAAGATCCTTCTCTCCTACTCCTTCTCTGTGTCAGGCTAACCATAAACTTCTCCACCGTTCGTAGCCACGTGGCTTTCAGAAAACAAAAAAATTACAGTGTACTAGGAGACGTATATATTCATATTTGGTCAGTGACAAATCAGGGGGCTTGAAAAGCAGTGGCATTTTGAAGGTCTGAGTGTAGCTATGTCCCTTTCCTCTGGTATCAACTCAAGCGTGTGCTTGGTCAATGTGCTGCAAAGTGCTACCGCATCCTCGTGATAACTCACACTGACGTAGCACTTAGACACTTACAAAGATCTTTATTCCTTTTCCTGACTACACTCTTTGCTCTTAGCTGCTAGAGACTAGTCCTTGTTGATTCAAATGACATTTCCTATTGGGTCAGTCAGGTAGGCTATTTCATCACAGTCACTTAAGGGGACGGGAAAGTGAGGCTAAACCCTTGTAAATGACTTTTGTGAATTAACAGCCAAGAACACATTGGATTTGGGGCACGGTCCAGGTCTCTAGATTCCACGTCCAAATCTCATTCTAAAGCACTATGCCCATCAATGTGTCCATCTCAGTTCTTCCCCTGGCCTCAGGTCTCCGCAAAGTCGAGGGCTGGATTAAATACTTCAAACATTGGTTGAAATGTTTAGCTTTTATAACCTGAGGCATGGTATGTGTATCTATGTCTTGTTAGAAAAAAAATGTCTGAAAAAGATTCTTGTCAAAGAAAGAGGGGGAAAAAAAGAGTATCGTGATTTTTAAGGGTTTTGTTTTAAAATTTTTCGAGTTTTCAGTCCTTTCAACATACACGTAACACTAAGAAATAGAAATCAGTAAGTAGGACAATCTCAAATTAAGGACTACTTCAAACAGAAAATTCATGTTTATCTGTTGTGTGATCAGTGGAAATGATGACCAAATGTCTACATTACTACAACTGAATTATCACGTAATTTATTAAAAAGGTATGTGGATGGAATTTCAATCCAATTAAATTCTGCATAGTACAGTGCCTGGCAAACATTCCATTTTCTAGTTTTTGAAATCGTTTTTGTCTTATCTTTCTTGATGGTGATTAAAACCTTTTTTGTTGTTGTTGATTCTCTGTGGGAAATTAAGGACATTTTTGAGAAAATTTTTAAAAGGTTCACATTTTCTCCATGCTGAGTAGGAGTAAGTTTTCTCACAGTAAGAGATATTTAGAGATATTGATGTTTTATTATTTTTTTAATTTAATGTTTATTTCTGAGAGAGAGAGAGAGAGAGAGAGAGAGAGAGTATGAGTGGGGGAAGGGGCAGACAGAGAGGGAGACACAGAATCCAAAGCAGGCTACAGACTCTGAACTGTCAACCCAGAGCCTGACACGGGGCTTGAACCCACAACCATAAGACCGTGACCTGAGCCAAAGTCCCATGTTTAACCGACTGAACCACCCAGGTGCCCTGAGATACTTATGTTTTAAATCTGTTTCCTTTGTGGTGATCACAAACAGTCATATTGTGCGGGTCCATCACAGATCTTTGATGTGTCTCTGTGATGACATTTCTTTTTCTGAGTAAAGGTCAAAGAGCAGAGAGAAGTGGCCTGGCATCTGACCAGGGCACATTTTATTCAGTAGCCCACAGGGAACAAACACTCTGAAGACAACTGTGAAATAAAAGGGTTCCTTTGAGGTCTTCCCTCATCTGTTGCCAGTGCCCACTTTTATGCCTTGTAGTTCTCCATCTTTATAGCAGCTCTCCAATCATTATTTCAGTTGGGGCTGAGCCCTTAGGTACCTGGCCATTGTTGTTGAGTTCTTGTCTCTCCCACAGGGTGTTTGTTTTTTATTTTTTTTATTTTTTTTAATTTTTTTTAACGTTTATTTATTTTTGAGACAGAGAGAGACAGAGCATGAACGGGGGAGGGGCAGAGAGAGAGGGAGACACAGAATCTGAAACAGGCTCCAGGCTCTGAGCTGTCAGCACAGAGCCCGACGCGGGGCTCGAACTCACGGACCGTGAGATCATGACCTGAGCCGAAGTCGGCCGCTTAACCGACTGAGCCACCCAGGCGCCCCTGGTGTTTGTTTTTTAATTCAAAGTTCTCTTTCTTTTTGCTTCCTACTTTACGTATTGTTTGGAAATTCTGTAAGCGTACATTGGTTTTATAACGAGAAAATGAAAAAAAAAACGTGTCTTCATTTTGTGAAGATGCGGCGTTTGCGGGTGAACTTTTTTAAAAGACTGAATTCTAGAGAAAGATCCATTGGACAAAATAATGGGGAAGACAGATGCTGCTCATTATTCTGTTCTGTTTAATCTGGAGATCGGTCACATGGCTGATGGAAGAGCTGAAAAGACAGCTATAAGCTAGGAAGACAACATGGTGATTAAGAAGCTATTACTATGTAACAGTAAAGAAACATTGTGAATGATTTAAAATGAAGTTTGCAAAAGATGATTTCAAGATAATGCCATATTTCTTCCGAGACATTTCTAGGAAGATAATCCTGCCTTTGACAGAAATTAGAAACTAGGAGGAAAACCTGGTTTAGAAGGAAGGATCATCTAATGGGTTTTGGTGACTGTGGAAAATCCAAGAAGACATTTTTAATTTTATTATCAGTATTTGACACATAGGAGATACTGGGAATGTGCTTTATTATTATTATTATTATTATTATTATTATTATTATGTGAAAAATACCATGAAAAATATTGTGGTTAAACTATCTGTGTAAATTTAATATTTATCAGTAGTGGACAAAATCACAAAGAGAGTATATAAATGATAGATAAAAAGCCAAGGACCAGCCTTAAAGAATGCCCTAATATAAGAGCTGGAGTTAAAAAAAAATTAGAAGAGGAAAATAACATATACTGTGCATGTTTGATGAAGCACATACAGTGAGATGCTTTATAAGATGCAAAAACAGTAATTAATAGAAGAATCCTATCTGAGAAAGAAAATCACAAAATTGGAAATATGAGTTTCTCTCTAAAAAGAAAGCAACATTTGGGGCGCCTGGGTGGCTCACTTGGTTAAGTAAGTGTCTGACTTTGGCTCAGGTCATGATCTCGCAGTTTGTGAGTTCGAGCCCTGTGTCGGGCTCTGTGCTGATGGCTCAGAGCCTGGAGCCTGCTTTGGATTCTGTGTCTCCCTCTCTCTCTGCCCCCACCCCACGCACGCTCTGTCTGTCTCTCTCTCTGTCTCAGAAATAAATAAACATTAAAACAAATTTTTAATAAAAAGAAATGAAAAAGAAATCAACATTTAGTTAAAAGGAAGTAATGACCTTTGACCTGAAAATGCTTTTCAAATGTTCAGATACTATGTAAATGTCTTCCTTGACTGATAAGAAAAGCTAAGTGATAGAAAATATTTATGAACCATGGAAATAAGTAAGGATACCTTCTTTCCCCCAGCTTTATTGAGATATGACTGACATATAACATTGTGCAAGTTTAAAGTATACAATATGTTGATTTGATGCACTTACATATTGCCAAATGATTGTCATCCTTAGCTAATCCTTTCACCATGTCACATAATTACCATTTCTTTTTTGTGGTGAGAACATGTAAGACCTCTTAACAAGTTTTAAGTAAATAATACAATACTATTAGCTGCAATCACCATGCTGCACATTAGATCCCCAGAACTTGTTAATTTTATAACTGGAAGTTTATACCATTAAGGATCTTTTTTTATGACTTAGTTTGGGACAGAAGTTTCAAGAATAATTTTGCTCATGTTCCCATCTCTTTCAAAATTAATAGGTTTCTTCTCATTCTCTGTTTTTCTTTTTGTTTTGTTGTTTGTTTTCGTTTTTGCAAAGAGAAGGAATCTCTTGCTGCCAAATTTTTTATTTCCGAGCTTGCCTCTATCCAGCTAGAGATGTAAACATAGTATTAACACAGATATCAATGATCAGGAGGTTTGTTGCAGGAAATTGTGGAAAGTCATAATCATGTCTTCTACATGACAAATTTTGTGGTGATTTGTGGTTAAAAACAACACAACTTTATTATCCTACAGTTCTGTAGGCTGTAAGTGCCACGGCTGGTGTTGGTAAAGCTGGTTCCTCTGGGGGCCCCATGGGAACATCCCTCTCCTTGCTTTTTTTTTTTTTTTGCAGCTTCTAGAGACCACATACATTCCTTAGATGGTGGCCCCCTTCTTCCATCAACTGGCAATATGCCTTTTTGACATTTGCCTTTGGCAATATGCCTCTCTTCCAGTGTCAGTCCCCCTCTGATCACAGGTGGGAAAGTTCACACTTTTTAAGGACTGGTGATTATATTGGATCCATCTGGTTAATCTAAGATAATTTCCCCATCTCAAGGCCATCTGATTAGCAACCACCATTACATTTTTAACCATAATTCCCTTTTGCCATGTTCACAGATTCTGGTGATTAGGACATAGACATCTTAGGGGAAAGTGGGTGATGGGCATTTGAGGAGGGCGTCTGTTGGGATGAGCACTGGGTGTTGTATGGAAACCAATTTGACAATAAATTATATTTAAAATTTTTTTTTTAAATTAAAAAAGAATAAAAAATGCACACACACAAAAAAAGGGCATAGACATCTTTGGGAGGGAGGCCATTATTTTGCCTGCCATCCATAGGTAAGATATTGTTAATCACTTCAGATATAACTTTATTTAAAAGAAACTTGCTGGTTGTTTAGTTGTGTGTGTGTGTGTGTGTGTGTGTGTGTGTGTGTGTGTGTGTGTTTTCAACTCCTTTCCTAACTGGAAATTTGCTAGACCTTATAGAAACCACAGAGAAACTTCTAGTGTTTGGAATCACTGACTTTTAAATAACGATCTCTCTGCTGCTGCTATTGGTAAGAAGTTTCAATCAAACTAATGTGTTTATGGAAAAAAACATTTGAGAGACCATGTATGAGCAAGGAAGAGGGGCAGTGGGAGAAAGAGAGAGAGAGAGAGGGAGAGAGAAATGTAAGCAGGCTCCACACTCAGTGCGGAGTCCAAAGACAGGGGGGCTCAATCCCACAACCCTGGGATCATGACTTGAACTGAAATCAAGAGTTGGACTCTCAACTAACCGAGCCACTCAGGCACCCCATGTTTCTTAAATTTTATGAACATAACATTCCATGAATATTTTTTCCTCACACATTATCTTCTCATTTATTTCTCTTCACAATGCATGATGTAGGCATTATTTTTAATCTCATTATACAGATAAATCTGTGTTCAAATCTCTGATTTGCCTAATAGGTAATATTTTCAGGATTGTAATCCTCACTGCCCGGTCCTGGTCTTTTTTCTATCTTGTTTCTAAACTCCCTTATGTCAATAATATAGGGTTGTTTGTTTGTTTGTTTGTTTGTTTGTTTGTTTGTTTTAGGATTTGTTTTTACCCACTAGAAAGTTAAATTCCCAAGGCAGAGATTTTGTTGTTTTTGGACTAGGTGTTCAGTGCTATCCACCCCCAAACCCCAGAACCTAGAACAATATCAGGCCCTTTCTCTCTGTTCCACATTAACCCTCAAAGAAGGCAAAGACTAAAGATGGTTTAGAGTTGTGGAAGCCAGTTGAGTTGAGGGTGTCTTCTCTGCATTGAATATGATACAATGAACCTACTTTATGGCTCTGTCACTTATGCAACAAGAGGGAGAAACCAACCTGCCATATGGATCCCTATTCTAACATCTACATTAGAATCTAGACAGCAATACAAGCACAGACACAGGTATATATACTCACATTGGTATCAGTAAGGACTTTCTATGGGCAAGACAGTATGTGAATTTGGATAGAAGGGGCAGAAGGAGGAAATCAGTGCATTTTCACTTTAATTACTGTGAGTTCTAATAACTTAGAGTGCCCCTACTCCCAATGAATTTTTATTATGTTGGTTTTTTTCCATAGTCAGAGAAAACATGAGAGCTAGCCAATTATCCCCACTGGTTTGAAAATTCCTTTGAGCACAAGAATCATAAAAAATAATTTGTAAACAACGATTCCACTAAGTCAATAAAAACCTTCGCCAAGTTGATGATAATGACTGCTGTATTCCAATCAGAAGGTACTCTGTGAACACAGTTCCTTTTCTGGTCCTAAGCCCTCACATCTCAGTCCCCTTGTTTGAGAACACAGGGAAAAGAGGAAATGTTGAGAGTCATCTGTAATATGATGTATCCTTCTAAGAGAGGACTTCAAACTAACAATTTGACAAATCCTATTTTAATGGTGCAAAGCTGCTATTTTCTCTATGACTTCATCTTTTCCTGTTGTGCCTTACCTGTTCCACTCCAATGGGTTTCTTCTTGCTGTCTTTTTTTTTATTAATTTTTTTGAACGTTTATTTATTTTTGAGACAGAGAGAGACAGACAGAGCATGAACGGGGGAGGGTCAGAGAGAGGGAGACAGAGAATCTGAAACAGGCTGCAGGCTCTGAGCTGTCAGCACAGAGCCCGACACGGGGCTCGAACTCACGGACCGTGAGATCATGACCTGAGCCGAAGTCGGCCGCTCAGCCGACTGAGCCACCCAGGTGCCCCTCTTCTTGCTGTCTTGACATGACATGTCTTCAACATGACAGCCATGCTCCCATCTTAGAGTCTTTCCACTTCTGTTTTCCTGGAACACTTTGTTCCAAGGCACCCAACTGAGTTACTCCTTCATCTTCTTCGGGATATTATTTAGATGCAATCTTCTCAGCACAACATTCCCCAGGCACCCTTCATAAAATTGCAAATTCTATATCCTTTTCCTGATTTGTTATTTTTCTTTGTGATACTATTCCTCATCTTTCTTTCTCAGAATTTAAGATCGTGAGACAGAGGATATTTAGTGCACCCCCCAGCAGGTAGAGCTTTCCTAGAAACTCAATAATTATTTGTTTAAAAGAGTAGATTTAAATGACACCTAATCTAATTCCAATGCATAGCTCTAATACACACTAAACACTGAGTTATTAAGAGTAGAATCTAAATCTCTCTCTCTCTCCCTCCCTCTCTCTCATTTATTTTTTTTTAATTTTTGTATTATTATTATTATTATTATTATTATTATTATTATTTTTACTTTGTAGCTCCACAGTGCCTGGCAAAAAAGGAGTCACTTAAATGTTTGATAAATTTAAAGTTGGTGATATTTTATATCACCCCTGGAAAGAATGGGGAAATTATAACTAACTTTAAAGAAATCTGTTGTCATAGAAGAGCTTTTGGGTCCCAAGCCTGTTTGATTTTATGCAATAATTCATGAAACAGGACGCATTTAGCGCAGTGGGCGATTTTGCAAGGAAGAGGTAATTGGGAAGAGAATTCAGTCCTTTCCTGATAAGAGAGAATTAACTATACTTCCTTTCACTTGAAATAGTTTTACCATATTCAGAATAGGGTGATTTATGCTAGAGAAGAACCTTATATAAATACCACAAAAACACTATTTCTGACAAGAAGCATGGTGTGTGGGAGGAAGTTCTGGCAAAATGGTCACTAACTAAATTCAGCCAAATTTTTGATGGCTTCAGCAGAAAGTATGGGTATGTTAAAGAGTCATGCCCAGAATAGAATACTTGAAGGTTGCTTCAGTTTAATTATAGATAGTTCACTGACCTTCCTGATTTCCCAAGCCAGTCTGTTGCGTGTTGGTGGCTCTTGACATAGCACTAAGATAGTGATGCTTTACATTATTGCCAGTTATCTCCATTGCTGAACTATCTTGCTCAACTGTCTTGCTGAAGCCAACTGAGGTGTGAGTGTCTTCTCTGCATTGAAGATGATACAGTGAATCTGCTTTATGGCACTGTCACTTACGAAACAAGAGGGAGAAACCAAGGACCCAGTGGTCAACCTTCCAGGTGGATCCCTATTCTAACATTTACATCAGAACCTAGGCAGCAATGTAAGGATAATATATACTCACATTGCTGTGAATGGTCAAAGACTATATACTATGTTACATATAATATATGTGAAATATACTTTTTACACTTCCCACATACTAATACCAACCTGTAATATGAAAAAAAGGAGGAACAAAATAAATCCAGAAATCCATATATGCTGAGATAATAATAATATTAGGAGATGATTGGTGGATTTCTTTTTCTTAGTTTTATTCCGGGTTTATCTCTGTTATTCCCTAAACTTTAAGTATACACGTAAACCATAATTTCTGTGTTTTCATCCATTAACAAAGAGAAGAGGGTTTTTGGAGTTTCTTAAATCCAGGATTCAATATGAAAAAGATAAAAAGTATTTCTTAGGTGTTTTTTACCAGACACCAAAATATGGTCTGGTGCTTTTCTAAGATTCTCTTTGAGGTAGTATTGTACCTATTTTCTCTTTTATGGGTTCTGTCTGCTCAATCCCAATATTATCTCCTTTGCCCTATTTAAATAGTAAGCACTTAAGTAGCAAATTTGTTAATATAAAACAGACAAGATTTTGAAAACTTACATGGGATGAAATTTGCTAAGTTCTCTTTCCCCCTAGAAAATAATAATCTAACACAACATAATAATTAAACATTCTCTAATGAGAGTACTTTAAGAGAGCAGTGTTGAGCTTTCCTATTTCATCTGATTACTTAAAAATGTTTTTATGTATTTACTGTATTTGCTATGTGAACTATATAACTATATTTATATTTACTGTATATAACTATATTTACTAAAGTTAACTATATTTACCATAACCAAATTTTTCTTTGTTTTTTTTCTGGGACGTTTTCCTAAAACTCAAACTGCTACCTTCTATCTTTCACTGATATACATATTTATTCCCCTTAAAATGGGAAAGTGCTGGCAGTCAAAAGTTCAAGATAAAATCATAAGATTGTTTTGAAAAGCAGCTATAATTTTCAGACTTAATGATCAACCTAATTGCCTACATTTCCCCTGAGAATTTCTCATATGATTAAGAGAATCAGTTAAAATGGATTTGGTATAATTCAGCTACAAATAATTGGCTCATACCAATGTAGATGGGAGCACCTCAATTCTCATTGACAAAACAATTGTCTGTGAATCTAGACTGGCTATGCAATTTTTGTGCATTAAGAATAGGCCTCTATAATAAATAGTTGTAACAGATGTAGCATAGAAACATGTGAATAATCGAGGAAGTTCAGTGTAAAGTGTATGAGAACTCTATACTATCTTTGTAACTTTTCTTTTTTTATGTCCATTTATTTATTTTGAGAGAGAGAGAGAAAGCACGCGAGAGAGCAAGCTTGAGCAGGGGAGGGACAGAGAGAGAGGAAGAGTGTGAACCCCAAGCAGGCTCTGCACTGTCAGCACAGAGCCTGATGTGGGGCTCAATCTCATGAGCTATGAGATCATGAGCTGAGCTGAAATCAAGAATTGGCTGCTCAACCAACTGAGCCACCCAGGCACCCCTCTTTGTACCTTTTCTGTCAGTTAAAACTATTCTAAAGTAAAAAGCCTGTTTGCATATGTTTATTTATGTAAAATTATTAAATTTGTACATGGGTTTATAAACAGAATGTGGCAGAACATGAAGCAGTAAATGCCAACAGCAAAAATCATAAGCCATAAAATCTTAGCATTAACCCTAAGATTCACATAGTGATGAATATCTGACTCAGTCTAGGGGTTTCTTAAAATACACATGTCAGATGACTATTAATACATCAGCTAACTGAATGCTCAGTACCTTTCAAGGCAATACATGTCAGTATCTGACAGCCCTGATTATTAGAAATGGAATTCTTACACCGAGTAAAATGAATTCTTTGTCTCCTTAGGTCATCTTACCTATTAATTAATATGTAGGAAATTCCCATATCTAAATCACCAGCTGTGTTCTCCTTAGAAATTCCAGGCTTGACTTCCAAATTGTCTTTTATTATTACCACCTGTACAGAGAGTAAACCTCTCTAACTCAATATGAGCAAAATGACCTCTGAATGTCCTTATCCTTTTTACATCTGAATTACCCATTTTACACTCCTATGTACATGAGAAAATAGATTTAATTTTGACCTCTACTTCATACCATATATTTAGTTCTTCAATAATTCATGTACATTTCACTTACAAAAATGTTATTTATGTTAATTTCCCTCATTTCCATTTTGACAGCCTCTGCAAGTCTTCCTTATTTATCCTCCTCCTTTTCTTCCTCTTCTTTATATTGATTCCTGGATGCCAACAACCATTTTTAATATAATCTGTAATTTATGATGTGTTGCCATAATTATCGGATGCATGGGTCTTTTGCTTTATTTATTCTAATGATATAATGCATACTGTGACCACATTACTGAACCCTGGAACTAGAAAATTAACAACCACTTCTCTCTGATCCTAAAACCTTCTCTTCCACTAAATTCCATTTTAATATACTTGCTCTTTTTAATGGTTTTATCACATATCTTTATTATCAACGTATATGTTGTTACTCTTTTGTTTTTAGTTTTTATTTAAATTCCAGTTAGTTCATATACAGTGTAATATTAGCTTCAGGAGTAGAATCTAGTGATTCATCACTTACATATACCAGCTGGTGCTCATCACAAGTGCACTCACTCCTTAATTCCCATTCCCTATTTTACCCATCCCCCCACCAACCTCCCCTCTGGCAACCATCACTTCTCTGTAGTTAAGAGTCTGTTTCTTGGGGTGCCTGGGTGACTCCGTTGGTTTAGCGACCAACTTTGGCTCAGGTCATGATCTCTTGGTTCATGGGTTTGAGCACCATAGTGGGATCTGCACTGACAGCTCAGAGCCTAGAGCCTCCTTCGGATTCTGTGTCTCCCCCTCCCCAACTTGTGCCCCCTCCCTCAAAATTAAATTAAAACATTAAAAGAATGTTTCTTGGTTTGCCTTCTTCTCTCTTTTTTTTCCCTTTGCTCATTTGTTTTGTTTCTTAAATTCTACATATGAGAATTTATAAAACTCAACACCCCAAAAATGAATAATCCAATAAAAATTGGGCAGAAGGCATGAATAGACATTTAACCAAAGAAGATACACAGATGGTCTAAAGACACACGAAAAGATGTTCAGCGTCACTCATCAGCAGTGAAATGCAAATCAAAACTAAAATGAGATATCACCTCAGACCTCACAGAATGGCAAAAATCAGCAACACAGGAAACAACAAGTGTTGGCAAGGATATAGAGAAAGGGGAAGCGCCTTGCACTCTTGGTTGGCCTGCAAACTGGTATAGCCACTCTGGAAAACAGTTTGGAGGTTCCTCTCAAAGTTAAAAATAGAAGTACCCTATTTGCCCAAACAATGCAAAATACTAATTCAGAGGGATTCACACACCCTGATGTTTTTATAGCAGCATTATCTACAGTAGCCAAATTATGGAAAGAGCCTAAGTCTCCACTGAATGGAGAAAGAAGATGTGGTGAACATACAGAATGGAATATTACCCAGCCACAAAAAAGAATGAGCTCTTGCCATTTGCATCTGCATGGATGGAGCTAGAGACTATTATGCTAAGTGAAGTTAGGTTGGTCAGAGAAAGACAAATACCATGTGGTTATTTTTGAATTTAGTAAACAGTGATCATATTTTGGATACTCTTCTGTAATGTTCTTTATTCACTTAACATCAATACTAATGTACTAATATTCATTTTCATTTGTGCATTATATTCCATTTTGTGAATCTACCATAAGTTATCCATGTTTCTGTTGATCACTGTTTCTTTTTGTTTGTTTCAGCTTGGGTCTTTTAGGAAGAATTGCTATGAACTTTGTCTCCTTCTGTACATAAGTGAGGGTATTTGGGGGGCATATGCAAGAATGGAATTGCTCTCTGTGTATACAAATATTTGTTTTAAAATATATAAGCATATTGTTTTCAAGATGATTCTAGCAATTTGTATTGTCATAAAATATGCAATTATTTAATAGCAAAGTTCCTACTCTCTAAATTTGGTTTGGTTAGACATTAAAATTGGCCAACTAAATGCGAGTATTATTACATCACTTCTGATTTACATTTCCCAAATAGTAATGATTTTGATATTTATTTTTGTGTATTTATTAGACACATGCATTTTGCCTTTCAAGAACTGCTAGTTTGTGTCTTTCACCAATTTATTCTAATATGTATATTTTTTCCTTTTTCATTCATTTTTAGGAGTTCTTTATACATTTTGGGTATGTTTTTTTGAGATGTTTTTTCACAGTTTATAACTTGTCCTCTCTCTTTTAGGTGGAATTGGATGAATAGGACTTTTTAATTTTAAGGTTGTTAACTTCATAATTGCTGATATTTAATGGGTTGTTTCTTGCCTAATAAACCCTTGCCTACGTGGTAAGAAAGATTTATGTTATTGTTGATATTATATTGAAGTATAGTTGACATACAATATTATATTAGTTTAGGTGTAACAACATAGTGATTCAACATGTATTTACATTACAAAATGATCACCACAGTAAGTCTAGTTACCATCTGTCACCATGCAAAGTTATTACTATCTTCCCTATGCCGTACTTTACACTCTGTGATTTATTTATTTTATGACTGGACGTTTGTACCTCTTAATTCCTTTCACCTATTTCACCCATTCTGTCATGCCCCTCCCCTCTGGCAACCACCATTTTGTTCTGTACATGTGAGTCTGTTTGTTTTTCTTTGTTTTGTTTTTTAGATGTTACATGAATATGAAATTTTGCAGTATTCATCTTTCTCTGTCTGACTTATTTCACTTCGTGTAATACCATAGAGATTCATCCATGTTGTCACAAATGGCAAGATCCCATTCTTTTTTATGGCTGAGTAATACTCCATTATAATATGTAACACATCTTTTTTTTTTTTAATAATTTTTTTTAACGTTTATTTACTTTTGAGACAGAGAGAGACAGAGCATGAACGGGGGAGGGTCAGAGAGAGAGAGCGAGACACAGAATCTGAAACGGGCTCCAGGCTCTGAGCTGTCGGCACAGAGCCCGATGCGGGGCTTGAACTCACGAGCCGTGAGATCATGACCTGAGCCAAAGTCAGACGCTCAACCGACTGAGCCACCCAGGCGCCCCACACATCTTTATTTATTCATCTATTAATGGACACTTAGGTTGCTTCCATATCTTGGCTATTGTAAATAATGCTGCAGTAAACATAGGGGTGCATGTATCTTTTTGAATTAGTGCTTTTGTTTTCTTTAGATAAATACCCAGAAGTGGAATTAATTACTAGATTTTATGGTATTGCTATTTTTAATTTTTTGAGGAAGTTCCATACTGTTTTCCATAGTGGCTGCAACAAATAAATTACCCCCAACAGTACAGGAGGATTGCCTTTTCTCCACATCTTCTCTAACCCTCATCATTTCTTGTCTTTTTGGTAATAGCCGTCCTAATAGGTGTGACACCACCCTTATTGTGGTTTTGATTTGCAATTCTCTGATGATTAGTGATATTGAACATCTCTTCATATGTCTGTTGGCCATTTATTTGTCTTTGGAAAAATGTCTATTCAGGCCCTCTTTTTTTTTTAATGTTTATTTATTTTTGAGAGAGAGTGTGTGTGCACACAAATGGGAGGGGCAAGGAGAGAGGGAGACACAGAATCTGAAGCAGGCTCCAGGCTAGGAGCTGTAATCATAGAGCCCAGTGAGGGGCTTGAACCCATGAACCATGAGATCATGACCTGAGCTGAAGTCAGATGCTCAACTGACTGAGCCCCCTAGGCACCCCCTCTGTTAATTTTTTAATCAGATTCTTTGGGGGTCTTAGTGTTCAATTGTATGAATTATTTATATACTTTGGATATTAACTCCTTATCATATGTATAATCTGCAAATACTTTCTCCCATTCAGTAGACTGGTTTTTTGGTTTTTTGGTTTTTTGCTGATGTTTGCTGTATAATTTTTTTTTGTTTGTTTAATGTAGTCCCAATTTTGTTTTGTTTTGTTTGCTTATTTTGTCCTTACCTGAGGAGACAGAACCAAAAAACTATTGCTAAGATCAATGATCAAGAGATTACTATCTACATTTTTTAGGAGTTTTATGGTTTCTAGTCTTACATTTAGGTCTTTGATCTGTTTTGTGTTTATTTTTGTATATGGTGTAAGAAAGTAACTCAGTTTCATTCTTCAGCTATTCAGTTTTCCCACAACCATTTATTGAGGAGACTGACTTTTCCCCATTGTATATTGTTCCCTCCTTTGTCATAGATTAATTGAGCATGTAAGCCTGGGTGTATTTCTGTTCTGTTGACCTATGTGTCTCTTTTTGTGCCGCTATCATACTGTTTTGATTACAGTTGCTTTGTAGTAGAGTTTGAAATCTGGGATTGTGATACCTACAGCTGCGTTCTTATTTCTCAAGATAGCTTTGGCTATTTGGGGTCTTTTGCAATAGCATACAAATTTTGGGATTGTTTGTTCTAGCTATGTGAAAAATTCCATTGAAATTTTGATAGGGGTTGCTTTGAGTCTGTATACTGGTTTGGGTAGTATGGGCATTTTAACAATATTCTTTCAATTCATGAGCATGGTGTATCTTTCCCTTTATGTGTGTCATCTTTAGTTTCTTTCATTAGTCTTATAGTTTTCATAGTAGAAGTCTTTCACCTCCTTAAATTTATGCCCAGGTAACTTATCCTTTTTTATGCAATTGTAAATGGGATTGTTTTTTAAATTTCTGTTTCTGGTAGCTTATTAGTGTATAGTAATACAACAAATTTCTGTATATTAGTTTTGTATCCTGCAACTTTACTGAGTTCATTTATTAGTTCTAATAGCGTGTGTGTGTGTGTGTGTGTGTGTGTGTGTGTGTGTAGTCTTTAGGGTTTTTTATGTGTGGTTTTATGTCATCTGCATATGGTGACAGTTTTACTTCTTTGCTGATTTAGATGCCTTTTATTTCTTTTTCTTATCTGATTGTTATGGCTAGGACTTCCAGTACTGTGTTGAATAAAAGCGGTAAGAGTGGACACTCTTGCCTGTTCCTGATCTTAGAAGAAAAGTATTAAACTTTTCACCATTGAGGTGAGGCCTCATATACGGCCTTTAGTAGGTTGAGGTATGTTCCCTTTGTACCCACTTTGTTGAGAGGTTTTATCATAAATGGATGTTGAATTTTGTCAAATGCTTTTTCTCCATCTATCGAGATGATCAAATGATTTTTACCATTCATTTTGTAAATGTGGTGTACCATATTGAATGATTGTGGGTATTGAATCATCTTTGCATCCCTGGAATAAATCCCACCTGATCATGGTGTCTGATGCTTTTAATGTGTTCCTGAGCTCAGTTTGCTAATATTTTGTTGAGGATTTTTGTAGTTATGTTTATCAGGCATATGAAGGATGTTTATATTTCCTTTAAAAATTTTTGCTTTATGTATGCAAATTCTTAGCTCACTTGGGGTTAATTTTTGTGTATGCTAGAATCCAACTTCCTTTTTCTTCTATAGGATAATTTATCTCTATGATCTGTAACAATACACTTGTCATTTATCAAACTTCCATAAATTTGTAGATATGCTTCTCCATTATCTATTTATTTTGATGGATCAGTCTACTATCCAAATGCCAAAATGGCCTTCACTTCTAGGGCTTTATAATTAGTGCTAATATCTGATATGGTAATCTGCTTCCCTGTATTTATTTTTCCTTTCAGAAGTACAGGAGGGGCTCAGTCAGTTGAGTGTCCAACTTTGGTTCAGGTCATGATCTCGCAGTTCATGAGTTCGAGCCCCACATTGGGCCCTGTGCTGACAGCTCAGAGCCTGGACTCTGCTTTGGATTCTGTGTCTCCCTCTCTCTCTGCCTCTCCCCTGCTCGTGCTCTGTCTCTCTCTGTCTCTCAATAAATGTTAAAAAAATTTTTTAAAAAGTACAGCAAAACCCTTGGTTTGCAAGCATAATTCATTCCAGAAGCATGCTTGTAATCCAAAGCACTTGTATACCAAAGTGAATTTCCCCATAAGAAATAATGGAAACTCAGATGATTCGTTCCACAACCCAAAATATTCATATAAAAATGATCACAATACTGTAATATAAATACAAAACAAAGAATAAAATATAAAGAAAAATAAGCAAATTAACCTGAACTTACCTTTGAAAAACTTCGTGGCTGGTGTGAGGGAGAAAAGAGAGAGGAGGGTTATTGCATAGGATGACTTTCACTAACAGAGTCATTGCTATCTATTGGCTCAATGGAGTCTTTCTCTTTTAGTGCAACTTTAACAAGGAACCTATCTAATGACCTAGAATGAAGCAAAGCCTTCCTAAGCTCACTCTTGTATGGAAAAGCAAAGGCCTGTCCATAGGTGCTTTGAAGTGACAAAAATACGCCAGTACCAGTTGTAGGCACCTTCCAGTGCTCTGAAAAATCACCGATTTCTGCCAAACACCATGGCCTGAGACTGAGCATCCCAGCATAGGAGATGATCACCCATAATCCCTCAGCAAAAGGCTGGGGGGTGGGGAGAAAGAGAAGAACCATTGGCTCAGTTGTGATCATGTGACATCCAGCATCAAATACTACTTGTATTGCAAGACATTGCTCATTTATCAAATTAAAATTTATTAGAAGTGTTTGCTCATATTGCAGAATACATGCAGAACAAGTTACTCGCGATCCAAGGTTTCACTGAATCTTGAGATTTTATGGCCATGTACCTTTCCATATAAGTATGAAATGAAAATTCTGTGTCATACTTAGTGAAAAATCTGGTAATAAATTTTTGTTACAGTATCATTGAATCTATAGCATTTAGGGAGTATTGCTATTTCTACAACTATAATTTCATTGATAAACACAGGACCTCTTTCCTTTTGTCTTTCTTATTAAATTTTAGTAAGATTTTTTAAATATTGGTTTTATATACCTTTTGTCAGAATGTTCCCACTTTTTTTTAGTTCTTGCTTTTTATTATTGTAAATAGTGCCTATTTTTAAAAAGCCTTTTATTAGAAAATAATTGATATACAAAAAATATTCATATCAAACGGGTGTAGCTGAATGAGTTTTAACAGAACATATTTGTGTAACCAGCATCAAATCAAGAAAGAGAACATTAATTGATGTCTTTTTAAAATTACCTTTTTTACTTTGTTGCATGTTTTGTGCAGCTATCTATTTTGTAAATGATGCTTGTGATTAAGACGACTAAAGTTCTCAGGACAGAGTGCCAGGGAGGAGAGCGAGAGCACTTTACAAGAGAGCGACCTGAAGATTTGACAGCTGAAGACTCTGCAAAGACTTGAGAACTTCAGCCTTCCTCTCAGACCATCATTCCTAAAGCACTGAGGCATGAGCCTGTGGCAATAATAGGGTTTAATATGTTTGCTTCCCATTTCTTAGCATTGCTGACCTTTGTTACCTGATGTACAATGCTTGCAAGCCAGCTTTCACATATTTTGTTCTTTTTTTTTCTGATTGTTTCCAGTGGAATGGTAAATGTGGCTTCTGTTATCCCATCTTGAAAGAACTTGAATTTTCTTTCCTGCTTTCATTTTACCTCTCTCTCTCCCTCTGTCTCGTAAAACAAAGAACACATAAGCTAGAGGAGGGAAAGTATTGTACAGAATTCGAGTGCAGAAAAACCTGTGAAAAAGAAAGTGGGGGAGTCTAGAACAGACACTGAAGTATGAGATCGGCTTTCTGAAAAACAAATAGTGTACATTTGACCCACTGGCATGCGCCTTTGAAGAGAAGGTCATTAATCGGTCATCATAATTCTCTAAATCTAACAGAAAACAGTTTTATATTTCAAGGTGAAATGTAAAAGTGATACTTATAAAATATTAGAAATATTGGATGTATTTATAGCTGACATGGAAGTGTCATAAATAAACTCAGATCCCAAAAGGCTCTACTCATGCTGTTTTCTTAGTTTTGTTATCCTGAATGCCACATTTCCAAATCCCACTCAATCTTGGAAGATTAGTTTAAGTCCTACCTTTACCAGAAAGCCTTCCAAGCAGCTCTAAGCTTTTTAAAATTGTAGCATTTATGACAGAAGAAAACATTCCAGTGTTTTATGTTATTCTATCGTGTATTATCAATTTCTTTATATCTTAAACTCCTGTGACAACAGAAATTAACTGTTTTCTCCACATTGTTAGATGTCTGCATACCTTTCTTCACCTTTTTCCGATGGCTGTTATACTAATTTACTGGATATCATCTAAATTATAATGTTATATTTATTACATACTATGTATAATAACTGTTTAGTTTAGGTTTTAAATTTCAGTCTGCCTTCAGAGGTTAGATGTAACCAAAAGAAATAGCTTTTAGTCATTCTGGTTTTTTTTTTTTTTTAACGTATCTATTGTTAATAAAGGCTGCTTGTGAAAGGCCAGTAATGTGAGCTTTAAGTCAAATACAGAGGTAAAGAACACTAATAGCAGAAATCCAGGCTAAAGTCCTTTAGATGGAGCCAATAACCAGCAAAAAGACAGAGAAACAGAAAATGTCAAGTGTAGCCAGGAATAGGATTGTAGCTGAGATGTGAACCAAGTTTCAGGAACAAAATGAAATCTGATGGAAACAGGATAGATGGGGAAAGTATGAAGAAAGGCAAGGAAAGTTGTTACAATCTGTCCAACTCTTCAGTCCACTGGAGAATTTCTTGGATGGTGTGGTAATGATCCAGATTTTTCCCCAGTGTGAGTATTTAATTAAGTCAGCACCTTTGATTTAAAAACCTCCTCTCCCCCACTGTATTGTATAACACTATTGCCATTAATCGGGTGATCATTTATGTGTAGGTCTGTTCTGTTCCATTTGTCTATCTTTGAAAGTTTATATTTACATATCCTCAGAATTAAATTGCTAACCTCCACAAAAGGAAAACTTCTAGGATCCTGATTGGGCTTTGTTTACATATATAGATCAATTAATTTGAGGGGACTGATATTATTACTCTAGTGAATTTTCCAACATGTACATGGTTTACAATTCCATTTATTTAGGTCTTCTTTGTTTTTTCTCCACAATGATTTGTAATTTCCTGAGCAGAGGTACTTTTCACATAACTACCAGATGATTTCTGTCTTTTATAACTATCCTTTTAATGTCTTTACTGATAGGCTGTTCAGGGTTTTTGTTTTTTTTTTTTTTCTTTCAATTATATTGCTTAATACTGAAGTTTTGGGTTTTTTGGTTTGGTTTGTTTTTTGTTTTTTTGTTTTTTGTTTTAAAGTAGGCTCCACACCTAGTATAGAGCCCAATATTGATCCTGAGATCAAGACCTGAGCTGAGATCAAGAATCTGATGTTCAACTGACTGAGTCACCCAGGTGCCCCAATGCTGAAGTTTTTAAAAAACATTTGCATAACCTTGGAAATTTCCTTTGTGGCTCTTCCTAGTTAATCCTGAACCCACCCCAACCAGATATAATACATTTAAATTTTTTTTCTACTATTATATAATAGTTTTTCCATTGTCAGGGCGCCTGGGTGGCTCAGTCAGTTAAGCTTCCAACTTCGGCCCAGGTCATGATCTTATGGTTCGTGGGTTTGAGTCCTGCATTGGGCTCTGTGCTGACAGCTCAGAGCCTGGAGCCTGCTTCGGATTGTGTCTCCCTCTCTCTCTCTGCCCGTTCTGCCACTCATGCTCGCTCTCTCTCTCTCTCTCTCTCAAAGATAAATAAACATTAAAAATTTAAATAAATATTTTTTCTATTCTTAAATCTTATATAAATGAAATCATACAATGTGTACTCTGTTGCTTTATTCAACAGTATTTTTGAGACTCAACAGTATTTTTGTTGCATATATAAGTAGTTTATTTTTACTTCTGATTAGTATTATGTTTTTGTACTATACCATAATTTTTTAATCTGTTTTCTTGCTTATGACATTTTGATTATTTCCTATTTTTTATTATTAAGGGTAGAGCAGCTTTGTGTATTCTTACACAAATATTTTATAGACATATATCTTTATGTAATTTTAGTAAGATATTTACCTAAGTTTGGGATTCATAAGTTACCTGGCAGTGTGTGTTTAAATTTATTGGAAATTCCCAGTTTCCCAAAGTTGTTTATTACTTTATATTCCCATGAGTAATATATTAGAGTTCAAGTGACTCTGTGTTTTTGTCAACACTTGACACGATCAGTCTTTTAATATATATATAATATAATATAATATAATATAATATAATATAATATAATATAATATATATTATATATATTTTTTTCCCAGTCTCTGGCTTACTTTTTCACTTTCTTAACCTTTTTTTATTCTTTTTTAAATCTTTTTCCTTTTTCCTTTGAAATAATTATAGATTCATCAAGTTGCAAAAAAATATATACAGGCAGGTCCTGTGTTTTTTTTTTTCACCCAATTTTTTCCAGTGGTAACAACTTGCATAACTATAGGACAATATTGACACCTGGAAAATGACTTTGACACAATCCACAAAGCTTATTTAGATTCTACATGTATGTTTTACATACACGTGTGTGTGTATGTGTGTGTGTCTTTCCATGCAATTTTATAATGCATAGATTCATATAACTACCATCACAAAGAAGATAGAGAACTGTTCCATACTTCAGGATACAATGTGTAGCACATATACATTTTTGAATGACATTTAATTACGTTAGCCATGGGTAATGCAAAAATTATAATATCACTTATGTATCACTCATTTTTTCTTAGTAAGATTAAGATCAGTTTTAAATGTTAGTCGTCTCATACATCAAACTAAAAAGTCCACTTCTGAAAACCATACTTCTATTGTTCGTATGTGCTAGTAAAATTAACTATTCTTAATGCAACTAGAGTTAACATCTTTGATTCTAATATTCATAAACATAGCTACTTAAACCCATAAATAATAATAGAAGCATTATTAAGCATCCCCTGTGTTCTTCAGTGCCAACTGCTATCTCTTTAAGAATGCATTCTATTTAGCATCATGCAAAGAGTAACTATAATACAGATGATAAAAGGCACATGGGGTTGAGAAAAGAGCCAAGAGAATAAAATACTGTGATGCTTTTCTGTCATCTTTATTGGTCTGAGAATGCAGTGTTTAAATAAAAAATTCTCACCATGACATATCTATAAGATCTACAGGGTCCCATTTATTACCTACTAGTGGAGAGCCAGATGGGTGAAACTAGGTAGATAAAGAAGAGACTCTTGAGCCCTGAGGAATTAGCTTTCAACAAACCCAGAAAGAACTAAATATTCTTTATCAAGATGAACCATAATCCACCCAGATGACACATGTCATCTGCCAGAAGTACGGATGATGCCCAAGCTATCTTATAAGGTCAGAACACTATAAAATAGCTTCAAAAACATTGAGCCCAATTCAAGAACAAACTTTTGTAAAACTTCTTGTAAAACTCCACAAGTCTAAGACTAAGTTCTGTTCCTCTGCTACCTGTGAGTCAGTGTTGCCCCAGGGGGTGTACAAAGATGATCTCCACAGATTTACTAGTCTCTGCCCATTGCATAGGTCAAAGGGACCCTCATGCCTGTAGCTCTATCTTATATTGACCAGTCCTTGAGAGCCTGGTGATGTGAGTTCCTTTATGAGTCTTGCTACTCCCTTTTTGATCTGATAGAACTGGTGATTTTTCCCTTCCCCCTTTTGGACAGTATCTCTTTTACAGACCCAAGTTTTCTAGAAATTATTCAAATCTTTTATCTTATGGTAAAAACCAGATCCAAAATACAGGGAAAAATAATTTCTTCACATTATTTTGCTAATGTATGTGTAAACAAAAAAAAGGGGGGGGGCTAATCATCAAAGTGTTCTTCAGAAACCCCCCTTCCATTTCTACACAAACAATGCATTTATTTATTTATTTTAATTTTTTTTAATGTTTTTATTTATTTTTGAAGGAGAGAGAGAGAGACAGAGCATGGGTGGGGGAGGAGCAGAGAGAGAGAGGGAGACACAGAATCCAAAATAGGCTCCAGGCTCTGAGCTGTCAGCACAGAGCCCGACGCGGGGCTCGAACTCACGAACCGGGAGATTATGACCTGAGCCGAGGTTGGACGCTCAACCAACTGAGCCACCCAGGTGCCCCACAGTGCATTTTTTTAAATGCATTATGTGAAGATATTGATAGGGGAAAAATAGAATGATTTTTCCCTTTCCTATAAAAGTTTAACTTATTAAAGAATAAAAATCATGTTGGAGTTGTTGCAGGCTTTGGATTAGTGTGATTCTATTCTAATTTATATCAGTAAGAAATCTGGACTGTTGGAACAGAAATTCAATTAACAATGCATGTACCTTGATAACAGAATAAGATTTGTGTTAGTTTCCTGTGACTGTTGGAAAAATTCTCAAATCTGATATGCTTCAGTATGAAGGAGTGTCTGTCTCTAAGTAGATTTATAAGAAACAGACTTCTGCAAATGGATCCAACAAAAAGCAATGTATACTGATGACAGATCACACCCAACAGGTGGCTCAGAGTGATGCCAATGGAAGCCCCGGGAGACAGAGAATTCTTGTCAGACATTCCTCTGTTGATTCATGGAGAGCCTTGAAAATCAATAGCCATGAACTAGTCATTGTCATCCATTTCTAGTGATTTTAGTTGAGGAAAACTTTGAAAAACCAAATGGAAAAGCTTCTGAACACTTAAGTCCTAGGAAAGTCATCATTTAAATTTAAATTTTTAGAAGTAGTTCACATTATTTTTTTTCAACGTAAACTTTTCCATTATTAAAATTGTTTTTAATTAACATACAGTGTTCTATTAGTTTCAGATGTATAATATAGTGATTCCACAATTCTCTACATTATCCAGTGCTTATCACAATAAGTATACTCTTAATCCCCATCACCTATTTCACCCATCCCCACCACCCACCTACCCTCTGGTAACCATCAGTTTGTACTCTAGAGTTAAGAGTCTGCATTTAGACTTTTTCTTTGTTCACTTGTTTTGTTTCTTAAATTCCACTTTTGAATAAAATCATATGATCTTTCTCTGACTTACTTCACTTAGCGTAATATCCTCTAGATCCATCCATGTTGTAGCAAATGACAAGCTTTCATTCCTTTTTAATGGCTGAGTAACATTTTATATAAGATATAAAAGATAGATGCACCCCTATGTTTATTGCAGCATTTACAATAGCCAAATTATGAAAGCTGCCCAAGTGACAATCAATATAACCACATCTTCTTTATCCTATCATCTATTGATGATCACTTGGGCAGCTTTCATAATTTGGCTATTGTAAATAATGCTGCAATAAATATAGGGGTGCATATATCTTTTTGAATTAGTGTTTTGTATTCTTTGGGTAAATACCCAGAGTGAAATTACTGATAATTCTAAGTTTTTTTAGGAACTTCTATAGTGTTTTCAACAGTGGTTGCACCAATTTGCAACGCTTTCAAGTGCACGAGGGTTCCTTTTTCTTCACATCCCTGCCAACACTTGTTTCTTATGTTTTTTATTTTAGTCATTCTGACAGGTGTGAGGTTTTGTTTTGTATTTCCCTGATGAGTGATGTTGAGCATCTTTTCATGTGTGTATTGCCCATCTGTAAGTCTTTTGGGGAGAAATGTCTGTTCATGTCTTCTGCCCATTTTTAATTGGATTATTTGTTTTTTGGGTGTTGAATTCTTTAGTTCTTTATATATTTTGGATACTAACCCTTTACAGGATATGTCATTTACAAATATCTTCTCCTATTTGGGAGGTTGTTTTTTAGTTTTGTCGATTGTTTCCTTTGCTGTGAAGAAGCTTTTTATTTTGATGTAGACCCAATACTTTATCTTTGCATTTGTTTCCCTTGACTCAGGAGACATATCTAAAAAAATATTGCTATGGCTGATGTCAGAGAAATCACTACCTGTGCTCTCTTTTAGGGTTATTATGGTTTAAGGTCTCACATTTAAGTCTTTAATCCATTTTAAATTTATTTTTGTGTATGGTGTAGTAAGAAGGTGATCCCGTTTCACCTTTTTGCATGTAGTTGTCTAATTTTCCCACCATTTGTTGAAGAGATTGTTTTTTTTTCCCCCAATGCATATTCTTGCCTCCTTTGTTGATGATTAGTTGACCATATAATTTTGGGCTTATGTCTGGGTTTTCTATTGTATTCTATTGAGCTATATGTCTGTTTTGTGCCAGCAACATACTATTTTGATTACTAGAGCTTTGTAGTATATCTTGAAATCTGGGATTGTGATACCTCCAGTTTTGTTCTTCTTTTTCAAGATTTCTTTGGCTATTCAAGGTCCTTTGTGGTTCCATATAAATTTTAGTATTCCTTGTTCTAGTTCTATGAAAAATGCTGTTTATATTTTGATAGGGATTGCATTCAATCTGTAGATTGCTTTGGGTAGCTCGGACATTATAATATTTATTCTCCCAGTCCATAAACCTGAACTCTTATACAAAATTCCAAATTAAAAAACTAACAAAAACAGATCACATTTTGCAATGGGAAGAGGAGATCCTAAAAGCCAACTTCTCCACCAGCAGTATCAACTCCATGGGTTCTTCTTAGATATTGAGAGTAAGTAGATAAAAAATAAATATAAAAATAACAACTTTTCTGGAGGATATTACTTACTATAGGTCCAATTACATCCGTGTATTCATCATTACTCTCTTCCTTTCAAACTGCGTTACATCCCCTATGACTTTTTTTTGGGAAATGTTATTGATAATTAACCACACCTGGTGGGTAATCACAAAAGTTGGGAACTCAGGAAGGCAGTCTCTAAAGTCGTACATTTTGACTACACTTTTGCAACAACAGAGTGTCAATCTAAACCCACCCTTTGCCATATTCATTACCACTGGAGAGAAGTCTTAGAAACATGTATTCCCAAGAGTTCTTCCAAGGACAATGACTGAACCTTCTATTTTTTGTTTTGTTTTGTTTTGGTATCTTTGATATCAAATGTGTATATTGTCCATCTGAGGGCATATTTAATTCCTGGTAGGACCTACAGCTATCTTGCATCTGGCAGGTGCTCAATGAATATTTGTAGTGGTAAGGAGGGGGGACTTGGAGCTAGAAACGTGGGGTTTGAATGTCGCAGCTAATAAATTGGTAAAGCCAATCCACCTCTTTAGTTTTTCAGTCCCTATATAGCTAAATAAGGATGATAATTTTAAACTAGAAGGAAGGGGGTTGTGAGAATTAGAAGTAACATCCATAACATCTGGTATATTATACGGCACTTAGTAAGCCTCTGAAATGCTAGTTGCTTTACATTTTTAATGGATATTGTTAAATTCATTGCTGAATTATTTCACTATTTCATTATACCTAATTCAATTTAATAAATGCTGTTAGTCTACTAAAAGTACCTTTATTTTTACCTAGACTTTAGAGATTTGAGAAAGAATCATTTCTTTATGATTTGGCTAACTTTATTTGTGTAAGAGAAAAATATTAACATGGGCTGGAACTCCAGAAAAATTCAATTCCATGAATCCTGAGGAATTACTTCAAGGGGATGAACCAACACACAGCCATAGATAGTGTCACTAAAACTCAGATAATTTACTCCCTTATATTAAATAATATGTAGATAAAACAAAATACCTAATAAGTTCTCAAAAATAAGGTGGTCTCTATTTTGTAGTTGGAGTCATCCTGTAATATTAGATATACAATGTTAATTCTAACCTTTTATTTTCCAGTTTATCAGTTTCCCCGATATGGTAACCAAATTTTATGGTTGATGATATAATGTAATAAAATGTATTAACCCCAATTGCCCCAGACACTCCTAATCAAAATAACTTTAAGGCAAGCTTTCAATGGTGCACTGACAGAAGACATTAATGAGTATGACTTAAATATAGAATCAAGCAGTGCTAATATGTCATTTGCTAAACTGGCAGATGATATGGGATCACTCCGTCAACCTGATAGATGTAATTTAGAGGTATGCAACATAATTAAACCTTCTAAGGTACCTAGATCTACCTAACACAATCATTGTGTTATGTCGTCTGGAGCTTTGATTGGTACAGCTTTTGTATCGTCTGAACTGTTTATTATAACATATACTAAGAAAGACTGTGCTTCAGAGCAGAGAGCTCCAGCACTGTTATAACAACTTCTTTCCATTGTCCTGACACTGAGCCATCAATGCAGTCCCCTTAAGTTTAACTATTTTGAGGTAAGTGATTCAGAGAAAATTCAAATTCAGCTGTTGACCTTGTTAGTAGATCCTAACTTCAGGTGCTAACTTGTATACAAAAAAAAAAAAAGCTGAAACAAACTTACCATCTTGACAAATTGTTGCATAAATTAAATGGTTTGTGTCAGAAACAGAAGGTTTTCGGGGTATGCTATCTATTTAAATTTCAATTTATTTCTACGGCTCAAGCAAAGAAAGAGTGCTCCAGTATTTCTTTTGGCTCTCATGAGGCCTATGAAACCAAGTGCAGTTTGTTCTTGGATTGGGAAAAGGGCTTGATTTTATAAGAATTGCCATTTCCTCCTACTCACTGCTCCATTCACAGAACAGCTGTTAGCAACAGGATATGTGGGAATTTTTGTTATCAGAACATAATAAACATCATTCTCCAGCAAAGCCCAGGAAGTAGGGTGAAAAGGCTCAGTCCCATTAGGTTGTAAAGTGTAGCAGAATATTCTTCAAATGTGACACACTCTTCGTGTTGACTGAGCAACCTATTTGGCAGGTAGAAATTCCTAACAGTTAATACAGAACCAATAACAACAGAATCACAGAATCAAGCTTTAATATATGCTGGTTTTGAAAAGAAAATGGATGGGAGAACTCAGAGAAATCAAATTTCAGATATGACAGGGATCTAACAAGACTTTGAAGTAGTTGATTTTCTAAATTCGAGTGGCTTCCTTTTTCTTTCTTTCTTTCTTTCTTTCTTTCTTTCTTTCTTTCTTTCTTTCTTTCTGATGCTAGGGTTAAGGTGGAAACTAAGTAAATCTTATGCTCTAAACTGACTATAGCACTGGAAGAATGACTAAGATTGAAAGAGGTGAATTAGGGTAGGAATGGTTGGATCAGTGATGCAGGGCCCTAGGGGTGATAGGCAAGATTAATCCAGCAATGACAGATAAATGGGATAAGGGATGAAAATTACAGATGAGTTTAGAGCAGCATGAGGTCATAATTAACGTTCACCTGGAAATAATATGAATATAAATCTGTTAGCAAATAAATATGATTCTCACTGAAGATGAGTCAAAAATGCAGTAAGAAGGGAATGGCACCAAATGTAAAGTAAATATTCTGATAAACAAAACTGTAGAGGGATATGCTGTTAAGAAATACAGTAAATCTCAAATCTTGGAAACAACTTTGCCTAGCTGAAAGAGAAATAGAGGTTAGGATATGGATGAACTTTAATACTACTTTGACTAATAACAGTATGGATATAGGTAAGCCAGTTTACTGCCTTTGAAGTCAGTGTAGCAATATCTGCTCTTTTGAATTAGTTGAAAAGTACTAGTTGAGGGGCGCCTGGGTGGCTCAGTCGGTTGGGCATCTGACTTTGGCTCAGGTCACCATCTCACGGTTCGTGAGTCCGAGCCCCGCGTCAGGCTCTGTGCTGACAGCTCGGAGCCTGGAGCCTGCCTCGGATTCTGTGTCTCCCTCTCGCTCTGCCCCTCGCCTGCACACGCTCTGTGTCTCTCTGTCTCTCAATAATAAATAAACGTTAAAAAAATTTTAAAAAGAAAAGAAAAATGTTAGTTGAACACAAATTTTATGCCCAAAGCTATATGCTACGTGCTGAGGTTAGGTAGTATCTGTGGGGGATCACAGGAACAAAGAAGCTCAAAGAACCAAAGATACTGAGGTAGTCAACTGGTTAGGGAACACAAAACAAACACAAAAGAACAATTGGGAACTAAGTTAGATGATGTTTATGCCTAGTGTTATAGAACTCATCTTTTTATATCTCAGGTGTGATTTTTAGGACAAAATAAAACAAAATTCTTTTAAATCAAAGATGTTAAATATGTATCTAGGGTGATTTGGACTCAGAAAGACCTGGGCTAATTTCCTGACCTCTAAGAGCTGCGTGAGCTACTGTGGGTCATTTATCTAAACTCTTATTAGTTAACTATAAAATAGGAATAATATCATTGTTGTCTTGTGACTTAATAAACTAATGCACTTAGAACATTTAACACTGTGCATGACAGCTAATAAACATTAAATAAATGACACTATTACTTTATTTACTGGTGGGATTATAATATTAAAAATGGAATAAAGCAGATAATATACCCATCTTATATTTATAAAGTATGACAGCTTTTCATTCTTTTTTCTTGCATTATCCCATGAATATGTATTGTAAAAAAAAAATCACACTAAGCAAGGCATAGAAAAGTAAATTTGCCTGACATATATCCATATAAAAACTCCATGATTTTCAATTAACAGCTATGTATGCCATGGGTGGTATATGTTATATGATAATTTATTGTCCAAAGATACAATTAAATCAGTTCATTGGGGGGGGGTTCTTTTAATGAAATGATTGTGCTCAAGGCAAAATCTTACCTTTATAATCATTTCACTTTCATGTGCTTTCAACCATCCTATGCTTATTTCTAAGTAGCTATAAAATCGACACAGGAATAGTACAAGGTTGCATGGATTATTTAAGGCCATTTTGACACTCTAATTATCTTTCTATTTATCCCTGTTTTCCTGGTTTTGTAACCACTTAATCTGTGTCTCTTCTCTTTCTCTTTCATTCTGTTTTGAGGAGATTTATGTTTTCATTTCCTCAACTGGCATGGTTGCTTAAAGAAGGGGATTTAATTACTAAGACTTACTAAAAATTACTCTGGGGAAGATCAATCTTTACACATTTGTTAATTTCATTGAATAAGCAAGAAGTCCTCCCAGACATCCTTCCCTCCTCACTCGAAATGCCAGGAGACTCAGGAAAGACTATAGGAAGACTTTTGCCAACACTGAGAATTGGACACTCAATACTTGAGTCAATACAGTTGATCACAGTCCTAGGAATGTAATACTTCTGTATTGAGAGAAAGTCTTGATCTAATTTTATAGGTACTATCTTCTTCTCACTTTCATCACTTCTTCTATATTTCTTTAGAAATCCCCACTCATGGGGCACCTGAGTGGGTCAGTCATTTGAGTGTCTGACTTTGGCTCAGGTCATGACCTCAGGGTATATATATAAATATGTATATTCGGTAGGATATTCTACTAAATATAACAATGAAAATGCTATATCAATTAATGGTTTCAAATATTCAAATACTACAATAGTCAGCAAATAGTTTCTTGCAAGGTCAGATATTAAATCGTTCTTTTTACTTTGCTGACCAGTCTCTGGCACCAACTACTCAAATCTGCCATTATAGTACAAAAGCAGGTATGGAGAGTAGAGTGGATGTGGCTGTTCATTAAGGTCCAATAAAAACTCCTTTATAAAAACAGGCAGCCTGCCATGTGCTTGCTGACTCCTGAGATTGACTATCATAAGTTTATTTCATCTTTAAAAAAAATGTTCATTTATTTATTTTGAGAGAGAGAGAGAGAGGGCAGGAAGTGGGTAGAGAGAGGGAGAGAGAGGATCCCAAGGAGGCTCCACGCTGTCAGTGCACAGCTGGATGCAGGGCTCAACTCCATGAACTGAGCCATGACCAAGAGTCAGACACTTAACTGTCTGAGCCACCCAGGCACTCCTGATTGGTACTTTTGAAAGTAATGTAAATGCTATAAATTTGACCTCAAGTATCTGAGATATGTTGCATCTTTTATTATACTCTGTTGTTATTTAATTATAGTTAAATATTATTTCTGTGCATGCATATCTTCATTTTGTTTACATATTTATTTATTCATCAAATACCCAAAATAACAACCAAGTCCCAAACATTGGACCTTGCGCCAAAACAACAAAGATGAATAAAGTATAATCCCTTTCCAAAATGGAAACAAACAAAAACATGTTATTTTCATGATACCTCTATATTCATATGCAAGGAGAGTAGGACTAACATTATAGATCTATAAAAAAAATGAGTAGTCTCTCAAAGTTCACAGCTGGGGTAGATTGCAAAATTGTCAGAATATTTGGCAACTCCTCCACATTCAAGAAGTGGAATCCATTCCTTCACCTCTTGAATCAAGCGTTGGCCATGTGTTTTGCTCTGATGATAGCACATTGATAAAAGTGATGCTAGCAGAGGCAGAAATATTCTTCAGAATTGGGGCTTGTCCTTTCTTGCTGCTCTTTTGGATCCAAAGACCACAATGTGAAGAAGTTCAGGACAGCCTATTGGAGGATAAGAGATCATATGGACCAGAAATGAGCCATCACAGCTGAGACTCCCTAGATTAATCAGTCTGCCAGCAACAGATGTGTGAGTGAGACCATCCTAAGCCATCCAACCCCAGCTGAGACTCCTGTTCACCATAAATATCAGACAAGCTGGCATAAATCAGATAAACCGTAAGCCATCCAGCTTACCCATAGACTCATAGGCAATGATAACTTTTTTTTGTCTTTAATCGTTAAATTGTGTTATTTTTATAATGCATCCAGAGATAACTGACATAAGAGCTAGTGTTCTATCACTAGGAACACACATGCAACACCTTGAAGCATCGACATGTACGTTTCTGTGTATGTGTGTTTGGTATGTGTATTTGTATAACAAACATATTCACAGTATCCTATTTTATAACTCTTTGATGTATACGGTAGCTCTGTTAACTAAACTGAGATGTTTTATAAAGGATGCCAATTGACGTAACATTGTATTGACATCTTACAATTGGCCTTCTTCAGCTACTGAGAGAGGGTCTGTCTTCAAGAAGAAGAAGGAAAAAAAAGGAATGAAGAAACAGGCACTGCAGTGAACTTTTGCCCAAAATTAAAATGTGTAACATTTAAAAATTTGCCATGTACCATATGCCACATTGGCTTCTATTACTACAGTAATTCATAACATTTCTGGGTGCCAGCAAAACTTAGTAGTCTGTACAATATGGTCTTCACTTCACTGGCATTTGCCATTGCTTTATGTTATATTTCTAACTGTTAGTAAAAGGATGAAATTTCTGACCATTTGGAGGGCCATTAATTCCTATACCTCATTTAGTAACAATTCCTGCGGTAAGAACCAAAGAGACTCCAGAGCTTAAACCGGATAATGCCCCCCGCCCCATCCAATCCCCCACAGAGATGAACAATTCTTCCTTTTTCTGCAAGTAAAAAAAAAAAGACTAAACAAGCACAGAGCATACTTAAATCAAGGTGCTCATCTGCACAAAACCTCCACAGCATCTAAGAGCTTTGTGGACTCTCCCATTGGGGCGTGCTCTTTCTTCCATTACCCCATCCAATTCCCGACATGGGGCTTTCCTTTTTGGCTGCTTCCACAATGAGCCCAGGTTATCCTTAGGGGTGTACCCTAAGAAGAGCATCCTAGCTGGTGGCCCTCCGTTTTCTTCTTGTTCTTGGAAAGGTAGTATATTTGTGAAAATGGGGTGGAAGAAGTGTGGATAGTTTGCAACAGTGAAGATCCTCCAGCTTCAGAGAAGGTCTCTTTTTAAGGGGGAAAATAAAGGAATAAAAAACCAGACACTGCAATGATGTTTTGCTCAAAATTGCAGTGCATAACTTTTAAAAATATGATGCTTCTCCTCAACGTCCTGTCATTTCTGTAAAAACATAAAGAATATCCTAATGAACCTGACAGTCCCACAACATGCTTTCTACTTCCCAGGAATTTATAGAACTCATAGAATTTATTTCTGAATGCCAGGAGCTACAATTTTATGAGTGTTATTATAGTATGACCACTGACTCAGTTATTTAAAAAAAAACCTTTCTAAAACTTAGTGGCCTTTAACAACTAGTTGTTCTATTTTTTTTTTAATTTTTTTTTCAACGTTTATTTATTTTTTTTGGAACAGAGAGAGACAGAGCATGAACGGGGGAGGGGCAGAGAGAGAGGGAGACACAGAATCGGAAACAGGCTCCAGGCTCCGAGCCATCAGCCCAGAGCCCGACGCGGGGCTCGAACTCACGGACCGCGAGATCGTGACCTGGCTGAAGTCGGACGCTTAACCGACTGCGCCACCCAGGCGCCCCTAGTTGTTCTATTTTTTATGATTCTGTCACTTGACTGAGTGGCTCCCTGCTGGATTCACCTGGATTAATGAAGCTACATTCAGCTGGAGGGTCAGTTGGTTTGGAAGGCCCAAGATGGCCTCACTTCATATTTAGGACATATAAGTTCTCCACTTGGCCTCTCATCTGGTATTAAACCTTATTGGCTTACTTGTATATTAATTTCATGGCAATATTTCAAGCAGATGATGGAAGAAGAAACAGACTGGTTTGATATCTCAGGATATAAGAAATGACCTGTGTTAGGTTCCCTAAGCTTTCTTTTTGCCTCATCAATCTTGGTCTGAGTGTTGGAGAAACCAGCAACCTGGAAATACCAATGGGCACGCACAAAACAAAGCCCCAGCAAAGCCTGTTCTCCATAACTAAAAGACCAGGAAAGCGATAGTCTACCAAAATAGATACTAACCGTTGCACTCAAATCGAACACGATAGAAAAACTGTGGCCCCATTTACACTCCCAGCAGCAAAGGCTGAGCGAAGAGACTAGATTTCTACTGTGGTCAGGCTATAATGAGGTGCACCAACACACTACCTGGGGTGGTGTTAGAGAAGGCTCAGTAGGGACTGGGGCATTTACCCTCCACGAGGTGGTAAACAAAGCCGCTCTTGCATACTGTCAGTGGAGACCAGATAGGGAGCTTGGACTTCTCCTCCACACGGTGGTAATGAAGCATCATGCCTCCTTGCTGGGGTAGTATAAGAGGAAGTCTTTTGAAGATTCAGAACTTCCATGACCACCCAGCAGTAAGACCACCTCTTTACATGTGGCCATGTGGGTATCAGCTCTAGGGTATCAGTAGAGTCCCAGGTAGAGTACCTGTATTTCAATCCACTGTTCCATCTGGCAGAAGTAAGGAGTATCCCCTTTACTTGCTGGAGTGGTATCAGAGGAAGGACACCAAAACAAAATACCTAAATAAGATCCAGAGTCTCATAAAATAATACCCCAAATGCCGAGATTTTATTTGAAAATTGCCCCTCACACCCCAAACCAGAAATATCTAAACTTGAGTGAGACAAAGCAATCAAAGAAATCCTGTAGCTGTTAGAATTATTTGAAAAGGATTTTAAAACAACCAGAACAACCATTATACGGGGGTGCCCGGGTGCTCAGTAAGTTAAGTGTCCGACTGGCTCAGGTCATGATCTCACCAGTTCTTAAGTTCAAGCCCTGTGTCCGGCTTTGTACTGACAGCTCAGAACATGGAGGCTGCTTCAGATTCTGTGTATCCCTCTCTCTCAGCCCCTCCTCTGCTTGTGCACACATGTGCTCACTCTCTTTCTCTCTCTCTCAAAAATAAACACTTAAAAAAATTTTTAAAAACAACCATTATAAAATTGATTCAGTGAACAATTATGAATACACTTTTAACAAATGAAGAAAATTAGAATTTTAGCAAAGATATAGAAATTCTCACAAAGAAAATAGAACACATGAAGAACCAAATGGAAACTTTAGAGTTAAAAATACAATAACAACAAAGTAATCCTCAATGGATATGCTCAACATCAGAATGGAGGGAACAGAGGAAACAATGAAGTTGAATTTAGGACAACAATGGAGAGAAGAGTGACTGGGAAAAAAAATAACAAAACCTCTGGGACTTGTGGAATCACAACAAAAGCTCTATCATTTGCAGCATCAGAATTCCAAAAGGAAAGGAGAAATAGGGTTGGGATGAAAAAGTATTCAAGAAAATAATAACTGAAAATTTCTTAAACTTGGCAAATGACTTACACCACAGATTCAAGAAGCTGAGCAAACCCCAAACAGGATTTAAAAAAAAATGCCAAGGTACATCATGGTCAAACTTACAAAACCTAGTGACAGAGAAAATAGCGAGTGAGAAATGACATCTTACCTGTAGAGTAAAAACAATTCAAGTGACAGCAGAGTTTTGATAATGAAGCATGGAGGGCAGAATGAAGGAGCATCGCATTTTTCAAATAGTGAAAGAAGAGAACTGTCAAATCAAAATTCTGTGTCCATAGGAAACACACTTCAGGACTGAAGAGGAGATCAAGATATTTTCAAATGAGAAAAAAAAATGAAAAGAATTTGTCATCATCATATCTATTTTAAAAGAATGGCTAAAAGAAGTTGTCTAAACCTAAAACACGTGGTTTAAAAAAAAAGTCTTGAAACATCAGAAAGTAAGAAAGAACAACCCAAAGAGCAAACATAAAATACAATAGAAAAATACAATGTCCTTGTTCTTGAGTTTGCTAAATTACAGATGACAGTTGAAGCAAAATTTATAACAATCTTTGGTGTGATTCTCAATACATGTAAATGAAGTCTTTTTTTTAATGTTTATTTATTTTTGAGACAGAGAGAGACAGAGCATGAATGGGGGAGGGTCAGAGAGAGAGGGAGACACAGAATCTGAAACAGGCTCCAGGCTCTGAGCTGTCAGCACAGAGCCCGACGCGGGGCTCGAACCCACGGACCGTGAGATCATGACCTGAGCCAAAGTCGGCCACTTAACCAACTGAGCCACCCAGGTGCCCCATGTAAATGAAATCTTTAAGACAGTTATATAACAGGAGAAGTAGTGGGATATAGAGATTCTACATTGGAACTAATAAAATGTTGACACCAACAGATTGAGATAAGTTATGTAAAAATATAGTGGAACACCTAGAACAAAAACTAAAAAATATACAAAGAGATACACTCAAAGAAACTATAGAAAAAGCAAATTGGAAATTTAAAAAAAATCTCCAACTAACAGAAATGCTGAAAAAGCAAACAAAAGAACAAAAACAACAAAACAAAACAAAAAACAGAGAGAACATACAGGAAACCAAAAATAGAAAGTCAGACTTAAAAAACTTCATATATAGGGGTGCCTGGGTGGCTCAGTTGGTTAAGCATCTGACTTCTGCTCAGGTCATGATCTCACGGTTTGTGCATTCAGGCCGCAGGTCAGGCTCTGTGCCGACTGCTTGCTCAGAGCTGGAGGCTGTTTCGGATTCTGTGTCTCCTTCTCTCTCTGCCCCTCCCCTGCTTGTGCTCTGTCTCACTCTGTCTCTCAAAAATAAATAAATATAAAATAGAATAGAATAGAATAGAATAGAATAGAATAGAATAGAAACTTAATATATCAAGGGGCACCTAGGTGGCTCAGTTGGTTAAGAGTCCAGCTCTTGGTTTCAGCCCAGTCATGATCTCACAGTTGAGGAGTTGGAGCCTTTCATCTGGCTCTGCACTGACAGTGCAGAGCCTGCTATGATTCTCTCTCTGTCCCTCCCTCTCAGCCCCTCTCTTGACTCTTTCTCTATGTCTGTCTCTCAAAAATATAAATAAATAAATAAATAAATAAATAAATAAATAAATAAAATTTAATATATCAAAAATTAAATTTAATGTAAATGGTAAACACAAATTAAAGAAGAGAGATTGGCAGATGGATTTAAAAACATAACTAAATAGTATTCTGTCTACAAGAAACTCACTTCAAATTTAACACTATCTGTATTGATATTAAAAGGATGGAAAAGGATATATGATATAAAAATTAATCAAAGGAAAGCAGGAGTGGCTAGATTAATATCAAATAAAGTAGACTTCAGATGGAGTGAGAGGTGGATAGATGGATGAATACATCTAACTATATGCTATAAATGGTAATCATAGATGATAGGTGGTAGATATATAGTTACTATAAATACTTTTTAGTTTTTTGTATGTTTAAAATTTGTAATCAAGTGTTTGGAAACATATCCATATCAAAAAATAGATTAGAAAAACCCAAGGAATAGTCATGCTTCAGTACCAGATCAAAAAATTATCCATAGATCAGAAGTTGCTATGAGTCTACCTAATAAAGCCTAAAAGCAAATCTCCAAAGGATAAAACAGTTTCAACAGAAATCAACTGCATTTCAGAACAAAGATAAAGAATATTTAAAAGGATTAAAAGTATCCAGCATCTAACAAAATAAAATGAACAATACCTGACAACCAAACAAAAATTATCAGGCATGTAAAGAAGCAAGAAAATACAAGACATATTGAAAAAAATCAATAGAAACAGGAAATAGATGATAACGTAATATGCAAGGACATTAAATGATTATTGTAGCTATATTAGATATATTCAAGAATGTAGAGAAAAGTATGACTCCATTAAGGTGACATATGCAACATATGATAAAGACTAAAACTGGATTTGTAAATATTAAGAAAACTGGTGTTTAATATGAAAAAGACACTGGATAGATTAACACACAATTAGACACTGCAGAAAAAGTGACTAGTAAACTGGAAGACATAGCAGAAGAAATTATGTCAAATGAAACACAAAGACTAATAATAAGAGTAATAGTGATTAATAATAAATAGAGCACCAGTAAGCTGTGAGACAACTTAAAGTGTCCAAATATGTGTGTGAATTTCCTGAAGGATACAGAAAACAATACTTGAAGAAATAAGACTAAAATGTTCCAAATTTAATGAAAACTGAAAATTCAAAAGATCAAGAAAATTTAGTACATACTAAGTACAAGAAACATGAAGAAAATTCCACTAAAGCGTATCATAACCAAATGGCTTAAATTAATGGTAAACAGAAGATGTTACAAACAACAAGAGAAGAAAGATGTAATACATACAGAGGAATAAAGAAAACAATGACAACAGACTTATTTTGAAAACAGTACAACTTCGGGGCGCCTGGGTGGCGCAGTCGGTTAAGCGTCCGACTTCAGCCAGGTCACGATCTCGCGGTCCGTGAGTTCGAGCCCCGCGTCAGGCTCTGGGCTGATGGCTCGGAGCCTGGAGCCTGTTTCCGATTCTGTGTCTCCCTCTCTCTCTGCCCCTCCCCCGTTCATGCTCTGTCTCTCTCTGTCCCAAAAATAAATAAACGTTGGAAAAAAAAAATTAAAAAAAAAAAAAACAGTACAACTTCGATAACAGTGAAGCAACATATTTAAAGATAAAAGGAAAATCTCTTGGAATCTGTACCAAGCAAAAATATATTTTAAAAATAAAGGCAATGTAAATTTTTTTTCAGACATGTAAATGCTAAAAGAATTTATCCACCAGTAGGCCTGCTGTACAGCAAATTTTAAAGGAAGTCTTTTAGGAAGAAGGAAATGATGCCAGATGGAAATATGGATTTATACAAAGAAATAAAGAAAAATGGAAGTGGTAAACACGTAACATGTGGATACTTGTAACTGGTTCACTGTCTTACACCCTACACCAGAATAAACTGAAAATGGATTAAAGACTTAGCAACATATTTATGGATACGTTTCTTCAGGCAAGGGAAATAAAGGCAAAAACTGAAGTATTAGGACTACACCAAAATAAAAAGCTTTTGCACAGCAAAAGAACCATCAAAAAACCAAAAAAGCAACCTACTGAATGGGAGAAGATATTTGCAGATGATATATCTGATAAGGGGTAATACCCAAAATATATAAAGAACTTAAATAACACCAAAGACCCCCCGAATTGTCTGATTAGAAAATGAGCAGGGGACCTAAATAGACATTTTTCCAAAGAAGGCATACAGGTATCCAACAGACACATGAAAAAAATACACAAGGTCACTAATCATCAGGGAAATGCAAATCGAAACCACAATGAGTATCACGTCACACTAGTCAGAATGGCTGTTACCAAAGAGAAATAACAAGCATTGGTAAGGATGTAGAGAAAAAGGAACCGTCACGCTCCCACCTCATGGTGGGAATGCAATTTGGTTCAAGTACTGTGGAAAACAATATGGAGGTTCTTCAAAAAATTAAAAACAGAAATACCAGACAATCCAGCAATTCCCTCTTTTAAAAATGTTTCAAAATTAAGCCTGTACTAGGTGTTAGGTCTTTTGTATCAAGAGCATTATATGGAGGAAATTCCTTTATACCTATGGCATGTATATCTTGAAAGTAAAATTATTATGTTCATTTCATACAAAGGAAAACAGGTTGGAAAAGCTATGTGGGTTGCCCAGGGTCACAGACCTACTGAGTTACAAGACCACAATTCAAAATCAGACAATCTGATTCCAGGATCCACATTCTTTATAACCCATTTTTATCTTACCAATACTGGTAGTTTAATATCTATGTTAAAATCAATTTTGAAGCAATTCGTGTCAAATTTGCATCTCACAGTTCTTTTCTTTCTACAAGCCCCATCCTCACTGGAGTTGATTTTCAGCCTTGCACAATTGAGAACTAGGAAATAAGAACACTTCATTCTAACAGTGTCTTTGTTTGGGTATTAATAGCTCAATATTCATGAATAGCCATATGCTATTTTTTGTTTCAGTGTTCCGAGAGGCTTATCAATTTATTCTTATCTGGCCTTATCATTTGAGGTAGAACTCAAACTTTGAGAAAATGTATATAATTAATCTGATTATCCATACAAGTGGCTTATTAAATATGGTGATTTTGTTGTTGTTTACCTTAAGGAAATTCCATGTGGAACTGGACATTATGTATTAAAAGTCTTGAATACGGGTCATATTAAATTGTTTGAAAAATGAAGCCAGGCTTCTGATTTCTGATTGGGAAATGGCATTTGGAAATGAAGCATGCAAATAATAAAAGATAATCCATTTTATTTAAGCTGAAGTAAAAAGAGACTAAACTGCAAGAAATTTTTGTCTCCAGAATAATAGCCATTTTATCAATTTTCCGGCCCAAAATATTGAAGTCCCATTTCTTATCTCTGTGGTTTTCAGCTTGGATATTTATAGTAAGTGTTTTTATTTTTTCAGTTAAAATCTTAGTCCAATTCGATTCTTTGATTCAGTCCAATTTGATTTTAGTCCCTTCATCCTGGCCCTAGGCTTCGATACTGAAACACAAGGTGACTGCAGCAAATATCTCATCCCTGAAACAGTGTCATCATCTGCACGAATATCCTGTGGACCATTTCCAGAACAACCGTTGTAAGGCACACTAGTTTCCTCAGATTCTTCCAGATCTCAGAATATCTCTGTGATTCGGTATCCTGCCCAAGCTTCATAAAATGTCCCTCTTCTGCTCCCCTCCCACTGCTAGCTCCATACTACCATTTAAAATTTCAGACTTCCACAACTTCGTCTTTAGCATGTTATATACCTATCCTCAGACCCGTGTCTGAGCTCAACCCTTCTCCTCCGTCAGGAATCCCATCTCACTTATTTAGGAATATCTGAATCCCAGCCTTTCTTTTCTACTGAAATCAAACTCTATTTTCTATGTGGATCCCATTTCTGGATTCTCCAAACCACATTCATATCCTTTCTTTCAGGATGCCTTTAATGTTTATAATCACCGTTTAATGTTTAACTCTTGTTTATTGGTTTTAGGTAAAGCTTCTAAGATCATAAACACTTTCAGAGTGTGACATACTTTCCCTTTTGCATCAACTGCAAGTTTAAGGTAGTTGGTATACCTCTAAGGAATTACTAGTTCTTTGAATCGTAAAATATATATTTTGTACTTTGTGAGGTGCTTTTTTTGTAAAATTTTAAAGCGGTATTATTTCGATAATTTCTACTTGCATTTAATTATGTCATTACATACCAGTATCATTACAACCAGTTTGTAGGTGAATAATGGAAAGGAGCTACCCAGTTTTATGATTCATTTCTATACATATACAAAGCATAGGGGCACCTGGATGGCTCAGTCGGTTAAGCATCCGACTTCAGCTCTCATCATGATCTCGCAGTTCATGAGTTCGAGCCCCGCATCGGGCTCTGTGCTGACAGCTCAGAGCCTGGAGCCTGCTTCGGATTCTGTGTCCCCCTCTCTCTCTGCCCCACCCCTGCTCACGCTCTGTCTCTCTGTCTTTCAAAAATGAATAAACATTAACAATTTTTTTAATAAAAAAAGTGCATATGTTGTGCAGATATTGCACATATGCTTGTGTTCCTATCATTTACCACCACTGTGTTCCAGATATTATAACAAATATTCCCTTTGAGCATATTATTTTGAATAATTGTCCTTACAACACCTCAGCATCTCAGAGGACTTCAGCTTTATTGTTTGGAGCAGTACTGTCCTGTGCACAGACTTATTGATGTAGCAAGTCCAAAGACTCAACTGAATGGGTCAGCACCCTTCTCAGAAACTCATTAACTTCTGTATTTGTCTTAAAAGCATACAATGCTTTCATATAACAAGTACTGAGTGTCTGCTTTGTTGCAATAACCGTAAAAGGTACTAAGGACACAGTGTAATGGAACACAGCCTCCCCAACCAAGGAGGTTATAGTCTGTATCTTTGAGATAGAGAGTAGACCATGGAATTGCAGTGTGAAGCAGGCTGTGAAAGCAAGGCATCCAGAGTACCCTGGCATCCCAGAGGAGAGCTGTATAACCCACCCTGAGCAGTCTAGGCTAGAAATACCAAATCTTAGGTCAAAATTATGATATACCCACTCATACTGTCACAAATTAGTACCAATTTGAACCCATTTAAAAAGATTAACTTGGGGGGCGCCGGGGTGGCTCAGTCGGTTAACCGTCCGACTTCAACTCAGGTCACGATCTCGCGGTCTGTGAGTTCAAGCCCCGCGTCGGGCTCTGGGCTGATGGCTCAGAGCCTGGAGCTTGCTTCGGATTCTGTGTCTCCCTCTCTGCCCGTCCCCCATTCATGCTCTGTCTCTCTCTGTCTCAAAAATAAATAAACGTTAAAAAAAAAGAATTAAAAAAATATTAACTTGGAATCTGTAGTTATTTGTTTTATTTTTTTTTAATGTTTATCTATTTTTGAGAAGTGAGAACAAGCAAGGGAGAGACAGAGAGGGGCGACAGAGGATCCGAAGCAGGCTCTGCACTGTCAGAACTCCCCAAGGAACCATGAGATCATAACCTGAGTGAAATTGGTGCTTAACTGACTGAGCCATGCAGATGACCTGTGTTCTTTAAATTCAGTTAAGTGAATATTTCTGAATCGTAGATTGCCTACTAGGTTACACGCAGGCTTCTAGGCACTGTTGTTGTGCTAGAAGGCGGAAGAGACACAGTAAAGTATCCCCCAAACTGAGATGACACTTTGAGACCGGAGAACAAAGCAGGCACTCCATAACAGTTTACACGGAGTTTTATTCAGGGTAACTTACTGCCAGAGTGGATGGGGTGAAGGATGAATCACGGCAGCTGCGTAGTTATTCTCCGCAAAATCTGGACCTTAGTCCACAGATTTTATAGAATGAAGGGGCATGCAGGAGGGCGCTGTTGTGAGATCAAGGGGTTGTCACATACCTCAGAGCTTGCATGCACCTAATTGACACCTACCCTTCAGTTAGATCTTGTGACACCACCTGTGCGTCAGAAAGAGGAAAGACTATGTTATCTCTAATGGATTCATGGAAGTCCAAAACATGCTTCATGCTTCCCCCCATCCTGGCCCTGGCAGGCATTTTTCCTCCCCCTCCCCACTCCCCCTCCCCCTCCCTCCCTCCCTTCCTCCTCCTCCTCCTTCTTCTTCTTCTTCTTCTTCTTCTTCTTCTTCTTCTTCTCTTCCTCCTTCTCCTTCTCCTCCTCCTCCTTCTTCTCCTCCTCCTCCTCCCCCTTCTCCTCCTCCTTCTTCTTCTTCTTCTTCTTCTTTTTCTTCTTCTTCTTCTTCTTCTCTTCCTCCTTCTCCTTCTCCTCCTCCTTCTCCTCCTCCTTCTCCTCCTCCTCCTCCTCCTCCTCCTCCCCCTTCTCCTTCTTCTTCTTCTTCTTCTTCTTCTTCTTCTTCTTCTTCTTCTTCTTCTTCTCTTCCTCCTTCTCCTCCTCCTCCTCCTCCTCCTCCTCCTCCCCCTTCTTCTTCTTCTTCTTCTTCTTCTTCTTCTTCTTCTTCTTCTTCTTCTCTTCCTCCTTCTCCTTCTCCTCCTCCTCTCCTCCTCCTTCTCCTCCTCCTTCTCCTCCTCCTCCTCCTCCTTCTCCTCCCTTCTTCTCCTCCTCCTCCTCCTCCTCCTCCTCCTCCTCCTCCTCCCCCTTCTTCTTCTTCTTCTTCTTCTTCTTCTTCTTCTTCTTCTCTTCCTCCTTCTCCTCCTCCTCCCCCTTCTCCTTCTTCTTCTTCTTCTTCTTCTTCTTCTTCTTCTTCTTCTTCTTTTTTCCCTAAGACATTTATATTAATCTCTGAGGAGCCCAGAACCCATAGCCCCAAGAGAGGTCACTGAGAAAACATTAACAAGGTGGAGGGCCAAACATGGAGTCAGTACTGTCAGCACTGCTACATGTTGACCAAGAATAGAAAAACAAACCTTGGGGCACCTGGGTGGCTCACTCAGTTAAGCGTCCAACTTCAGCTCAGGTCATGATCTCACGGTTTGTAAGTTGCAGCCCCGCGTCGAGCTTTGTGCTGACAGCTCAGAGTCTGCAGCCCGCTTCAGATTCTGTGTCTGCTCCTCTCTCTGCTCCTCCCATGCTCATGCTCTGTCTCTCTCTGTCTCTCAATAATAAATAAACGTTAAAAAAAAAAAAGAAATACAAACCTTTACCTTTTGAAGTTTGACTATTCTTTGCAGTGTACCTTCTCTAATTTGAAGGAAGACTTGCTTTCAAAAAAGAAATAAATGGCAAAAAGAACTTGGTCTGACAGAAAGAATGGGTGATCGGTATGCCTAATGTTGTATTTGGCTAAAAATTATATGAGATTATAAAGTGATAAGGTTAATATTCTTTCATACTTTGAAAATTAATTTTTAGCAACACCAAAAATGATATGTCAAAAATTTTTTTGAAGAGTAGAAACACCTTAAATAATAAATTATTTCTCACTTTGATATACAAGATTTGATATGAGAGTCGCTTTTATTATTTGTTTGTAGGCCCTGCCATGTCCCTTTTCCCTCTTTCATCTTCCTAAGACCTCATTTAATAGCATTGGAGTTACTCCCAGATTTTAAAATAAGAAGCACAAAGCCAACTCTACCAGAAAAATGTGTTCTGATGAAATTGAACCAATGGAATAATGTTGGTACTTCGTGAATAAAAAATCCAAACCAATCTGAGTTTATAATATACACAACTGCCAGGAAGGAATCCAAAGAGCTAAAAAGTTTTGTCATATTGCAAACGTTTTGCACAAAGGGAATTATTTGAATGAGTTTGCTTTGGAAGGCTTTCCTTTCAATACTTTTATTTGGTCTGTGTTAAGTCTACTGAATTTACTGATGTAAGAAGAAAACAAACACAAACAAATAAAAAGCAATCAAGACCATCCTAAGATTGAATCTACTTCAATTTAAAGTTTCCCCATTGAGGAACAACAGTAACAGTACCAGCCACACACGCACACACACACACACACACACACACACATGCGCGCACACACATACAGATATACACAGACACATACACACATACACGCTTTTTAGATTGTCTAAACTATATTTGACTTTATGTGCAAGTTATTGTGAAAATGTCAGTCTTTGATTCTGAAGAGTTTCCCTCAGTGCTCTGTTTACAATTTTGTATGGGAAACAAAACTCTCTAAAGCAAATTGTATTGCTCTTCATAAATAATAACTTCAAAAGTTAAGAAAAATTAGCCTTGCCAAATGAAAATGAAAATGCCAGTGAAATATGAGCTATAAATATTAGAACAGTAATTCGCTACATCATTCTGATATTGCATTATAATTGGGTGATCTGTTTTAATTCAGAAGTATTATAAAATATGCACTTCATGAAAGTAAAGTATTTTCATTATCAATTTTTTATGGCAACCAAATAAAATTCTACATGACCATCTTCTTTAATACTGCTTTGCTAATTTCTAATCCCCCTCTTATCACCATAAACAAATACATCCAAACTAAGCAACTCAATTGGGAATGCTTAATAAAACTGGGAAATTGAAAGAACCCTTGAAATTGTCTTTTAAAATATCTTAATTGAAAGATACATGGCAACATGCAAACAGCTTTCTGATTCCTCATCTGCTTGGTTTCATGCACAGAGCAAAACATAAATTTATTGAGAATTAGTGATACTTAATCTTTATGTTGTCTTCAAGGTTGTAGACAGTTTGAAAGATAATTTAATGCATTACTATGGCTTTCTAAATGTATCTCTTGAAAATGTGGATCTGCAAGGATGATCTGGAATTCGTAGAACTGACTATATATAATCTATCCTTAGACTTATGTTTCCTTGCCTTACTCTCCTAATGCTGAATTAGGAGCCTGGAGTTTCAAATCACAATATAGAAACCAAAAGAGAGAGAATTTAAGTAAAGGAATTCAGTTTAAAGATACTAGTTTTGTGGATTTAACATTGGGTCAGACATGGTGGGATTAATGATGATCTCATCTTGACTTCTGGATCAGTGGCATAATAGAAAAAGCATGATCCCTGAAGGCACTAAACAGGGTTTCAAATCTTGAGTGACCTTTCCTATTGGCTGACCTTTTCTATGACTTAGTTTCCTCATACATAAAAGTTGCTAATAGAAGTCAATTATTGAAGAGAAAATGCAATGATAAAAATATACACACAATCTAAGACAAATGAAAAAAGTTGAGTAAAAATGACAGGAGAGGGAGGCTAAATAGCATAAAATAAACTGGCAGTTACAAACCTATATAAGCCCAAATATTCTGATAATTATATAAAATGTGATTGTTCTAAATGTACCATTTGAAATACAAATATTTTCACACGGCATTTATTGTTATTTATTTTCAATTTTTTTAAAATATTTGTGAAGGAGAGAGAGCAAGAGCAGGAGAGGGACAGAGAGGAAGCGGGACACAGAATCTGAAGCAGGCTCCAGGCTCTGAGCTGTCAGCACCGAGCCCTATGCGAGGCTTGAACCCACAAGCCTGAGATCATGACCTGAGCCAAAGTTGGATGCTCAACTGACTGAGCCACCCAGGCGCCCCTCACACTGCATTTAAAGTTTTAAAATATAACTATGAGTTATTTACAAAAGGCACATATATTGATACAAAACTAAAAGAAGTAAGTTGAGAGAAAAGAAACACTTTATGAACTATATCCAAAAGAAAGATTGTTCAGCTATGTTAACATCAGATGAACTAGGCTTCAGTGAAGAAAAAAATATTAGCAGTAAGTAACAGAATTCCAAATGATAAATATGTACCAGGAAGTTAGAGTCATTTAAAATTTATATATACACAAAACATGACCACAAAATGTAGAAAGCAAAAAATAACGGATCTATGAGAAGAAATAATAAACTGCAATTACAGGGGAGATTTGAACCAGAGTTAATATTTTATAGAACAAGATGGAAAAATCGATATAATATGAACATAAAACATAAGAAAATGAATATTACTAATGAAAAGAGTTCCCTCAAAAATTTCTTATGCAATAACTTAAGGTCTATGAAAAAGAAATTATTTTATTACATAACAGAATACGGTATCTTCTTCTATTTGTGGTTATAGTGTAAAAGAGTGAAAATTCAGCATTATCACACATTAGATATGACACAAAGTTGGCATCAGGGCCAGGTTTAGAATAGATGTGTATCCATCAATAAAATGAACAAGGACTGAAAGTAAAATGTTTGAGACCTCACCTCCTTCATTCTTTCCATTCTTTTTCACTCTGTGAGCACTGTGTACTCAACTACCCTGAATCTGTTAGTAACTTGACAGAATCAGACCCTTTTTAGCTTAGCACAATCTTTAATAAAAGAACATTTATTATTGCTTCACCAACTGCTTCTTAAGGCAAAATTCCATCAATAATGGACTATTCCATTTTCCGGTTTTCAGCTTTATTAGTTTCCAGCCAAAACTTAATCACGATTTAAGGTCAATGAATAGAGTCAGTCTAACCCTTGAGGGAGTAAGAGTGAAAGATAAATGTGACTTGGAAAGATTCCTATCACTGCCGTTAGGACTATAGAAAATAAGAGAACAGCTAGATGTTTAAAGACTTTAACACCTCGATAGCCTGGCTTGCTTATAATACGGAAAAGTAAACCCAGCTAGGGCCAGTCAATGCAATTACAAATAAAAAGGAAAACTTGATTGTTTTTCCATGCATGAAAACATTAAGAAAATTAGTCTTTCCCCCGTGGTCCAAGTCCTGACTGTAATTGTAGATAGCAGCGATTTTTAGTTACTATAAAATATGGGAGTGCTTTCATATTGCTACTAACTATATAGCTGATTATTAAAGGAGCGTAAGAAGGCTGTGGTGTAATGAGTGCGCTTCTGAAAAACAATAGGGAGAATGCCATTACCGCATAATACTGTTGGGCTTGCATCATTAACTTGAACACACAAGTAGAGAGGAACATGTCTAAACTAGCCAGCTACCATTCTAATACTTATTTCCCATGGCTTGTTCTATCACTACCTGCTCTTTCATAAAAAGAGGGAAATGCCGATATTTAGTGCTGTAGTTTAAAAACTGTTTAGAATACTATTTTTCTGTAACCTGGTGCAAAATGTTCTCAGCTGGGTAGGAAAAAGAGGCTCTTGCTTTACATTAGAATATTTTTAGAAACACAATGGAAACTTGAGAACAGAAGTAGATAATAGATATCAAAAGAAACGTTCTGAATCTAAAAACATGCATTGGAACTTTAGTTCGAAGGAAAATAAAAAATCATCAATTACATTGTGGACCATTCAAGGAACTTTCCTATATTCTTAGTGATTATTGTTACTGGCTTTACAACAGTCTACATAATATTGAACACACAGGACTAAATGGAATATTATTAGATAACAATTTGCCTCCTACAATCCCTTTAAATTTACTCTGAGGGCCTACGCTTTCCCCTGCTCCCTGATTGACATATAAGGCAGGTCTAAACAGCTTTTCTGGTTAATGTTAGGTAGTAAAAACTATTCTCCAATCTCTTCAATTCACATAGCATAGTTTCAATTTATTAATCTACTGTTTAGGTCTGAATAATAGTGATTGTTTCCATCTTGCTTTTAAGTTAAAACTTCTCCAACTTGCTTATTATAAATGAGAAGATGGAGAAAGGAGTATGTATTCCCCTCCCATTTCTGCAAAATACCTCTATTCCTTGTTCTCTGTCTTGTTAATTATAGTGTTGGGCCCCCATTGTGATTGGAGCAGTGGGAGGGAAAAGAGGAAATGGTAGCAAGAAAGTTTCTAATGATTGGTGTCACTTGGAGATCTACTGCTCTAAACTTGGCAGAAGTTTAAGCTCAGTCTTTCTAGAAAACTTCCCATCACTTTAACCACTCAACTGGGGTTCCATAAGCAGTGGTGAACTCCTCTCTAGTCTAACTTTTCCCTTGGGATTTCTTTCACATATCCTAGGCAACTGTCATCATGTTCACCTTCTTTTTACTGAGAACTTGGATATGTTAAAAAATACCCGATGTGGCTGTGTGCGTGCCTTTTCTTTCCTTTCGCTCCCTCCCTCTCTCTCCATGCATACATGCTTTCACTACCATGAAATCCTGAAAAATTTGTGAATTCAGGCCAATTCTTACACAATGAAACGTGTTCCTTTTCTCCACCATCAAAGCAATTGGTTAGTCACTCAGTGTACCTTTAGATTTCTTTGTTGTGTGTGAAACACCAGTTCCTTCTGTCCCACAAATTAAAATGGAACCATATAGGATGCTCCGGTGGTTCCCAGTTTTAAATTCCTTTTCTTATGCTTGAGGTGAGGGACAAGCCCTCCTCTAGCCCTTTTCAATAGATGTTGTGATAGGCAATCTACCAATTATCTTTCTGCCAAAATAGCACCACCTCTAACCACCTCAAGCCCTTTCATCTCCTTAATAGGGATGAAGGTTTAAAAGTCATAACTGGTTGAAAGACACTTCTGGAATTACATCCTTTCACCTCTCATTGGAATGTGGTATCTACCTTCATGGTACATCAACCACAACTTCCCTTTTACATTGTGTTACGTTAACACTGATGTTTTAGTTGTTCAAATAAAGACTAGTTGGACACAACTAATTTCACCTGAGAGATTCTTATGGAACACATGTATTAGATTAATCTCAGTTTTGGCTAGACATTCAATGAACAAAAATATGTAGAGCGCTATGGTATTTTTATTACCCTCCTTAGTTGTAGCAGTGCTCTGAAAAATAAAGAATTATACTTTGGCATTTTACTAAAATCTGTAATTGCAGAGCTTTTTGCTAGCATTTTTTTTTTTTTAGTTATTCCATAGTCCATTGCTATTTATAAAGTGAGTGAATAATTAGTCGTAGTTAGTAGTTCTTGTCTTGAAGAAATAAAAAAGTTCTGGGAAACTTGAATGCACTAAATCCTTGGGACACGTCTTACCCCTAAACAATTGTCCCCATTGTACCTCCACAATACTTGTGTCATGTTTTTTCAGATTATGCATGCACAGATTAGTAGGACCAAATTCAAGATGAGTTTTTATAATGATGAGTGCATAATATTAGGTCCTTTTGCCAAGGATAGTTTTGCTCTTTAGATGACAGGAACCACAAAATACCACACGCTAACTGGGCCCCTGAATAACACTATGTTCAGAAACTCCTTACAAATTCATTAATGTATTTTCCAGAAAGGCTTGGTAGAAAGGTGTCCAGATCATTCTTCTAGTCACAAGAGAAACTAGTAAAGAAAATTGCTGACAGTAAAGACTGCAGGGCTAAATCCAAGAAACCTGGATTTTCCACTTCATGAAAGTGTCATCTCACACAAGACATTTAATTTCCTTGGACTTCATTTTTCTTGTTTTCCAAAATGTTTAATAATCCTACACAGCCTGCTTCACAGATGACAAAGTAAGTACCAGGCATAAAAGGGCTTTGAAATTTTAATAAAAAATTATATCACTTTATTCAGTTACTATCACCATCGTTGCTGTCTCTATTCTTCGGGCTTTACTTAAATCCCAGTATGGGATATTATATCTTAAGGTTTAAAAAATAATCTAAATGTCTTGAAATTGGTGACTTATGACCAGTTGTGACTGTGACTAGTGATTTTTCCAAACAACAACAACAACAACAAAAGTCCTACAATACTACAGATGAGGCGGGGGAGGTGAGAGATCAGAACTTGCTAGTTTGATACTGTATACATTGTAGATGTAGCTCTCATTACCATTTTTGAAAGACCTACTAAAATCTGTCATTCTATTTCTTTTATGGTTGTCATGACCAAAGTTACTCATCTGTAGCTGAAGATTCAAATGTATTTTTGCATCAGTAAAGAGACTACTAATGCACAGGCAAATTATATCTGTTTTGACAGGAAACTCAGTGTATCGAAAGAGTGATTTTGGATTAATCTAGAACAGGTCACCTAAAGCAAGTGCTAGGAAAGTAAAAAAAATCAACAACACTCAGTAAAGCAGTAAAGTTAGTACATTTCCTCTAGTTTTCAATGTCTTTATTGAAAACAGATGTAAAATTAGAAAAAGATCCAACCCGAAATGTGTAAGCCATGCCAAAACCTCAAAACCACCAAAGGTATAAAACCACGTCCTATTTAATTGAGGCTGGATGAAGAATGATAGTAAAATATTGCTTGAGGTTTTAACATGGAGCTTTCCTCAAGCCAGGAGAAAAAACAACCCCAGATGTTCAGATGGCGCACACATTTCCTTTTCTAACGTTCTCATGTGGCCTTCTAGTTAATTGTTTATAGCAGCTCTAACTACAAAAAGAATAACATTTGATTTTGGAGACTGTTCCCAAAGATGGATGTTTGGATGTATAAATCATACTTTTCTCACTTAAACTTTGAATCCCATAGGAGTAAAGTGATGTAGCTTCCTGGAACCACAAAATGAAAATAATTCTTAAATCATAGCAACTTGCTGTCTGGCTAGGGAAGCACCACTTGAATAGTTGTTTGTCACAACCTTCAGTTAAGGAGTGGTCTAATTAAGACCTAGCTAAGACTCTAATTTATTTCATTAGAGACATTCAAATCAAGTGACTTAGTCTCATATATATCTCCTGCTTATGATGAATATGCAACTAGATTCCACTTCATGGAATGTTTATATTGTCCTTTATTTCCAAATGAACTAAGCTGTAGAGAAGCCAGGGTTAAAGGTATGACCTATTTAAGTTAGCAAGTGTAGTAACCTGTTTTTTAAGAAATATTCTAACTGCTATCACTGTGTATAATCAATTTACTATTTTTTGTTTTTATCTATGGGCATAGCATCATAAAAGCACAGACATTGTCAAAATTATAAGGTAAGCTAATGTGATGTATTACTTTTAGGAAGTAGCTTTGTTTTGTAAGATTTTCTCTTTCTGGCATATGGGTTGACCGTCAGGAACAAAGTCAAAGAAGCCTGAATTACCTGCTCATGTCAGACTCAGAAGGAATTATTATCTAAAACATCCCATGATCATCAGGACCTGTTTAGAATTGTGTGTGACTGAGTATGTGTGTATGTGTGTGTGTTTGGTGGTTCTTTCTTAAAGACAGTTATTTCTCAGGAACATACCCACTCAAACCTGATTCTAGTTCTTTGAAAAACCTAAAATTTAAAATACTTTTTTAGGGGTGGCACTCTCAAGGACCACCATTATTCCCTGGAGAAAATTCAACTGCTAACCTTTTCTGTTTATTTGTTTTACCCAGAAAGAGTTACTACAGGGAAACTTTAAGTAATAGTTTAAAATAGTTTTATGTAATAGTTACATTATTATTTCTGTCATTAAAAAAATCACTACAAACTTAATGATGTAACCAATACAGATGTATTCTCTTACAGTTCTGTAGATTAGAAATCCAAAGACTAAAATCAGGTGTGTACAAAGCTGTGTTCCTCTCAACAGGCTGTGGAGAAGAGTCTGTTTCCTTGCCTTTTCCAAACTGTAGAAGAGCATGCGTTCCTTGGCTCAAAGCCCCTTCTTCCGTCTACACAGCCAGCATCTTGTGATATCTTTGAGTCTGACCCTCACTTCACTCTTTCACTTACGAGGACCCTTGTGATTACAATGGATCTACCCAGGTAACCTAGATATACCCATGGTAACTCCCCCCCCCCCCCGCCATGTCAAAGTCAGCTAATTGGCAACTTTACTTCCATCTATAAACATAATTCCTCCTTGACATGTAATATAATATATTCAGAGGTTCCAGGGATTAGGACATGGACATTTTGGGGGATAGAAGGAATAATCATTCTGCTTACTATAATCATCAGTCAAGGGAACATTCCTAATATGGTTTCCAGAGACAAGCCTCATACTTGAATTTTCTCTAATGCTCACATACTTTGACTTAATTTAGGAATTTTGGATTAGATATTCTATTTCATATGTGATTCCCTATTTCTGGGTTATAGTTCTTTGGCACCAAAATATATTGCTTATTATTATTTCTTAATTTATCAGAATAATCAACAAGAATTAAATAACAGAATAAGTGGGTTTATCTTTTGTTTGAAGTGCCTTCTTTTTAATATTGTTTTTGTAATTTTAATATCTATTTTGCAATTTCATGGTGCTGTGCACCAAGAGGAACTATTCTTTAGCAAGATGCCCTCCTTTTAGGGACCTTCTGAGGTGATATGGCACATACAACATAACTATTGTAAACAACAGTTAATTCATTTGAAATGCTTTTCTGTGCTACCTTTATGTTTGTGAGTCTACATGTCTTGAGTGTCCATTGTGTGCTGTGTGCTTTATAAGCAACTTTTCCCTTATCTCTATAAACCACCTTTTATAAGTGATGTGACTGAGACGCGGAGATATTAGGACATTTGGACAAGATCACAGGCAATATATAGTGGAGATGTGAATCTGGTTCTACTTTAGATAATTACTTAACCAATAATACACTCTAGCAAAATCTAAAAAAGGGAATTAAAAAAAAACTAATTGTAGTTCTGGAGAGGAGTAAAGAAATAGCAATGTCTTTTTAATAAAGGTAATGCAAAATTTGAAGATTGGGTGTTCAACATTGCATTTATGAAAGAGACTGGGAAGAATTCAGGTTTATGAGAAAGCCACTGAATTCACCTACTAACCTACAAAAGAGGAGTATTGGCATGATGATGGTCAGAAGGCAAACTCCAAGGAGTTCAAGGAGCTCTTTGATAGGAAATGTAGAGATAAAAATTCGATGTCACAATGAAAGCACTGAAGGAAAGGAGAGGGAATGGACAGCAAATAGAAGGCTGGAAGAAAAGCATCTGTTGAAGCTATACAAAGAAATGAGATGGAATTAAACAGTTTTGAGACTGAACCTTGATTCTACTTAATAGCCATATGTTTGACCATTCAATTAACTTGTTTGGGCTGCAGTTTCCCACCTGAAAAATAGGAACAATAATAACTCATTAATATTGTTACAAGAATAAGTACCTAATATTAGATATGATTAGTCCTGGAGGACTTAAATCGTGAAAGACAATGGTCTTGCTTGAAGACAGAGAGTCTCACTGATGCCATCTTTGCCTATTGTTCTGTCTCTGTTTAGTCACTTCTGAAAGCCCTGCCAAGAAAGAATACAGAGCCATAGAAATGCTCCTCCAAATAGACAGCATTATTAGATTTCTGCGACTTGATTGGCTTCTTAGATTTGCTATATTTATGGGTGGTCCTGTGTGCAGTTGTGTAAAGGTGAAGAGTGGCACTGGTGTTTTCCCTATGGCAGTGACAGTCTGTCAGGAGACTCGTGGTCAGTTGGGCCACATCTGATCTCCCTTCAAGTGAAAAAGCTACTGCAACAGTTGTAGTTTATCCCAAAAGGAAGGTGACTTAGTCTAGTCAACAATGGGACCGTGGTTAGGGTAAGCTATACAGTTCTTTCTTTTCTTTGATTTCATGAGAAATGACAACACACAATCAGCAGGACTCCTCATTGTATTCTCTTATTTGGTCTCCTGTAAGATACCATGTGACTTTCCATTAAAAATTAGCACTAGGAAAACTCTACTGCCCCTATTGACATCATAAGATATCTTTTATCAGACAAGGATAAAATTCGAGACTATCCGATTGCTTATTTTTTGTTTTTGTTTTGTGCTTTTTTTTTCTTATGACAAACTCATAACTAAGCAGAACACTTCAGTGCAGTAACTGTTATTTTGAGTTCATTGTAGGATTTTGTTTTTAAAATTCATATGGTTGTGTGAAGTGAAAAAAATGTGTCATTATATATACAACATAATTAGGACTAAGAAAGATACTTAGAAAAGAACTATAAGGAATTAGCAAAATATTAGCAGGAGTTGTGCTTGTATCATGGGTTAAAGGTTATGGGTTTTTTAATACTTGTATTCAATAATTTGAGTATTTTATATAAACTAAAAAGGATTAATTCCATATGACTTTAAGGTTCTCTTACTGTAGTTTAATTTACACATTCCCTTTACTTATTTTGTTATTTTTGTTTATGTTTTTTTTTTTAATTTTTTTTTCAACGTTTATTTATTTTTGGGACAGAGAGAGACAGAGCATGAACGGGGGAGGGGCAGAGAGAGAGGGAGACACAGAATCGGAAACAGGCTCCAGGCTCTGAGCCATCAGCCCAGAGCCCGACGCGGGGCTCGAACTCACGGACCGCGAGATCGTGACCTGGCTGAAGTCGGACGCTTAACCGACTGCGCCACCCAGGCGCCCCATTTTTGTTTATGTTTTGTTTGCCTTCTCGAATTACTGTTCTTTGGAAGCTAGCATGGAATAAATTATGTTTATAAAACAAAATGTTTTATTATGTAAATATTTTTGTATAAATCAGAGATACATCATTGAATGTTATGTTAATGTTTTTTAGCTTGGTTATAATTTTAAAAGATCTGTCACATTGTGTTTGAGAGTAGGAAAATAAGAAAAGGCAAATGGACAGAAGTCAATTCCAAGAAAACAGAAAAGTCTAGTTGGAGAACTTTTTAGTACTAGATAACCCAGCCTCTAGTGTTTGTTCTCGTGATGAGTGTTATTTAAAAAAACAAAAATGTGGGGCGCCTGGGTGGCGCAGTCGGTTAAGCGTCCGACTTCAGCCAGGTCACGATCTCGCGGTCCGTGAGTTCGAGCCCCGCATCGGGCTCTGGGCCGATGGCTCAGAGCCTGGAGCCTGTTTCCAATTCTGTGTCTCCCTCTCTCTCTGCCCCTCCCCTGTTCATGCTCTGTCTCTCTCTGTCCCAAAAATAAATAAACGTTAAAAAAATAAAAATAAAAAATAAAAAAACAAAAATGTGACTGCAGGGAAGCCTTATGGGAAATCAGAGTATTGCCATCTAAGTGTTATGATTTACGGTAGTTGGGGAGAGTCCCTTCCTGTCCTAAATCAGTTAATTTCTCTTCTGGCCTGCTGTACCAGTTGAGAGAGAGAGAGAGAGTGAGAGAGAGCGTGCCAAAGAGAAAAAGATGAGAAGAAAGGAAGTAATAGTCTTGCAGCCTTACATTTGGTGGAAATGATGAAGAGTCATATAATTATTCTGAAGATAAAAGATAGAGGGTGTTAATCTGAAGGAGAAAAAGGTTGTAAAGAATAACTTTTCTTGGCTTCTTCCTTCTATATAGCTTTTTTTTTTTTTTTTTGGTAAGAATTTGTCAGTGTTCTAAGAATTGATTATAGAGGCAATAGAATACGTGGAACTTATGTTAAATAGCTGAGTGGTTGTGTGGGAAACATTCTTTAAAAAAGAGTCTAATTGGATTTGCATATGAGTCTGAAAGTCTAGCCATTGAGTAGAGTACTGATTTTGTCTTCCAGTGTGTTACATATTATTTTTCATGTGATGTTACTGGTAGATTTAAAGAGCATTCTATTGATGTCCTTGTTCAAGGTTATAAAAATATTGACTGTGAAGGGGCTTTACATCTCCATATGGGATTTTCTTTTGGTTTTACATTTCAATATGCCATCAGTTGGTCTTTTGGTTAATCAGCTACTAATATTTCTAACTATACAATCATTGATGCTATGAACATTTTGTAGCCGTCAGAGCATTGCTGAGTTCCTGCTGCGTTTATGATACTTTACTAGAAAAAAGTATATATAGCTTAAATAGTATGATTGAAAGACTGTATAACAAGAACAAGTTTAAAAGTATTAAAGACCAGAATAGGAAGAAATATCTTTTATTTCAGCTGCTCCAGGGGAGGAGATATTTGAATTGAGTCTTGAAGACTGGGTGGTTTTGAGTAAACAGAAATAAAGGAGGGGGGATTTCAGAAAGACAAATGTACCAGCAAAAGATTGAGGTGGTAGAACACGAGACATATTCAGGAAATTTCAGGTAAGGCAAGGAAAATTAATTAAATAACTTCCACAAGATCAGTTAGCAAATAAATGGTCAGTTTGGGGAATGTTTACCTTAAACATAAACCCATATACTTTCCCTTTCCTTTGCTATCTCTTCCTTGTTTACTTTTGAGAAAGGAGGGAGGTACTCAACCAACCCATGTGGCACTACATTGTTCTAGGTATGTTATGCAGAACAGATTGCAAGAGAATGTCCTTAAGGAACTCTAGTAGTAGTTCACACCTAAAGGAGCAGTTTTTAGCCATTTATTTGAAAACCACCTGTCTTTCCTACCAAAATATTATTATTAAGATCCACAGGCCAGCTCCTCATTTATCCATCTTTACTTGGCTGTTTAGACAGTGTAAATTTTTCTATATTTATATAATGTCACTAGCAATGTGGGCATTCTTTAAAAAGCTCTTTTAAGACCTGTCAATTAAGGTGGAAAACAATCTAGTCACTGGATAACACGATAATCTCTGAACGGGGATCACTTTGCCCATGTTTTCTAACAATGAAGATTAAAGTGCTGTCTTGAATATAGCCATCACTTTTTGGTCCATCCACACCTCCAGAGAGCATTTCTATAATTCATTATCTGAGTGGAAAATCTCACAAGGGAGCTTCATTAGCTTTTTTGACCTAATTATACAACAGAAACTTTTCTTAAAACAAAGTGGTGTTTGGGGCTGAGAGACCTCAAAAATATTTTTGGTTATGAAAAGCACAAGGAAAAGCATAAATATTGAGATGTAGGAGATCTTGAATTCAGGACCTTCTAATTCGCAGAGGTAGTTAAGACAAGTCATTACAATTCATTCTAATTTTCCTCATTTAATTAGAGATAACGTTATTTCCAGGGCTCACATCCAAGATTTGTACATGTGCCCTGAAATGTTTAAACTGCTCTGCAAATATTGTTAATGTATTGACTAAAATAATAAGCAATGTTATTTTAAGAGTAAGAAACCCACATAGAACTCACCTTACATTTAAACATATAGACCTTGTTCAATCTCTTTTGGTCCCTCAAAGATACTGTTTTGAAGTACATTACCAATTAAGGGGAGCAGTATGCTCAGAAACTTAGGTTGGATAAAGGTTCGGAAATACTTATATAAAAGTTCTTTAAATCTGAATTTTGAAACTTTTGAGTTTTCAACTTTAAAATGTCATTGTATGGTGTGCCTGGGGGCCTCAGTTGGTTAAGTGTCTGACTCTTGATTTCGGCTCAGGTCATGATCTCATGGTTCCTTGAATTGCACCCCACATTGGATTCTGCACTGACAATGCAGAACCTGCTTGGGATCCTCTCCCTCTCTCTCTGGCCCTCCCCTGCTCATGTGCTTGCTCTCTCAAAATAAATAAACTAAACTAAACTAAACTAAACTAAAATAAAATAAAATAAAAATAAAAATGTCATTTTATTACTGTTAGCTGTATTGGCTCCTTTGTTCACAGCATTCAGCAAAGCTATGTAAAAGAAGACATGTCCTAAAATTGTTGACAAAATTTTCTGACGGGAATAAAAAAACATATTATCTGTAGCATTAGAAAAGGTGCAAATTTAAGTAGCATGACTCCTTCTGTTCTCTAGTTTAAGAAATAAAATCGATAAAATCTTCCTCTCCTGTAAACTTTTTTTGAAGTAAAATGTTGCTTGCTAGAGAACAATGCTATGATTTAAAATTTTTCACTTGAAAAATCGAATTCAAGATCATTTGAAACTGAAACCAATGCTGTGTACTTTGGGCATTTGACTAAGTTCTGTATTACTCGGGTGTCTTTACTCAGTTATTTACTAGTACTGTGCTTTGGATATGGTTGCCTCACTTTTTCCCATTTCAGGATGAAAACTTTTTTTTTAATGAAGGGAACTTAGAAAAATTTTATTGTTGTTAAAATAGCCAATTTCTTTGCACATAGTGCTCCTGTTAAACAGTTGATTGCAATGGTGGTAAATCACTAACTTCTGTATTGGAGATAGTTCTAGAATGTTCCAGGTATATCCATAGCCCTATCTTTATAAGCTCAATATTATCCTGTGATTAGTTCCAGGAAAGTAGAGTGAAGTGTTTCAAACTTGTTTTTTGTTTTTTTTGTTAAATGGTCTAGGATTTATGGTTTCCAACACCATGAATAGTAGAAATGCATTTGTTTTATGTGATATAGATATAAATGATTACTATCAATAGAAAAACTACTTTTTAAAAACAATAAGCAATTGAACAAGGTTTAGACTATATATTCTTCTAGTTTCTTTGGTCAAATAATAGGACTCATTTCTTCTATCACCACTGTGTGATTACGTAGATGTATATTGTAGAACGCAGAATAAATTTACTGGGCCAATCGCCTGTCAAGGGTTATAACTAGGGGTAACTAACTGGCTGGAGAAGAATGGGAATTTATTAGCACATGACTCCATACAAAGATTTCAAGTAAAATGAAATGAGAATTAGCATGTGATTCAAAAAAACTAAGACTTTGGTCTGTTTTAACTCTATAATTCTATAGTTTTTTTAATATATAATTTGTTATCCAATTGTTGATTTTAAATTCATAAATGTATACAACCTACCTTGAATATCAAGAGGAAATGCCATTGCATTACTAGCTTATTTACAGGCTAGTAAATTCATGCAATAGAACAAGCATTTAGTATGCATCAGCAGGTCACAGAGCACTATATTCAATGCTAGGATTTATATGTGGTTTCACACAGTCCAAGAAAAAGCTTTCTCTGGTCTTTCTCGGCAACAGAAAGATGACCATGCAATTATTTTTAGGGACTCTTGATTTTCCTCCTTAGTCACTATCTTAACAGAAACAAAAATCCACTTATCTGATCATTTAATCTTGTATATAACTCTAAAACTTGTATTAAAGTGATTATTTAAAATTATTTGAGATTTTCTAAAAACTAAGTTGTAGGATTTGGGAGAGTAGGAAGTATCTAATATGGCATTAATATTATACACAATTACACACGTATTTTTGAATTGCGTGGGGAAAATTGATGCATGTTCAAGATTGTATTTGTCATCATTTATACAAACTTGTTAGATTATAAAATCCCCTCAGATTGTTCTTACTTTCTCTTAATGTGAAACAGGTTTTTCACAGTTCCCTAATTAATTTCCAGTTTCATTTTTAATGGAATCAGAACCCTAGACTCAAAATAGTCTTGTTGGATGATTATTACATTATTAAATATTCCAAATCAGTTACCTTAGTTTCCATTTATTTTTCCCTTAAATGTTAGTTTTATGTGTCTAAGGACTGATATGATATGCAAGTCACAGGTGGTTTTTTGTTGTTTGTTTGCTTATTTTACTTTGTGTTATCTTAAAGAAAAGTATGAATTGAGATATAAAAAATTGCATATAACTGTGCCAGTACTTGGACATCTGGGTGGCTCAGTTGGTTAAGGAACCTACTCTTGGTTTCAATTCAGGTCATGATCTCATAGTTTGTGGGTTCAAGCCCCGCATGAGGCTCTGCATTGACAGTGTGGAGCCGGCTTAAGATTCTCTCCCTCTCTCTCTGCCCCTCCCCTGCTCTTTCTCTCTCTTTCTCTCTCTCTCTCTCTCTCTCAAATTAAATTAAAAAAAAAAACTTAAAAAAAATAACTGTGCTAGTACTTTTTATTTTATTTTATTTTCTAATTTTTTTTAACGTTTATTTATTTTTGAGACAGAGAGAGACAGAGCATGAATGGGGGAGGGTCAGAGAGAGGGAGACACAGAATCTGAAACGGGCTCCAGGCTCTGAGCTGTCAGCACAGAGCCTGACGCGGGGCTCGAACTCATGGACCGCGAGATCATGACCTGAGCCGAAGTCGGCCGTTTAACCGACTGAGCCATGCAGGTGCCCCTAGTACTTTTTATTAAGATTATCATCATTTTTGTTAAGATTCTGGTTACAAAGTTCCACAGGTTTTGAGTAGTCTTCCTGAATACTGTTTTCTCCATAAACTCTGATTTTTCCAAAGTGAGGTTTTTCAGAAGTGTGTTTATAATATTGGAGCAGAAATACTCACTGTTTCTGATCTGTTCATGCTTTTATTTAGTGAGGGAGAAGTACTGAGGCTTGAGGGGATCGGTCATACTCCAAAGTGTAAAAGTAAATTTGAGGAGCATAGTTTAATAATGTTTAGTTCTATTCAGTGAGAGATTTACAGTGGCAACAAGACAGCCAAATATTTTTTCACAACAGTCCTTTTCAAATTTGAATACATGGTCTTATTCCAGATAGGACATTTTGTAGTTACAATATCTTAATGGCTTCTGGATACTAGGATAGAACTAGACTTCATTAATTAAATATTCCATATTTCTTTTTCTCCTTTTGCCAATGTGTGAAATTTAAAAGAATTCAAATGTATAAAATCTGAGCATAGAATATGGCTGAGAAACCAGACTGATTCTGGTAAAACCAACCATGTTACTTTATCTGAACACATTTTCTTAGGGAATACTGACAAAGGAAGAAAATGAAGTTAGTAATTACTCCCTAAATTACTTTCATGGTGACCTTGTGCAAATTCTCCTATAATTCTGAGTAAAAAGACATATTTCACAGCCCACAGTATATACCAATAATTACAGAAGTAATTCTGGAAGAAAAAAAAATAGCCACAAGTTTCTGACTCCAGCTGTTCTCCTGAAATGAATCAGAGATTGAGCGCTCCAGACCTCTTTTAACCATAGCTTTAAAGTTAAATGTGGATTGATGATCAAGGATACAGGCTTGCAGAGGAGGCTTTCTGAGCTAATGATACCTATCCAGCTCAGAAACACACGTTTGAAAAAGGAAATTAATCTATTGAATTAATAATCACAGCCATGCAAATTTTTTTCTTTTGATTTTTAATAATGATAGGCCTGCCACATAAGGGGAGGGAGGATTTTTTTCTTTTTTTTTTTTTTTTTTAAGTTTACAGTAAAACCTTTGTTTACCAGCATAATTTATTCTGGAAACATACTTGTAATCCAAAGGACTTGTATATCAAAGCGAATGTCCCCATGAGAAATAATGGAAATTCAGATGATTCATTCTACAACCCAAAAATATTCATATAAAAATGATTTAAATACTGTAATATAATACAGAAGATACTAAATATAAAGAAAAATAGACAAGTTAACCTGCGTTTCCCTTTGAAAACATTCATAGCGGATGTGGGGGAGATAAGAGAGAGGAGGGTTATTGTGTAGGAAGACTCATCAGTAATGAATGTTGACTACAGTACAGTATTAATAAACTCTCGTCATATATTGTATTTAATGTAACTGGCAATAAGGCAGCAGAGGAAAGGGTCTATATCTGCAGGCGGCCTGACCTCGAATGAAGCAAAGCATTTCTGAGCTTACTCTTGTATGAAAAAGCAAGGGACTGGTCCTTAGGTGCTTTGAAGTGACAAAAAAACACTGGTGCCAGTTGTGGGCACCTTCCAACATTCTGAAAAATCCCTGATTTCTGCCAAAAACCATGCCTGAAACTGAGCATCCCGAGCATTGGAGACGATCACCCACAATCCTGCAGCAAGAGAGACAGAGAGAGAGAGAGAAAGAGAACCATTGGCTCAGTTGTAATCACGTGACATTCGGCATCATGTACTACTCGTATTGCAAGACATCACTCATTTATCAAGTTAAAATTTGTTAGAAACGTTTGCTTGTCTTGTGGAACACTCTCAGAACAAGTTACTCACAATCCAAGGTTTTCCTATATTTATTTATTTTGAGAGTGCGCACATGAATGAGGGAGGGGCAGAGAGAGGAAGAGAGAGAGCATCCCAAGCAGGCTCTACCACACCAGCGAAGAGCCCATGCAGGGCAGAGCCCAGTGCAGGCCCAAACCCAGGAACCGTGAGATCGTGACCTGAGCCGAAACCAAGAGCCTGACGCTTAACTGACTGAGCCACCCAGGCACCCTGGGTTCTTTGCTTCTTAAAAGTAAATTTTGGCAAATCTGATGTATTATGTTTGTACATAGGCTTATGTCAAACAGTTGAGGCACCAATGATGGGATGACTCATGAGACTGCTGTTATGAAATAGTCAACTTTCAGAAATCCGGACCAATTTAGAAGTAGTGGGGTGGAGTGGACTAGTGGAGGGTCTTAAATTAGACGACTGAAGTGTGAATTCTGGCCATGTTGTTTATTAAGTGTGTGACCTTGGACATGTAACCTCACGAAGCCTCACTCTCCTCGGTTATAACGAGGTCCGCAGCTCATGGTTGTGTTTTAACATTAATTTTTTTAAATTTTTTTTTCAACGTTTATTTATTTTTGGGACAGAGAGAGACAGAGCATGAACGGGGGAGGGGCAGAGAGAGAGGGAGACACAGAATCGGAAACAGGCTCCAGGCTCTGAGCCATCAGCCCAGAGCCCGACGCGGGGCTCGAACTCGCGGACCGCGAGATCATGACCTGGCTGAAGTCGGACGCTTAACCGACTGCGCCACCCAGGCGCCCCTAACATTAATTTTTTTTTTTTAATTTTTTTTTTCAACGTTTATTTATTTTTGGGACAGAGAGAGACAGAGCATGAATGGGGGAGGGGCAGAGAGAGAGGGAGACACAGAATCGGAAACAGGCTCCAGGCTCCGAGCCATCAGCCCAGAGCCCGACGCGGGGCTCGAACTCCCGGACCGTGAGATCGTGACCTGGCTGAAGTCGGACGCTTAACCGACTGCGCCACCCAGGCGCCCCTAACATTAATTTTTGTTTTTTTTTAATTTTTTTTTTCAACGTTTATTTATTTTTGGGACAGAGAGAGACAGAGCATGAACGGGGGAGGGGCAGAGAGAGAGGGAGACACAGAATCGGAAACAGGCTCCAGGCTCCGAGCCATCAGCCCAGAGCCCGACGCGGGGCTCGAACTCACGGACCGCGAGATCGTGACCTGGCTGAAGTCGGACGCTTAACCGACTGCGCCACCCAGGCGCCCCTAACATTAATTTTAATAATTCCTGTAACACCACCGGTGTTAGTAAATTTTAGATCTGGTTAGAAATTGGGGTAGCCCATTAACTGGATGGAGCCACATAACCTGTTGATAAATGAAATTGCCTCTTGTTTTTCACCGTCATAGACAACCCCCCACCCCTGGCCAGATAATAAGCACTCTCAATCCCATCTCTGGTAAGGTAGTCAAGTCTTATTCATAAGGAGTAAATTTGTCTCTCCTCAAGAGAATTAACTACCATTTTTATGTTTCTGGGTTGTAAAGGAGCCACTGACAGTTGATAGGAAGTTCTAAAACTTTTTGTGTCAGTGCTCATGAAGCCATTGAAGCTGAATTGTCTGCAGGGAAAGGGGAGAGATGGATTCTTTTAGTTATGGGAACTAACAGCTACACACCCAGAAGGTCCTATAAACAGGAAGGGCGGGCATGGTGGGACTTGTATTCTCTGAGAGAGGTTCCACAGTGGGTCCACCACCCAGATAGTGCGTGAAGGCATGTATGGAAAGACTGCTAGATCCATGGAAATTTCTAAAGAATGGTGCTGGATCTGAGAAGCAATCGAAGCACTTCTTCTGAGACAAAAGGCCTTAGGGCAGTGTGAGAACTGCCTTTGTCTTCTGTTATCCAGTCACAATTG